>NC_135362.1:25975000-27175000 GCF_051622035.1 Arctopsyche grandis
CATGGCACGTAGAGCTAGAGACAAATGGAGAAATGCTTAGAAGAAACGTTGCTACCCTTCCTCTCTCTACTTCACACACATTAAGGGTGAAAACACATTGATTGGTATGGGACGTCACGTCACTGGTTTGTAAACAGTGGATGTTCCCCAAACCGAGTTCGGGTGTAGTTGCACGTGCAGAATCCATATTATAATAATGATAACTTTTATTCCAGACGATAGGGAGAATAGTTCAATCCCCAACTCCCATATAAATAATATATATGTAGATAATAAATACAATATTATTGAAAAAAAAATGAATATATAAATAATAATATATGTTTGGCAGATCGCAAGTGTATGCATATCCATATGCAACCGACTAGTTTCTCCTAAATTTCTTCAAATATGGGATTCACCGTTATCGATCACTGTCAAGCAACGAGAAATACAAGGATGAAATATCACCAAAAACACTTCAGGGACTGTACCGTGTATATGGTCTAGGTGCGCTGTGTTTATTTCGCATGTTTAAAAGTATCAAAAAAAACCCGTACCACGTACCACTCAGTGTATTTTCACCCTAAGGTTCGTTTATACCAGTACAGCTCAAGCCGACAACTGCACGTAAACAGCAGTACGAAAATACTCTTTAGTGCATTCTATTTTTTATTTTGATTTTTAAATGATTTTTATTATTACGAAATTATGTTGACAATACATCTTATATCGATTTTAATAGCTACTGATCATTAATAGCTACTGATTATTTTCTATTTTACAATTTAATTTAATTTGGTTAGTAATCATAGTATTATATTATTCTAAAGTAATCTACAGCATAATAGGAAAAAGAGCTCAAAAACCTAGAACATTCGTAGAACGTGTATGTTGCGCAACTGAAACAGCAGTAGGCGACACGATCTATTCATATTACACAGCGGTACATGTCATAGTACACATCAAGCAGAACACGTTTTTTTTTTCACTGTGGAAATATTCACGCATGACATGACGTCATATTGACAAGTGCACCCGTAATAACGTGTTGCCTGTGCATATTAATATTTTCGGACACGTTATATTGTGACAATTGTTATACAACGCATGCAATACTGCCCCATATCGTCACGCTCTGTGATGTATGTATATGTAAGCCGATTTTGCCTTTCACTCGCCCAAAACAACACAAATATGTGCCGAAAGCGGACGATGTTGTATAGTATGAATAGAAACTGTCGTTTACGTGAGCTGTTGTGCTGTGCGGTAGCCGTTAACTGCTGGATAGTATGAATAGGCCGGTATATGACGCGTATGAGATGGAGAGAGTAGGAACGTTTCCCTATTCATTTATTGCACTCTTGGTGTTTTATTTAAATATACGTAGTCTTTTCGTGCAGTGTTGTGCCGAGCAGTGCTGGATAATATAAACGGACGTGTATGCGTTAAAAACCCTAGTATACAGAGGAGTAGAGTACATTTAAATAATTACGTTTCGTAACTATTTAAATTTACTCTATCGTGCGCAAAGAAGTTTTCACTTCAATAAATAAAATTGAAACTTCTCTCTTTTAAAGTTGTATGCAAACTCATTTTTATATAATCATATATATATAAATACGGTAATCTGTGTGTGTGTGTGTGTGGGTGTGTGGGTGTGTGTGTGTGTGGGTGTGTGGGTGTGTGTGTGTGTGTGGGTGTGTGGGTGTGTGTGTGTGTGTGTGTGTGTGTGTGTGTGTGTGTGTGTGTGTGTGTGTGTCCTAACTCTCGCCGAACATAATGAACGAATCGATAAAAATCGATTAATTCATTTTTCGACGAGACGACTTTGTCGCGACTCGAACCGATCACCCCAACTAGCCTGAATATGGATCTAAATTGAGCTAATGGTCTCGGACATCACGCCAAATCCCATTTTTCATTTCGCCTTTTTTTTTAAACATTAATTGAAATATTCCTTCTCGCCATATAAAAATACGTAATTTTAATAATTTCATTTAGCGAGGTTTTGAACCATTTTTTATGTTCTTATTTTCAATTAAATTATAATTATAATTTAAATTTAAATTATTTATATTTTGACGATATTCGAGAAAAAAATTGATTTCATTCACCGCGGGCACCGGGAATCGAACCTCGGACCCTCCGGTCCAAACGCAATGGCCCTCACGAGCTCGCGTCGCACGCCATATCCTCGCCCAGAATACGTGTTGTAAATACACATCATATGTATATGCACGTAATTTGTTATGTATAATAATAATATTCAACGTTACGAGGTCAATGACCGTTTGTGTATAATCGGAAAATATTACATTTTGTTAACGTTAACTTTAAGAATTGAAAATTATTACAAATAAAGAATTGAAAACTATCTATGAGAGTCTACGAAAATAACGGTTCCGGTTCCGGATTTGTTTTAGTTTTATACGGGTATATAATAATTTTATACCCATGCGATGATATTTCATCGGGCTATTCACTAGTAATAATATTTTTGCCTCACAAATTGTCATGTATTTATATTTGAAACGAGTGTACATATGTACATATGTTATTATCGTTTGTTGAATATTTTAATCGCGATAACGACTCCTTAATAATCCATAATTTAAAGACAACAATGGCGTGCGTCTGAAAAGCGAGACGGAATTGTCCGGTAATATTAAAATATTGACGCGGAAAATTGACAATATTGTCGTAATTGCCAGATGGCGTGACGAAAGCCTTACGAATTTATTCGTTAATGGACGCCTTTGTTGCGCATCATTTCTTTTTCATTATTTTGTATAATAAAATTGTACGCATCCGCGTTCTGTCTAATTGCGCAGAAAACAGTGATAGTTAATTTACGAAGGGTAAGGAAAATAATTTTCGCCAAAGGGGAAAATGTGAATTTTCTTCAAAGGTATGTACATAAATGCAGTGTTGAAACGCGAGATGTTTCAATTCTCGAAGTCAAACTTTTAATGTCACGGTAGTATAAGTTCGCACCAGCGAGACGAAAAGTCAAACGCTTCTTCATATAAAATACCAAGGGTTCAATAAATGTAAAGGGAAACGTTCCTACTCTCTCCATCTCATACACGTCACTTGCAGTTTACTACGTATACAGATCTATTCATACTATCCAGCACGACTACAGCACAGCATAACAGCTCACGTAAATGATAGTTTCTATTCAAACTATACAGCACTGTCCATTTTCTTGTTTTGGACGAGTGCAAGTCAAAATCGACTAACATATACATACTTTACAGAGCGCGACGCTACGGGGAAGTATTGCAGTCCTATCAATATTGTCACAATATGACGTGTCCAAAAATATTTATATGCACATGGCAATACTTTCATTAGTACGGGTGCACACGCCACTATGACGTCACGTCATGCGTGCATACTTCCACAGTGGCCAAAGAAAACGCGTTCTGCTTGATACGTTTTACTACTGTATAATATGAATAGATCGTGTCGGCTACTGTTGTTTCGGTTACGTAACATACACATTACGGAAAAGATGAATGTGTCCATATATGTAGAATGTGGTAAAGAATATTTTGCTGTTTACATACGTGCAGTTACCGGCTTGAGCTGTATGTACTGGTATAAACGAACTTTAATTTGCACGAAATAGAGAGTGTAGCAACGTTTCTCTAAATTTTACCTTCGATAGCACACGTACTCTCGCCTATATGAAGTAGCGTCGTGTGTGGATATTATAAACAAATAATCTTGCTTGTTTTGCTTGATACGTTACGGTGACATGTACTGCTGTAGAGTATGAATATATTTTTACGGCTACTACTGTTACGTCTACGCTACGCTAGACATGAATGTGTCCATATAAAATGTACCAAAGAATACTTTTCATACTGCTGGCTATGTGAAGTTGACGGTACTTGCTATGCTACTATCATTTGACCTTACCGTTTATTTATGAAGCATAGTTTTGTATTCGTTAAAATTTTTTTTGAAATTTTCCTCATGAAATAGTTATGAAAATGCATTGTTTATGCATAAAATATTTTTTGCACTCGCATTTATTGTGTGCATATTATGATATGTACTTTGTGTTTTGCAGGTTTGGGAAGCGAAGGCAGAGTGTCTATTTATCTGAATAGACTGACGGGTTTCGACCATCGCTGTAGAGTTCGTTATGCTGTAGCTTTGGGTGAAGGGACACGAAGAGTAGACTCTGGACCTCTCGAGGATGTGTCTGATGCTGAAGGACGAGCGAGAGGATGGCATCCCAGAGCAAGATTGGCAGACATCGCCTTAAAGGTAATAAAATTAAAATTTTCTTCGTATATAAAAAAATCACAAATGTGAAAGGAAATGAGGTGACTGTAGTTTGTCATTCCGCGTTGAAATAGTACTAGGTGAAAACTGGCTCCCATCATCATACATGCATATAATATATAAGAGTTCTTTTAATAAGTTACATTGAAGCTATTAACTTTTGATAAAGCTTAGCAAAAGCTTTAAGGCGGCTCACAGACATATGTATGTAGTTATTCGTCTGTCGTAGAGATCGCACCTCATGCTCGCGCAATTCTTTATCGGATGGGTCCTATTCCAAGAGCTATTCGACTTCTCAATGAAATCGTGGCTGCTGAGCCTGAATGTGATATTTGCCACTTCAGTGAGCGTAGGTTATCGGAGATTATCTATTTGTCTGGTAGCCTGCGCTCATCATTATTTACATAATTGAATGTGATGTATGAGTGGAATTTTGATCTTCTCTCTTCCATTTAAGCCTCGCAGGGATGTTTTGTATTTGCGGCTGCTTCTTATATATTGGTACTGGCTATATATGTAAGTGCAATACATTCCCTACATTGTATTGAATTAAATTGAGACAAGGTTGCCAAATTGTTAAAACAGTTGACCTGGAGACACATATCCGAGATCTGGCCAGCAGCATCAGGCCAGGGGTTGAATCTGCGACTGTTCAGTAGAAAGAATTACACGCTAACCATTGATATATGCTGCTGAATATTGTCATGTAAAATTCAGTTTAAATATCAAATTGTACTATTCTTCCCTTGAAAAAAAGGCTAACAATTAACATAAATAAATTTAAAGCATTTGATTTATTGTTAAATAATTCATTAAAAGCCTTGCTACCTACTACTTACTATGTACAATAAATCATCACTGTTAGTGCTTCAATAGATTGCACAACTAATACAGCTACGAGCTTCTTCAATATTTCTCATCTTCATACATGCATCTTCAATCTGAATTTGAACAAATTTATAAAATTGATTGATACAATAAACATTGCATTGAAAATGAACTTATTTATTTGAAAATAAAATAAATTAAGTAAGATATACACATATACATATGTATAAGTCGAAAACACTATTCCTGTTTGGACGAGTTTCACAAATTGTTATCACTTATTTTAATTCGATATGTCCAGAATCTTGGAAAAGTAGAATAAACGTATTAGAGGCCAACAGTATTTTTAAATATTGCTAAATGCAAAACATTATATCTAATTTTTTGCGAGATATTTCTCGAAATACAGAAATGTGGACTTTATGTATTTCGAGAAATTATGCCACTTTCAATTATAACGGCTCATATTTACATACGTATGTTTATGTATGTATGTATGTTTAAGTAAAGCTAATTATAGTGTGCATAATTGAAGCAAGTTGGTGTTCATATTCCGAATCAATAAACTACGTGTGCATGTATTAACTCAAATTCGTTATTACACCGACTAGTATTTATTCTCATAATACGAGTTGAACTGATGCAATTTCAGTAGGTAATTAAGGCTCAATATTGTTTTACGTATAAAATAGTATTAGACGATTGTTATCCACCTTATGGGGGAATTTCAATTGGACAAAGGCTCCCCTCCCCTTTCACGTGTCAGATAGTGAATAGAGCTTTTGTTCGATTGATACCGAAGGTATTTATTTCGCTCTACTTACGCAAAATTCCGTATTACTCGTTATTATTATTTATCGTGATGCTTTTGCTGCCACAAAATGGCCATAAATATATTAATTTCATAAAATATAATAGTAAATATATGTAAGAATGCCTTGGAAGTGAGCTAGTGTCGAAATCAAAATCGCAATCCCAGTAAAATCTAAAATGCTCTAAATATAATAAAGGTTTTATATTTCATATCATCATCATCATTTTGAGCCACTCACACCGTTTTGTGCAACTCTCATATAAATATATCTCACCCCATACATTTTTCTAATTTCATCTACCGTTCTTGGGTACAATTCCAGCACTTCTTTTGCCCATATTTTTACATACCTCCTTTAAGTTTGACTTACGATTACAATTCAGGAAAAAGTTTGCCTCTTATCCGATCGTTTTCATACTTTGCCATATTGCTCATTTTGGTCATCAATATAAGTAAATGGATCCTCCGCCATTACGATAGTGCAAAAATATAGTGTAAGATGCGTTTGATATCTGCCCGGCGAGATAGTCGTTGACGTTTATCCATCGTTTGTTTATTAGTTTTAAACATAGATGGCGGTCGTAAAATAAAATTATTGTTTTTATTCAAAATAATAATTTTATATACAAATTATAGAAGAGGTATGTTTTTAAAAAACCTTTTTTTAGTCACGTAACCCACCCGTTGCCGTTTCAATCCCTCCATTATATCAACTTCAGTTAGATTTAAAAGAAAACGAATGTAGTTATTAATAGTGAAATTCGTTTTAAATTTGAATATAAGAAGACGTTGTATATTTTACAAGATCAAATTTTGTTGGAAATTAAATAAAAACAAGTCGTCTTTTTGAGCACTAAAAGTAAAGTAGAAAATGTTGAATTATTTTAAATTGTATAAAAATAATATTTTATTCTGTCAATATTGTATGAATAAACGTCAGGCACTTTTCAGAAATTAAAATTTCAAACGCGCCTTACACGATATTTTTGCACCATCGTAATGGCGGAGGATCCGTTTACTTATATTGATGACCAAAATGAGCAATATGACATAGTATGAAAACGATCGGATAAGAGTAAAATTTTTTCCTGAATTGTAATCGTAAGTGAAACGTAAATGAGGTTTGTAAAAATGATTAATATCTATTTTTGGAATGTAAAATCATTAAAACCAGTCAATAGGAATATTTAATGCAATCATAGTCTTAGTAATCTATCAGACACCCAGTTGGGAAAATTGTAGCAGCAATAATCTTAGTGTTATCGTAGTAAGTTTTAAGTAGCGTGTCTTTGAAGGAATCAAAACATTATTAAACAAGCAGTAAGTACTATACAGAAACCAACTAATATGTATTTTTGTGACTTTTATGGGTTTGAATTTAGTGATTCCATTCACGACGATTCCATTCACGACGATTCCATTTCAACTTGATTGTTATTTCTAAAACTAAGAAACCGTAATTATAATAACCTTCACTAGCTGTTAGAAGCATCGAAACCAATTTAATTTCACGTACGTGTTCGGGTCGAGGTGTGCAACAAAAGATCAAAATTCAATTTAACTTTTTCAACCTATTTATACGTACACAAAGCACACATCCGTGTCATAGGCTCATATCAAAAACGAAACTTTAATCGATTTTGAAAGCAACAAACAATCCGCACTTTATATGCAAAACGCTTAAAAATATATGGATGTAGGTAGAAGCGCAAAGTTTTCTCAACTTTTATTCGAATACTCTTTGGCATTTCGAGACGAAATTTTTGCAGACTCACTTGCCATTATCCCGAGAGTAAAAATGAAGTATGCAAATCAAATTTCGATAGATTTTTATAATATTTTTACCTTATATACCTTTTTTATTTCGTTATAATATTTTTTTTTATTTATTTATTTCATAGAACATGAAAACTCGCCTTTACAGATTGCTTCAAACTACGAGTGTACTAATACAGATACAATACGATCAAAACAAACATTCATACAATGTGAATTCATACAAACATCATCCATATGACATGTATGAACACATTTTTTATTATACAAATCGGCGAACCTCAAGACCCTTAATAACTTGAGATTTGCAAGAGAAATAGGAAAGGAAAAGTCAATTTTGCAGGAACCGTTTCAATGTAAATTGGAAAACGTTGATAAGAAACGATCGACCTGGAGTCACTAACCAAGGTTTGGCTAGCACCGGGACTCTAGTGGGACTTGAACCCGTGACCACTCTGCTCGAAAGCATAATAACCACTAGTCCACGCCGCTGGATATATATGTATGTACATGCGTATATACAAATACATGACATATCAACAGATAATGTATTCTTGAGAAATTTCAACTTCAACTTTTTGAATGGTGCGTACCTTCTCAGTGTCGATTCCCGATCACGTTTTTTAATGTAGAAAATGTATGCGTGTTTGTGTATTTAGCTCGAAAGAAAAAATGTTCTATACTCAGAAAATGAACCTATTTCAAAGTAATGCTATTCTGATGTATAAAATATATTGAAAATTTAGCACTTAACCTTTTGCTTTTCACTTTGCGTCAGTGTAGAGTTGGGGAGTCGTGGCTTTTTGGCTGGAGTGAGAGTCGATAAAAATTCAAGCGACTTTTTGCTCCGATTTTGCATTTAAATCGCATTTATATTTTAACTTAATAATGTATATTAATATTAAATTATTAACTGTGTCGATTGCCGGAAACCAGTGTTGCATATCACTATTTTACTATGTGCGATGTGAGAGAGCCTCACCTTTGTGCAATATGGAATAGAGTTTGTAAATATGCAATCCGTTACGCCAAATTCATGCATTTGTAAATAACCAGTAGCGTGGTCTAGTGGTGAATGTTGAATTATCTCGTACTTGATGTTACGAGTTCGATTCCCGCTGTCTCGCTATTGGCCAGACCTTGGTTTGTCAAGGTCGATCATTTCTTATCAGAATTTGCCAATTTTTCTGATTTTCATTGAAAGGATTCCTGTAAAATTGGCGTTTCCTTCCCAATTTTCTGTTGCGAACCTTAAGTTATTGTTATATCTTAGTTTTCGCCATATTGCTCACCATAGATGTCTCTGTGGTTGTTTATCGAATATAAAATTCGTATTGTTACATGAAAGTTATTCATCGTTATTTATCGTATTAATACGATGTTTGTAATATCTGAGGATAGATGTCAGATATTGTTTAGATTTACATGTATCTATGTAATAATTATGTGGACCAGGAAGGCGCATTTGGGGTTTACCTGTTAAGCCTTCCCGGTATATTTGTATATATATATGTAAAAATATGTATGTAAAATAAATAAAAATAACAGTCGTCTAGTTCCAAAACCCAGTATCTACATATTTGGTCAAAACGGAGATAAAAATGTATTCCGATTGTAGGAATATTTTCACATAATACTGTATACTTGAATTCTTTCTAAAACTAAGTTAAATGACTAAAAAAATATATTTAAAATCTTGTTTTGTTCCAAAGAACGGCAAAAATTCTCTCTGTTTATTGCAATTAACGGCAAAACTGCCGACAGACAATCAGAACACTGCTTATGGCAAGATGGCGGCCATTTCGGCCGGTTACCCGGGATGCAACTGTCATTCCGCATTTCCTTCGTAATTGCTGTTATCATGGACGATCTAGTATTGAAAAAACCAAAGATGGAGATACAAGAAAGAAAACAATCCGAAAGAAATCGTGGGCAAAGGAACGGGATCGCCGTGAAAGGACAACTCTGGAACAAACACCGGCAAAATTGTTTTAAGTCTTAATATTTCATTTAATCTCAAAAATTTTCCAAAAAACTGAATTGCAAAATAGCTTTAAATCGTATATCTTCCATTAAAATAAAAATTTGTAAATGAAATCCACTAAATAAAGTTGTGGAAGAAAAACTGCGTTTACCAACAAATGAGTGAAATGCTTTTACCGGGTTTTGGAACTAGACGGCTCATATATCAATTAAAAATACGAAATATTAAAATTAAAATCTAATGAAGAGCATTTCAGAGATACTCGAAAATGAACCACAATTGGGAAAAATGCGAAAAAATAAATTATATTTTTTTAATTATTTTAAGCTGGAATCGGAGTCGTGTTTTTTTAACAATTCCACAGCCCTGATTTATACCCTTATATTTACGTATGCATAAAGCCGTAGTAATGTGGCATGCGAATTGTTATTATATCATGATTGAAATAATACGTAATAATGATAATAATTTGGTATTTTTTCTTTATGTAAATTCGGTATAATATTTACATAAACGAAACGTTGAATGCGCAACATTGAAACGTTCCATCATCACTACAGAAAGGTAAATATTTTGAAAGATGATGATTAATGGTGGAATTAAACACAAAGGAACGGTTAACGTCATCGCAAAAGGAACGTATTAACGCCTCCGCACCAACTATCTATTACATTGAACAATTGCTTTTATTTTGCGTAGGTTTTAATCAAATTCAAAGAAATTTTACAAAACCTTATAGTATAATGCGTGGTATAATAGTGATGATATTATTTCTCTTGACAAAATTCTGTGTAAGAGAAAGCCGCAAGAATTGATATAGCTATAGTTAATACAGTCAGAATAATTAGAGATTGAACCTTCAGCCTCTAATTACCTTCATATATAATGAGCTTTTCATAATGGGACTTTTCCCAGCTTTCATCTAACCGAGTACAAATATTGGTACATATACATATATGTATGTATATGTACTAATTTATCCAGCAGCATAGCTTGGTGGTTGCGTTAATGCTAACCACCAAGAGATTGCCGGGTTTGATCTCTGTATTGCCCTTGATTGAAAATAATTTATTCCGAGTTTTTCTGTAGAATTGGATATTTGTGACTACAAGCTGATCTTTTCTTAAAAGAGATTAACAATTTGTCTGATTTAATTATTGAAACGGATTGATATTTCTCTTCAGATTGCAAAAACCATCTTAGGCACTATATCACCACTGTTTGACAATGATTTAAAAATGTATGATCTATAAATTTAATAAAATTATAGGTGTCTGGGTTTGGTGCATCCGCTCTAAAATCGCCAGATTAACAGAACGGCAGCTTTAAACGTAATTCTCGTTTTCTCGAATGATAGATTGCACATCAGATGACGAGTAACCTTTCGATGTGCACAGATGCAATTATCAATTATTATCCGTTAATCTGTCGTTCAATTTGTCTGGCGATTTTAGAGCGAATGCACCGCATCCTAGGTGTCTATAGTTTATGAACAAGTTAAATACCATACATAGGTGTCGCTCAGGGGCTCGAATATAACATTAGGTCCATCGAATATGCCGCTGCAAAGTATCAAAGAAAAAAAATTGACCAGAGTGATGCTTTAAGAAATCTGTTATTTCACCATGATAAAAATTATAATATGATAAATATTTATCTGAAAAGTGGGACCAAATGGGAAAAAAGTATTTTTAAAGTCAGAGTCCGAGTCGTGTTTACTAAAAGTCCTGCTTTAGATCAGGAGAACCCAAAATTTTTGTAAATTTATGGAATTTCAAAATGTATGGAGGGCCGGATAAAAAAAATATTTGAATCCGGTTTGAACAAATTTTCATACGTGTAATAATTTTGCATAAGGAATTTATACCGAATTTATAGTCGATCTGATGTAGCGTGAAACGATCTGATGTAGCGTGTAGCATTCGTACAATGTGTTGTAACATTGAAAAGACATAATTTCTTTATTATGTTTTAAACTATTTCTTAATTAATAACTATATAATATTATTGCAATATAATTCAATGCAAGGTCTTTAATAATATTACTATAAGCTATGCTGTCCATAACTTTTGTCATTTAATTTTGTCGTCTAAAAAATATAAATTTCTATTAATATAAAATATAAAAGTATTCCATAAATAAATAAATAATATCAACAACTCACGTAATTTAAATAATTTTTTTTTCAAAACAGGAAATTCGAATTCAAACCTAACAAAGAATAAAAGTCAACTTCTACCGACCGCTATACGCACAAGCAATTTTGTATTTCTTGACCAAAATGCAATGTGAAACTGAAACGAAATGTAATTTGCCATCGCGGGTCTAATGGGGGGTGAATGCGATAGCATGTTCATTTTAGGTAAGCCTCATGCTAGATCGATTCGACTATAAAATTAATAAAAAAATAATAATTATCTATGGGCCGATAAAATGGGGCGGAACCGACCGTTTGCGCGGCAACAATCAAGCTCACATATTAGTAATTAATATTTCCTCTTTATCTATGATATGTACATATGTATATACGAAATATCGACGGATGAAGTATCGTTTATTTTAGCGTATCGAAAAATTACTTTCCGTTCAAAACTTTATTTTTAGTTTGGATTCGCAAAAGCTCGCAGGTTTCCGGCCGGGTTCAAAATCGCTTCGCATGTTTATTTTTGACCCCGGAGGCAGTCCGCCAAAAATTTCCACGTTCACGTTAGACTTTAATGCAAAACCTTTTCATATTTATACGATAGGCGAGGGTCAGACCCTCCTCATCTCCCTGCGAATACCTCGCAAAATCCCCGTCGAAGAGCGAAAAGCATTCCGAGTCAGATATGACAGCCGAGTGATGTAAGGCTCGAGAAATCCAGTTTAGACTTTAATTTCGACGGACAAAAAAATGAAGGGGTGCGAAAAATCACGTCGACGAAGGGGAGGCTTCGTGTTGGGGATTTCGGCGCCAATCTGCGATTTTCAGACCTGTTAACATCATCCTTTCAGCGTGGGATTTTTGGCTTTGATTTGATCCGTCCGTTCGTCGCAAACGTGCGTGAAATGCGCTCCGTTTTCCATTTTCGCGTATACACTTCATATTCCACTCGAGATGTGAGAGCTTTTTATGTGTATAATCGTTGGAATCCCACTGGATGTGATTCGAGCGAATGAATTTATAATAATTTTTGAAGCTTACATACAGGGAAAGTCCATTAACTGGTGTGTTTTGTGGATGTGAAAGTTATAAGTGAAATTTTCCGTAAGGGAATAATATCCATTTCAATTGACAACTTCTACATATGTATATAGTATAAGCGTGAGTTAGCAGTAAGCTGTGTTTAAATCAGAGGACATGGAGATATAAGGCATGCACGGAGATATATAGACACACCGATTGTGCGTTGTGTCTCCATGTGTGGTTTTTGCTTTATTTTTGTGGTTACGGGTTCATTCCCTGGCCCGGTGCTGCTGGCCAGATTTTGGATATGTGACTTCAGGTCGATCGTTTCCTATAAGAGTTTGCCAAATTATCTGATTTCATTGCTAAAACGGCTCCACTGAATTGGCACTTATACACGTTTCTATTTTGAGAATCTATCATTTTAAATTTTTTGATAATAATCAAAAAAATTAAAATGATACATTCTCAATAGTAGATAGTAATAAATATACTACCCACCTACATCTAATATATATGTTATTTCGAAAGAGACTTTGTAATTATGTATGTAACTATTGTTGGTTCGTAAATCCGTGACGTCATCGAACAAATGAATATTTAAATAAATTTAATAAAATGTTTACTATTAGATTGGCCATGTTTCAGCGGTTTATATTACAAATACCAAGCGAAGCCGGGTAAAAACACTAGTCTAATATGTAATTTCGAAAGATAAATTGTATGTATGTATGTATCTATCGTTGATTCGTAGAATCCGTGAGTTAAATTTAATAAAATAATGTTAAAATGAATATTCAAATAAATTTAATAAAATGTTTACTATTAGATTAGCCATGTTTAAGCGGCTTATATTACAAATACCAAGAGAAGTCAGATAAAACCACTAGTAAAACTCTATAAAAATTTCTCGCAAAAATTTGTTGTGTATCGAATATGTCAATAGATCTTTGATAGTGTATAAATATAATTGTATTTGTAATGTAAAAGTAGGTTTACCTGTAATGAAAATTAAATAGATAAATTAAGTAACTGACCTTCCATTCACCGCATATGTTGAGAATTGTACCTGATGGCATTCACAACTCAATTTCACAAAAATTAATAGAAAAAAGTCGATGATGTTGATGAAGTCCTTCCCCGCTATACTCGATCGTTGGTTATTTACATATTTCATTGTAAATCAACCAGTGAGCTATCTGGTGTGGCATGCTTCATACAACTGCATACATTTGATCTGCTCGCGCAACGAAGTCTTCCACAGAGACCCGGTGTGGCCTGGCTCTTAGAGTACCGTGAATTAATAAACCAAATTTACTGACCCTAATTTTGAAATTGTGGATTTGCATTAAAAGATATATGTATACAAAAATTATTTTTTTCATAATCAAATGTACATATTGATGTATATGTATGTAAATATGTAGGCTTAGAAGTATGACAAGGGTAGTGGATATAGTGGATAAAGTGAAGAGATTGAAATGGATATGGGCGGGCCACGTGGCTAGAAAAATGGACGAAAGGTGGACAAAAGAAGTGCTAGAATGGTTCCTGAGAGAATGCAAAAGGGTAAAAGATGAAATTAGAAAAATGTGTGGGGTGAGATGGATGAGAGTTGCGCAAAACAGAGACAAGTGGAAACGTGTTGGAGAGGCCTTAAGTGGATGGTGAATTCTGAGGTTGATGATGATGATATGTAGGCTTATGTATAGTCTGTACCTATGCATATTTGGGTAGTACTTAATTTTCAGAAAAATGCTGTCTTTTGTGGTTTTCCAAAAAGTACAAATCTGCTATTTCAAACTACATGTAATTTGTAAAATATGTGTATAAAATAAAATAATATTATTTAATAACAATACATAATACGATAAAAAATATTATAGTAATTTATATAATTTATCCAAAATAATGATTCACACAATTAATGGATTTTCATTTTATATCAACAATATGAAATGGTTTAAATATAATATATGTAGATCTTAATATCTGATTTTTTGAAATATGTACATGTACAGGCTATGAGCGTATGTATATGTATAAAAAAATATATTCGCTGAAGTAACGTAAGCATATCATAAAAGTTTGACGGAAAAGTTAAGTACATATTTATATGTTTATGCACATTTTTTTCGTTTATTTTTATTCCCAAGTAAATTCTGCATGATATTAATCTCGCATTTAAAGTTTGAAAGCAAGCTTTCTCCGAAATTTCACTGCTGCGGATGTCGTTAGCGATAATAAGAAAATTGACAATGGATTTATAAATATGACCAGTGATGAGGAATTTTGATAAACACCTACAGATAAAACAGATCTAATTTTAAATATCAAGTATACATATGTATATAATATATCATACCAAGATACACATTTCGTATTATGAAATATGGTAGATATCGATTATGTCTGTTGTTGATATTTTACTTTTGATATGAATCTACATATGTACCAACAACATTTCTGGCTCGATTGTCAATTTGTAATTATTATCTACTTCATTAACGATATCTAGCTAATTGATTAAGTGACTCAATCGCGTGTCGTAAATTCAATGATTCAAAACGGGCCTGTCTCTTTGCCACACCTTGTATATTATTTTTCATAGTACAAATCGTTCCTTTGCTATCAAATAGTACGAATAGCTTTCAAATATTTATATTTTTCAATTTACTATTGATTATACGGATACGGATTATCGATGTGTGAATTTATTATTTTTTTTACCAAATTTAATCGTGTCGAAACAAATGACTTATGGTTGCAAAAATTTTTTTTTTTAATGTTTGTTCACAATACGCATTAAATATACTTTTATGGTTATTGGCCAAGTGATTATTATTCTTTTTTTACATACCTCCTTTACGTTTCATTATACGTACTGTTTTCTTGTTTTTAGTATTTAAAAGGTTTATCTTAATGCAATATTGGTGTACAAAGCTGAGGACAAGGAAATAAAAACTTGTTTATTTAATCAATGCAATAAAAGTACTGAACTGGTTTTCTTAAAACTTTTGTTAGCCAAAATGATGATACTTGTGCTATACACACATAATATGTATAATATTTACATATGTACATATATACATATATGGAGTAAATGAATGTTAGTTTAGAGTAAAGTTAGTTACTTTTTTTATTTTGTGAAGGAATGTTTTTCCAAATATAGAAAAATATTAATTAGATTCTTACAAACTAGAAACAATTGAAATATCAAATAGAAATTTACATGGGTTTTGAAAATTTGGATTATGAATGTGGTTATTTTAGTTGTAAGAACTTGGTTTTAATATATTTTATTTTTATTTTTACTACAGGTAAACTCCATTTTTTGTTCATAAGAACTTACTAACAATACATAAATTTTACAGAGTATGTAGGTGGGTAGTGTATTTATAATAATCAACAAATTCGAAATGCTTTAAACACAAATTTGCGAGAAACGGGAATAGGTAACCAATTTGGTGAAACCTTTTCAAAAATGAAGTTAGATAAATTTACTTTGACCTATAGACCTGGAATCACATACATACATACATATGTACATATATCCAAGGTCTGGCCTGCAACACTGGGATTAGGGGGGCTGGACCTCAGCGCCTTATCCATACAAACGTATTAGACTTCTGCTTTCCTCAATTATGGCACTAGAGAAATAATTTTTTAATATGCTATTTATATTCACTATATTCATGGTTCTATTTTTTTTATTTTTTTGATTAATCAAAACATCAAATTAATCAAAAATCAATTAATCAAAAAAATAAAACCATGCCTATGGTGGATATCCATAGCATATCCAAAGGAAGGGAGAAGTCTAATACGTTTGTATGGACAAAGCGCTGGGGTCCAGCCCTCTTAAGCCAACTACCCCTCTGTTGAAAGTATCACAAACAAACCAAGCCATGTTTCTGGTTAAATGTACATACATACAAAGAAATAAAATAAATTGCCACTAAGAGGAAATCAGCCAATATGGATTCGAATATATATATACATATAATAGGTCTTAGAAAAATTTGCATTTATATATTATACATATAGGTGCAAAAATCATAATTTTCCTTAGTGAACATACGTATCGATCGCATAAAATAAAAATTGACGGTTTATATTATCCGTGATTACTATCCCTAATATTAGCTTGAAAAATCGTACATACATATGTACATATATAATGTAATGCTCATACTCGCTACTAACACATTATATGTACATATGAAAATAGACCAAGGTAAATGTCGAACAACGATATTAACGCTCTCTTGAACCGCGTAAACGTGTTATGTTTGTTGTTTTTCGGACGGTTTTCCCTAGACGAATGGACCGGGTGAGATAAAAAAAATCTCATTTGTAAATGGGATTTTCCAGATGAAAAACTTCTCAGAAAGATGAGGCGAACGCATAAGCGATGAAAAGAAACCGCACGTAACGATCCGCTCTTCGAACTTTCCTTCAAACTGTCTGTTACACAAACTATGTACATAAATATATATGTATGTATGTATATAAATATAAAAAATAGTACTCCATGTTAACCCTTTTCTTAAACACTGGTTGCTTTTTTCGCCGTGGTTTTTTTCACTTTTTTCATTTTATGAAATTTAATATGAAAAATTAGCACAGTCGTGTTTTTCAATACGTTTACTTTGAAGTAAAGTTGCAAAGCAATTTATTTATGAGTTGAAAAGTCCAGGATTCTAATCTTTGATTTTATGGTATGCTGAATTTATTTTAAGGGGTTCAGTAAAATGTATATGAGTGGCCCTCATTTTGCTATCGGTTTTATAAACAACAACAATAATTCTAATTATAGCATTGTAAATAATAATGTCCTGATTTCACCTTTACATTCTATAAATATATCTATTCAAAAATTGATTAACAAAATAAATGCCTTAGATATATCTAAATCTGCGGGTCCTGACAACATACCCCCAATTTTTATCAAGAATTGTGCCAATGTATTAACTTATCCTCTTTTTAATCTCTTTAATCAATCTATTTCCACTGGTATATTTCCCAATTCTTGGAAGTCTGGCTATTTAATGCCTCTCCATAAAAATGGGGATAAACATAATGTAATGAACTATAGAGCCATCTGTCAACTATCAACTATTCCAAAACTTTTTGAAAGTTTAGTATTAGACGAATTTATTCCTTTCATTAATAACATTATTATTCCACAACAACATGGTTTTACTTCTGGTAGATCTACCTTATCCAATTTATTATTATATGAAAATTTTATTTCTAGTGCCTTATCTGTTAAATTGCAAGTTGACTCAATTTACACTGATTTCAGTAAAGCATTTGACAAAGTTGATATTGAGATTTTATTATATAAACTAAACAGTATCGGAATCAGCGGTGTATTACTAAACTGGTTTCGGAGCTATTTGTCCAATAGATCATTATTAGTTAAAATCGGCCATTCTAAATCTTACTCCTTCAATCCAACTAGTGGCGTTCCCCAAGGATCTCACATGGGACCAGTCCTATTCAATATTTTTATAAATGATATTATAAATATATTTAATGATGTTAAAGTGCTCTTATTTGCAGACGATTTAAAAATATTTAAATGTATAAAAGACACTAACGATTGTGCTACTTTACAAACTAATTTAAACTCATTAAACGATTGGTGTTCTTTTAATAAATTATATTTAAACATTAAGAAGTGTTCTGTTGTCAGGTTCAGTAGGTCAAATAACAAAATTATTTATAATTATCATATAAATAATGAATCATTACCATCATCATCGCTAATTAAAGATCTAGGAGTTATTTTTGACGACAAATTAACTTTTAATTCTCATATAAATTTTATCACAAAAAATGCCATCAAAACACTTGGTTTCTTAATAAGAAATAGTACTCACTTCAAAAATGTAAATACGATTAAAATTTTATACACCACTCTGGTTAGAAACCAATTAGAGTACAATTCTACCATTTGGTCTCCTTATTTAATGAAACAAATTAACATAATAGAGTCAGTGCAAATAAAGTTCACTAGATTCATCAAATTTAAATTTTTTAAAAGTCATAATCACTATGTCAGTAACGTTATTATTTATAGGAAACTTAATTTGCTAAAATTATATGACAGAAGGAAAATTAACGATATTTCAGTTCTGTGTGGTCTTCTTAATGGCACTATTAAATGCTCTGACTTGGTGAGTTTAGTGTGCTTCCATGTGCCGGGTAGATCAATTAGATGTAACCATCTTTTTGATATGCCCAGGTTTACCACTAATTACTCATTGAACTCAGCTATGTTGAGACTGCACAGAGTTGGAAACGAATTATCCATGGTCGATTTATTCATTGTTAGTAAATATAACATGAAATCTATTTTATTTAAATATTTTTTTAATATAATGTAATTTATTTTGTAGTATATGAATGTATGTGTATTTTTCTTTTATATTTCATTTTAATTTTTTTTTCTTTTTCTTTCTCTATTTCCAACATGTAAAATGGTCAATTTTTTCTTGACCGTAAAATAAAATAAAATAAAATAAATAAAATATTTTAATTTTTTTGATATTCCAATGTATGTAAATACATATGTTTATATACCAATTTCTTGGTAAGAAAATTCAAAGGCGCTCTAATGTATGTATGTAAATACATACATGCGTACATATGTTTATATATTATTTTGTTAAAATGTCTGTCAAACGATTTCGTATCCTTCAAGCTTTCTCATAAAAAAATTGATTGCTGATGGAAACTGTTAAGAATATATCAAAATGGTTAATACACCATAAAAAATGTGTGATAGGAAAATACTTCTTCCGAATATTTTATGGTGAAAAATGTGAGCGAACTAAATGAAAAAGAAAAGTAAAAAAATGTGTTGAAAATTTTATTTAATTTGCAAATGGTATTTTGAAGTAGAATAATACTTTTCTTATTTATTTAAAATAATTGGGAAGCTGACATAGCCAGCAGTTGAAAAGTGTTTTTCTAGATTATAAAAATAAATTATTAAAAGGAAAGGTCAATAAAATTATGACGAACGTAATAAAATTAATAAGACGAATTTATGAGAATAAAATGGAAAAAAAATCAATTTTTCTAGATATATAATTTTAAAATTGGTGGCTTCGGAAAAGATTTAATAAGTATAAGTATTTATCGTATAAATTTGAGTGCGTGCATTACGCGCTCGCCGATTCAACCCGTTTACCCGTTTGAAATGATGAATGAATGTGTGTGTGTGGCTTCATGGATGTGTGTATATGTGTAGTCTCCCGCGCATGCTTAGGAGCATCTGACACTGACGTCAGCCGAATACTTTACTCTGATTGGATGTGTGTCTACACTTCTGCCACATACCCATACACATAGTCACATATCCACGTCACGTCCGTTTTTATATATGTATATTATTATAAGTCCAATTTCATAATGCTAATTACATCCGAAAAAAATCCCAAGACCAGATATCAATCGAAATGAAATAACGACGGTTCTATTCTATTTTACATAGGTATACACGCAAGACCGCTCTTAATTCAAACAAATTAAGAAATTAATCTCATTATGACGTAATTGGTTGTAAATTCGTTCTGTGATGAAGCGTACCGTGCAAAATAGGGTCACGATGGTAAAGCTCACGCCAGGCCCCATCAAAACGGAGCTTATGCAATGGTGACAGGGGATGCTGGAGGGGGAGGGGGTCATGAAGGGGAGGCTATGGGGGACGATCAAGTGTCGCAAGACACAAAACCCATAACAAATTGATGATAAGGCACGCACAAATACGCAAGACAGGGACATGCGTTTGCGGCGTCTCGCCATACCACTTATTTACCGCTCACCCTTAATTCACCTACATGTGTATGTATGTTTATTCTTATTTATACTAACGACCGAAAGTTCAGCACCACTTTGTTATTTCATTTTTATTATATACCAAGTGCCATAACGGTTGCTCCAGATCGACACTTATGGCCAAACTTATAAATAGGCATGTAATATATGTATACAGGGTGTTATGAAGCTGTGAAGGACGAGATGAAACTCAAAATTACCAGCACGAAAGTGAGACAAAGGATTCTAGCATGCATTAGACATCGACATTTGAACATGAACAATGAATAGTTTTAGCAAAATTTTTGTTTTATTTGACATTAGAAGTTAAAATTAAAGTCGCTTGTGAATGGCGACCTTTGTTCGGCGCGCTCTTTCAAGTTGGTTTTTACACTCTAATTCTGATAATTGCTAAGACATCTGCACGAGTGATATCTTAAAAGAAAGGGCAATAAGCAGGCATGTTTTTAAAAAGGTTTTACTTCTTTAATAAAATTCAGTTATTTTTTTTTAATTCAAAAAAATATCAGATTTTTTCTACTTGACAAATTTTTGTAAACTTGTTGTCACTCAAATATTTTTTTCTGTTAACACAGATAGTTTTATTTAATTGAATAAACATTACAAAAACGAAAAAAAATAATAAATGACACATTCTACGTTTAGCTTGGGCAGTATTAGCAATTAGCTGTGAGATTTTGGTGTTTTTACTAACAATAAAAAAACCATAAGACCTTGTACTGAGGTATTTGTGGGTCAAAATGTTCTAAATGATATGAGCTATCAACCCGTTAAGGCTTTGCATCTAGCTTCATAACACCCTGTACCTAAATATAATATATGCACATAAATTAAATATCCAATCGGTTAATGGTGATAAATAGAGTGTGGGTAGTCAATTTGTGAGGAACCGTTTCAACAATTAAATTTGATAAAGTCTGATAGGAAACGATCGATTTGTACATATGTATATATCCAAGCATTGGAGTACTTCTGTTCTACCTAATAATACAATGTATGATTCTTTTAGTTGTAGTCTTTATTGCTGGCGTATAATCTTATATGTATACATATATCTACATATGTAACATATACATATATGTATGTTACAGTTGAAGTGTATTTTTGGTCGTAATATGTATATTCCAACTGGTGATTTAGGTCATTCATATTCGAATACAATACAAACTAGTAAATTCCATCTCAAGTAAAAGTACAAATACACTTTCAACAATGTGCGCCAGTTGTAATATAACAATTGAGTTTTGACAGCTCTGATGTTTTAACGAATGTTTTAGAATTCAACGATGCGTTAAATATTTACTAGCTATTACGAATAAATGTAATGAGTGCTGTATTACGATAACTCTAAGAATGTATTCAAAACAAAAAATTGACTTTCTAATTCAATTTACGTACTAGTAGAATGACATTTTCGCGAAAACCTAACCCTTCCATCTTTTTTTTTGATTTTTAAATGCTTTTCATTATTACTAAATTCTCTTATATATGTATATGTATTTTAATAGCTACTGATCTACCGATCATTTTATATTTTATAATATTAATTTAATTTTGTTACTAATCATAGTATTATATTATTCTAATGTTAATGTACAGCATAATAGGAAAAAGGGCTCAAAACCCTATTTACAATTCTTAAATCCCCTCCATCTAACCTAATACCAACTTATAGTTGAACTGTATTTTCAGTTGTAATATATTAAAAAATCATGATATCAAAATAATCTGATAAAATAATATGAACAAATTAATTTCAATTTAAACAATTAATTGAAAGTTTTTGATTCGAAGCTAAATCAAATAATATAATCTACGAGTGAAGTAAAAAATATATATCAGAGCGTAAAATGCAAATTTTATAAGATATACATAGTGTGAAAAAGATAAAGTTATAGGCGTTTAAACAATTAAAATCTGACAGAGAGGATGGCGAAAAGGGAAATAAATACGGCAACTTACCATTAGACTATTCCAAATATGGTCAAATTTGTAGCATATTTTAAACAAGTCTATTACGATTATTTTTCACCATCGAACTATCGGAAACGATTTAAATTTCCATCGTTAACCAAAGCGCACAAAAATGCCACAAAGTGTCAAAGCGATCGGAAGACTGTAGGAAAATATACTGAATCGATATCGAAGTGAAACATAATAGGCTCGTAAAAATAATGACAGTTTTTTCTACTAAAATAATATACCCTGACCAATTCAACGAAAAAGGAGCAGCAGACTTGCACCGCTCATGAACCAAGCATTTTTTTGACAATTTTGTAAATTGAGTTTTGAACAAATACGTATAACTTACGACCAGACCTGTACCATTACTCGTCCTAGCTTAGAGTCTGCGGTTGTCAAACCACGAAAACCGACAAGTGTGTACGTAGATACTACCCACCTATAGGTATCGAAATTTTGTACAAAATTACCCGAGTGTACGCCTCTGCAGCCTCACCCCGGTTAATTGACAGTAGAAACTACATTCGTACATGTTGGGGACGTGATGCGATTCAATTTATTATCCAAATTATCGTACGTATTCCGAACCAGTGCGAAATTCGAACCGTTCAGAGGTCTCCAACCTATTTTCAGAGCCGAAGCAAATTTCGCAATTGGAAAACTGTTATCTATCGCTGCACCAGACAGACTTTACAGAGACGTCTTGTATTATATATGGGGTGATTAATTTGGCGCAAACTCCTCCGGTACTTACCCAATTGATCTCTATCGCTGTTTTGGGAGCAGTCGATTAGTCTAGTAATTATTGAGTTGCGTAATATTACCCAATAAATTTAATTTTCGGTCTGCTATGCTGTAGTGCGTGATAAATGACTATCATTTTCGACTTCGTTTCGGGAACTTTTTCAGACGCGTTTGTTCTACACACGCACATACATATGTACATACGATGTATTGTTGACCTTTTAGGATTTGTTTCAAGTTCCATTAAAGCATGAATTTTATGAAAATTTATTTACATATTGGGTCATTTTGTATCTTCTTGCAAAACTACGTTAATATGTCTTTCCGTTCAAACCTTTCATATTGCAATTTTGACAACAAAATTCATTGTTATTTATGAAGTATCGATAGATTAAGTAATTGAAATACTGTTAAGTTTAAATTTTGACTGATTTGTTCTTAGAAAATGTGTGCATGTGTGTATATTTTATTTTATTTCAAAGAACATGAACACTTGCCTTTATAGATCGCTAAAAAGCGAAGAGTGCACGTATTATATACAAGCAATTTATACAATGCGAATTCATACAAACATCCACAGTGACGTCTATGGAGAAATTTTTGAAGCATTTTATAATCAAATTGGTGAATCTCAAGACGTTGAATAACTTGAGGTTAGCAAGAGAGAGATAGGAGAGGAGATACTAATTTTACAGGAATCATTCCAATGAAAATCAGAAAAATTGACAAACTCTGATATAAAACGATCGACCTGGAGCACAAACCAAGGTCTGGCCAGCATCGGGACTCTAGTGGGACTGGAACCCGTCGGGAACGTCGATGGTATTATATATGTACATATGTGACACAATTAAAACCCTTTGAAACATTTACGTTATAATTTTGTACTTTATCTATGTACATATGTTGTAACAATATATGAAGTTTTGTGTTCATGCGAAAATTAGAACTCGATTGACTGATTCGAACTCAGAATCGATTTTTTTTTTTTAGTAATAAATGGCACCTCTTTTGTTTGCGAGTCTTAAAAATTCAATCAGTTAATTAGAAATTATACTTTAAAGTGTAAAAGCTTGCTATATTAAGTTTATATGAGATGAGATTGACAAAAGTAACTGTTGCCACTGTTCAAGTGAATTAGTGAAAGCCGCGTTTGGATAGCTCTCATCGTTTCAATCTGACTTCGATGTCATTTTAAATGAATTTGTTAGCGATTAAACTGTTGTAATTTCATGTATAAGACATTAGCTTACTTCAATGCTAGTTAGCCACCGTATTTCGATAAAATATCAAAGCGATCTGAATAGTGGAAGTGGTTCAAAATCAGATCACAAATTTCTGACGGGCAGAAATTTCATGGAACTTTCCGATGGAAGTTAATAAAAAGCTCGTAAATATATACATTTCTTTGTATTATTATTTATTCAATTAAAAGTAGCATTGCTTTTGTGACTCGTTTTATATTACTCCATTACGGTTGTGTTAAAAAAAGATCAAACGCACCCTAAATAATCATTAGTTGAACAACAGATATGACACATCAGTGATTCGTTCAATATAATGAATAGCCTATGGGAATATATTGTATATTTCGCTCAAATAATTTTTATTTCGGAATGATAGAGATGAAAGAATAAGAATAAATCTTTCCCAGAACATTCTCTAGATTCCTATTGGGAGTTTACGGATGCCTTAAAAATAATTTTAGATATTTCCTTTCGATCCTCACGAGACATACATTCATATCTAAATGTAATATAATACTCGTGAATAAGTTTCTTTTGCAAAATACATGAAATTCCCAACCAAAGGTATGTATATATATGTACGAGTATGTATATACATATTTACATACTAACATACATACAAATTCCCTTCGAAGTTATGTGTATATATGATTATTGATATTGAGATACTTACTAGCACTCAAAGCACGTTACACTCTCATCAGGCATTTGTATGGTGGAAACCGTCATTTTTTTCTGGTTTATGCAATTATTTTGAAATTAAAGTTTGTTGAGAGGTTCCTATTGGTATCTTTATTCATTTCAAACTCAAAAAATGCCGAAAAAATAAGTGAATTTTATGAAATATAAGCAGACCAAAATCGGTTAGGTCAGATGTTGGTTCGGTTTTTTATCGTGGGACTTGTTGAAATATCAACGGGCACAATACTTGTACATAATAATTCATTTCTGTTTGAAATATCCATTATCTCACAATGTACGTTGTTAGATTTGATTTTCTTAGAAATTATTCTAGTATATATACATACACGTATACGTATGTAGATAAATCCATGCCTTGCGGATACACCCCCACGCATATAGTAGTAAGTAGTTTTGGCAAACGACAAAAAGGGATGACGCCTTTCCCGCCATCTATTTGCATGGTAATGAAATCCGTATCCCGGGGTCCGACCATGAGGACCACTTTCCCGTAGGAGATTGTCGAGAAACGTGGTCTGAAGTGTCCCGAGAAGATTACGCTATTTTTGTTTCAGTCGACACGATCCCACCCCCCTCGGAGAGCCCACCCCTTTCGCACATCGAAGTTTTCCATTATATTTGAAAGAGAGCGGTGCATACTGATCGCCAGCTGAATTATGTTGGCTGAAAACTCACTCCATTGGTATTCATCACAGTGTGTCTAACGTTTCAGACTTGAAACCATTTTTAAATTGCGCACTTTGAACGATGGCCATGTCCTGTGCGGATAATTAACGATGAAATAGTACTTTTCTTGTATATTCGTATAATTCTGTTGTGTATTGTTTAGTTTACGTTAAGACTGTTATAAATCTACTGTTACAAATTTAATCATTTGAGAAAGTAATTTTTTTACGTACGGTAGAGTGAATCGGATTTATACAGCTGAACGTGCTACGAAACGTTGCACGTTCACTCGTTGCTTCCATTAAACTATAAACTTTAAAATATGCTTTTAGCCCCCCCCCCCCCTTACCTGGTACCCTGATTTTGAAAATAGTCTTAAAAACCTAACTTGTTTGCTTGTTAATTTTGCGTAAGGAAGTTTAAATTCTGTAGTGTCAAAGTTTTTTTCGAGAAAGTCTCTCAGATCTAAATCTCTTATCAAGAAAGTGTCTTAAATCAAAATATCTTATCGAGAAAGTATCTAAGAACAAAATATTATATCGATACAGTGTTTTAGATTCAAATTTCATATCGAGAAAGTCTATTAGACAATTTGTTTTTATTGAGAATGTCTCTCGGAACAAAATCTCTTATTGAGAAAATGTCTCAGATCAAAATATCTTATCGATAACGTGTCTTAAACATAGATGTATAATAGCGTAGAATAATGTAGTTATTCTACATCTATGGTCTTAAATCAAAGTGTTTTATCGAGAGAGTCTCGCAGGTAAAATTTTCATTGTTTTATATCCAAATCTCATATCGAGAAAGTCTCTCGGATCAATTTTTTTTATCAAGGAAGTCTCTCGGATCAAAATTTCTCATCAATTAGGTACCTCAGATCAAAATATCTTATCGAGAAAGTGCCTCAAATCAAAATGTTTTATCGAAAGAGTCAAAGAGTTCAAAATCTCATTGTTTTAGATCCAAATCTCATATCGATAAAGTCTCTTAGATCAATTTTGTTTATCTAGGAAGTCTCTTTGATCAAAATCTCTTATCGATAAAGTGCCTCAGATCAAAATCTCTTATCGAGAAAGTGCCTCAGATCAAAATATCTTATTGAAAAAATCTCTTAGATTAAAATCTCATATTGAGACAGTGTCTCAGATCAAAATATCTTATCGAGAAAATCTCTCTATACTTATACCGTTGAATAGAATAAAGATGAGACTTTGTAAAAATAATGATAAGTTGGCCTGGTGTCATAAAGTTAATACACAATATTTCAAAAGTCAAAGCACAATAAATACTGCAATTTTGTTTATTACAAAAATCTAAATATATTTCAACATACTCGATTATCTCATTAAATAGTGAATAATAACCATGCGATCAGTGACTTTTTTTTAATTTCGGTGGCTTTGTTTTAGAATCTGTGGATGAGCTTAGCGAAGTGTAAGCAACACATTGTCAGATATACGACATAATAAGTCGTTATGTGTCCTACAAAGACACTCGACTTCACTTTGTAAAAAAATATACCAAGATAGCGTATCCAAGAATATTAACACTTTACTGTGCTATTATAATATGTACAATACTCGTTGCTAGCAATGAGGACAGAAAAAAAACAACGGAAAAACCCCTTCAAAGGATTCCTTCTGTAACGCATATATGGATACTACACAGAATACAAATAATTATGCACAGAATACAAATAATTATGCACAGAATACAAATAATTATGTATCCCATGTTCAAGAAATAATCCATTATTTAATATTAAGACGATAGCTTCCAGCAATCTTGATATTTTAAATAATGATAAACGTGGGGCGATATTGAAAATCAAAATATATCATTTACTTACGTCGTATATCCTATGGAAATTTAATATTAAATTGAACCGAGCGTGCTGCGGTGTTTTATTTATATATGTATGTTCGTATCCAGAGGGTACTTTCGCATTTACATATGTATATATAATATTATATGTATGTATGTGTGTAGTTGCCCGAGGCTAAATATGATGTTTTGTTTCAATTTTCCTGGGATCGCTTTTAAAATCCCGTCATTTTCCCGCGATGTTTTTGTACATGCTTAAATTTACATAAAACGCGAGCGGTTTGTGTGATTTTTTACCGTTGTTAATTATTGAAAGTACACATTTGTATGTAAATATGAAAAAACAATATTTGGACAATTGGGTAGTTAATTGTGGCGAATTATTTTAGAATCGTAATACGCTTGATTTATCAATAAACTTGAATAAAAAAATATGTAATTATTTTGATGATCTGTTTATTTCATTAAAAACGTAAAGGAGGTATGTAAAAATATGTTATATAAACTCCCGATGCCGGAAATTTATTTTTAAAATACTTTATATGTAAATATGTATCTATATGAAATTTTTTACAAATATATTTAAGTCCAATATACATATGTACATGCATGTGCTTTAAACAGATTCATGTTTTTTTTATCAATGCCAATCTACAGTTTTTAACTATATACAGTTAGCATATATGTATGTACATATGCTTTCGAACATAGTTGTTGCGGGTTCGAGTCTCACCGGTTGCTGCTGGCCAGACCTTGGTTTGTGATTCCAGGTTAATTGTTTCCTATCACAGTTTGCCAATTTGTCTGATTTTCATTGAAACGGTTCCAATGAATTGGCAACCTTTCAACCTTACTCGCAATTTTCAAGTTTTCGGCATCTTATATTTCACTGATAAAAATGCTGCAAATTCTTGCATAAATGTCTCGCAAGTTTTCGAGGTTTTCAGTATCTAGAAATTTGACGATTTATATAAAAATGCGCCGGAAATGTAAGTTAATCAAAAATTTGTCAAAATTTATCCATATATGTTTTGTTAAAATTATTTCAAAAATATCAATGTTTGTAATTGGCCAGGGAGGTGCATTGGAGTTTACATGTTAGGCCTTCCTAGTATACATATACATATAGGTATGTAAAAATAAAAATAAAAAATAACAGAATCACTAAATTTGCTATACTATCTCATGGTATTCTAGCTTGGGCCAGAGAATACAAATTGCTTTGAAATATATAGTTCAATTTTTACAAGATTTTTATTTGCTTCACTGTTCTTTCTATAATTTTCTATAAATTTCTGCCTGTCAAAAATTTGTGATCTGATTTTGAACCTTTTCCGCTCTTTAAATCGCTTTTATATTTTCAATAAACAAAGGCTAGCTAAAATTGAAATAAGCTCTAATAAGTCTCCGTCATGAATTCAGAGGAATTTAATCATTAACGAACATCTAATTAAACATTACAAATTACATCCGAATTTTGTGTCGGATCGAATCGATGACGGCTAACTATCCAAACGCGGCTTTCTACCGCTCCTTCACAACTCAATTAAAACAGTGGAAAAAGTTAGATTTTCACTATCATTTACTGTCATCTAATCTATAATTTGGAAAGAGACTTTGTATGTATCCTTGGTCGTCGTCGTCGTCTTCTTCGTCTTCTTCGTCGTCCGTAGATCGGTGACGTCATCGAACACGTGATTCGATTTTTTTTTTTTTCGATCCATGGGCGCCGATTTGTTTTATTCGTTTCGCGAGTAGCTTCATGGGGCCCCGCCAGGGGCGCCACAAGGGGCGCAGCCCCGTGGGGCCCCGAAGGGGGCCCGGAGGGCGCAGCCTCATGGGGCGCAGCCCCATGGGGCTCAAAAGGGGGCGCAGCTTTATGGGGCACAGCCTTATCGGCCGCAGCCTTATGGGGCGCAACCTTATGGGGCGCAGCCTTATGGGGCGCTGTCTTATGGGGCGCAGCCTTAGGGGCGCAGCCTTATGGGGCGCCGCCTTATGGGGCGCCGCCTTATGGAGCTTAGCCACATGGGGCCCCGAAGGGGGCGCAAGGGGGCGCAGCCTCATGGGGCGCAGCCCCATGGGGCCCCAAAGGGGGCGCAGCCTCATGGGGCGTAGCCCCATGGGGCCCCGAAGGGGGCGCAGGGGGGCGGAGCCTCATGGGGCCCCGAAGGGGGCGCAGGGGGGCGCAGCCTCATGGGGCGTAGCCTTATGGGGCGCTGTCTTATGGGGCGCAGTCTTATGGGGCGCCGCCTTATGGAGCTTAGCCGCATGCGGCCCCGAAGGGGGCGCAGCCTCATGGGGCGCAGCCCCATGGGGCCCCAAAGGGGGCGCAGCCTCATGGGGCCCCGAAGGGGGTGCAGCCTCATTGGGCCCCAAAGGGGGCGCAGCCTCATGGGGCGCAGCCCCATGGGGCCCCGAAGGGGGCGCAGGGGGGCGCAGGGGGGCGCAGGGGGGCGCCACCTTATGGGGCGCTGCCTTATGGGGCGCCGCCTTATGGGGCGCAGCCTTATGGGGCGCCGCCATATGGGGCGCCGCCTTATGGGGCGCTGCCTTATGGGGCGCCGCCTTATGGGGCGCCGCCTTATGGGGCGCCGCCTTATGGAGCTTAGCCGCATGGGGCCCCGAAGGGGGCGCAGCCTCATGGGGCGAAGCCCCATGGGGCGCAGCCTTATGAGGCGAAGCCCTAAACGGCAACTGATCATGGGGGCGAAGCCCTTGACGGCATTTAATCATGGGGGCGCGGAGGGGCGAAGCCCTAATAGGCATTAACTAAGGGGGGCGAAGCCCTAGGCGGCATTTAATCATGAGGGTGCGGAGGGGCGAAGCCCCAAAAGGCATTAATTATGGGGGGCGAAGCCCTAAACGGCATTTAATAATGGGGGCGCGGAGGGGCGAAGCCCTAAAAGGCATTAACTAAGGGGGGCGAAGCCCTAAACGGCATTTAATAATGGGGGCGCGGAGGGGCGAAGCCCTAAAAGGCAACTGATAATGGGGGCGAAGCCCTAAACGGCAATTAACCATGGGGACGTGGAGGGGCGAAGCCCTTATCGGCAACTGATCATGAGGGCGAAGCCCTAGACGGCATTTAATCATGAGGGTGCGGAGGGGCGAAGCCCCAAAAGGCATTAGTTAAGGGCGGCGAAGCCCTAAACGGCAGTTAATCATGGGGGCGTGGAGGGGCGAAGCCCTAAAAGGCATTAACTAAGGGGGGCGAAGCCCTAGACGGCAGTTAATCATGGGGGCGCGGAGGGGCGAAGCCCTAAAAGGCAACTGATCATGGGGGCGAAGCCCTAGACGGCATTTAACCATGGGGACGTGGAGGGGCGAAGCCCTTATCGGCAACTGATCATGGGGGCGAAGCCCTAGACGGCATTTAATCATGAGGGTGCGGAGGGGCGAAGCCCCAAAAGGCATTAGTTAAGGGGGGCGAAGCCCTAAACGGCAGTTAATCATGGGGGCGCGGAGGGGCGAAGCCCTAAAAGGCATTAGCTAAGGGGGGCGAAGCCCTAAACGGCAATTAATCTTGGGGGCGCGGGGGGCGAAGCCCTATAAGGCATTAACTAGGGGGGGCGAAGCCCTAGACGGCATTTAACCATGGGGACGTGGAGGGGCGAAGCCCTTATCGGCAATTGATCATGGGGGCGAAGCCCTAGACGGCAATTAACCATGGGGACGTGGAGGGGCGAAGCCCTAAAAGGCAACTGATTATGGGGGCGAAGCCCTAGACGGCATTTAACCATGGGGACGTGGAGGGGCGAAGCCCTTATCGGCAACTGATCATGGGGGCGAAGCCCTAGACGGCATTTAATCATGAGGGTGCGGAGGGGCGAAGCCCCAAAAGGCATTAGTTAAGGGGGGCGAAGCCCTAAACGGCAGTTAATCATGGGGGCGCGGAGGGGCGAAGCCCTAAAAGGCATTAGCTAAGGGGGGCGAAGCCCTAAACGGCAATTAATCTTGGGGGCGCGGGGGGCGAAGCCCTATAAGGCATTAACTAGGGGGGGCGAAGCCCTAGACGGCATTTAATCATGGGGGTGCGGAGGGGCGAAGCCCTAAAAGGCATTAACTAAGGGGGGCGAAGCCCTAAACGGCAATTAATCTTGGGGGCGCGGGGGGCGAAGCCCTAAAAGGCATTAACTAAGGGGGGCGAAGCCCTAGACGGCTTTGAATCATGGGGGCGCGGAGGGGCGAAGCCCTAAAAGGCAACTGATCATGGGGGCGAAGCCCTAAATGGCAATTGCTCATGGGGCGTGGAGGGGCGAAGCCCTAGAAGGCAAAGGCTCAGGGGGGTGCCGAGGGCGAAGCCCTAGAAGGCAAAAAAAAAATTTTTTTTTTTTGATTTTTTAAAAAAAAATTTTTGATTTTTTTTTTTGATTTTTTTTTTATTTTTTTTTTATTTTTTTTTTTATTTTTTTTTATTTTTTTTTTTTTATTTTTTTTTTAAATTTTTAAATTTTTTTTTTTTTTTTTTAATTAAATTACCTTAGTCATGTTTAAGCGGTTTATATTATAAACACTGAGCGAAGCCGGGTAATACAGCTAGTCACATATAAACTTAATATTACAAGCTTTTATACTTACTCATATACGTTTTGAGCTCACTAATTTACTATGTATTATTTACGAACATCCGTCCGAGCAACGCCAGGCAATTCAGCTAGTGCATTATGTGTATATCAATGGATTTCATAAATTCATACTATGCATAATATATTGTAAACACAAAAAAATTATCACTTTACAATGTTTTACCGGTCTGTACACGATATCACTTTGATCGTAATTAAATTAGCTTTATTGCCTTTTTTATTTCATTACTGAAATGAAATTCACTAAAAGGATACCTAAAAGCTTTTATAAAAAATAGCCTCATAAGTAACAAAAGGCTTTGCTTAGTCGTAAAATTTTTATTCAATTAATTAAAACACATAAACCTAGTCTTAATAGATAAATGTCTTTTTTTTAACTAAAGGTTGATTGTTTATGTATAATATAATGTTCTATAGGTATATAATAGTCAGTTTTTCTATGTATTTTACATTACACAAATACATGGAGCATGTTATATAACATCTATAGCAGTCATGTGTGATTTTTTTTAGTAACAGCTGGTTATTTTCGAATTACGAAATTTAATTTCCGTCGGCTAAATAAGCGAGTGTAATTTTTACCGCATTTAACTTTTTCGCAGTGTTTACTAAACCGGATTAAACGAGCTCGCACAGTCAAATTCAGTTAATTAAAAAAAATATATTCAACCGACTCGAATAACATGTTCAATATATTTAAGTTACATCATTATTTTTTCAGGTTTATTTGTAAATTAACCTTTTTTTTAATAATTAACGTTTTAATTTGCTAAACGATCGCTTTCGTTTTCTTATTTACATTACTGGAAATAGACTCGGGCTTTTCTTTTGCGCGATTTAATCTTCAATAAAATGTATTCGTGCGCATTTCGGAGTGAATAATTAACCCTCAGAGACGAAACTAATGATAAAATCCGAACCGGAAACGGAAGCAACCGAAACTGAAAAAAATGCACGATATGTTATTAGATAGATTTTGCTTGTGATTTAAATGTAATAACTGATAAATAAACATTTATTTTACTACCTATTTCCGATAAAAATACGATATTACAATTAAATTTGACTCCCCACTACTGAAACAAAATTATTAACAGATAAATAAGTAAACACAAGACAAATATAACTGCACACATTCATTCATACATACATATTTATATATATATATATATATATATATATATATATATATATATATATATATATATATATATATATATATATATATATATATATATAATATTTATGTTTACCAGGAAGGCCTAACAGTTTAGCCCCAATGCGCCTTCCTGGCCAATACAATACAAACACGGATATTCAATTTTTCGCATAATTTTAACAAAGCTTCATAGACACATCTATGGATACATATTTGACAAACTTACATTTTTGGAGCATTTATATTATATACATAGGTACATTAATCGTCAAATTTCGAGATGCTGAAAAAGTTTTTAAAAAATTACGATACATTCATGGACATATTTACAGCATTTTATACAAATCGGCAAAATTCGAGATGCCGAAAACTTGAAAATTGCGAGAAATGATTAAAGGTTGTAAATTTGATGAAACCGTTTCAATGAAAATCAGATAAGTTGGCAAACTCTGATAGGAAACGATTGACTTTGAGTCACAAACCAAGGTCTGGCCAGCAGCAACCAGTGGTACTCGAACCCGTGACCACTTGGTTCGAAAACATATATGCTAATCACTAGTCCACGCTGCTGGTTGTACATATGTCTACAAAGTTATTAACAAAAGTCACGTTGAAAAAATTATATCGGTTTATTTGGTTACTTAATCAATTAATCATGTTTTTCTGCCTTTGCATTTTTGATTTTTATTTTATGTATTTTATTTTTGTTTTTATTTATCAAATGTAGGCCATTGGGGCGCATTAGGTTCTTCCCGTAATGCCACAATGGTCCAAAACTAACTACAAATAAATAAATAAATAAAAATGATTATTCGAAAAATTCGACTAATTCACACTTTTATTTATTTATTGATAAAGAAAAGAATAAAAACTAAAACATGACTAAATAGAACATTGCATAACTAAACTTAAAGTGTTAAAATATTGGAAAAAGGTTTTATAATAGAAGAAGAAACAGATCAATCGGTTAAGATTCTCCTGATGGTAGTCTTGATTTGATGTAAGGAAATACCGAACAGATCAACCTCATTCAGCTCCCCGTTAAACATAAACGATAAATACGCTGTAGTTTAGATTATTTTAGGGAATTGGTTTTGAAAGGATTGAGTGAAAAGAGTGCAACGTGTCTAGAATACCTAACTGGGATCCTGAAACCAACCTTACTCAGTAAATCAGATCAAGGAAACCATTTAGGAGCTGAAAGAAGAATGTATGTAGCATCAGTGAGTCGTCGCCTGACAGAAAGATTGTTGAAAGATAGGATTTTTAAAATATCGGGAACAGTAGTATGAGTGTAGGTAGGAAGAAGGTAGCGTAAGGATTTAATAAATTTAAGTTGGACTTTTTCAATAAAATTAATATGGGATAAATAAAAAGGTGACCAAATAATTGAGGCAAATTCAAGGTGAGAGCTTACAAATAATTTTTTCAAAGATTTTACTAATGATAGATAGTTTTATAGTAAAAGTAGAGCTATGTATATAATATGGTAGTTCATTCCTCGTTCAAAATGAACTGCAAATGGATCAGTCATCGTTATTTCGTAAGTTTGGCGAATGTGCACATCTCCCAATGAATAACATAGTAATTCCTTTCACGTACCAGCTATGACTTTTACGGCGGCCACAAGTTGATAATAAACGGAACTTTATGCGAGGCTGGAGGATAGTAAATTTTAGTATACGCATATGTATACATAATATAAATATGTATATATACAAAGTAAAAATGCATTTTGCCATATTCGCGTGGGAAAATTTCGCCGCGTTTTCCGATATCTATGAACAATTTCGAAACGTTTCGTTTGCTTTAATCAGCATTTAATGGTGTTTCTTTCTCGTTCGAATTTTTCGTCTCTCTTTATCGAACTGTCACGCGAAAAAAGCTCATCTCGGCGAAAGCTCACCTTCATTTTATATTCATAAGTTGCCTTAAATTTTTCTTTCTCTACTTTTTTTCCGTTTCGTGCAGGCCAAACATTTATAAAAACGCCCGACTAATGTATTCATGGAATACGGAAATTTCTTATGTGCGTTCGTTTGAATCGAATCGAACATAGACAATTGAATTCGTATCGATAAAGGTCAACTTTGCCTAGGAAAATATTTACGCATGTCATGTTTTATATCATTATATAATCTTTTGTATACATTATTATGAGTCAACATTAGAAAGGCGGCAAAGGCTCGTGTACTGAAATTTGTCTCTTTCAATGTGTATTAAATATTTATATGTCAACATGTCATCCTCGCTACAATGCAAAGGTTATTTGATAATACTCATAATGCCTTTTAGGAATATTTATTGTAATGTTTCGTATAATAAACTATGTAAAATGTATGATGATATTTTACGACGAAAATTCTATAGACGAAAACAACAACATTTTTATTGATTCATATTTGAAATTTTATTTTAATACTTCATACCTTCTACATATGTATGTATGTATGTACATTATATGTACAATGAAATTCCATTAATTATATTATTTTATTTTTTTATTTTTATATACCAGGAAGGCTTGACAGGAAGACCCCAATGCGCCTTCCTGGACAATTACTTACAAACAATGCAGCATTTATTATTACATAAATCACTGTATTTCCAGAAGCTAAAGAACACGAAGTAACAATTAATTAATTAATTAATTACATAATTAATCCATTGAGACATCTATGGATTTAGATTTTGTACATCATTTTTACAAATTATACCCACAATAAATACAGAAGATTTGTGACAACAGGAAAGATGATTTTTTGCCAATTTAGAGGAACCGTTTCAACAATGATCAGATAAAATTGGCACACTCTGATAAGAAACGATCGATTTTGAGTCACAAATACCCCCAAACCTAACGAACTCACTGATCACTTGGTGCTAAAACATATACGCTACCATTAAGCCATACTGCTGGCTATTAATAATATAAACCACTATTGTTGTACCCGATGGAATATCATCGCATAGGTGTTGGCTTATTAAGTTATTGAATAAAATAAATAAATAAAATAAATTTGACGGTTCTGTATTAATTAAATAAATTATCAATAGATGGTGGTTAATGCCATCTATTTAGACTTAGCGCCGTCTATTTGCCTTGAGGAACCATCGGTAGCAAACAGTATATATGGAAGATTTTTTTCTTTTGTTATTATATTCATATATGCTTTTTTGGCAATGGTTTATTTGTGACGTAAATATGTATGTCGAATCGAAACGACTCTTATAGTACGGCGAGCGTTATCTTATACAGACACACACACACACAGAGAGACAGACATACAGAATAGCGATATTATATATATGATTATTTTTGTTATTAGATTCTCAAGCACAATAGTATAATGTTTATTTCGAGACAACTGTGCTATTTATTGATTAAATAGAGCACAGCCAGATAGAAGAGCGATATTATCTACATATATGATTGTTTTGGATATGTCTTTAAAATGACGAATAATCAACCAGCAACATTTTGCTTGGTATTTGCGTCAATGTTAACCACCGAGAGATTTCCGGGTTTGACCCCTTGGGTTGATCTCGATTGAAAAGAATTTATTCCGAGTATTATCTATGGTGCGGCTAGTGACTCTTAGTTTGCCAATTTATATGATTTCGGTTTATCCGAAACGGTTCTTCATCAAATTGGCAAACATCGTCCAATCCACGCGTCACCACTATTTGAATATGATTACAAAATTAAAAATCTATGAAATTTATGTGATAACAAGTTTAATACCATATATGTCGATCAGAGGCAACCTTAATCGGCAATCGACTACCTTTCTCAAAATTATAAATAAATAAATATAAATTTGTAATTGTTAGTATATGAAACATCAATCATTTTTTGTTAGTTTATGTACATATTTTTATTATTATTTTATTTTAAGTAAAATATCAATATAAAAATAGGCTTCATCAGCATGTACATAATCATAAAAAATTGCACTGTATAATTTTAATTAAATATAATACATCAATGTGTAGTCATTAAAATTTTGCAGTAACATTTAAAAAGCATTAAATTTTGTCAAAAAACAGCATAAAAGAATTTTAAGCGTAAACTTGAGATAAAACTCATTATAAGGTATTCACTTGAAATATTATATTATATTAAATAACTTGATTAATATATCTTCTCTTTTGATTTAGTGTCTTTGATATTTGATAATTTTACAACGCGTTGATGAAAAATTTTAATATAAATCGGTAGGATTTTTTTTCGTGAAAATAAAGTAGAATCGCAATGAACAATCTGATCAGCTTAAAACAAAAGTAAATCAATTTCGTCCCCTTCAATTGAAATCCCGAAAGTGGAAAATATGAAAATGCAAATTTTCCAAAGCGAACGGTGCGGGGGAAATTCTTCAATTTGAGAAAAGAAAAATCATTTCCCACAGTAATGAAAAACAAATTCCGTCCGAATTTAGCCGAAGCCGACAGAAAAAATAAAAACAGAATGCGCTCTCTTATACATATGTATGTTCGTAATATATGTAATTTTGAAACATTTGAATAATTTTCACTCGCTTTTCCTCTTTTTTTCTCGCCGCACGTGCGAAACTCGTTATTGCTTTTACTCCATCGATCGAATTCCGATACTTTTATACTACTCTTGGAAAAGTTCGGTCGAAGCTCGATTTATTCTCTACAACTTTTCACATCCATCATTCGGGCAACTTACCTATGCGGGATTGACACATTACATATACAGCTTATCTTAAACTGGGCCCTGACGGAGAGATTTATCTGAAGAGAAATATATTGTAGGATCTCTGGCTATGATTAGCGTCGTAGCTAGAGACACTTCAAAAGACCTTGTGACGGACAAACCTATCAAATTTGATTCTGTAAGCATTTTATCAAAAATCTTAGCAGCACAAATTAACATAATACATAGTTCAAACCATTATTTTTAATATTTTGAGTCTTTATTTGGGCCCTAATAGGATCATCCACTATACATATGTAATATTGTGTTACGAACAAAAACGGCTAAGAAAAGGCTACAATATACACATTGATTTTGATTTTTAAATGCTTTTTATTATTATTAAATTATGTTCACAATACATCTTATATCTTTTTTAATAACTACTGATCTACTGATCATTTTCTATATTACAATTTTAATTTAATTTTGTTAGCAATCGTAGTATTATACTATTGCAATGTTAATGTACAGCATAATAGTAAAAAGAGCTCAAAAACCTATTTACAATATTCTACATGCACATATACAAACTGTATGAGACCGATTTGTCTGCAGATGAACCTTTCCGTCATTGGGTAATTTTACTTGAATATTACAATACACACACACTCATAGCATTTGGAAATTGTCTAATTTCACGAACCTTCAAAACCCGAGAGCTGAAGCCGGAAGTCGAGAATGGTCGGGATGTTAAGCCTCTCATTGTCCCTAAATACCACTGCCCCATAATTACACATCCATTCCGACATTATTAACCGAAATGGTTTTATAATGAGGCTTTACCCTGTAAACTTTTCCGGTCGGTCTATTTATAAGAAAGAAGTTTAACAATGTCCGAGTTAGTGTCGAAGACTTTGTTGCGGTATATTGCACTTGTTGCTCTCCGGTGTAATAAAAATACTCAACGTGTTGCCGACATTGTCTCTGTTTGAGCTAGTTGAGCTGCAAAGTACTGGGTCCATCCTCTGCAGTAATTGGCAACAGTTTATCGGTAGTCAGATCTTCATTTAATTAAACATACAAAAAATTTCTTACAAAAAATTCATTGCTCCCAAAATTATGAACGGCAGCGTACCTTGATATAAAGGGTCATTCAAACGTCATGTGATTTGATTAAAATAGCACAATCCAAACAATATGCCCGTGTAGAGGACCGGGGGCTTTTATCAGCCCGTATTGTCCGCATACCACTTGTGGAGTACCCCTTCGTCCGGTCGAGTCAAGTGGTATAGCGATCGCAAACCATCGTTGTCTAGTCGTATCGATCGGCGTTTCCGAATATTCGTTTTTTGCACACACTGTATACATAATGGCGACATTTAAAGTTCAACATTTTTCGCCAATCGACCGAAACGGTCGATCACCCCTTTTTATCGTAATTTCCATGATATTGTACTCAATTTTGATATTTTATAATAACTATTTAAGGTATTTTTATACTGGAACGGCACATAACGGAAAATGCACGTAAACAGCAGTAGGAAAAATATTATTTAGTACATTCTATATTTTAGTACATTCTATATTTTAGTACATTCTATATACACGGCTTTTTAATATTATATTATATTTACCACCGATTAAACTGTTCGACACGAAAAATGGTTCAGAGACGAAATATGACTTTTCTTATAGATCTATGCCCAATAAACACGAATCTGGTAATAAAAAATGTTGATTGGCTCGAGATTCGGAGATATACATATGTGTATATCTCCGAATACACATATGTATATCTCCATATGATATACATATAAATCGCGCGATTTTTCTATATCTTGTTGTTGTTCGATCGATGTCTCAAAATCTGTTACTCACTACTTAGTTAATTTCCTGTTCAAAATGAATATTGGAATCTATAGTTGGGTATTTTATCTTCCATTTGTAGTACTTTTTAGCTTTCAAATCTCTCTAAGTAGTCGTCCAGTTCAAATCAAAAGCCAAAGTACGTATTTTCACTTGGGATTATTTTCCCCTGTTAATACTATTTTATATTAAGTTTTTTCTATTGAAACATATTTATTGGGATAATTTTCTGGCCACACTATTTTTTATTTTCGTTGAAAAGGGTTAATTGGAAGTGTGCTGAATTTTAAATCGGTAAAATTGCGAGCTAAAAGATCGTACTAGTATTTACTCGTATTTACACGAATCTGAATTGAATTAATAGGGATAATATATTAAATTGTCTTTATATGAGAATTAAATAAAATTCCACTTGGAAACATCATATTTCGACTATTCTTGTGGATTAATAACAAAAATTCTATTGATAACTGGCTTACCTCGATAAAATGAACAAATTTTTGTTCTATTTCTTCGAATTTTGTCTAAAATCCTTCCTACCTACTATGTCACCACTATTTCAGTATGATTAATGTGCAATAAAATTTATGTAAAATTCATAGATGTCTCTTTAAGTTTTTCAGTTTCTCGTAATTCAGCGACTTGTATAATAAAAATGCTGCATTGTTTGTAATTGGCCAAGAAGGCGCATTGGGGTTACCTGTAAGGCATTCTTGGTATATGTATATATAAAATAAAATAAAATATCAAGTATGTATAGGAATATAGCTCAAAGCTACCATTATATTCTCTCCGTTAACATCCTGGAAGTAACATCTGGCTCATAGTTAAAATATCTCATAAAAATATGTATTATAATGCAACTTTAACACCCCTGAACAATGAACACTCATATGTACATAAGGTACATACATTGATACGAATATGAACGAGTATAAAAGCTGTTTACACGTCCATACGATATGTTACAGTCCTTTCACGTCTAGTTTATCATCAGAAGCGCTTTCATATCTGGTGCAACCCCTCAAGTATCATCACGCAGTATTTACGAGCCGGATAACCGCGAATGCTGTAAAATGTGTATCCTCGCATCCGCCGAAAGCTCGCTATCTATCTCCAGCCACCGCGGCTGAAAAACTCCAATATTTCTTCTATATCACTACATCATAATGTAGACCAGCGATTCCCAACCTGGAATATTTCAATTGGGCTAATGCGACCGATCATATAAACAGTTATTTCGTGTCTTAATGTATGTAATATATACGTAGTTAATGTTGATGAGAGATCAGTGGCGTAGTGAAGATGGCAGCAGGTTTTTTGCACAATTCCACATTTATTGATATACAAAATTGTATTGGAATTGTTGCTTGCATATATGATATTTTAAAACCACCGAATCGCCAAGGAGTTTTTAAAAATTTTATTGAAACAGATCTACTTTCTGTTAGACAATCGCATTTAATACAAAAATGTGTCAAAACACGTTGGGTTGAAAGACATGATGCCATTTTAGTTCTTGTGGAAATGATAAAAATGGTAAAACAAGCAATTATAAATATTTCAACATGAGACGATCGAGATTCATCAAGTCCAATTATCAGTTCCAAAAACACTATTTCTGTTTGACTTATTTCATAAATTGTTATCACAATTATGTACTGCAATGAATGTGGCATCATAAAAATACTAAATATTGAATGTGAATTTACGCTCATTTTACTAAAATTCACGACTGATAACTAGAGGTAGGACCGGAAGCTTGTCGTTCTTTGTTTATTGTTCGCCGTGCATTGTTCATTTTTATGATGAACCTTTTTTTTGCACTCCAGCTTTGTAATTTGGTCTATTTCCTGGAAAATAGACCCAAAACGCCCTGTTTCCTGGAAACAGCACGCTTCCGGTCCTACCTCTACTATTAACGTATGTATGTATTTAAGAAATACGATGTGCGGATTAAGAAAATCGGATAAATGGTCTTGCTTTATTAACTATCAATATTTATAACATATTTATTTATAGCATTGGGATGTAAAATTTGAAGATATATTTTAGTGCAGAAAGCTATAAGATATTTAGATATGTATACAATAAAGACGCTAAGATCGGATCTGTGAATTTCATACTTTTTATGTATTCATTGTTTACTTTATTCGTATTTTGTATATAGCATATTTTTATTACGTATTCCCCTTATTTTTATATGCAGTAATTTTATATCAATTAATATATAAAATATGAAAATTATCTTGCTTTTTGCTTGACAACCCCCCCCCCCCCCTCACCTTCCATTGACAAGAACCTGGCTAGAAGAGGCTAATTTTTACTATTCATATAAATTACAAAACATCTTAAGTATATTTAATTTTAGTTAATAAATACTGATCCAGTGATCGTTATCTATTTTTCAAATAATTAACTTGTAAATAGAATCTTATTTATAAGTAATTGTCTACAGCATAATAAGAAAAAAGTTCAAAAACTTATTTACCATTCATAATACATTTTATGCATATTGTATATTTTTTTATATTAAAGCAGTGTTTCCCATACTTTTTTTGTCATGCCACACTTAATTACCTTAAAAAATTCTTGCCCCCCCCCCCCCACCCCCTCTATCATAAGAATATAGCTCACCAAATTCTACAAATAAATGAAGGTCTTAAGTTTCATATTATTACAATACTATAAGTTTCATATTATTACCACTATATCTTATAATTGATTCATCCATCTTTATTGAAATGTTTTTTGCGATCAAATTTTCAATAAGCTTTATTTCTACATTCTTAATTAGTTTAACTAGTATCTCATCCTTCAATCGATCTGAAATTTTGCATATTTGTAAAGGTTTTGGTTGAAACAAAAATTTTTCATATTAGTGTGTTTTTCATTTTCAGGGAGTCGTCAGAGTGCAACTAGATATGCAAATGGCCAATACAGTTTGTGAAGTCGCTGTTGCCAGTGGCGCTGGAGCAGTTGGTCCTCTTCCAGCTGCTCCACCAGCAGCCCAGTGCTATGATAGGGATAAGCAAGTAAGTTTGGCTCATTATTATTATTATAATACACACCTTTAGATATTCAACCGTCACTTAATTTACGTGATGGATTCCATCAACGGGGACAATACTAGTGTATAATACTCTTTTCCTTTTGGGCATGCTTGGGTATAATTCCCATGAGCTTCGGAGAAACTTCTCATTAATTCGTTTTGTTCTCCAACTACTTCGTAGTAATACGTCATGCCCGTTGTTGCTGGAACAGTTGGGACTTTATGTCCCTAATAATTATGTGCGTGGTAGACATCATCATTTGATGGTTGTACCTCCTGCTCGTACTGTTCTTTTTCGAATGGCTCCTATACCAAGAGCTATTCGACTTCTTAATGAAATCGTTGCTGCCGAGACTGAATGTGATATTTTCCACCTTAATGAGCGTAAATTGTCGGATATTATTCTAACTTATTTGTCTGGTAGTTTGCGCTCATCATTGCTTTCATGATTGATTGTGATTTATGAATGGAACTTTGATTTACTCTCTTCAATTTGGGCCTCACAGAGATGTTTTGTATTTGCAGTTGGTTCTTATTTTTTGGACCTGGCTATAGACATTCCTTATTTATTTTATTTTATATACGGCCACAAGGACCATTGAACAATTATAATATAGAACATACATAATAATAATACATAGAACAATAAATAATACATATGTATAACAATAAAACAAAAAAACACAATATTAATATAATAAAACAAAAGAAAAAATATGATTTTTAAAACTAATTGAATAAATAATGAATTAATTAAAAAAATAAAATATATGTTATATTTTATATTTGATATTTTTATGTTACCTGCTATTATTAATTGCTATTGTTTTTTATGATTATGTATATGTAAATGTATTTTTGTCTGTGTATGTAACATACATATGCTATATTTATTTTCCTTTCTCTTTTCTTTCGTTTTATTAGACATTCCCTTCTTTGTTGTTTTTTTTATTATTTGTAATTATTATTATTATCCGCTATTATATAGCTTATTATTTTTATGATTGTGTTAATTGTGTTGTTTTGTATATGTATGTGTTATTTTTGTCATTTCTTTAGTTATTATTTTGTTTCTTTTCTGTTATATTTTTGACCATTGTGGCGTGGCGCATTAGGAATTCCTGTAATGCTACAATGATCCAAACTTTAAAAAAATAAATAAATCATATTTATGGTGTGTTCTACCTGTACGGATTTTCGTCTATTGCGTAAAATCGATAATAGTTCAAAGGAATTTCTTGGAATCAATTATTGTAAGGTGGGTAGTGAATATTGAAGCTGACGTTTCCAGTAACATGATTAGACACACTCACTTCCAAGAAACTGTTTTCTTCATGCGCGTTACACTTAGAAACGGTTCTGTGATATTCAATCCTAAGGATAACAATCGTACAAATTGTCGAGCCCTCGACCCAATGTCTAGATCGATCGAATATGTGTCGTTTAATATTTCGTATATTATATGCAAAACATAATGCCCTTACAAGCTTGAAATAAATAAAAAAAACATCAAATTAGATTATTTAATAATACACTTTATTTTCAACTAGCTGAACCCGGCACGCGTTGCAATGCCAGAATAACGCGTGCAATTCCCGTTCCCGTTCTCGTTCCCGTTCCACAGACATAGATATATTTGTTGACGTGGACTATCCACTGTGTGTTTGGGGTACAGCCTTGAATGGTGTACATTCAAGTGCGAGGTAGGCGTGGCGCGATTATTGTCACACTCGCGACGTGATGCGTTGAAGGCGGGATAGCTTTACTTTCGCGTCAGTAAAATCGTAATTATGAATATTAATATTAAGAGGTTTTTTTTTCACAGTAATCTTTCCGGACACGCATACAAAAAATCCTGAAAGTTCCACCGTAATCGGTTCAGTGGTTTAGGAGCTTATTCAAGACACACACAGACATTCAATTTTATATATGTATATAGACTAGTAGTTTTCCCCGGCTTCGCTCGGTATTTGTAATATAAACCGCTTAAATATGACTAATCCAATAGTAAACATTTTAATAAATTTATTTGAATAGTTTTATTTTATGTAAATTTATTTGAATACTCATTTGTTTTTTTTTATTAAATTGATTGTCACGAACAAACAAACATATATACATATACTAAGTCTCTTTCGAAATTATATATATATATATATATGTATATACCAGAATCCAGCGCCCCCCCCCCCCCCCAGCGCCTTCACATTTCGAATTCTTTAAATAGAAAAAAAAATAATCGGCGCTTATGAATCGAAAAAAAAATCAACCGACCAATGTTATATACATATATGCATATATACAAAGTCTCTTTCGAAATTATATATTAGATTAACAAAATGTATTTAAAATGTATAAAATTTTCCACTGATAGTTCCACTGAAGGCAACTGTCCACTACATGATTCATATTGTATGTACATACATACATACATAATACATACATACGTAGTAAGACAGGTTAATCCCTCAATAACCCATCACTAGCTAGCTTGCAGTGTCAATTTCAATCAAGTCCACAATAACGACTGAATTTGTTTGGCAGCTGCTGTGTATCTAAAGCAGGGGTCCCAAACCTACGCCGGATAAAATTTCAGATTTTTTTCATACCTGAACAATTTGAAAAAACATCCCACGTAAGATTTTTTAAAATCAAATTACCCCGTTTAGGTATATGGTAAGGATTCTAATACTATGTATATTGCTGGACAACCGTCTCGTTCTCCGACGAAAGGGTTTCTCAGACTGTATTCGTTGGGGGGAGTGGTGACCTCATGTAGAGGGTTGACTTCATTGACCTCAAAAGTGGGCTTATATAAGAGTGAATAAAAAGTATTTATATTATTTATGTACTAACTTAGAGCTGATAAGGTTTTGGTTAGAATTCGTAAACCGGAAGTAGTATTTTTTTTAAACAATATTTCATTATTTTATTTTGACCTTTTAAATTATATTAATCTTCTTGATATTTATTGTATATAATAAAGATAGTGATTTTAAGTAAAAATACAAAAAAAAACTACTAAAGCGGTGTTTAAATTAGAAAAATCAAAAATCAGTAAAATCACGATTTTCACAAATTTTAATGGGCTGGTGGCAGTGAAAATAGTTTTCACAGAATTTTTATATTATACACATCATAGTCGAACCGATCTAGCATGAGACTTACGTAAAATGTACATCATATCGCATTCACCCCCCCACTCGACCCGCGATGGCCAATTACATTTCGTTTCAGTTTCGTATGGCATTTTGGTCAATAAATACAACATTGTTCGTGCGTATAGCGGTTGGTAGGATTTTACTTTTATTTTTGGTTAGTTTTGAGTTCGTGTTTTGTATTTTGAAATATTTACATTAATAAAATTATAATATAAAATACGTAAGTTGTTGATATTGTTGCGTAGGGGTGGGTGGAGGATCCAAGTAAAAGGCCAACAGTCGTTTCACAGCATTTATTGATGATTAAGGAGATACACGCACTGGCAGTGCTCAGTCCAGAATGACATGATATCTGGTAGATCTCTCAGGACGTCTAATCTGTTTACCTGTTGTATAGTCACGTATTCGGATATGTATTTCCACGACATTGGGTCTCCCCGTACCGATTCTGAGAAAGGCCTAATAACGGTCATTGTTTAGCCTAAATGCACTTAGAGTCCAGATATAATCCTTGGAAGTAAGTGCAAGCACTTAGTTAATCCGATAACAGATATCCGTTGGTCTAAGTGCAATTCGCTCAATCCGCGGCGTACGTAACAATATTATTGATTTATTTGTGAATATATATATATATATATATATATATATATATATATATATATATATATATATATATATATATATATATATTATATTAATGGAAATTTATATTTTTTAGATGATAAAAATAATTGTCAACGTCATGATATGGACAGCTAAACTTTCAGTAATATTATTAAAGACCTTGTATTGAATTATATTATAATAATATTATATACATAGTTAAATAAGGAATAATTTTAAAAAAATGAAGAAATTATTTTACGTCCTTTCAAATGTAACAACACATTGCACGAATGTAACAGCATGCTCGGCTCTCGTAAGTGTCATTCTACATCGGATCGTCTATAGGTATAAATTCCTTGTGCAAAATTATTACACTTGTGAAAATTTGTTCACACCGAATTCCAATAAAATTATTTCAATCTGGCCCTCTATACATTTTGGAAAATTCCGAAAGTCTAGCCTATTTCCTAAAAAGTCTGGTGACTCCTGATATAAAGCAGTACTTTTAAAAAACACGACTCAGACTGTGGTTTTAATTTTTTTCCCCATTTGTTTCATTCTTTATGTCTAATAAAGGGTGTCGCATATATAATACATACATATGTATAGTTCTTAGCGTTTTCACATTTAAGATATTGCTCCAGGCGTGTCAAAAGTTGAAGTTTTACTTCTAAACGTGAAAATCTCTACTTAACAGTTCTTCCACGTGTGTAAACGTACAAGCAAATCCTTTGAAAAGTGCTCTTGAACTTCACCGAAAGCTTTCAGTTAACCTCACACATCCGATCAGATTAATATTAAGAGGTTGAGTTACGTGTAATTTCAGCGAGAGCACATCAACCAAATGGAGTCTTAAATAACTTTCACGTAACGACAATATAATATAAAAACACTTTCAGTAACTCTTGCAGTCGATTCACAGTATGTCTGTGTGTCTATCTGTCTTGCGTTCAGTTATCATGTGTGCCCAGAAGTCATCTAATATTTTATTTTATTTTTATTTCAATCGAAGATGTACACTCGTCTTTACAGATCACTCCAAACGACGAGTGTATGAATACAGATACAATACGAGCAACACAATCAATACAAGCATTCATACAATGCGAATTCATACAAACATTATCCACAGTGACATTTTTGCAGCAATTTTTATTTAACATATCGGCGAACCTCACACATTAATATATTATGTTTTTTAAACGTATTTATATAACAGTAGAACGAAATTCAATGGATAAAATTGGATTTGGTTCTTTTCAGGCTCGTATAGGCAAACTCTCTCGATTTGAATATATTGCATTTTTATTATATGACATACATAGGTACGTATGTATAAAGGGAAAGGTCTAAATGGCTATTGAATGTCCATTTTCATCCCCTGGGGGGGACAAAGGGTGAATGATAAAAAAACAACAAATTTTCGTAGTATTTGCCTCTCATTCCATTCCAATACAAACATCGATATTTTCATCCAATGTTATCCAATTCCATATTATAATACGAATGAATTCAAACAAAAAATTGCATATGCAATTTTTTTTCCTACATAAACACATTGGAATTTAGTTTGCTAACCTAGAATAATGAATGAATGATTATATTGGCATGCATGAGTTGAAGAATGTTGTCATCTTGTACCATGTAACGCCGCGAAAGAATTAGTTCATTGCGGCGCTCCAAAGAATAACCAATAACGAGGCTCATTTTACTCTACCGCCTATATCTCCTGACAACCAGATCCTACATCTATATGTATATTTTACATATCCTCATATAGGAAGTTCATAATTTTTCGCGGGGGGCTTATAAGTAACCAGCAGCTTGGACTAGAGGTTAGCATGTAATGCTTTCGAACACAGTGTTTACGGGTTCGAGTCCCTGTGGTTGCTGCTGACCAGACCTTGGTTGGTGACTTCAGGTCGATCGTTTCTTATCATAGTTTGCCAATTTACCTGATTTTCATTAAAACGGTTTCCAACAAATTGGCAACCTTTACCCATTTTTCGTAATTTTCAAGTTTTCGGAATCTCAAATTTCGCTGATTCGTATAAAAATGCTGCAAATTTGTACATAAATGTCTCGCAAATTTTCGAGTTTTTTAACATATCAAAATTTGACAATTTAAATTTTTAAAAATGCACCGAAATGTAAGTTTATCAAAAATTTGTCAAAATTTATCCATATATGACTTTATGATGTTTTGTTAAAATTATTCCAAAAATATCGATGTTTGTAATTAGCTAGGAAGGCGCATTGGGGTTTATATGTTAGGCCTTCCTGGTATATGTAAAAATAAAAATAAAAATAATAGAACCACTAAATTTGCTAAACAATCTAATGGTATTCTAGCTTAGGCCGGAGAATACAAATTGCTTTGAAATACATAGTTCAATTTTTACATACCTCAATTTTTTATACTTCACTTACGATTACAATTCAGGAAAAAATTTGCCTCTTATCCGATCGTTTTCATACTTTGCCATATTGCTTATTTTGTTCATCAATATCAGTAAATGTATCCTCCACCATTACGATGGAGAAAAAAATATCATTTTAGACGCGTTTGGAATTTGAATTCTGAAAAGTGCCTGATATTAATCCAGTTTTTAGTTTTAAGCATATGTATATGGCGGTAGTAAAATAAAATTATTGGTATTTTTATTCAAAATAATAATGTTATATACAAATTATAGAAGAGGTATGTTTTTAAAAAACTTTTTTTATAATATAATTAATTTTTATTTGCTTCACTCTGTTAGTTCTATGAAATTTCTGCCTGACAAAAATTTGTACCTTCTATTTGTAAAAATCTGATTTTGAACCTTTTTCACTTTTTAAATCGCTTTTATCTTTTCGATAAACGGAGTTTAGCTAAAATTGAAATAAGCAATTGTCTCCGTCATGAATATTGTATGAAATATGGTATATAAATTAAGTTAAAGAAAAAAAACATTTGCATGCGCAAAGTAAAGAATAAATTTTCAAAAAGGGCTACTAATCAATAGGAAAAAATCTTTAATTTATCAGATGGTTAGCTTCGAGTTAATAAAAACGATTATCTGGTGGCAGCAGCTACATATGACATTCCTCGCATAACTTCTTGTATCTCTTTTTGGTGTTGCGGTCTGAACTTCACATTTCATAGGCACTTTTAGATTGTTCGCTTGCTCGTGTGTGCTCGCCGCATAAAGAAAATAGCACAGTAATTTTCCGGGCGGAATTTTCCTCGTATAAAATCGTCCTCTGACGTGCATGACGTTCAATTAAGTGTTCCATTTCCGGCAAGAATGCAATAATCGTCCAATTTTGTCTGACCTGCCGAGCTATGATTGATAATGGGACAGGTCACGGCAGATGACACACACTTTTCTTTACGACCGGTGAAATTTTCTCATCTTTTATTGCGTCTGTGGCCAAGTTTCCGTCGATAATTTTTCCTGGGTTTTAATGGCGTTCGTGATCGATGATCTCGCCTGACCGGTAATTACCAACGTGATAGCGTGTTTTCCAAGAAACATGTAAGTATTTTTTTCTTGCTGATATATTGAAAGACCATAAACTTAACGTCTCCATTTATTAATTAAGAGTGGATATGGTTGATAGCTATTAATTTAATGTATCGAATACTTAAGGCAAATTCTATTAATTTATTTTTTATTTCGCTATTACACGCTCTGTACTATACACATTCGATTAACACACGCTAGGCACGTTCAAAACTAAATCCTACATGCATATTACTAGAAAATAGTATTGGTAATAACGAAACCAGCAACATAGCTGAGTGGTTATACTGTTAGACAAATGATATTCTATTGATAACTGGCTTACCTCGATAAAATAAAAATGTTATTATTAATCCACAATAATAGTCGAAATATGATTTTTCTAAGTGGAGTTTTATTTAATTCCCATATAAAGATAATTTAATATATTATCCCTATTAATTCAATTCAGATTCGTGTAAATACGAGTAAATACTAGTACGAGCTTTGTGCTCGCAATTGTACGGTTTTAAAGTTCAGCACACTTCCAATGAAACCTTTTAAGCGAAAACAAAAAATAGTGTGGCCAGAACACTATCCCAATAAACATGTTTCTATATAAAATAGTATTCACAGTGGGAAAAAATCCCAAGTGAAAATACGTACTTTTGACTTTTCATTTGAACTGGACGACTACTTTGGGTGATTTGAAAGCTGAAAAGTACTACAAATGGAAGATAAAAAACCCGATATATTCATTTTGAACAAGAATCGACATATTTTGAGACATCGAACGAACAACACCAAGATATAGAAAAATTGCGTGATTTAAAAAACACACATATCTCCGAATCTCGAGCCAATCAACATTTTTATTACCAGATTTGTGTTTATTGGGCATAGATCTATAAGAAAAGTCATATCTCGTCTCTAAACCATTTGTAGTGTCGAACAGTTCTATTATCAGTATTATGTTTTCTGTAGCTGTTGGCCAGACCTTGGTTTGTGACTCCAGGTCGATCGTTTCCTATCAGAGTTTGCCAATTTTTCTGATTTTCATTGAAATGTTAACTGTAAATTGGCATTTCCTTTCCAATCTCTCTTCTAAATTTCAAGTTATTTATCGTCTTGAAGTAATAAAATGCTGCAAAAATCTCTCCATAGATGATGTTTGTGTGAATTCGCATTATACAAAATGCTTGTATTGTTTATATTATTGCATTATATCTGTATTAATACACTCTTCGCATTGGAGTGATCTGTAAAGGAGAGTGTATGTATGTACATGTTTGATTGAAATAAAATAAATAATGCTAACAGCTGAAGGGTCACAGGCATGATCCCTGGTTCAGTGCTGTTGACCAGACCTTGGGTATGTGACTACAGATCGATCGTTACCTATCAGATTTTCCCAATTTATCTGATTTCATTGTTGTAACTGTTCCTACCAAATTGGCCACCTACCCTCATTAGTCACTTTTCTTTGAATTTAATTATCAAAAATAAAATAACACATTTATGTTTCATACGTATGCACGAAATTGGCCATAGGTGAAGAGGCTAGGCTAATTAATGATCTAAAAAGACAATAACAGTTGTAAAAAATAGGAAGCAATATACCTACATATATATGTATGTATGTAGGTATGTTGAAAAGGATGTCAATCAAAACTCTTTCCAGATCGTCAAATACAGTCATTTGAATTTTATTTATCAGAAAGATAAGTTGAGGAAAGCTTGGATGACGTTCAACTAGTGGTTCAAAAAATCATGAAATATGTATGTTGGAAATGGTTCATTCATTTTTCTTCTCAGTACAGAATCTCAAAGCCAACCTCCTTAATTTTACTTTGTTGAGCAAACTGGGTTGATCTTCAATTGATGGTTCAAAAAATTATAAAACATATGGAAGAATATATTGGAAAGGATATCACTCATGTCTTCCAATGTAAAATCTAAGAAGCAACCTCCTCCTTTGAACTTTATTGAGCAGGAGAAGATAATAAAGATCCCTCCCTATACATGTAAATTTCTCTTTCAAGCCAGATATGTGTATTTCATGTAAATTAGCTAATCTCAAACATAAATCATATTTATTCAAACTCCAGCATCCCGAGCCAAAACTTCAACGTATAAACAAAATAAAGTACTTGGTGTGTATTTAAACTTATGCGATCTTTATTTGGATTTCCTCGGCTTAAACCAGATTTTATAGCCTTATTTTCCGCATTATCCGAAAGTTCAGCTATACAACTGCATCATTGATCCCGCTAAGGTCGGATAATCGAAAATCTACCGTATTTGTAGTCGAATTCATTCATATACGCTACCATTAGCCAGCAGTGTGGCTTAATGGTAGCGTGTATGTTTAGCACCAAGTGATCAGTGGGCTCGATCCGCTTTACTGCTGGTTAGATTTGGAGGTTTTTATGACTCCAAATCGATCGTTTATTATCAGAGTTTGCCAATTTTATCTGATCATTGTTGAAACGGTTCCTTAAAATTGGCAAAAAATCATCTTTCCTGTTGTCACAAATCTTCTGTATTTATTGGGTGTATAATTTGTGAAAATTATGTATAAAATCTAAATCCATAGATGTCTCAATGGATTAATTATGTAATTAATTAATTTATTAATTATTATTTCATGTTCTTCAGCTTCTGGAAATACAATGATTTATGGAATAATAAATGCTGCATTGTTTGTAATTAATTGTCCAGGAAGGCGCATTGGGATCTTCCTGTCAAGCCTTCCTGGTATATATCTATGTATGTATATAAAAAAAATAGTACACATTCATAATAGTTCGAAGTGTCTCGTACATTTTGAAACTTTTTAACACGCAAAGGTTTTACGATCTTTTGGTTCATGTACATATGTAAGTGGTGTGCTTCTTTCGTATTTTTTTCCATGTCTGTGTGTGCTTTTGCTATTTTCAATAAAAAGTTCACCTCGTCTCTGTCTCGAGAGTAAAAAAGGCTAACACTTTTTGCAATGCTTACATTCTAGCAAATGTGGTTTAATGTCTACGTCTTTTGTCCCCAGGCGTGGACCATCAAAAGTGATTGCCATTCTGAGACCGTCAGACTCCAAATGGTCTACAAGGATATTCACAACGTGCCAAGGAACCATCTGAGGTGAGTCCTAAAGTACCTGTTTTATACTAATGTTGCTTCGCTCGATAAAACCAGACGTTCAGACTTCAGTTATTTTTTTCTTTGACTTCAAAGGATTTTTGAAAAATATGAAGGGAAAAATAAATTCCCATTACGACGTGTTTGAATGCTTATGACGTGTTGTTGGAACGATGAGGTTTTTCAATGGCTAATTTTCGCCGGTTACCTCTCGTTGCGATATTTGGATGTTCGCAGAGAGGCTTATGTGCTAAATTTAAAATATGGTAATTCTCGCTCTCGTATCGGACCCGGCGCCGTGTTAATTTATCGCCGGTGAGTGTGGGTGGGAAGGGGTTATTCGCAGATTTAACCCGTCGCGCGTTTGTTTAACCCGCTCGGCTCTCGCAAATCTGGAATTAGCGATGATAATTTGACAATTAGCTGTGCTCGTGATTACATAGAGTGCGCTCGAAATAGTCTGACCGGATTTATTCGAGGCTTAATGTGTTAACTATGTTTCTTTCTGATTTTCAATTGCTAATTTTTATTGTTTTCTACATACTTTTACATATATAAGTTTATCTTTTCAAATAATTCATGGCTGCTCGGTTTTGTAGACACCTCTATTGAAACTATTTTTATTTATTAGTTTTAATAACCATTCTATGCTGAACTACAAAGAAAAAAAAATAATTTAGTTTAATTTAAGGTGTTGGGGTATTACTTGCATACGGGCATGCGCGTGGCGATTTCGAACCTAGCTTAAGTGCCCACTGGTAGGCGCACGGCGATGAAGTGGTTAATTATTTTACATACATATATAAGACTAGTGGTTTTACCCGGCTTCGCTCGGTATTTGTAATATAAACCGCTTAAACATGTCAAATCTAATAGTAAACATTTTATTAAATTTATTTGAATGGTTTTATTTTTTATAAATTTATTTGAATACTAATATGTTTTTTTTTATTAAATTGACTGTCACGAACACACAGACATATATACTATCTCTTTCGAAATTATATGTACACCAGAATCCGGCGCCTGCGCCCCCGAAGCCTTCGCTCCCGGGGCGAAGGCGGCTTCGCCCTCGGTACCTTCGCCCCCGGGGTCTTCGAATCCTTTGAATCGAAAAAAATCGAATCGGCGCGTATGAATCGAAAAAAAATCGAACGTGTCGTCAAAGAACGAACCAACCAACCAATGTTACATACAAATTCCCTTTCGAAATTATATATTATATATTAGATGTACATATATATTTAATGTATATATTAGATTTAAATTATATATTAAAATTATATATTAGATTTAAAATAATTAATAACTAATTTGATTAACCCTTTGAATGCTGACCAATGCCGAACGGCGTTTTGCCAACATGTCCATGGGCCCGAAAAACAACGATAGGCGTACATGTATGTACATACAAAGTAAACAAGAATACTACCCGCTAAGCCTTTCCATGTAGCATTGAAAAAAAATGCATTGAATATTGGTCATGTCATTCATTTGTCCACGTTTATAATGACTGATTTACACTGGAATTTCTGAATTTATAACCAACGCAAAATTTCGAGTATTTTAGATTCTGGCTTGGCATTTAGATTGTGGGCATCACATTTTAGCAGCAATGGAACTAGTTTTAGAAAAATACATTCATTAATAGACTTCTTTTGTTTATTTAATATTGTTGCAAGATATATATGTATATATTAGAATCTAAGCACACCTTTACAAAAATCGAAATCCACGGCGGTCGTTTGTTTGGATTATCTACATGTATATGTACAATTTTAATACCAGCTTTCTATTGGATTTCTTAATAATTCTAGTTGGAAATGTTGGCGAAATTTTCAGTGTGGCGGGCTTTCAACAGAAAAATCTTCAGCACTCAAAATACAGTGATTTATGTAATAAAAATGCTGCAATGTTTGTAATTAATTGTCTAGGAGGGCGCATTGGGGTTTATCTGTTAGGCCTTCCTGGTATATGTATATCTACATCAGTGGCGTGCCGTCCATGGTTGCTGTGGATGCTGCGCATCCTTTAAAATTTACGTCAAAAATATTTTCATACCGTTTTATACCTACCATATAATGAAAAAGAGATTATTGTAAAGAGCCCAAAACCCACACCAATATTAAATATTCATTCAAAAACGAAAACATATCAAAGACATGTTAATAAATATAAATATGACAATTAGGGTTTCTGACCCTAATTGTCATTGTCATGACCCGGGAGGTCGATCCGGGTCATGACAATGTTTGGAAGAATAAAATTTAAAAAATATATACTGATCGTGCTTTGGACAGCATCCTCTGGTTGAAAAGTCACCGCACGCCACTGTAGATTCTACATATGCAAAATAAAATATATAAATATGTATGTAGACTTTTAAAGTGTGTAGTGTGAATCGCGTGGTTGCTTTATTTGTAATATAAAAGCTTAGTAAAAATGAATAATGCTTTTAATATTCACCACCACTACGACATTTCCGGGAATTCACGGAATTTTTGTTATCCCGTGTCCCGGGAATTCTTTTCTCGAATAGCGGGAATTGGATTTAATAAAATCTTGAAAATATACAACATTTTCACGTCTGCCCGAAGAGAAATAATAAATTAAATACACAAATAATTGTAAAATATTCTCAAAGGTTTGTTGTTAAGCACAAAGTACAGCGCATTCCCCGAACGTGGAAGTTTTATGAGCATAATGGTTCTGTGCGTTTGGCCAAAATCGTTTCTAGTAATTCTATTTATGGAAAATCTCAATACCGAAGGACTTGACCTTACCGATGAATTATTCCGGATATTGAAAATTAAAATTGAAGAAAGAGGAAGCCTGAAAATGATTTAAGTGAACAGAAATTTTAAATGATTCTAATTTTATACCGAACAAAACATTCTTGAAGTGTTGTAATAAAATCGAATGTGTATCCTACGGTGAAACTATTATAAAGCGAGTATATCCTTCTTGTATTGACGATTCCACAATGATAGAAACTCTTTTAGATTCGGATGAAGATGAAACAGTTGTGTGTTTGACGATGAATGAAGAATTAAATAAGGAGTTATCAAAGAAAAATAAAACCTCGACTTATATACCTGCTGACAGGAGAAAAAAACGATAATAAAAAAAAATCGTTCCTTTTAACAATATAACCAACTTCGACCGAAACTCAGAGTTTTTTCTATTGCTGGAAATTTTTTTACCAAATCTAGAAATAGACTTTCGGATTCTCATTTAAATATTTTAGTATTCTTAAGAAGCTACTTTAAATAAGTTTACTTTTATAATTACATTTTTTCCAGTATTGTTACTTTACTTTTTTATATTTTGTAAATAAATAAATATTTTTTTTAATAATAAAAAATATAATAAATTTGAAAAAACTTTTACATGTGTCGCGGGTTCCTGGGAATCCCGGGAACGATCCCGGGCTCCATTCCGTATCCCGGGAATTGAAAAAGTCCGGGAAATCAGAAACCCTAATGACAATATTTGGAAGAATAAAATAAAATAAAGCCAGCAGCATAGCTCGGTCGTTAAGCTTCTGTTTGGCGTCGAGAGGCACCGGGTTCGATCCCAGGCCGGGCCTCGAATGAAAATGAATTTTTCAGAGTATGCTGTTGGTTAGACCTGGATTTGTGACTTCAGGTTGATCGTTTCCTATCAGAGTTTGCCAATTTTCTCTGATTTAATTGTTGAAACGGTTCCCGGAAAAAAATTGGCTAAAATCCCTCCAGTACGATATGTCACCTATAATTTGTTATTAATTATTGTGCAATAAATAAGTTTGTGTACAAATTGATAGATGTCTTGTAATTCAGTGATTTATACAAAAATGCTGCATTGTAATTGTAATTTGTAATTGGCCAGGAAGGCGCATTGGGGTTTACCTGTAAGGCCTTCCTGGTATATATGTAAAAAAAAATAAAAAAAAAAATAAATATATAAATAAAAAATTTAAAAAAATAAATTGATCGTGTTTTGGACAGCATCCGCTGGTTGAAAAGTAACCGCACGCCACTGGTCTACATATGTATGTATGTAAAATAAAATATATAAATATGTATTGTATGTATGTAGACTTCTAAAGTGTTTAGTGTGAACTGCGTGGTTGCTTTATTTGTAATATAAAAGCTTATTTAAAATGAATAATGCTTTTAATATTCACCACCACCACGACTTTCACTGAAAAAATAGGTCATTTTCCGGAACAACGCGTGTTATATTTTCAACATAAGGTCAAACGTTAATTTCTTCGCGTGGCACGTGACGTTAATTCATCAGGACTCGTCATAAGCGACGAACGTCGTCACTCCCGTGGGAAAGGTTTCCTTCCGTTGAGGGGATCCGAGGATGAGGATGGGGATTTTGGGCTCGGATTTAATTAAAGGTCTATCTCGGCTAATGGATAACGACTGGACGAGCCTTCACGGCCGTGTAGTTTCGGAGAGTAGCGAATTGTGTACGGCGACCCTCGTCACGCAGACTCTCCATTCCGTATTTGTTTTTGATTAATTTTGACGTATCAAAGGTATGTATGTTTTTGCGGAGATCGGCAGGTATCGAAGGCAGCCGTTCATATTCGGAGAGCGGCTAAAATTCCACCGTGTGGCCGCATCGATTTTAGATTTGGTGGCCGTTGATGAATCGTGCACTTTCCGATCGCGTGACACTTTCGTGAGATAAGAAACTGGGAGTCGTTCGGAATAGGAAAGGGAGTCGTTACTGTGATAGCGCACCGTGTAATAATAAAGTGGGTGTGAAATTTTTCGTTCAACCCTTTAGCTGCCGAAGACTGCTGTCCAAAATTGTCAATGAGATCATCAATGCGTTGTAACATCTTCATCAGCGTCGCGTATGTAACATCTTCCGAATATTCGAATTTTTCGAATACCGAATAGTAAATTGTAAAATATCTATTTTTTAATTTTTTAATTTTATGACAACACATACCAGGAAGGCATTACAGGCATCTCCAATGCGCCTTCCTGGCCAATCACAAATATTGCAGCATTTTTCATTATATAAGTAACTGAATTACGAGACACTGAAAAACTCGCAAATCAATGAGACAGCTATCAAATTGTACACAAACTTATTTATTGCACATTTATCAAACACAAATTATTGGTAACATATTATATATAGGAAGGATATTTGACCAATTTTTACCGGCAACCGTTTCAACAATGAAAAACAAAAAAAATCAGAGAAAATTGGCAAACTCTGATAGGAAACGACAACTTGGAGTCACAAATCCAGGTCTAACCAGCAGCATACTTTGAAAAATTCATTTTCACTCGAGGCCCGGCCCTGGGATCGAACCCAGCACCTCATGACGCTAAGCAGAAGCTTAACAACCGAGCTATACTGCTGGCTAGATTAAGTTCAGATAAAATAAAAATTTAGATATTAAGATTTGAAAACCAATCCTTGTAAACGTAGTGAAATATAGAACTGATTCAAGAAATGCATGATAGCCGACAAAAAAATATTTTTGACTTTAAAGTTCGCAAGATAAGTAAATAAATAATTTTAAAGCAATAAAAATCACAATCAATATAAAATCATCTGACTATTTATTTCAATACTCAATTTTGGTTAACGTCTTTTCTGTTGAAAGCCTACCACGCTGAAAATTACGCCAACATTTCCAACTAGAATTATTTAGAAATCCAATAGAATGCAGGTATAAAATTGTAGCTAATCTAATCAACCCTTATATCACTACCCTAGAAAACAACCGCCGAGGATTTCGAGTTTTGTAAAGGCGTGTTTAGACTCTCTAATATATTTTGCAACAATATAAAATAAACAAAAGAAGTCTATTAATGAATGTATTTTTCCAAAACTAGTTCAATCTTCTTCATTGTTGTTAAAATGTAATGCTCACAATCTAAATACCTAGCCACAATCTAAAATACTCAGCAGTTAGGGATTTCCATCGGGAAAGTCTGCTATTGTTATAAATTCATAAATTCTGGTTTAAACCAGTCTTTATAAAAATTACACGGATTACACGACCCTTGTTCAATGCATTTTTTTTCAATGCTACCTGGAAAGGATTAACGGTTAGTGTTCTTGTTTATTTTTTACATACTCAAAAGATCATGGGATTCTTGGAAAAACACCAATCGGCGTTGGTTAGCATTCAAAGGGTTAAAGACTGCAAAAGTTGAAAATCTGTAAAAATTGTGCATTTTCTTAAACACTCAATCTCATAAATGAGAAAAAATATCAAAAATCATTGTCACATTTGAATTCAGTGTGTCAAATTTAGTAAATATGTAATAGTCTCAATTAATGCATTTTTATATTCTAATTTTTATTTTTATTCTATCAATCATGCACATAACAGATTACTTCAATGCGAATTTTTACATTAACACGACGTCTATGGTCATTGTACGGGAGTATTGTACAATTCAAATAAAAACAACGATTAATATCCACATCGAAAAAGCATTTATACAAATCAGCAAAAATGGAGATGCTAAATAACTCCAATTTTCGCGAGAGAGGTGGATCAGAGATACCAATTTGTTGGAATGGTTTCAATGAATCAGATAAATTGGAAAACTCTGATAGAAAACGATCGACTTTAGAGTCCAAGATCTGACCAGCAGCACATACCAGGAATAGAATCGGTGTCTGCACAATTGAAAGCATAGCATGCTTGCCATTGATCTTTGCTTCTGGTGAAGAACTCTAAATTGAAGATACCTATCCAGTGACTAAAAAAATTCGAATGCTTGTTGCATTTGTGTTGACAACAACGATTGTATGTCGTAGATTGGCAGGCAAGGGGTTATTGTAAAATAAAAATGACAAATACAACATTCGCGAATGATTTGTTGGCTGTTTAGTCCGGGGTGGAAAATTTCGACAATCGTCGGTGGAGTGAAAAAAAATTTCGGGAAATTCCGCGACAAAGCTTCCGGCCAATGAAAGCTTTTCTCGCCTCGCATACACACAATATCAGTTTCATCGAATACCGCGGAAAATTCGCGGAAAAGCACCGACGGGGAGAGAGAGAGACCTGTTAAAATTTACACAGGCATGCTCGGAGCTTTTATCTCAATTAACCCACAGTTATAAATATTCACAACAAAGCATACACCCCCAAAAAGGCTAGTTGAAATTTCGGCTGATTTCAAAATGATGACGGACCTTATTGCGCAATTTGCACGTTCAACTGCCGGTCGTACATAATAAATTTATGTAATCTAACGGATGTGCATGTATACAATTTAAATCAACATTGCATATTTCAACGTTATATATTACAGAAAATGATCGGAATTTTTAATGCAGCAAATGTGGCCATCATATATTTTACTACTCCCCTATTTTATTGCAGGCCGTTTTATTGCGCCCTATATTTACTAATCAGAGGTATTGAATTTCACGAGTTTTACGAGTAATCATCAGTAAAGTCCGAATGTTAACCGAATACAGCATACAGAGTTTTTGACAAGACTTGAAAAATTGTAGAATATTTGCAAGAAGAGGTATAGATTATAGTTTGTTCATACTGCATACACTAACCAATCTGGACAGTTATAGTGTACACAAAAGAACGAATTGACAAACGAACTAGTTTGTTCACGCACAAACTATTAGGCAAGTATTCAATCAATCATTTGTCCCATTTTCTATGTACATATTAATATGTATGCTTACCCTGGGTTGCAATATTTTTAATATTAGTGGAAATGGTAATTATAGCAACGTTGTGATGTGGTTTCCATAGGATTTCCATTTTAAATACTTGGCGTTTTGATAGCACATAAGTTTTGATAGCTAACCTGGTTTCATGTAAGTCTGGTGAGTCTTGGTAGCCTGGTGAGTCTTTTTGAAGATAGCTTTTAACTTTTAACACTAGTATGGAAGAACTGGAGTAAAAACTTGGACTGTAATATATATATATATATATATATATATATATGTATGTAGTATCTGGTTGTCAGATGACATAGGGGTAAAGGAAAATGAGACTCATTGAATGGCTTAAAACATCATTTATAACTCGGAGATCTACAACGAACTAAACTGTACGACTACGGATTGCAATGCTGGTATACCGGTAAATCGACAAAGTTTCACCATCGGTAAATACCAGTAAATTTTCAATTTTACCGGTATTTACCGTTTACTTTCATATTTTATCGTGAAATAAGTACACATACTGGCATGTTACTGCATAATATTCCATTAAAATTGATTCAAATGGCGTATTGTGGATTAGGTTGTCTGAAATTTGTTTATTTTCAGTATTAAATGTGGCAATTTCAAATTGATAAATTCACTCGCTCATGCCAACCTAATCATGCATACATGCATTATTCTAAGTTGGATTTATGTATATACTGACATGCATACTTAGAAACGAAGCTGGATACATAATTGTAAGCAGTTTTGGAGACAAAGTTTGAGGCAGTGGTTAAATTGAGTCCGAAATCAGAGCTGGAAACTTATAATCGCTGAAAACATACATAGCAGTGGAAGTACGTAGTGGAAAACAGAGTTTACATGCAATTTGAGACAATTAAAGACGGGGTAGTACACATATTTGAGGGAAAACTTAATACCGAAGTATGGTAAGAATTGTAGAGGTATTTTGGATTAAAACGCTATTATTCAGACCAATTGTCTGATGGTCGGATTTCATTGTGTTACGATCCACGAAAGTCGGCCATCCCTCTGTTCCTCGGTGGTTGTTCTATGTATACTATAAAATCAATTATTTATTTTCATAATTTTTACGTTACTTCTGAATAGTTTGATATTTAAAGCATTATTTGATATATAAAGCATGATATCTTTTTGCCAATTAGGACTAAATCAAACGTGCTCATGAGCTCCCCCTCTCGAGAGCTGTTCGACTCCTTAAATTACTGGAACATTACTTGGACCTCTTCAATGCCATTTATGTTGAGTTGGTGTAAAACATCCTAAATAGCACGATATAATTTTTCATTATTTGTTTTTTGTATCTTATTTGTTTTTTTATTATATGTACATATTTCTTACTTGATTTTTAATTTATTTTTTTATGATTTTGATTTGTTTTAACTTATATTTTTATTATAACCACAGTGGTATTGATTTTTAAAAAAAAATATTTAAGTAAAAACCTAACGTCAATTACTAGTCAACAGTTTGAATTGTCAACCACAGCTAGATAAGCCAGTCAAAATTACAATCAGATTTTTTCACACATTCCAAAACCCTACCTCTCCTAAAAGTGGACGCTTTATTTAACAACAGATTTATAAAATAAATATAGCGACGCTTGTGAGAAGCAAGCTAGAGTATAATGCGATTGTGTGGAATCCGCATGAAGCAAATTACTCTTTAATAATTAAATTGGAAATTTATGTCCCTAATTATGTGTGAGGAACAACCATCATTTGATGGTTGTACTGCAGCTCGCACAGTTCTTTATCGAATGGCTCATATGCCAAAAGGTATCCGACTTCTCAATGAAATGTGATATTTTTCACCTCAGAGAGCGTAGGTTATTTTAGGAGATTATATGAATCTATTTGTCGGGTAGCCTGCGCTCATTATTATTTTAATAATTTAATGTGATGTATGAGTGGAATTTTAATCTTCTCTCTTCCATTTGGGTCTCGCAAGGATTTTTTGTATTTGCGGCTGGTTCTTATATATTGGTGCTGGCTATAGGTCCAAGACATTCCCTACTTTGTATTTTATTATTTGATATTTTTACTTCATCTGCTATTGTTTTTTTACGACAACGTATAAATTTATATTTTTTCCGTTTATACATACAGGTATTCCTCGACTTACGACGGAGATACGTTCCTGAACCTCGGTCGTAAGTCGAATCCGTCGTAAGTCGAGGAATATATTTATATTTTTTTTTCGGTGATTTTACTTACTATCATTAATACAGTAATTCAAATGAATTCATATTAAAAAAAAAAAAAACATCTACATCATCCGTACTTATTAATTATAAATTATACATCCTCATCACTTATCTTATAAGTACAATCCATTTCTTCATCTTCAGTTTGAGATACAGTCGTATGAGTTTTTGTGAAAAATGTGTCTAATTTTGTTTGAACAGTATCCTGTTTTTTTTCTCTATATATTTCTTGGTAGCATGCGAGATTTTCTTGAATCCTGCGGTTCACATTTAAAAATCTTTCACTGTCTGGGTCCATCATTTCAAACTTTTGTATTCCTTGATTAATTAAATTAAGAGCAGTGGCCATTTCTTTCAATACAAACTTTTTCAGCGGTTTCGCAGATGTGATTGATTCATTTTCATCAATATCCTCTTCTGCAATCATTTGAGTTTCAAGATCTAATAATTCTGCATTGGTTAGATCTTCTGAATCATTTTCAAGAAGTTGGTTGATGTCATCGTTATCTACGTCAAATTGTAGACGTTCACTAAATTGTACGATTAGGTTAGTAATATCCTCGACATTTTTTTCTTTTTCGTATATGGAAAGAGAAACAGGTTCAAATCAATTGGTGAGTTTTTTCCATATTCCGTACATACATGCTGAAGTATGTAACTAATTTCCATCCCTTATCTATATCTTTTATAGCATGAAGGATATTTTAATTTTTCCAAAATTCTTGAAAAGTTTTTTCTTCTTCTATTGCTTCAATGCCTTCCGCAAATGTAATTTTTAAATAATGAGCTTTAAGAGACGCAATGGAATTCGCTTTTCAATCTTGTCATCGATCCAAATCACTAGTAATTTTTCCATTTGTTGAATGGGTCCGAGTCTTTTTTAATTTATTATTTTAGATTTGATTGACAGGGACCCTTTAACGGCTTTACGAATTTTTTCTTTATCTTTTAAAATAGTGGAGACCGTTGAATGTGACAATTTCAATATTTGCCAAGTTCATCACTTTTTTACCACTATCATATTGTTTTATCACTTCAAGTTTCATTTCTAAGTCTATCACCTTTCTCTTTTTTTTAACAAGAGTTTCTTTATCAGTCATTATCCCGTTTCTTGGTCACACATTATAAATGTTCTTATTAATAAAAATTTGAGCACTAATTAACACGAAATTGAGAAAATAAACATCCTAAAATAATAACGAATAGTTATGTAACAAACGGTAACGACCGTATGAGTTTGCGACTGCTGACGAATCCCAAAGGAATGAGTAATTTTTAAACCTCATAACTTAATTTTTAAAACTACTGCAATGTTTCATTTCTTCCGAAAGAGAATTTCCCGTTTTCATAACTCACATCCGCTTGAGATTTATCAATCAATTTTTGAAAAATAATTAATTAATAAAAAATATATAATTTTTTTTTCGGTCGTAAATGCGAACCGTCGTAAGTCGAGGACTACCTGTATATGTATATATTTTTATTTTTCTCATCTCTCTGTATTTTTTCGAGCATTGTGGCGCATCATAGACATAGACATTAATACCACAATGGTCCAAGCGTAAACTTAAATGAATAAATAAATAAATAGAATTATCACGTCAGAAACTTCGACCCGTACAAATGGTTGTTTTGACGTTGATACGTCTGTGTGCAAATCCAACCGTGTTCCGCGCACCTGAAAGCCATCTAATTAGTCTAATAGCCGGTGATTATGTACAGACGGGCTGGATACGGTAGTTACATGTGAGCAAAAACAACAACAACCGACTCAACAAGTGAAACGACCCAAAGTGTTATTGCATGTTGTTTCTGCTGTTTTTTTGCTATTTTTCATCTCGTTACAGACGGCTTTGCAGAAGGATCTGGCACGTCCTCACGACCCAATTTCGATCCTGCTGGTTGTGAAGTTGGCATCCAAAAATAAACAATTTCTTGAAGGGGTCGAACCCCGCGTATTGCGTATTGTGCGAGTTTTCAGCGAGGCACGTTTTCATTTTCATTTTTTTTTAACAACCTCTCTCATCTCCGTTCTCCGGGGTGTGAACTGGTTTTAGAAGCAGTGCTCACCCTTACCCGTTCCACATGTGTCAGTGGTGAATAACCGGTCAGTGAGGGTTATTTTATACAAGCTGGCGTTGCCTGGCGTAGTCGGGCATTTCCCGTATAACAATTCTAGTGTAAGATATATAGTATGAAATGATTATTTGAGTTATTCAAGTTAAGGGACTTAATTTTTTTTATTTTTTATACATATATGTACATATGTATATTTTTATACCAAGAAGGCGTTTCAGGAAAACCCCAATGCGCCTTCCTGGCCAATTACAAAAATCCATATAGCCAGCATACATCATAACCAGCAGTTTAGCTTAGTGGAAGCGTATATATTTAGCACCACTAAGGTCAAAGGTTCGAGTCCTCGCCATCTGCTGGTTAGATTTGGGGGTTTTGTGACTCCAAATCAGAGTTTGCCAATTTTATCTGATCATTGCTGAAACGGTTCCTGAAAATTGGTATTAGATCTAATCCTGTTGTCACAAAATCTGCCTGTGTATAATTTGTAATAATTATACACAGTAATCTGAAATCTATAGATATCTCTATAGACATCTCTATAATTTCGTATTTATTATATGTATAAAAATTGTATACAAAAAAAAAATCTAAAAATAATCCATAGATGTCTCTATGATTATTATTTCTGATTAATTGTTATATGCTATATATTCTGATGATATGTATGTATTACTGTATTTCTGATTTTCTGATTGTTTATGTATTTTGTATTTCGTTAACGTACACCCGTCGCATTGGAGCAAATCTGTAATGGCGAGTGTATATTGATTTGTAACAATAAAAATAATAATAAAATAATTATAACAAAGCATCATAGAGACATCTATGGAAAAAATTTTGATAAACTTTCATTTTCGGAGAATTTTATATGAATCGTCAAATTTCGAGATGCTGAAAAACTTGAAAATTTGCTAGACATTTATACATTCGGTACATTTTTATTTTTATATTTTAGCCAGCAGTATGACTTAATGGTAGCGTGTATGTTTAGCACCAAGTGATCAGTGGGTTCGATCCGCTATACTGCTGGTTAGATTTGGATATTTGTCAGTCTAAGTCGATCGTTTCTTATCAGAGTTAGACAGATAATTGCTATATACTCATCTGTAGAAAAATTGCTAGGTAAATTCTCACCTTATATAATGTTAAAAGTTGGGGATGAGTATGAAGCTGTACAAGCATTTTACCAATTATGATCATAAAATAAAATACGCCATCACGAGATGGAAACACTATATGATTCAATCAATCAGTATTCGAGAAAATTTTGACGAGAATGTAATATTGTGGCTGAAAACGTACATAGTTCAAATTCCACAATGAAAAAGGTTGGCCGCTCTTTATATGGTAAATACAATATATCGAACGCTGCGAGAAAAATGAATGCTGATTTTTCATGTGTTTTATGTTTGTTTTTTTTTTTTATTTAACTTCACGTTTTCCAATAATTACATTTCTATTCAAATTTACAATCGAAAATTAAAATGGAAACCGGTTCTACCTACTACATACATATAACTCGTGGTGAATATTTGCCTCCAGTGTTTTAACCCTTAATTATTTCCGATACATTCTTGTAGGGATAATATAATACACACACCTACCCTTATGCATATGTATAACAAATGTACAAAGGTTCCATCCATAAATTACATGACCCTTTTCCATCGTTGAAGTTATTCAAAGCGTGTATTCAAGAAAAATATTTTAAATCATCCTATCGAGACTACATAAGTACGGTATATGAAACACAATATACCTGTCGGTCTAACAAAACACACATTAATATAAATAAGTATGGTATAATTAATGTAACATTAAATAGTTTATAAAATTTAGCGGCTCCAAATTGAAAATTGTAGATTAGAAATCAAACATCGAGCTTTTAAAGCTTTTTTGTATGGCTGCCCTATAATTTCGAACATGAAGATTCTACGATCCATGATAAGGTACTGTGGAATAGTATACCAAATTTGATTGTTCTATATTGAAAGCTATGGAATTGATAAGCGTTTTTGAATGGAAGTCTTTGAATTCCAGGCTCCGAGCCCTTCCAAAACCCATCTAGTGTCTGTTAAGATATATTAATACCAAATTTTGTGATCATGGGTCAAAAATTGTGGATCTATGTACATGCATATGTATATAGCATTCAAAAATACAAACAAACGGTGACCCGACAAAGCCGCGCACGACATTTCCGGTAATTGTATTATTACGCACATTGCGATCGCCCAAAAGACATTTTTGCCATGAAAATCACAAATATGGAATATTTGGCACTCGAGTTCTCGTTAGTATGATAGTTATCGTTAGTATGATGGACTTTTCGGCTGCTAGATGTCCCGTTATAGAGATTTTAGTGACTTTTGGGCGAGCGCTTTGTGAGAAATAATCACCGAACCGACAAGGCAGTGCTGACTAATCCGCTCCAACAATGCCGCATAAAATGAAACTACAAAATTTAATAAAAAATAAGTCTATTTGGGAGACAGTAGGATAGGAAAAAAAGGTACATTTGAAAAGCACGTATAAGCACTTTGAGCCAACAGCATGGCTCAGTGGTTGGTTGAAGCACCGATAGGTCGCGAGGTTCGATCCCGTGAGCTGACCGCGATTGAAAAGAATTTATTTTGAATATAATCTTTAATGCTGCCGGTCAGACTTGGATATTTGTGACTCAAGTCGATCGTTTTCTATTGGAGTTTGCCAATTTATCTGATTTCATTGTTGAAGCGGTTCCTCCATCAAATTGACAAAAAATATTTGAATATGATTTCAAAAATTTATTATCTATAACATAGATGTCCCGCTAATTTTCTTATATAATAATAATAATAATAATAATAATAGCTTTTATTCCAGACGATGAGGAGAATAGTGCAATCCCCAACGCCCATATAAATAATATATAGATAATAAAAAAAAAAAGTATTGAAAAATAGTAAACAAAAAATAAATAAATAAATACATAAGTAAATATATAAATATTACTGATAATAAATAATAATAATAATAAATAATAATAATAATAAATAATAATAATTATAATTATAATAAATAAATAATAATAAATAAGTCTAATAATAATAAATAATAATAATTTTATGTCTATTCAAGGCGGTCGGTGTAGCAGTTCCATCCATCGAACATACAATGAAGAATGCAAATGAGAAGATGCAGCAGCAAGAAGACAATTAGGCGACAAAAATATACGAAGACGTAGAGAGGCCGCTCTCATCCTGAGAATGGCTTCAAAATGAGGCACATGCCCTTCTACAAACATTTGCGACGCGCTACAGCTCCTAGGTAACCCGAAAAGAGCACGGTAACAGTTGTTGTATTGTACCTATATATAATATATATGTACATACGTATAGTATTTGTATTATGATTACATATATGTCTGGTCACAGAGACTCGTTAGAGTATTATGTAATGTCACTGTGGTTAATATGTAAATAAATAAATAAATAGTACAGAAGATTCGTTAACTTTAACTGTATGCAACCAAATGCAATCATTTTAAGTGGGCTGTACACCCGAAACCTTAATTTTGTTACCGTTCCTTTCTTCGATATATGTATATATTGAGTGAATTCGACAATATATATATATTGAGTGAATGCGACAGTTGCGCTTCGACCAGATAAAACGTATTTTAAATTGACAAAATCGAGGTTTCGTATTCTCCTATTTTCTCCTCCAAAACTGGACCAATTTTTAAAAAAAATTCATCATCGGTATGAGAAAGATACTTTCTGTGCATCTATCGGCGTATTTTTTTTTAAATCGACCGTTAAATAAGCACGCTGGACTCGTTTCGTGGGTGTAAAAAAGAGGCGATTTTATAGATGTTTGGCGGCTCCTAGCTCAATTTATATTTATACAAATCGTATCCCGTTCGGAACTGGATACTTCCGCCACTGACGCAAAGAGTAATTTTGAAAGCAAGCAATGAATACACAAAGCATATTTCGACAAGAGCGTTTTGAATATCCTTTAACATGAATTTCTCCTTTATTCGACTGAGAAAGTTCGTGACGTCAAGTTTCAGCAAAACTTTAGAACGCTGCACTCGACGAATATCTCTTCAATAGATACGTACTTGGATATATCTATACATCTCTCGAGATCTAACCATTCATATGTATGTGATTTTGTTTGAACATATGTACATACCTGCAAGCAGCGAACAAATAGTCCTTACGAAGCAGAGTTAGATAAACTTTTGGGATCTGCAATCTACAATCGCCGAGTTATAATAATTACCACCGACTTCGGTAGTTCTAGATTTGCTTTAACCCACATGCTTACTATAGGTATAAAACTTAAATAAATTTAGCCAGCAGCATAGCTCGGTCGTTAAACTTCTGCTTAACTTCGAGAGGCGCCGAGTTCGATCCCATGAGCTGACCTCGATTGAAAAGAATTTTTCTGAGTATATCTGTAGTGGTGCTGGTCAGACCTGGATATTTGTGATCCAGGTCGATCGCTTCCTATCAGAGTTTGCCAATTTTTTCTGATTTCATTGTTGAAACGGTTCCCGGTAAAGTTGGCTAAATACCCTTCCTACCTACTATGTCACCACTATTTGAGATTGATTAATTTACAATAAAATTTATGTACAATTTATATGTGCCTCGTAATTCAGCGACTTGTATAATAAAAAAAAATGCTGCAATTTTTGTAATTGGCCAGGAAGGCGCATTGGGGTTACCTGTAAGGCCTTCCTGGTATATACAAATGTAAAATATATATATATATATATATATATATATATATATATATATATATATATATATATATATATATATATATGTATATATTTAAATGGTCCAATTTGAACAATTCTGTATACATTTACATACATATATTCAGCCAGCAGCGTGGCTCGACGGTTGCATTGATTCTAAAGCACCAAGAGATCGCCGGGTTGTATCCCGTGAGCTGACATCGATTGAAAAGAATTCATTCTCAGTATAATCTAAATGCTGCTGGTCAGACTTGTATATTGGTGACTCCAATTCGATCGTTTCCTATCAAGTTTGCCAATTTATCTGATTTCGTTGTTGAAGCGGTTCCTCCATCAAATTAGCAAAAACCATCCTGCCCTCTATGTCAGAGTCACGCAAACTTTCGGTATTCACGGAACACGTTGTTTGCGTCTCATAGAGTTTGTCAGCTACGTACATACATACATATGTACTTTATCAGCAGTCGCTAGCTAGTCCCTACATACATAGGTAACAAAACGTTAACTAACATCGGTTTTCTCTCTCACACGCGATCTCGCTCGCACGCATTCGATCAAAATGATGCTTACGCTACTACAAGTCACTAAGTTGCCATGCTCTGCTCTGTCACCACTATTTTAATGATTGGATGATTTCAAAATTGCATTATCTATAACATAGATGTCTCGCTGATTATTATATACTAGTGAATAGCCCGATGAAATATCATCGCATGGGTATAAAATTATTATATACCCGTATAAAACTAAAAAAAAAATCCGGAACCGGAACCATTATTTTCGTAGACTCTCATAGATAGTTTTCAATTCTTTATTTGTAATAATTTTCAATTCTTAAAGTTAACGTTAACAAAATGTAATATTTTCCGATTATACACAAATGGTCATTGACCTCGTAACGTTGAATATTATTATTACACATAAAAAATTACGTGCATATACATATGATGTGTATTTACAACACGTATTCTGGGCGAGGATATGGCATGCGACGCGAGCTCGTGAGGGCCATTGCGTTTGGATCGGAGGGTCCGAGGTTCGATTCCCGGCGCCCGCGGTGAATGAAATCAATTTTTTTCTCGAATATCGTCAAAATATAAATAATTTAAATTTAAATTATAATTATAATTTAATTGAAAATAAATACATAAAAAATGGTTCAAAATCTCGCTAAATGAAATTATTAAATTACGTATTTTTATATGGCGAGAAGGAATATTTCAATTAATGTTTAAAAAAAAAAGGCGAAATGAAAAATTGGATTTGGCGTGATGTCCGAGACCATTAGCTCAATTTAGATCCATATTCAGGCTATTTGGGGTGATCGGTTCGAGTCGCGACAAAGTCGTCTCGTCGAAAAATGAATTGATCGATTTTTATCGATTCGTTCATTATGTTCGGCGAGAGTTAGGACACACACACACACACACACAACCACACACACACAGATTACCGTCTTTATATATATGATAGTATTTGTATTATGCTTATATGTCTGTTATTATATATTGTATTTGTATTATAATTATATGTTAGATCACAGAGACGCGTTAGAGTATTCTGTCATGTCATTGTGACAAAAAATATATAAAAAAATAATAAAAAAAATAGCAATATGATATATGGTGATATATGTATGATATATGGAGAAATGGGTGGATTCGTACCATTTATGGGTATGTATGGCTCGTTGATTCAGACCGTGTCGTCGTAAAGCGAATCGGTCGTATAACAGATCAACGACGACTCCTTCAACGGACTGTAAAACGGAAATGTTCGTTATCGCGTTACTTCAACCCGGTTCCTTTTTCAACGTTTTTCCAATCCGTTCAATGCGACGTAGAAATATATGTATATGTATATACGTAGTGTGGGGGATGAGGGTTAGAAGATTTCTTTGATAAAAGGACCACTGTTAAAACTTATGGAGTGTATCGGCAGAAGAAAGCTTTCGAACGATGTATTTGTGAATCTATGTATGTTGTTTTTGTATGATAATAATATTTTAAGATTCTTTTGAAAAACTAATGACCTGGTGGCAGCGACTTTACTCAGTATATTGAAAGATGTTGAATGTTTTGGGGGGTTGAATTGGGGAGCAGCGTGGTAAAGGGAGGAGGGAGAGTCAGAAAGCAATGGGAATCCACTACAAGAGAATAGTAGCAATAGCCTCGGGTGCGGTTCATTGATCAATTCCGTTTCAAAACCACCCATTGAAATATCAACGGGCACAAAATTACTTTTATACAAAATCAGTATTGTGCCCGTTGTTTCAACGGGTGGTTTCGGAAAGGAATTGATACACGAATTGAAATAAAGTTATATCTATATATACATACATATACATATATATAAAAATCAATGTTAGTCTGTTTGTCTGCCATGTATGCGTTCCTATACCATTCAACCGATTGCGATGAAACTTACAAGAGCTATTGTGTGCATGTCCGCGATGGTTTCTGTAAAAAAAATCTCCCAAAAACTGGAACGGGAATGAGTGGCATTGCATGGCAAATAATTTCAAATCAGTTCGCAAACTACGTTGTTAGGGTAAAATAAACAAAAAATTGAATAATTGAAAAAGTATTCGCCGCCTTCTATTGTTTTTTTTTAGTCAAGTCAAGTTCGCCGCCTGCGTTATTCCTACAAACTGGAACGGGAACGAGAACGGGAACGGGAATGGGAACGTGAACGGGAATTGCATGTGTTATTGTGGCATTGCAACGCATGCCGGGTTCAGCTAGTGTTATATATATATATATAAATATAATGTGAACAACCGTCTCGTTCTCCGACGAAAGGGTCTCTTAGAATGTATTCGTTGGGGGGGGGGGGGGGTGGCCTCATGTTGAGGGCTTTAATGGTCAAATTCCTTGACCTTTAAAGCGGGCTTTAAATATATAAATATTATGTAAGGTAATGTATAGGCGTGCGCGCGTATTGAGAGTAAAAAGTCGAGTGCGCTCACTATACGCTCGCCGTTCACTCGCGTCGAAATGTGAATGAATGTGTGTGAGACTTTTCAGATGTGTGTATGTGTGTACGCATCCCACGCATCTGACGCTGACGTCACCCATTCTAACTCAGGCGCTCAATATCAGGAGCACATTCCAGACACTTCAAACCACCCCTCCCCCACTCACTTCCCCGCTACCCCGCGTCTTATCGACACGATCGGTCGTCACGCCACATCCCTATGCATAACGTACGTATGTTACTGGTATTCTGAAATTTATTTTTTTGAAATCTCCATACTTGACCACGCACTCACCTATGTACGTACCCACAAACATATGCATTTTTATTAAGGCTGCTGACCAGACTTGCATATTTGTGACTCCAAGTCGATCGTTTCCTATCAGTTTGCCAATTTATCTGATTTAATTGTTGAAGCGGTTCCTTATCAAATTGTCAAAAACCATCCTATCCACTGTATCACCAGTATTTGAATATGATTTCAAAATGTATAACCTATAAGTTTATGTACATATGTACATACAAGTATAATATCATAGAAGTTGCTCGGGGGCAACCCAAAAATGCAATCATGGGAAAATATAAAATTGGGTCCATCAGCTATGCTTGAAAAATTAATTTAATTTATTTTATGCTGTTTTTATCTCACGAAGACGTATTTTACATCACAATTCGTACAAGTTTGGTTTATTTCCTTCTTTGAAAAATGTCTCCATAAACATTCTCAATGTGCTCAATACACTTCGAATGTACCCAAATTTGTTTCCTATATGTACATTTAAAAACTATCCTTTAGAATTTTTTAAATATGTCTTCATGAAGTTAAAACAATATGTGTAGATACATATGTATGTTAATCTATTATTAAAATTAAATAATAAGTTTTTTATATATTTTTTTCTAATTAGAGAAAAACACTTCAAGAACAAATATACGAACCCATTAATGAAATCGACTTTAATTCTAAATTACCGACTGAAAGCCGTTTCAGGAAATAGAATTGCGAAAGCAGGCGATTACCTTGCTTCGTCTAATCCAGCACTAATTCATCCCATAACCATCTTCATCTAGATTAAATGTCTTTAAAACTTCTACAAAATTCAAAGGCATAATTTTACCGCACCTCATAAGCGCATTTATAAGGAAATTGTATGCTTTTTACTCACAACACATACATATCGTATATAAATGTATAAATATGTTCAAATACATTTGTCGTCTCTGGGCAATATTGAAAGATAATGAGGATGTTTTTCCTTAGAACGAAATACAAACATTTCCGTTGGCTGGATAACGTTTCCTGAACACCAAAGAGTGAATCCACTTGAACTCTATGTATATTTTTAGGACTCTGAAAGAAAAGGGCTCTTAAAAAATAAAGGTGAAGTCTTGCACCCGAACGGAAGCACTCTTAATTTAAGACTCGTATTGGAAATGGAATAAATTATAAGCACCTACATATATTATTTGTAAATCGTACGAAAATCCGAAAAACATTATAATTTATAAATTTTACATTATATGGTTTGCCCATCGTGTGACGATTGATGGTATTGTAACGTGGAGATTACACTGAGCAACAAAAAATCACGTTTTTGAGTTAACAGATGGGAGACTAACCAATCTTTACTAACTTTGACCCACTGAATTCGAATATGATAATGATTTTTGTTGGTTGGTGATCGTTTACGAGATATGACCGTTAAAAAAATGCGATCGCCTAGATCGATGTTCGTCAACCGCTGATTGGCTGATCGCACGTTCACCAAGGTCTCAGCCAATCAGTAAGCCGTATGCAACAGCCAATAAGATCTCGCGACTCATTGGCCAACAATGGCTCAAATGCTGGCTATTCGACGGGTCAATAATAAACTGCCACTACCACTGCCAATCCGCTACTTATGTATTACGGATTAGATATATTTTAATATACATATTATACATTAAATACAAAGATTTTTATTTAAATACTCATTATTAAAGAGCGCACCAGAGTGCACCGTTCATTGTTCAATTGTTGTAAATGCATTGTTAAAGGTTCGCCGAACCTTTTTTTTTGCACTCTAATTTTGTAAATAGAGCCAAACCGCCCCGATTCCTAGAAAAAGCATGTTAACTAACCTCTACTATATTTTGTTTATAAAATTAAGACAATATATCAAAAAAACCTAATTAAGAAATCACCAATTCTCTCCGTAAACTTTGATCATGAGTATGGCAAAGTGCTCAATCTGCCAAAGTGAGAGGGGGGCGAAAAGGGAAAAAGCGATCAGAACACTGTGGACAAATGTGCCAGTGTGGACTATAGACGTCACCGTGAACGAAGACGCAGTATTTTCAAACATGTCTATTACGATTATTTTTCACCATGGTAATGGCGGACGTCATTTCCACTTATATTGATGACCAAACGGAGCAAAGTTTGAAAATGATCGGATAAGAACCCAAACTTCGTCAGATAACAAAATCGATTCTGAACTAAGAAGAGGTTAGTAAAAATAATTGTCAACGTCATGTTATAGACATCAAAACTTACAGTAATATTATTAAAGACCTTGCATTGAATTATATTGTAATAATATTATACATAAAGTAAAATAAGAAATAATTAAAAAAAAAAAAATATATATATATATATATATATATATATATATATATATATATATATATTTTACGTCCTTACAATGTTACAACACATTGCACGAATGCGACAGCATGCTCAGTTCTCGCTACATTGGATCGACTATAGGTCATATACATATGTACATACTGTTAGTATATAAAACAATATTTTCCGTTCGAACCAGTTAAAAATGACTTAACTCGTTTCGGTTAAGGTAATCCAATTACTTTCGAGCGCAAACTCAAGCAATGTGCTGAAAATTTTTACGGCGTGAAAAATATTGGAGCGTATGCATAATTTAAAAATGTAATTTAGATTTCTCTGGCGATTTCATTCATCATTTTCCGCCATTAAAAACCTGGAGTAGATTTAAAAACAAATTTAATTTTGAAATTTTGCGACGTATATTTTACTTCATTTATGTACATATACATATATGATATAGTATGTATACCTATATATTATTATAATCCATTAACTTTTGGCATATTTTTATAAAGATTGTATATTAACGATAGTATCGATTTTTAGAATGTTGACTAAATTTTAATCGTATTGCAAAATCAGCACACCATTGTTGAGACTTTCCATTGTGGGTATTTGAATTTAATTTTATATATTTTTTTCTGTCGAAAGGTAGATTCCATATTTAATTTTAATTATTTTTTTCATTATCCCTAAGGAGGGATTGCGAGGAAACTTTTCCCGAAGAAAATCGATTCCAAAATGTATTGTTGTTTGAAAATAGCTCCTGGTTGGCGGAGAAAGCGTCTGTTTTTGAATTCAAATCTTAAAATTACACAATAGTGTCTGTGCTTACAAAAGAAGATTAATCCTAAGTGAATGGAGATCTTTTTCAGACCTCAAATTAAACGGTGTAATAATGAAAACCATTCGTTATCAGGAAAACAATGAGCGATGTATCAAATACTACATATATTTGATATACATTTGTACGAATATGTATGTAGTTAGCTTCCGATTTAAAACTCAGCACATTTCCAATTAACCCTTTTAAACGGAAAAAAAATATATTATGGCCAGTACACTATCTCAATAAATATTTTTCAATAGAAAATACTCAATATAAAATAGTATTAACAGTGGAAAAAAATCCTAAATAAAAATACGTACTTTTGACTTTTGATTTGAACTGGACGACTACTTAGAGAAATTTTAAATCTGAAAAGTACTTCAACTGAAAGATAAAATATCCGACTATAGATTCCAATATTCATTTTGAACAGGAAATTGACAGATTTTGAGACATCGACCGAACAACACCAAGATATAGAAAAATCGCGCGATTTAAAAAACACATATACGTACATATCTCCGAATCTCGAGCCAATCAACATTTTTTATTACCAGATACGTGTTCACTGGGCATAGATCTATAAGAAAAGTCATATCTCGTCTCTGAACCATTTTTCGTGTCGAACAGTGTAATCTCTCAGTGCTGAGAGTACACGCCGTATATAAATATGTTACGTGCTTCATTTTGAGCCGACTGGTCAACGGATCAACATTAAACTACCTTAAAAACATTTTACGGATTAACGGATCAACATTAAACTACCTTACTCACTGCGTCTTTTATTTTGATCTATGGAATTTTTTCTTCACGTCCACGCTACATTATATGTATGTACATATATAGGTATAGATATAATATACAACATACTAGTGGCTTCGCTCGGTATTTGTAATATTACCCGCTTAAACATAGCTAATGTAATAGTAAACATTTTATTAAATTTATTTGAATAGTTTTATTTTATTTAAATTTATTTTAATGGTTTTATTTTATTTAAATTTATCTGAATATTCATTTGTTTTTTTATTAAATTTAACGTTCTCAAACCTTAAATACTTACATACAAATTCTCTTTCGAAATTATACATTACATATAGATGAGTATAATCTAAATACATACCGCTGGTCAGACTTTGATATTTGTGAGTATCGTTTCTTATCAGAGTTTGCCCATTTTATCTGATCATTGTTGAAACGGTTCCTCAAAATTGGCAAAAAAATCATCCTACCTGTTGCCACAAATCTTATGTATTTAATCTATGTACAATTTGTAAAAATTATGTTCAATCTAAAATCCATGGATGTCTCAATGGATTAATTAATTCATTCATTAATTCGTTGTTAAATTCGTGTTCTGCAGCTTCTCGAAATACAGTGATTTATGTAATAAAAATGCTGCATTGTTTGTAATTAATTGTCTAGGAAGGCGCATTCGGGTCTTCCTGTAGAGCCTTCCTGGTATATATCTATGTAAGATAAATAAATAAATAAATATATATATATATATATATATATATATATATATATATATATATATATATATATATATATATATTTAGTCATGTCCCATCGCACCATGTCGCGGCAATATGCACGCAATCTATGAAATTTTAGTACCGCCAAAAATCAACCACAATTCCGCTTCACGTAAACGCGGACAGATTCAATATTTTTCTATATATATAAATTAGTCCAAGACTGTTATACTTTTGCATAATTTCTACAAAAGTTTCAAAACTTGCAAGCGAAAGCGCCATTAATGATATTAAGTTTGAAAATTTCTAGCAAATCCTCACGGCGTATAACCACCAGTGATTTTCAACTTTTGTCGTTTGAGTTTTACGACCGAGAAAGCTACTCGCATATACATTATAATGTAATATTATTTGTATGTAAATTTCTTCGCTTTTAATTTACATATATAGAACCATTTTATTCAGAGCAACAGGTGGTTCGTTTTCTGCTTATGAATTTTCTATCTATTCCAAAAATTGAATTATTATTTTTGTTTATTTCAGATACGTCAGTTGGACTGCTTATATTATGCGATATCACAAAAGTGGACCAGCCGAACCGCTCCCGCTTCCTGGAGTACCATTTTCTCACTACTACGCCCAGGAAAATTCAGACGAAGGCATCATCATGGAAACCGATGTGACTGTTAAAGAGGTAAGCTGTCAAAGATTTCACTACCCGTATTTATGCATGGTTGCCTTTGAAATACAAATATCACATATCTATTATTAAAGCAAGTTCAACGATACTCATATGAGGCATCTACACGCTCGAGTGTTCAGACCCGCACATTCGCCGAAGTATTCGCCGAACCCTCCGAGTTCGGATAGTTCACTGCATGCGGAGACACATGTCTCAAGTAGGGTTTCTGGACTTGACTTGACCCGGCCGGGTAATGATTTAAAACCCGGATTCGGGATCTGGGATTCAAAACCCGCCGGATCCAGATATTTAAAATTTCAAGTAGTAACGTAAAAATTTAAAATGATTTTCAGTCGATACATTGAAAATATCCAAATATGTATGTGTATTTATAGATTCTGCGTGTACATGATTCATTTATGATCTTATTTGTTCGAGAATAGTGATTTTACGACTTGTGAGTTCTTAGAAAACTGCGAACGATGGAACGGATTTCGCAAATACTGAAAATAAATACCAAAACGATACGGCGTACTGACATTTGAGTAAATTTAGAATTTCACCCATATACATAGATACATACATAAGTATAGTGTACATATTTTTAGAATTTTGCCTTAGACTACTCTAAGACTTCAGAGTGTAAATATCGTTTCAACATTATCATCATCATATTGACCTGTATTTATTTATTAATCGATTTTAACTTCAGTAAACAAATAGCCTGATTAAAATTTGTTATTAATTTTTATAACATACAATATTTCATTATTTTTTACTGTCGACATTTCACATTACATTACATAATTTTTTTTTTAAATGATTTTGGACCCGGATCTGTCGGGTTTTGAAAACCCGGGTTTTTAGAAACCCTAGTCTCATGTCACATTTCTCAAACTCGATTTATTTGAATCATAGTAATCAATCATTCGATATGTTATCTCATATGTATGTGATGTTATACGATCTGAACCCGTGCTTAGCTGCACGATTCGCAATAAAATCCAACGAATAAAATGTTTATTTCCTTTGTATTGTATAGAGCACACACACTCGACAAGAAATGGTTTGTTTGTATAACCCAAAAGTCAACCCGGAAAGAATTCCGGTCGCGCTCTACGATCCGCAATATTTTTCAGACGAAACTGGTGAATGTGCGAAAAAAATACAAGGGATATAACCAGTTACTTTTACGTCACTGTGACATTTGCGAAAATACGACATAATATTTGAGAAAAATATGTTTTCGTGTTATTTATGTAACCACTTGAAAAATCAGATATGTAAGCTTGAATTATATAATTGAAATTATGAAAATATGTACATATGGGTCTACGTGACGAGCCAGAATGTTAAATTACAGAAAACACAAATATCGGAAGGCAAAGATCGAAAATCGAAAGATCTTAAGTTGAAAGATCAAAAAAAAGGGTGCATGGTAAACGGTACATACTCACGTACATACTCACTTAATTTGCGCGAGCAGGGTACAACAGGAACAAGAGGAACAGGCTTTTCCTCCCGTATTCTGCGCGCGCACATTAATATATATGTATATGGTAAAGTAGTCTAGCATATTTTGGATAGGTTTGATTTAGATTTTTTATAGTTCATATTTTATATTCACAATACTTCTTTGGTATATTCTAATAGCTATTGATTCGGTGATCATAGTCTATTTTATACATTACTAGTGGTGCTACCCGGCTTCGCTCGGTTCCACTTTTGATATAATAAAAGTAACTTGAAATGGAAATGCAGTCTAGTAGCGTGAATACCGACGAACATTGAAAAAAATATTCATTTATTTTTTTATCAAATTTATTTATATTTACTATTAGATTCGCCATTTATATTACAAATACTGAGAGAAGCCGGGTAAAACAACTATTATATTATATATGTATGTATGTATATTGTTTTTAACTCAAGACACCTGGAAGGCGACGAGCTAAAGAAAAACTATGCATGAATAAATTTGATTTAATTAATACTTCAAGTATCATCGTCTAATTTATTAAATGAAAATCGTCTAATTTCTCAAAAATGAACACTTCGAGATCAGGTGATCAGCGCTAGTAAACCAGTGGTCGACGAGCGCCAATCACCTTTGCTCTACTTTACAATATTGTATAAATATAATGGTGCTAGTATAGTATGCGGTCTACCTTAGCATGCGATCTACCTTTGAATTGCAGTCGACTATTTTTTTATTTGTATCGTAGCAACAAAAACATATCTCAGCAGCCAACACCTATTTATTTAAGGGTCAGGATAGATTAGGTTAAGTTAAGGTTGGCCCTATTAATTTAAGATTTGGTTAAGAGATATGTGTATATATATAATTTTTGTATAACTATAAATGTAATTTTTGTTTTTTAAAGGGCCAACCTTAACTTAACCTAACTTATCCTGACCCTTAAATAAATAGGTGTTGGCTGCTAAGATATCTTTTTTTTTAGTTTTATTTCATCAATATTTTCACAAAAAAAAACATATCTTAGCAGCCAACACCTATTTATTTAAGAGTCAGGATAGTCTAGGGTTAAGGTTGGCCCTATTCATTTAATATTAGGTTGTTAGGGTCGGTATTATTCAGTCTCAGTGTCACACGCGGGAACTGAGACAGTGAGATCGCATATTAAAGTAAAAACGTGAAGGTAGATCGCATACTAAAGTAGATATGTGCAGGTAGACCGCATACTAAACTAGCACCAATATAATTGTATTTGGAATCTAAAAATGGATTTTCCAGTAATAAAAATAGATAAATAAATTAAGTAACTGATCGTCCATTCACCCTACATGTTGAGAATTGTATTTGATGGCATTCACAACTCTATTTCACAAAAATTGATTGAAAAAAGTCGATGAAGTACTCCTCCGCTATACTTCAACCGTTGGTTACAATAAAAAATAATCCAAAGAAATAAAAAGGCGTGGTTTTCTACTGAAATGCGGAAACTAGCGTGTCGTTGGTGAAATTGCATCGCGATCCGTTGCTGCAAAGTACTGACACGTGCGATTCCAGACACATAAAAAAAATAAAAACCGAACACGTCAAAAGCAGTCGAATAGTGTTTTTATTGAAGCGACTGTAGAAATTGTATAATATGTATGTACCCACTTAAAAGTTTGTATGCTCGAATCGTATGAAATGAACTTAAGTACTGTTTCAATACATTAGTTCCAGTCTCTAGCATACAAATATGTAGGTAGAAAATGTGTACCAATCATAAACATATTTATTTAATCGAATAGTATCCGGAGTAAGCAAATTAGCTTTCAAATGGATCTAAGTCTATAAAAAAATAGAGTTGAAGAATTTTGTATTATATAAAAAATGGTTGCTTATATGTAAAACGTGCATGTGTATTTACTTTTAAACAATAAGACAAAGCTAAACGACAACCACACGTGCTATAAAGTAGCAACACACACTTTTCATTACCACTTCGGTAACCATATTGTGACTAATAGCCAACAGTGTGGCTTAACCGCTTAGCTGCCCAAAGCGCCTTAAGGCGCAAACAGCCGTATCTATTACACGCTCAGCGCGTCGGCTGGGCGTCTAAGCGGTTAATGGTAGCGTATGTGTTTAGAGCACCAAGTGATCAGTGGGTTCGATCCGCTATACTGCTGGTTAGATTTGGGGGTATTTGTGACTCCAAACCAATCGTTTCTTATCATAGTCTGCCAATTCTATCTGATCATTGTTGAAATGGTTCCTCAAAATTGGCAAAAAATCATCTTTCCTGTTGTCACAAAATCTTCTGTATTTATTGTATGTACAATTTGTAAAAATTATGTACAAATCTAAAATCCATAGATGGCATATATGTACATACATAGGTCCTTTTTCGTTGAGTATTTCTGCCTATATGTATGTATATATGCATATGTACTCTTCTGGCACCTGCCAATAGAAAAACGTCCACTTATTCAAAGGTTTCCACTTGTCCAGACATTTATGGTATACATTTTACCACACCATTTCAAATCCTCCCCCTATTTTTGTGGATCGCCTCTTGACGAAAATGCAAATAAAGTAACCTACAAAAACTTTGTTTTTACAATTCCCTATAAAAAAGTTGTATCTACATAATTCTATTTTTGAAGATTTACCATGCAAGCCCACAGCATAGCTTGGTAGTTGCGTTAATGCTTAGCACCGAGAGGTTGCCGGGTTCAATCCCGTGGGTTGATCTCGATTGAAAATAATTTATTCCGAGAATTATATGTAGTGCCGCTGGTCAGACTTGGATAGTTGTGACTCCAAGTCGACTCCAAGTCAATTGTTTCCTATCAGAGTTTGTCAATGCATCTGAATTCATTGTTGAAAGGATTCCTTATCAAATCGGTAAAAACCATCTTGGCCACTATTTGAATATGATTTCAAAAAATTGTATACACATTTACAAATTAAATACCACAAATTCCACTCAGGGACAACCCGTAATGACATCATGACAAATAAAAAAATAAAGATAAAGTTTCATTTTCACTACTGGCGATTTCATTTTACATGCGATTTCATTTTACGGCGACTTTTTACTGGCGATTTCATTTTACGTTTCCGTCGTGCAATTGTAATATTTTTGACTGGAAAAATATATTATGGTCGTGCGTTCACCGATGATGTCGTTATTACTACCAATTTCGTCGTTAATTTTGTGAATTACATACATATGTTGAGCTGATAATTCTCACGCATAATAAAACATCTTATATTTTATTTCAATCAAAACGACGAATATACTAATACAGATACAATACAATAATACAATTAATACAAACATAATCCACAGTGATATCTATGGAGAAGTTTTTGCAGAATTATATTATTGAAATTGGCGAACCTCAAGACGATGAATAACTTGAGATTTGCAAGAGAGATTGGAAAGGAAATGCCAATTTACAGGAACCGTTTCAATGAAAATCAGAAAAATTGGCAAACTCTGAAAGGAAACGATCAACCTGGAGTCACAAACCAAGGTCTGGCCTATATTGTATGCGTATAGCTCAGAATATAGAAGAATAGAGTTACAAAAGTTTGTCGAAAAGTCTTCGTTTACATTATGAAAAAACAAATGCATAGTTCCAATTATTATTCTCAAAGTAGAAAGTTTAAACACAGTTTAGGCTTGATAATATGTAAATTTTACGTATTAGACGAGCATCCAATTCTGTCCGGAATAAAAAAGTCACCAAAACTTACTTACATAGCATCCCCACTACCTGAAATTAGCATCTTTGGAATTGAGATAGAGGCAATCGGACACGATGCTACAATTACTAAAGCATTGTCTAACTTGTAAATACGAGATCTGCATACATTAGCACACCGGAGCCTTCCGTGACCTGACTTGTAGATTAGAGGCGGGGACCCGAACCATTTTAAACCTCAAGTCCTTCCTCGGAAACCGTCCCTTTTGATTACTCTCGCGAAAATATATATATGCATGTGTAAGTGTGTACTATGCATGTCCCGAGATTGGATTGTTCCATTGCACTCCGACATTTCGCGGGTTTATATTTGTTTGTTTTTATTAGGCGAGGAAAAAGACGTGTCACACGGCACGTGTCGGAAGTAGGGAATTCGCAAACTAGATAGCGTACGCATGCCTAGAATAACAAATGGGATGTTTGTGGTGTGATCTAAAAATACTGTGAATACAAATTTAGATGTGTGTTAAATGTATATGTACATAAGACTTAGTTTTCAATCCCAGAAGAGTGCACGTATATATGATTAAGTTGGCATTCTTGGGTCGAGTGTATGTTTAAGTTGGTGTTCTGCGTAACACCGCGACTAAACGACAGTTCATGTCGGCGCATCGAGATATAAACATGGTTTAAAGTGCTAAACGATTTCACTGGTAAACCCTTACCACGTGTCCCTTCACAAATTGAATCTGTATGCCGTATTGTGTGATACAATATAAACAATGCGATACTTTTTGAACTTAATGTACAGTCACTTCTTACTTTTTGAAGTAAAAACTTCCTTAAGCATTGTAGAGCGATTTCGATTTATGTATGTATGCGGCTGAACTTGTTACAAAACATTGCATTCCAGACTCATCTGCGCGATTGAATTATAGTGGAAAGGTAGCCAAGGCCACGTCCCCTCTGCCTTTCTTCCTCTCAAGCCATTATCTCACAAATCTAACCTGTTTATTATCTGGTATATATTTAGTTTTAACCCAATTTGCCGAAATTCTGAGAGGCCTTGTGTATGTAGGTTATTGAAACTACTTTAAATAATATTTTATTGGTTTATGACCTGGTCTTCGTCTATTACTAAATCTCAAAGCCACCGCTAAGTGCTGTACTTTTTTTTCGTTGTTCAAAGAAATATACGCCTATTCCCTAAGAAAGTTTGGATATACACATTTTTTTGATCTTTCATAGAAAATTTAAATTAATAATTGTTAGTTTTGAGGAAAAAGCCGGTTGATCGAGCCAAAAAAACCTGGTTTTCAGTGTTTTGAACAATGGTAAAAAAACGATTTTTCGGTTTCCGGTTTTAGCCAAATTGGAAGCCCTACTTGCAAAGACTACTGAAATTAAATATACATATGTACATTCGCTGTACTTTTTTAGTACAACTTATATACATGTATGTATGTATGTATTTCGCCAGGGTTCATGTTGGTTCTGTCCTACTTACTTTGCTTTTATTTCGAGCTGATGAAGCAGTATGTCGTACACACGACGCCATATTGATAAATATAAGTCGGCAACCTTCTGACACAATTCCCGTTGTCTTTTTAAACTTTTTTTTTGTTTTAATCCAGCTTTCTCCAAACACTAAACATACAGGTAGACATTACTTACTACTCGGAGAGCCACAACGAACTAAGCATTCGTTAAGCATCACATGTACAAGATGTTACCTTAACCATTCTTCAACTCATGCATGCCAACCTAATCATTCATATTGTATTATTCTAAGCTAGAAAACTAAATCCCACCAGTGGCGTAGCTAGAAATTTTGGGCCCTGATGCAAATATTACGCAAGGGCTCCTTGATATTTTTTTGAAATACGAAATGAAATAAATTTATGTACATATTTTACATAATAAATATTCATATAATAGAGAAAATAATAAAATATTTTAGAAATAATCTCACCAACTTTAATTTTTCTTTCTTGCTTTCATAATCACTAATTAAATTTTTAACTTCTAATTTTGCCGCTTATTTATGTTCAATGGCCAACAGTGCAAAATTATTTTGTCTTGATTGTCCGATAGAGTTTCTTTCGTTGTTTTTAATCATTTTTAATTTACTGAAAGATCTTTCAATACTCGCCACTGTTATTGGTAAAGTAAAAAATAACATAAACACGACATAAGCTTCGGAAAATTCACTTTCCAAACAACTGTATTTTGTTATAAGTAAATATGAAAATTGTTTTATGGTCATGTTTTCAGTGAAATTGTTTTTCAATAATGAAATTACTTGAATGAACTAGTCATAAAATTGATCTGAGAAAACTTCTGGATATTTTTTCCTTAATTTTAAACAATTTTCTAAAATATTTTAATTATGATGAATTCATAATATTACGAGGTTCAAGAAAACTGAAATAGTTTTTCACTGACTGCATTCCTTGAAAGCGACTTTTAAGTTGAACGTTTTACCTTGTTAATAATGTTATAAAATACATTTAGTCTGAATAGTTATTCACTGTTGAATCTGTAATCGGATGCTAACTCATCAGAATGACGTTTAATGATATTTTGACGTTTGTTTTCAAAGTCATCATTTGAGCCCCACTTCCTGCTTCTGATTTTATTTCTTCGTATTGATAATACGTAATTTACTAACATTATCTAAATCACCACTAACATATATGTATACGATTTGACACCAAAGTGGCTTCGTCTAAATTAAAATATCGTTTCTGCAATATTTTCGTACTCGAACCTCATTTGTAATTGACCATACATAACTAAATGTGTCATACGCAGCTTAGCTTATATTTGGCATCAAATATGATCCATATTTACTTGGCTTTTGTAAGAATACACGAGAAAGTATTTTGTCATTTTCTGTTTTGATCTGTTACAATATTCAATATATTTAGATATAAAATAATACTTTTTTTTATATTGAGTGTTAAAAAATTTGGGCCCTTGTCGAGCATGGGCCCTGATCATTGATGTATAATACACTAGATCCGCCCTCACAGTTTATCTCAGTAGGTAGGTAGGTACCGCTGCGTCGTAGGGAAAACCCTTTTTTTTTCTAGTTAAACCCCCCGCGCCCCTCAGTTAGTGAAGACAAGATCTCCGATCAAAATCACACGTCAGGGCCCATCTATGTGTATTATATATCTATGGCCCTGATGCTTTGCATCACTCCGCGCAATGGTAGCTACGCCACTGAATCCCACATGCATGTATGGATAATATTTATGGACTCATTTGTGCGTCGTTTCTTTTCAGATCCGCGAACCGGGATGTCCCTATCTGACTGATAAGTCTCAACTGAGGGTCCAAATCGAATGGGACGAGAGCTATCTCCTATTCCAAGCGACATATCACAAATACGACGACGTGTGCCGGATTCACAACTTCCAAATGAGGTATGCACTCTTCATTCGACCATTCACCGTCACTTGGCCGTCATTCAGTAGACTTGACATGCTCCACTTGTGTTTTCAGACGCGAGATAGCAACGCTTCAAGCTGAAAACTACAGTCTGGAGAGGCAGCTGTTCAGCTACCAGCGCAGCATTGCATGCGCACATTCTAGAGGCACGTATTCAGACGACCTGCCAACACCTGATGGTATTTGCGGTCTTTCTAAAAATCGAAATTCACCCCAACGAGGGCTTCCGATACCCGATCCAAACCAAGCTGCCGATTTCGAACCGTGCGTTTCAGACAATCAAACTGAGGTTTCTATTGCAGGGAATCCGGACGAGGAGCACTGCTGCGGCGAGGAGAGGTGCTCTCTTGGAGAGAGGAGTCTTTCCACGGAAACGGAATACGCCTGAGGGAAGCGAGAGGGGCGACAGGTCGTGGGGGCCTCCGCCCCATCAGAGCCCCATCGAAGGCAGTCCCTCTGGGACACCATTGCTGGTCTCGTCTGTGCCCTTGGCGATCTTTTCTCGCGATCTAACAAGCCACCATGACAGGCAGTTTAGAGTCTTAAGCTAGGACCTCTCTTGAAAAATGTTTCAACAACAAAACCATACTTCGACCTACGTACATACATGCATAGGTATATACAGTGCATTCATCACACGAAGGCTGCTTGTGAAACGAATACTATCGCAATGTACACATATGTATTTGTTTTTTATACATTCAAAAGGGTACTATTTATCGGCCCGGCAAAAGAGCCCTATTTCAAGACAAATTATGTATTTATCACGACTTTATATGCAAATGACTATCTCAACATTTCGCCATGCAAATAAAAAGAGTGCCCCTCTCTAAAATAGCTCTAACGACGTATTCGCTGTCCACCCGGCAAATCAAACGTCAAAAGGTTTGTTCATACCTATCCAGCACGACCCGAATCCTGCAAGTACGGACAGTATTCTTTAGTACATTCTATATGGACGCGCATGAATGCGTAAATGCGCATGCGCGAATCAAGTATGAATACGTCCATATAATGTACCAAAGAATAGTATCCGCACTTGCAGGACACCTGCAGGATACGGGTCGTGCTGGATAGGTATGAACAGGCCTAAATGGGTTGTCAGTAACAAAAATAAAATTTGACAAAAATAAATACCGACCCTAACAACCTAATCTTAAATTAATAAAACCAACCCTAACTTAACCTAAACCTTAAATAAATAAGTGTTGGCTGCTAATATATTACGATGTGTTTGGATGGATATTATGATGTGTGGGCCATGAAGAGAATGGGAATGGACAGGAGCGGGGCGACGCGCTATCATCCAATTGACAAAAATTATAATTTCACTGATAGGGGCCAGTGAAAATGTAATTAGATATGATTTCACTGAACTATATATATTCACTGAACCCAGTGAAAATGTAACTGGTTAGGATTTCACTGAAACGTAAACTTTTATTTTTGTTACTGGCAACCTATTTGACGTTTGATTTGCCGGGCTGACGCCGAATCTGTCGTGCGAGCTATTTTAGATATGTTAATTTGACATTAAATGTCGTTTTGACATATGTCGTGTAATTTATTTTACAGCCGCGCCAAAAATATTATCCCCATTAAAAACCTGCCCAATGGTATTATTTAAATACGCCTACGTGAGATAGAACTGTATAGCACTGTATATCCATAATTTTACTTTTATTTTCTTATTCTCATTATGATTCAGCTTTCTTTAATAACTATATGAAAGAAGTATAACTCTACAACCGTGCCAGTGGTAGATCCAGGAAATTTGCAGGGTGGGGGCCATTTCTAATTTTTAATACACACATTTTTTTTTCAATAATAAAACGTACATTATTAATTTATTGTCATATAAGCTTATTAGTTTGAATTACGTTTTTAAACGCCGAATGTGAATTTTAATTATTATGTATATGTATAATATTGTGTAGTCCTCTATAATCTGTAATACAAAACTGGGTCTACGTGACGAGACAGAATGTTAAACGACAGAAAACGCAAATATCGGAAGGCAAAGATCGAAAATCGAAAGATCTTAAGTCGAAAGATCAAAAAAAAAAACGCGCGCGCGCACATTAATACGGGAGGAAAAGCCTATTCCTCTTGTTCCTGTTGTATCCTGCTCGCGCAAATTAAGTGAGTATGTACCGTTTACCATGCACTTTTTTTTTTTTTGATCTTTCGACTTAAGATCTTTCGATTTTCGATCTTTGCCTTCCAATATTTGCGTTTTCTGTCGTTTAACATTCTGTCTCGTCACGGAGACCGATGCATAATATTATGTAGTCCTTTAGGGTGGTGGCCATCTTGGATCCGCCATTGTACAGTGCTGATATATGTATGTAATCTGTAATACAAAACTACATACATATGTCACTTCCAATCCAAAAATATATTCAGTGTAACCAACACATCTTCAAAATGTATCTAATATAAATTTATTTATGTACATTAAAAAGACGGCTTTCGTTTATATATGTGTGTCCATTGTACATACATAATCTTATATACTAAAATTAGACTTATATATATGTACTAAAAACATATTACATCATGGAATCAGAACTACTACAATACAATATGTGAACTGACAAACGGGCTAATAGTTTTATTTTGCTTAGTTTGAACATGTATTAATATTATATTTCGTTTTCAAGTGCATACATCTGTAATTACACGTTGACCTGAAAGAATTACATAAGTACTTTTATATTTGTTCATCGCTATATTTGGAAAGCTTAAACCTAAAATGTGTAACACATGATATTTTTTATAAAATATTGTCCTTTCAGACCAAAAACTATATATGTATTTAGTGCATACTGTGTAATCATGTCTTCATACGTGTTATAAAATGTCAATTCAAATTTGGTATACAAATTTCTTATAAAGAAAATATATATTATATAATTATACTGAGTGTAAAAGTATTAACCGCCGGATATATGCGTACTTTTAATGAAACTATAATAATAACAAAAAAAATCATTTAAAAAGTTTAATTCATTTAGTAATCGTTAATTTGATTAAAACTGTAATGTAATAGCTTTAGTGTTCTATATATTACAGTATTTGTCTTTCAACAGGGTCTCTCATACACATTCAAACACAAAATATATATATATATAGGGTTTTAAAAATTATATTTATTGATAAAAATAGACTTAAAATGAAAAATCCTTCCGAACCCTCAGACTGCATGTTTTATTTGATATATTTGATGATTAAATTATGACATACTTTCATCGGTCCATATTGAACGCTGCTTGTCAAATTTTAAATTACATATTGGGCTTATTGTAATGATTTAATTAAATTCAAGATCAGCTTAACATATATAACTCAACCTTGCTTTTTCCTAGGGATCAATGTATAAGTAACATAATGAAAAATATATATACATATATAATTAAACGACTTTGTAAATATTTTCTATATTATCATTTAATTTACTTTCCAAAACTATTTATATTCAATTAAAGTTTTAATTAGTATAACTAAAACGACTGTTTTAAATATATAAAGTGTAATATTTATCATTGAATGATGTTGTAACTCTATATTTTCTCACTGGGACCAACTAATCTTATCTTTTATACTTTAAACATATCTTTTATTTATTAAAATGTATTGATTGCCACAATTTTATAATTAAATTTAACTGGTTCGCAGTTCTAAACATCAATTTCAATTTCTTTCATTGTTTATTTGTGTATTCTGAGATACATAACAAAATTTCTTCATTTTCTATGTATTTCCTAGGAAAATGTTTAGTGAAAAAATCATTAGCAATGACATTTAAAAGATACTGTCAGAAAATATCACATACATGTATATTTAAATCATTATTAAATTTAAAACGTGATAATCTTACGAAAATATGAAAGTGACAATGCTTTTCTAGGGACATATTGATGGTTTAATATCATTTATGAAGTCGGGAAAAATTTAGATACAATAAATGTATTGTATCTATGCATATATTTACAAACCTTTCAATGCATTTTGAATTTGGAATTTTTAAATAAGACAAGTCACTTTTTTCAACTGTACTATAAATTTAATCACATTCATAATCAATAATATAGTTTTATAGATGTGTGTTCCTAGAAGAATATCATTCATTCATGTCTTAATAAATTATATAACATGATCTTTGGTCAGTATTGTAAATTAAAATCAATTAAATACATACTATTTTACATATATATGAATCTGCCTAGAGTCTAGTCTCTGGACAACAGTCATTTATATATTTATTATTATTATAATAAAAATAATAGCGTAGTAAAATTCTAAGCATTGTATGTCGCATAGTGCAAATTGTTTAGCTTTTGCTGAAAATATCAATATTTAACTAAAAATACATATTTATATGAAAACCCTTATAGAAAATTTATTTCTTTATCATATTATATTATATAATTAAAAATATATACATATTTGTTGATTCGCGTAGATGAATTTTAATATTTGTAAGCTTGATTTGAAATAATTGCACCATTTAAAAATATCTATTTGAATGTTACATATCAATTATACACGCTCACACTCACATTTATAAACAAACATATATATGTAAATCCAATATTACAATTGCATGTTTAAATTATATAAATAAGAAAGGTACACATTTTAATATAATTTTGAATATTAAACGTGCGACCGAAAAAAGACATGTACACGTGTAAATTATAATGTAACATATTATGTTACATTACACTGTATGTATGTTTCACATTAAACGTCTTCAATTTAGTCGCATGCTTTATATATTGTATATATAATAAATTATATATAATGCCATCTATTTCATGGATTCAATAGTTTCCTTAGCTTAAGTTTAAGACATTCGAATTATCAAAACTTGAATTGTGCAATGTGCACTTTACGATGATCAAATTTGCTATGTATATTAATATATAGTTTATCATCGATTTGAAAAATGTGTGTATAATATATAAATAACATATGTATGTATATCATATTTTTATTATAAATATAATTTTTAGTCACATACTTATTCAGAATGCCTATCGGCTGCTATTTCATGTTAGAATTTTTGTATTTCAAATTCAAGTACATATTTAAGAAATCGTAGAATCAAATCTGAACGTATTGAAAGCAACCAACCAGTGTTTAAAAAATAAAACAATATTATGAAAATGTTGAAAATATGTATATAATAATCATCAAAAAAGTGTAAATATTGTAGATGGCCTAATTTAAAGTCTATGTGTATCTTGTGAGGGAAGCAAATTTTATTTCCAAGTGTCATACACATCTATGTGTGCCTTTAATGTCTGTGTTCTGGACTGACAGATAACTATCGCTTTCTGAAAAAAAAATCATTCGTTTTCTTGGTAAAGTTTTAAAAAAAAAGCAATCTTATAATTAAATTTAACATTTTTCCGTTTATTTTTGATAAATGTGCTACCTTTGTCGATATGAAAAATAATAACTATAACACATAACTATTTACAAAATTTACTATTAACTACATATTATATATATATATATATATATATATATATATATATATATATATATATATATATATATATATATATATATATAAATATTCTCACATAATATAAGTTGTAAATCTTACTGTATGCTTTTCTATGAAGATCGATGTTTTATCATATACTAACAAAATAAAGTGTGTTGATAATCTTGAATGCGTTAATTTTCATTATGTACTTCAACTTTAAATATAGATTTTACTTAACATAAAATTCAAATAACTAATGATTATTGCATGGTAAATAATAATTATAGTATTTGCCCTACTCAGGGACGGCCCGAGAGGCGGATGAAACGGGCGGTCGCCCAGGGCGCTAGCCCCAAAAGGGGCGCCATTTACTCATCCTCATTTAGTTTTAAGCAATATTATAGAATTAATTCAAAAAAATTTGAAAACAGGAGTGCTTTTTATTACATACCTCCTTTACGTTTCACTTATGATTATTATTCAGGAAAAAGTTTGCCTCTTATCCGATCGTTTTCATACTTTGCCATATTGCTCATTTTGGTCATCAATATAAGTAAATGGAGCCTTCGCCATTACGATAGAGATAAAATATCGTATAAGAAGCATTTCAGGTCCGAAGATTTTTAATCTCGGTGACAGTTGGTAGTCATTAATTTTATACATAGATGGCGGTAGTAAAAAAAATATTGGTGTTTTTATTCAAAATAATAATTTTATATACAAATTATACAAGAGGTGTGTTTTTAAAGTAAAGCACTGCTACTTTTTTCTGATATCGAGCCTGACTCTGTTAATAGTGGTACCACCTTAGGGTTTCAAAGATCATTTTTGTTAAAAATTGAATTTTAACTAGGGGAAACATTCCAGTTGTAAACCATTCCTGCTGGGTCGTTAGCCATTTAAATTTAAAATAAAATATAAAAAAAATTACGCAATATCTTTTAATCCCTCGATGGTGCTCTATTTCACTACTTAAAATATGAACTGATAGCAATATATAAATTTGCTATCTGTTTATTTCTATGAATGTATTATTTTAATTCAAATGACGAGCAACTGTAGAATTTCCTCTATAATCAACTGCCTTCCTCAATCTATGAAAATCTAGCTCGAAAATTTTTGTAATTGGATTATTAGTCACATTGCGATGGTCACTTTGATGAAAATTTTTGCTATAAAAACCACGAATGCGGAATATTTGGCATTCAAGTTTTCGTTAGTATGATGGACTTTTCGGCTGCCAGATGTTCCGTTATAGAGATTTTAGTGACTTTTGGGGGAGCGCTTTGTGACCAATCATCACCGAACCAAAATTTCATTGTCGCAAGTTTTAGCCGGAAACCATACTTTTTCGACCAAACGGTTTGACAGCTGTCAAATGTCATTTGTATGTAATTTTTAACATAACCTACGATTACAAACATTTCGTCCTGTTCTTTGAATAAATCTTTAACCAACTGTGAATTTATAATTTTTTATTAGCAATTATTATATTTTCATGAATATAAAAATTGATTTGTTTAATTATTTAAAAGTATGGACCTGATATGCGAGTTGGCGATAGATGCCAAGCAAGGAGCCTTGCGTGCCGTAAGATTCAATGGTAAGAAATGATTTCTGTTCGTACAATCAAGAACCATCAGCAGAATCCATTATACAGCATGGGGTGGAAAGAATTTGATGATTTGACACATAAAAATGAATACTTTCATTAATTTTCAAATTACTAATCGTCCACCCCGTGTACATATGAACTTATCCTCGTACAAATCCATCACCATATTTACGATCACATTCTCTCCAGTCGATGGCTCTTATTGTTTGACTTGCGGAAGTGACAAAAAGATCAAACTATGGAACCCGTATCGAAAGCTAATGTTGAAGTGTTACGGCGGCCATGGCAACGAGGTTCTGGATGCAGCGGGATCCTGCGACAGCAGCCAGATCGTCTCGTGCAGTAGCGACAAATCAGTGATACTTTGGGACGTCAGCACAGGACAAACTATCAGACACATACGCGGACACGGCGGTAGCGTTTGTTGCGTCAAGTCAGTACCCAATCAATACCATATAAAATAAAAATAGTCGACAAAAACTAATCATACTCTCTGTAGATTCAACGAAGAATCTACAGTCGCCATTTCAGGTTCGCATGACAACACCGTCATGTGTTGGGACATGAGGACTAGAAAAAGCAGCCCGATTCAAGCAAGTTTACCGACGCATTATCACTTTGTAATATTTGACGGTATTCTAAATTTTATTTGTATTTTGTTACAGACTTTGAACGATGCCAAGGATTGTATAAGTTCGATTCAAATTTCGGATCATGAAATATTGACAAGTTCTTTTGACTGTCACACCAGGATTTACGATTTGAGGAATGGACAGATGTACTCCGATTTCATTGGCGGTGTGTTATATAGTATATTAACACTAAAAAATATACCTAGCTTTATCTGAAGACATTTGCACATATATATATGCATATATAATATCGATCTCAGGCTCCAAAGTCATCCAAAACACATATATGATCTAGGCTAGGGTATTATATACCAAATTTAATGGTTCTACATTGAAACTGTGGAGTTGCATGGCAATCAAAATCACCTAACTTATAGTGTTTACACTCTGAGACTTTTTATCGAATAGCCCAGGTTCATATTATCCAAAAGAAACCCACCATCAATTTCAAATAATCCATCTAAACATACTGAGCAACAAAAAAAATATATCAGAGTGGAGACTAATCATTGCCTACTAAGTTTGGCCCACTGAATTCGAATATGATATTGATTTTCGTTGGTTCGCTCTTGTTTATGAGATATGAGCGATTAAAAAATTGCGCAGTTTTTTGGCTTTTGTTGTTTTTAACTCAAAATCTAGTATTGCTGTGTTCAAAGTGATTATCGGAATCAGGACCGCTCTTTAATTTTATCAACATTTGTATAAATCATATTGATAAAAAAAAAAATTCATTCAAGTAGTGCAAAAATCTTATCTTGTGATAAATATTGTATGAGAAATATAGTGTTGAAAATTTTAATCACAATAAAAATTAATCAGAAAAACAGACAAAAAACCAAAACGTTTGGTTCTGAACAGGACCAGATGACAAGAGAGACTGGACGTTTTCAAGTTCATTCATGAAAATATAGTGTTTTTACTCCCAATCCCACATCTAAAACATTGTTTTTTCGATGACCAACCAATACTCAACATCCTTGAAGAAATACATCTGGCAGTTGCAAAGATAATAGAACATAAAAGACCTAGCTCTATGCGAACCAAAGCTATACCTGCTATCCCGTTATATCCCTGAATTATAATTTGGGTGTGTTACAAGTTGCAACTTGCAACAGTAATCCACAAGTATACAAGACAACCTAAACACATTTTTAAAAGTACAATGTCTTGTTTCGTATTTTTTAAGGAACATAATTTATTGACTCCCATTTATTTCGGCCGCCTGTGTGTGTTGCACACATTTGGTAGGCGCGTAATCAATATTCAGATGTTGTTTCTATTGATTGTGATTTTCTATTGCTTTAAAATACTTATTATTAATTATCTAGCAAATTTTTTAAGTCAAAAATATTATTCGTGTATTTATTTGGCCAGTTTTTTATGTCACCGTGCTTATACGAATTGGTTTTCTACTTCAATGTTTTATTTTTATCTAAACGTACAAACTCGAGCGGTAATTTTAATGTTGTATAGTGTTGGGTGTATATGTATAATAGATAAAAACACTTTATAATTTTATATATTGTAATTTTTATTAATTTGTAATGACTTTTTTTTTTCATCTACTTTTAGCTTCAATTACATATGCTTCTTTAACACACGATGGACAATGTATAGTTATATCTTCAGCTGATAGTACAATAAGACTCATAGAAAAACAAACAGGAGAACTTTTAGCAACGTAAAAAATATATTTATATAATAATTATTATACATAATATAATGTTTGGATCAAATTTATCGGGATCAAATGATTTTTTTTAGGTATTCCGGCCACAAGACTGAAGACTATTCAATAGAAAATTTAATCAGCAACACAGATTCGAACATCATGTCAGGATCGGCTTCTGGTGAAATTTGGTGTTGGGATTTGATGACGTCGAAAGTCGTCAGGCGCTACTATCATTCAGCGGACTCGGTGGTACATTCTTTGACTGGGCATCCAAACAAAGACATATTCATCAGTGCGTCTAAAGGAGAATTTAAATTGTGGACTCCTCCAGAAGATAAATAAATATGTTCTACAGTAAAATTACTATTCATCTATATGTTCATCTATATATGGATTGACGGTGAATTCTTGCGATTTGATGTAAGTAATAGCCGGAGCTGCCATGTCGAACAAGTACTCGTGAACTCCGGACCTTCGCGCGATATCCTTCGGCACATCTCCTGTCTTGTTTAACACAAACGGGTCGATATCGGGATGAAGCAATATCAACTGCACCATTTTCCAACAGTGACTCAAAGAAGTTGCGATGTGTAACGGCGTTTGATCTACAATTCGAATTAATAAAATCTTATATACAGACATAAAAGTTGTTTCATTTGAATATGTATCAGTAGTCAGTGCTGTCATCTGGAACGGTCTCCGTGACGAGACAGAATGTTCAATTACAGAAAACGCAAATATCGGAAGGCAAAGATCGAAAATCGAAAGATCTTAAGTCGAAAGATCAAAAAAAATGGTGCATGGTAAACGGTACATACTCACTTAATTTGCGCGAGCAGGATACAACAGGAACAAGAGGAACAGGCTTTTCCTCCCGTATTAATGTGCGCGAGAATACGGGAGGAAAAGCATGTTCCTCTTGTTCCTGTTGTATCCTGCTCGCGCAAATTAAGTGAGTATGTACCGTTTACCATGCACCATTTTTTTTTGAGCTTTCGATTTTCGATCTTTGCCTTCCGATATTTGTGTTTTCTGTAATTTAACATTCTGTCTCGTCACGTAGACCCCATTTGGAAACCCCTTATTCAAATATTTGTTTTGAAACTGAATGACACGTAAATTGAGGGGATAAAACAGAGCTTGCAGTTTACCATAGACGGTGTTTTTCCTGTTGAAACAAAGCAACTGCTTTTGTCTACTACTGTAAACAAAAGAAGACAGTTGGAGCTGTGTATCCAAAAGGTTGCTCAAAAAAGCGTTTTAAAACTAGACTCGCACTCAAGACTAAATGAGATAAATCTATTCCTCCAAATATTGAGTAAACTATTCAATCCATCTGTAGCAGGTACAAAATCTAATACTAATGTTAAAGAAACAGTTTTGTTTTTTAGAAACCTGCCATTGTTTAATGTATTCACAGAGGCTCAATGTTTGAAAGGATATCAGCACTTTTTTAGACAAGTAATATAGAGAATTTAAAGTGAATCCACTCCGGATATATTGCTATTATTGATGGCAACAAAAATTAAATATGAAGAGTTTGGTTGCGCCATTCTGAAATCTATTTGGTGTCCCGTCAATAGTGTGGATGCTGAAAGGTATTTTAGTAAATACAATATAATTGTTACCGATCGTTGCACGAATCTCAAAAAATAATCTGTAGAAATATGCTCCATGATGATTTTTAATAAATTTTAATTGGTATTTTATTTTTATATTCATGTTTTTTTCATTGTAATTTTAATTCCAAAACATTTTTGAATTTTTCTATTATTTTTTAATTGTCTTTAAATTGTATATATGTATATAAATTTTATTAAAATTCATCGAAATTTTTTATTATTTAAAATTAAACTCTTCATAAAAATAGATGCTAAAATTGAACATTTTTAATGCCCTAAAACGCTAAAATGCAAAATGAAAATGCTAAAATTGACAAAAATAGATGCCCAAAATACGTGTCTCTACTAATAAGTATTGAATCAACCTCCGGAACTGTGAGCATTGACGTCAGCGCCTGCGGCAAAGAGTCGGCCTATACAATCTGGATGATTCCAGTGGCACGCTGAGTGCAATGGCTGCCAGCCCATTTTAGTTCGAGCCGACACGTTTGCACCATACGATAGTAATACATCTATGATATCTAAGTGGTTGTTATAGCAAGCTCTGTAAATAAATAAACAAATTAATCAAATTCATAACAAAATTCAATATTTTACTAGCAACATTGTTAAAAACCTATGCAATGGAGTGTATGAGTCATCGTCGATGACGTTGTTGAGTTCGGAATTACTTTCAAGCAGACTTCTTAAGACGTCGACCTTTCCATTTTCAGCAGCCCATAGTATTTCCTTTTCCGGAGTTTCTGAAACAGATGAATATATTTTTAATAAAGCAAATAAATTATATTGAATTTCATTGAGACATCTATGGATTTAGACTTGTACATAAATTTTTACACATTGTACATAAATCAAATTCAGATATTTGTGACAGCGCATAGGATGACTTTTGCCAATTTGAGGAACCGTTTCAACAATGAAATCAGATAAATTTGGCAAACTCTGATAAGAAACGATCGACAAATATCCAAGTGTAACCACCAGTATTAACCCTTTGCCCGCGGCAATAAATATAGCGAACAAGCCCTGTACGCGACACCTTTTTCGCGAATTTGGCAATCGAGTTTTCGACCTTAAATACAGATTTTAATATTTAATCAAGTAACCAGATATGTTAATTAACACAAAGTATTATTTTAAACAATAAAATACATAATATATCTCGTAGTTTTGGATTAATTGTCAAATAATCATTCTTTCTAATTGTATGAATACGTGACGTCACATAAACGAGGTTTCAGTATGATTCCACAAAAAACAAATTTTTAACTGGTATATATTCATTTTAAGCAAATTGAATAGATGGCATTCAACTCTCAGTAATATAGTCAACCAATTTTGAATCTTAAAACAGTTGAAATAGGCGCATATAAGCCTCAAAATCCCGTGCAAAGTTCATAAATTCTATGGAAGACAGCAGCGCTACAGACTTGTCGCCCAAAGCTTCCATAAAAGACGGCCGCAGACCAACGGTTAAAGATTAGCACGGGATCGAACCCAGTAATGTCTCGGTGCTAAACGTAAACGCAACTTTGCTGGCTTTGAATGTACCGTGTGGATTCGTCTCTTCGGTAACACCCTGGTCGGCATCAGCGTCGTCCCAACCAGAGACGAACATGCCTCTAGTTTCTGGAGAATTCTTCTTCTTCTTGATCTCCTCGCTGAGGCGGGACATGTTGCTTGGATTCAACACGTCCCGTTCCTCATCAGAACTTATGTCACCCATACTTTCACCTGCGATAAAAAAGTAATTAAATATCGAATATATTGAAACTGGTTAAGATGTTTGCGTTTTACTTCAGTTTGAAAAACATAATGTTTTAAAGATGTATGTTTTTTTACACATACAAATTCCGAAGCTACGAACAATAGAAAATAACCTAAAAACGTAATCTGATCGAACGACATGAATATACATATTTTATCTCACCAAAATCTTACAAAACGAATGATTTGAGTAATACAATCATGCATTTAAAAAATGGTTAAAATAATCACCACAATTATAAAAAAATAACAGCCAAACTTGAACTGTCAAACTGACAGTAAATCACTCTTGCCAACAATAATTCATATCAGCAAAACTTGCAGATTTTTCATCAATTTTGCACGCGTTTATAATTGAAATCCAGTCAGTAAAGTAAGATGTTAGTCATATAGTCTTCTCAAAAATTAAACATATTGAGAACTATCTAAATATATGTATTTGTATAAATTACGCGAAAGCTTTCAACAAAAATGTACAGTTTGTACATATTTTAACACCTTGTGGAAACCTAAGGGAAACGCTACAGTTATTAGCTAAGAAGCTTATTGAAAAGATTAGCTAATTTGAAAAAAAAATCAGTTTTTAAAAATCAATAAGATTGCTTGATGATATTTCCAAATAATTTTTGTATCCTCAATTTTAAATGATGGCTCCTGTTTGTTATTAACTACTAGCACTATGTTTACTAATTCACAATCAATTAATGTAATGTTTTTCTACCTACTTATTGTTTTAGTTTGTAAGTGGATTATTGCGCAAATTGTAATCGCGCGCACAACATTCGTTGTCACAAAAATCGTAAATACTGAATATCTGGCAATCGAGTTTTCGTTAGTATAATATTTCACGTGTCTTGCTTTCGATTGATGGAGTTTTCAGGTGCCAGATCGAGATTTAAGTGACGGGCGCGGGATCACTTTATGCTGAATAATCGCCGAACCATTTTGGTCACAGGCAAACTAAAAGAATGCTAAAAGGATTATTACGCACATTGCGATTGCACAAAAAAAAACAATCTTTGCCACGAAAATCGCGAATGCGGAATATTTAGCACCCGAGTTTTCAATAGTATGATGAACTTTTGCCAGATGTTCCGTGATAGCGATCTTAGTGACTTTTGTGCACAAGCGTTTTATGCGCAATAATCACCGAATTAAAAGACTATATCAAATAAGTAAATACACTAGTTAATCAATAAATAGCACAGTTTTCTCGAAATTTTTATTTTATTTTATTTTTTTACTATTTTTAATTTATACCTGGAAGGCCTAACAGGTAACCCCAATGCGCCTTCCTGGCCAGAAACACTCACATAGAGATCTATTGTCAAATATGTAAATTTGCAGCATTTTTAAAAAATTCAGTGAAATTCTGATCGACCTGGAGTCACAAATCAGAAACATTATATGCTAACCACTAGTGTATTCTGCTGGTTAAATAAACATTATACTATTTTGCTTGAGAATCTAAATAATAAACAAATAAGAAAAAATCGGTAAACGGACTACTAGTCATATGTAAACCAGTCACAGAACAACCGGTCGTTCTAGATCGGTCACACGTGATCACCCGTCACACTAAAACTGGTCACACCCTAAAATCGGTAAATCAGTTTTCTCGTGACCGATTTTAGGGTGTGACCAGTTTTCTCGTGACCAGTTTTAGGTTGTGACCAGACGGGTGATCACGTGTGACCGATCTAGAGCGACCGGTTGTCCTGTGACCGGTTCACATTTGACTAGTAATCACCGAACCAAAAAATCATTTGTTATCGTTTTGGTTTATAGCTGTAAGCCGTGTTTAATTTGGACCAATAATTAATCAGAGGATCATGGGCTCAGCTTCTTGTAAATTGTCATAAAGCTTTTTGCGAGATGGAGTGCAGACTTTGCCTTTGCCCTGTTCCAGCCGAGTCTTCCGTCTCCATTCATGACAAACCTCAATCCCTGGTCGAACGCATTTGGACTAGCTGTCAGCTACGAGTCGGTTCGATTTCTTTTAACTTATACCATCTGATTAGTCAGTCTCGTTACTTCTACATCATTTGCAGGTTGAGATTGATGACGGATTGCCTGATACGATATGTCCAACGTGTGACAGTAATTTGGAATTACTCGGTAGCTTTCGAAAAGTTTGTATTCGAAGTGCTGAAACATCCAAACCGAAATTAAATAAATGTTTGCAGATCAAACCGGAAGAAACTTTGCTTGAAGATTTAGTATGGGAGAATGAGCCGGGTGTTAATTCCTCAGAAAATAATGACAAAATAAGTAAAGAGAAATCGAATGCTTCAAAAGTAAGCGATTCCTAAAAAAACATTAATTTAATTAAAAATATAAATTCACCGTTATTGGTGTCTCATCTCACTATAAAAATATCACACACTTGTATGACGTTTGATTTATTTTACAGATCCACTCAGGAAAAGCTACTTCTGATCACAATACGGAAATAATAATCGATATTGAACCTCCATTACCGGAAACTGCAGATAAAATATTTTCCACACATTCTATTATGTTCAAATGTAACATTTGTTTAAAATCATTTGCTAGAAAATCTTACCTTGTGGACCACGAAAGATCTCATACTGGAGAAAAGCCACATAAATGTGATATATGTTTAAAAACGTTCACTCAAAAGTCAAGTCTTTCCACACATAAAAGATCTCATACTGGGGAAAAGCCATACAAATGTAACACATGTATAAAATCGTTTGCTACAAAATCTATCCTTGTGGCACATGAAAAATCTCACACCGGGTTAAAACCGCATAAATGTGATATTTGTTTAAAATCATTTACTCAAAAGTCTTACCTTGTGGGACATATCAGTTCTCATAGTGGTGTATTTCCACACAAATGTAAAATTTGTTTAAAATCATATACAAAAAAATCGAACCTTGCAATACATGAAAGATCTCACGCTGAACAAAAACCGTACAATTGCCTTGTTTGTTTTAAATCATTTGTTATGAAATGTGAGTTTGTGAGACATGAAAGATCTCATACTGGGGAAAAGCCTTACCAATGTGATGTTTGTTCAAAATCGTTTACTCAAAAAGGTAGTGTTGCTGTACACATGAAAACGCACACCGGAGAAAAACCTTTCCAGTGTGATATTTGTTTAAAATCATACGCTATAAAATATGACCTTGTGAGACATGAAAGATCTCACACTGGAGACAAACCTTACAAATGTAACATTTGTTTAAAATCATTTGCTATAAAATCTTATTTTTTGAGACATGAAAAATCTCATACTAGAGAAAAACCATACAAATGTGATATTTGCCTCAAATTATTTGCTCAAAATAATAGTTTGGATGTACACATGAGATCTCACTCCGGCATAAAACCGTTCAATTGTAAGATTTGTTTGAAACCATTTGCTAAAAAATCTTACCTTGTGGTACACGAAAAATCACACACTAGGCAAAATTTATTCAAATGTGATATTTGCTTGAAATCATTCACTCAAAAGTCTTACATTTCCAGGCATATGATGTCGCATACTGGGGAAAAGCCGTTCAAATGTAGCATGTGCTTAAAATCCTTTGCTACAAAATCTGAATTCGGAAGACATGAAAGATCTCATTCCGGGGAAAAGCCACACAAATGTGATATTTGCTTCAAATCATATACTCAAAAGTCTAGCCTTTCCGTACATAAATTGTCTCACAGTCGAATAAAGCCACACAAGTGTGATGTTTGCTTAAAATCATTTACTACAAAATCTGACTTTGTGAAACATAAAAGATCTCATACTGGGGAAAAGCCATACAGTTGTAATATTTGCCTAAAATCATTTACTCAAAATTCTGGCCTTTCCACGCATAAGATATCTCATAAAACCACATAAATAAAGATTATTTAAAGGTTTTATGACGCCATCTTGTGAGTTGGGACCGATTTGGCCACGTTGGTGGCTGCTACTTTACTTCCGTCACATCAAATAGTCATGTTTACAATAATACCGTGATTTCATTCCTTTCGTCCCACAATTTGTTTAAGATTAATTGCCAAAAAATCTGGCGAACTTTCTTAAATATATACAACAGTGGCTGTTCGTAGGCAATATTTTGCATGTATGTACCTGTATATAGGTTCTTCATACAAAACCGATTTGATTGGCTGCTGCAGTACCTCAATTCGTATGGACCATGCCTTAAATATATTCTACACACTATTGTAAATGTATAGAATCTATACATCTAATAAATATATATAAACTATGTATATTGGTCACATTTTTCATTTGTTCTATTCATTTACTTTATATGTTGATAGAAATTAGCGGAGTGTTGGGGCGGAGCTCAGTACAATGGAGGAATGGGGTTTAACTAGGTATTGCATCACCAGTAAATCGCCAAAATTTCGCCATCAATGATTACCAGAAATTACATATACAGGCATATTATTGCATTAAAATCGATGCAAATGGGGCGTATTGTGGACTAGGTAGTCTGGATTTTTGTTTATTTTCAGTATAAAATGTCTAAAATTTTGAGCAGGATAAATAGAAGGTATGCAAGGCAGTAAACTCGTCATATTTATCTTTTGTTATAGGTCTTGAAATGTTAAACAGTGGTAACATAGTAATAGTAACTCATTAATATTAGTAATAGTTATCTTGTACAACCACTGATGTATTCGTAAGAGTGGCTACACTGATGCATGCTTAAGAGTGGCAACACAGACCAACCAAGTCATAATAAATACGACCAGACGGTTGTTTCAATTATTATTATAAACTAGTGTCGGGCCCGTTGATTTCATTACAAATTATTACAAATGGACTCATTTATTTATTTTTAATTATTTACGGTTCTGTCTAGGTTAACTTTTTAGGAAAAGTACCCACATACAGTTGTCTAATCCACGTAATTCTTTTCATGTACCCGTAATGGGAGAAACTATTTACCGTTTAACTTGAATTTGCATGTGTTTAATTATTTAACTTCCAATTCTTCAACGTTTTTTTATAGAACTACTTTTTTTTAGAACTGTTGAATTCAGATATTTTATATATGTTGACTACACCAAAATTGTATTCCGTGAGTGACCAAGAGATGCCAATGATTTCTTTATTTATTTAAATCAATGATTTCTTCCCCAACAGTGAAGTTTTTTTCATATATATTTTTTTAAGAATGGTAAAAACTGCACATAATTGCCAACGTAGGTGGATGATAATTTCTTAAATTATGTACATAAGATGTAAATAATAGATTAATAAAAACATATGATTTCTGGGGTAAACGGATTATTTCGCGCATACGACAAACATTGCCACGAAATCATTAATACGGAATATCTGGCTCTTAAGTTCGCGTGTGTAGTTCTAGATCAGTGATTCTTAACCTTTTCAATGAGCCGCACCCCTTTGAATCTGAAAATATGTTCCCGCACCCCCTTGAAAAATGAGTTTTGGAATCTTTAATTTAGAAAAATACATTTATTGCAAGCTTTTTTTTCTTAGCGCACAGATATGCCACTTGATAGAACACTTTTAACAAGGACTTATGAATTTTTGCGCCACATAATTTTGTGTTTGTACCACTAACATCAAATCGAGCCTTCTTTGACTTCAACATGTTCAGACTATGGCCTGCACCTTCACCACCATGCACATTGTTGAAATGTTCCAACAACTTTGATGGTTTAAAATTGGAGTTTGACAACATCTTGGAACATAAGATGCATTGAGGTCGTTGTGTATCATCTTTTTATGTTGTACAAGTGAATCCGTAACCAACTTAATTGTCTTTCCACTGGCGTTTTTTTGACATGGCGGGGTTTACTACGGTCAATTAAATAATAATTAGAAATAATGTAAATTCTTACGTTTGTGTGATCATTATATCCTATTCGGGCTTTAATCACTGAACAATTAAGTATATATCTGTTTCTGCTTTAAAATGGTAGATAACGTTAGCAATCAAACTTTCGTGTGTATACACATGCTAGTCTCAAGAAAATTTTTGCTATACTGCCACTGTCGCACAAACAATTGTAAACAGTATACCAGTAGAGACGACGGTGTGCAAATTCTGAGAAAACTTTCGTTATTATTTGCGAGAATTGAGGATAGAGCAAGATGCGATATCCTGACATAAATTATATTATTTTAGTTACAAGGACTCATGCCCTTTCGTCACGAAAAAAATTGGCCGATGACATCGAATATAAAAATAGTTTTCAAATATCACAAAACTAAATTTATTTTGTTAGAAACTACTCCCGTAGCCCCTGATATACCTTCTCGCACCCCATGGGGTACCTGCACTCCCAGCTAAAAACCACTGGTCTACATACATAGATGGATGAAATTTTCAGGTGCTAGGTGTTCCATGATCGAGATTTAAGTGACGTGTGTGAGATAATTTTGTGCGGAATAATCACCGAAACGATAATTATATAAATTATGTACATATGATGTAAATAAAAGTTAAAAAAAAAGATGTGTTGCTATTGTAGTTTATAGCTGAAAACTGCAAGCTATTTAAACCAAATCACAAATGACAAATTGACAGTAAATATCACACTTACGCATTTACATCATACATTTGCTTTTCTTGTTTTGTGGCTTTTTTGTGAGATGGAATGTAGACTTTGCCTTCGTTTCTCTCCATCTGAGACTTCTGTCTCCATCTATAACAATCCTTATCCACTGGTTCAACGCATTTGGACCTGCTGTCAGCTGCAGGTCAGTTTCGGTTTCTTTTGACTTGTAACATCTGATTAGTAAGTCTCATTTCCGCTTCACCATTTGCAGGTTGAGAGAGATGACGGATTGCCAGATACGATATGTCCAGCGTGTGACAATAACCTAGAATTGCTTGGCAGTTTTCGAAACGTTTGTATTCAAAGTGACGAAAAATCTAAACTGAGGATAAATGAGTGTTTGCAGATCAAACCGGAAGAGATTTTGCTTGAAGATTTAGTGTGGAAGGATGAATCCAGTATCGATTCGCCGGTAAACGTTTGTAAATCTCTCGTCACTGACAAGTCAAATAATAGAGAATTAGAATGGATCGATTCTAAGCAAAACGTCCATTTAATTGAAAATACAAATTCACTGGTAAAGTGATATCTAATACCAGTGTAAAAATATCACACATATGAAATGATATAACATGCGTTTTATTTTACAGATGCGTGGAGAAAAAGTTGCTTCGCGTGGTTCTAAATCGGAAATAATTATCGATATTGAGCCTTTATCATTACCAATAACTTCAGATAAAATATGTTCCACACATTCTAATATTAACAAATGTAATATTTGTTCAAAATCATTCGCTATAAAAGATCACCTTGCGGAACATGAAATATCTCATACTGGAAAAAAGCCGTACAAGTGTGATATTTGCTTGAAATCATTCGGCCGAAAATCTTATCTTGTGAGGCACACTAAAAGATGTCATAATGGGGTAAAACCACACAAATGTAACATTTGCTTGAAATCATTCCTTAAGAAAGCTCACTACGTGCGACATGAAAGATCGCACTCCAGGGAAAAGCCCTACAAATGTGATATTTGCTTAGAATCGTTCTCTCAAAAGCATACTCTAACGGCACATATAATATCTCATACTGGAGTAAAACCACACAAATGTAACATTTGCTTGAAATCATTCCTTACGAAATCTCACTACGTGCGACATGAAAGATCGCACACCGGCGAGAAGCCCTACAAATGTGATATCTGCTTAAAATCGTTCTTTGAAAATTCTACTCTCACCACACATAAAATATCCCATACTGGGGTAAAATCACACAATTGTAACATTTGCTTTAAATCATTCGTTACAAAATATAACTACGTGCAACATGAAAGATCGCACACCGGCGAAAAGCCGTACAAATGTGATATATGCTTAAAATCGTTCTCTCACAAGCCTTCTCTCAAGAGACATATAATGTGTCATTCTGGGGTAAAATCACAAAAAAGTAACATTTGTTTGAAATCATTCCTTACAAAATCTAACTACGTGCAACATGAAAGATCGCACACCGGCGAAAAGCCGTACAAATGTGATATATGCTTAAAATCGTTCTCTCACAAATCTTCTCTCAATAAACATGTAATGTCTCATTCTGGGGTAAAATCACACAAATGTAACATTTGCTTTAAATCATTCGTTACAAAATATAACTGCGTGCAACATGAAAGATTGCACACCGGCGAAAAGCCGTACACATGTGATATATGCTTAAAATCGTTCTCTGACAAGTCTTCTCTCAGGACACATAAAATATTTCATACTGGGGTAAAACCATACAAATGTAACATTTGCTTGAAATCATTCCTTACAAAATCTAACTATGTGCAACATGAAAGATCGCACACCGGCGAAAAGCCGTACAAATGTGATATCTGCTCAAAATTGTTCACAAGTACGTCTAACCTTTCAAGGCATATGAGCACTCATACTAGGTTAAAACCACACAAGTGTAACAAGTGATGAAATCATTCGTTACACCACCGAAAATCCTAACAATTGTTATATTTGTTTAAAATCGTTCTCCCAAAAGTCTACTCTCACGGCACATATAATATCTCATACTGGGAAAAAAACTATACAAATGTGACATTTGTACAGAATCGTTCACTCATAAAAGTTATCTAATTATACACATGAATACGCATACCGGAGATAAACCACAAAATTTCGATGTCTACTTAAAAACGTTCACTACGAAATATGAACTTATGAAAATTCTTACTTGGAAAAAGCTGAACAAATACGAAATTTGTTTAAAATCTTTTCCTGAAAAATCTTACCTTGCTTAAATTTGAAATATACACCCCATATAGGGTGAAAACCACACCGGTGTGACATTCGCTTAAAATCATTTGTTGTAAAATTTATACATATGTGAAACTCTAGGGTTATCAGCGCCCCTAATGCAACTTTCTACTCGGCGCCCTTACAATTTTTCCAAAAAAAAAAAAAATTAAAACCGTTACAATTTGTTATTCATATATGTATAACCTATTCATCATATTGTACTTTCATGTATACAGAACAATAGCTCTGACCAATTTATCCAGTTACTGAAAGGGCATAGAAACTACATATGAATGTTGAAAAATAAATTTGTGGGTTGACGTTATTTTACTGCAAGATTTTGAGACAAAATCGTTTTGATGCCAAACTCGATAATGATTTAGATTTTAATTTCAAAAGTGTGTATTCTTTTTAGAATGCGGTTAATGATAATATATTACATCAACCATTGAGACCGTCTCTTCCATCGCCAATTAAGACGAAAATGAGAATAAATCTAAACAAACAGCGAAGGAATGAGGGCCGCATATACAAGAATAAGATGAGGCAAAATCCTGCACGCACTCTAGGTACCATGTGTAAATGTCCTATGAAATGCTACATAAAAATTCCTTTGGCAATGAGAATTACCATTTTTAACGCTTTCTGGGGTCTTGAAGATTTTAACCAACAAAATGCATACCTTTTTTCAAACATACAATGTATTAACGTTAAAAGAAGATATGGATGTACTAGGGCCGACGAGTCTTACAGGCAAAAAAGTTTCATTTTTAAACTGAAAATCAGCGGAGAAGATATTCGTGTATGTAAGAAATCATTCCTAAGTATACACGGTCTTCAAAATAATCGGGGACGTATTAATAAAATTCAAATTAAAATTAAAGTATGCCGGGTTCCTACAACAGACAAACGAGGTAAACATACCAATAGACCCAATAAGATAAGTGGAGCTCGTTTGGCTAGCATCCACGATCATATTGCTGCCATACCAAAATATCAGTCCCACTACAGTCGTACTTCCAATCCTGATAAAGCATATTTAAATTGTGATATAAATATTGCGTCTCTTTATAATACTCATTACCTTAAATACTGTGAAGAAATAAATTGTGAACCTGTATCTGTAGATAAGTATAGACGAGTATTTTGCCAAGAGTATAACATCGGTTTCAAACTTCCGAAATCCGATACGTGTAAAACGTGTGACACACGTGATAAAAAAATGGGAAATGAAACTGATGAGGAACAAAACAGACAGTTGAGTATTGAGAAGGAACTTCATCTCAGATATGCCGAGAGCATGAAAACAAAAATGAAAACTTTGTCTTTATTAGCCAAAGAAAATTCTGACGTTCATGTAATAACTATAGATTTACAGCAAACCCTGCCCACTCCTAAACTTACATGCGGGCCAGCATTCTATCTACGAAAGCTATGGACATTCAATGTTGGAATACACGATTGTGGCCAAGATGTGGGCTACATGTTTCTGTGGGATGAGTCACAAGCAGCAAGAGGAAGTGATGAAATTGGAAGCTGCATACTGAAGTACTTGAAATTAAGAAATTTAGAGGGTAAACGTTTAATTATATTTTCTGATGACTGTTGTGGTCAGATTAAAAATTGGAATATTACATCTCTATGGACATATTTAGCCTCTTCGGGTAATTTTGACGAAATTGAACACAATTTTTTAATCTCTGGACATACAAACTTGCCGTCTGATAGGAGTTTTGGAAAAATCGAAAAATACCTTAGGGCACGAGAACCAAACATTTACTCACCAGATCACTGGAGAGAGGTTATCGAGAAGTGTAGTAAAAATAAAAAGTTTATTGTGACGAAAATGGAAATAAACGATTTTTTTAGCCTTTCAAACCTTAAAATCAATATTAATACTAATAAGAAAGTTTGTGAAGATGGAACTCTATTAAAATTTGCAGAGGTAGTTTGTTTTCATTTTGCAAAAGATTTTCCTCTACAAATGAAAATTAAATATAGTGAAAATGCAATTTATACTGAAGTAAACCTAAAACAAAAAGAACGATCTGTCCAAGATGTAAATTTAATTCCTAAATACAGCGCACCTCGAAAAATTAATAGTAAAAAAGTAAAAGACGTTTTAACACTGTTGCCTTATATACCAGTCACACACCATAATTTTTATAATAATCTCATCGCTGAACCTGAGGAGCCCACAGAAGAAAAAAATGAACTGATAGGGTAATCGTTATTTTTTGCTTTTATTTTATATTGGTCTTTAGTGCCACTTTCATTTTATTTTATTAGTACCACTTGTGCTCATTTCATATTCATATAAAATTTATATTAATTAAACTAAATTTAATGTATAATGTACAAATTAATGATGACAATGTCATGTCATATCTTTGTATGTAATTATTAAAAAAAATTGGTGGAAAATAGTGTCAACCCACAATTTTTTATATGCACCATTTTATGTTTAAAAACTAATTTAAAATGTATAATTTTAAAACTTATTAAAAATATTGACCTGATCGTGATATTTTATACAAAAAAAACCTCAAATTCGTATTTGGGTATGGCTTCCAGGTAAGACCCAAATGAAATGCAAAAAAAAACTTTCCGTTTTTCTTTTGCTTGACCGTTCATCATTTGTTTTCCTTGTTCTAATAATTTGTCTAAAACTATACCTATTCAGAATTTTCTGATCGAAAACTAAAAAATTTATATGTACATATATATAAAAAATAAAAATAAATAAATATGTAAAAAGAATAAAATAAATAAATGTAATAATTTTGATGATTTTTTATAGATACCAACCTTTTTATTTTCGAATTTGTACGTAAACTTTTGTACAAAAACTACCTTTTTAATTTTTAAAAAATATATACAAACTTGTTTGAATTGGATTCCAATAAGAATTTCTTTCATCCGGCCCTCCATACGTTTAAAATTCTGAACTGGCCTATATCTCAAAAAGGTTGGAGACCCCTGATCTAAATCAATAATGTCTTCACCTAAATTGAAGTTTTTTCATATATATATATATAGATATTTTTTTTTTGTAAGAATAGTAAGCAAAAAATTCATAAGACCTGCACATAAATGCCAACATGGATGGATGATGGTTACATAAATTATGTACATAAGATGTAAATAAAAGATAAAATAAAACAAGATTTGTTGGTATTGTAGCTTATAGCTGAAAACTCACGCAATTTAGACCAAATCATGCATGATAAATTGACAAGAGATATTACACTTTCGCATTTACATCATACATTTGCTTTTCTTGTGCGATGGAGTGTAGACTTTGCCTTCGTTTCTCTCCATGTGAGACTTCTGTCTCCATCCATAACAATCCTCATCCACTGGTTCAACGCATTTGGACCTGCTGTCAGCTGCAGGTCAGTTTCGGTTTCTTTTGACTTGTACCATTTGATTAGTAAGTCTCATTTCCGCTTCATCATTTGCAGGTTGAGAGAGATGATGGATTGCCAGATACGATATGTCCAACGTGTGACAATAATCTAGAATTGCTTAACAGTTTTCGAAACGTTTGTATCCAAAGTGGCGATACATCTAAACTGAGGCTAAATAAGTTTTTGCAAATCAAACCGGAGGAGATTTTGCTTGAAGATTTAGTGTGGAAGGCAGAATCCAGTGTCGATGCGCCAGTAAACGTTTGTAATGCTCTCGTCGCTGACGAGTCAAATAATAATAGAGAATTAGAATGGAGCGATTCTAAGCAAAACGTCCATTTAATTGAAAATACAAATTCACTGGTAAAGTGATTTCTTATATCAGTGTAAAATTATCACACATGAAATGATAACATGCGTTTTATTTTACAGATGCGTGGAGAAAACGTTGCTTCGGGTGGTTCTAAATCGGAAATAGTTATCGATATTGAGCCTTTACCATTACCAACAACTTCAGATAAAATATGTTCCACACATTCTAATATTAACAAATGTAGTATTTGTTCAAAATCATTTGCTAGAAAAGCTCACCTTGCGGAACATGAAAGATCTCACACTGGAGAAAAGCCGTACAAGTGTGATATTTGCTTAAAATCATTCGCTCGAAAATCTAACCTTGTGATGCACGCTGAAAGATCTCATGCTGGGTTGAAGCCACACAAGTGTGACATTTGCTCAAAACTATTTGCGACAAAATCTGAACTCGTAAAACATGATAGATCTCATACCGGGGAAAAACCGTACAAATGTGACATCTGTTTGAAATCGTTCACTCAAAAATCTAGCCTTTTGGTTCATGAACGATCTCATACTGGCGAAAAACCGTACAAATGTAACATTTGTTCAAAATCTTTCGTTGCAAAATCTGACGTTGACAGACACAAAATAACCCATACTGGGGAAAAGCCGTTCAAATGTGACATTTGTCCAAAATCATTCACGCAAAAAAGTAGTCTAATCGTTCACGTGAAATCGCACACTGGAGATAAACCACACAAGTGCGATGTTTGTTTAAAAACATTCGCTACAAAATATGAACTTGTGAGACACGGAAGATATCACACTGGGGAAAAGCCGTATAAATGTAATTTTTGTTCGAAATCGTTTGCTACTACATTTCAGCTTACGATACACGAAAGATTTCATACTGGGGAAAAGCCATATAAGTGTGATATTTGTTCCAAATCATTTCCTTCAAATAGTGGTTACGATGCGCACATGAAATCGAAACATTGCGGAATAAATTGTCTAATTAGGAAAAAGTCGTGTGATATCTGCTCAAAATTGTTCACAAATACGTCTAACCTTTCAAGGCATATGAGCTCTCATACTGGGGTAAAACCACACAAATGTAACATTTGCTTGAAATCATTCGTTATGAAAGCTGACTATGTGCGACATGAAAGGTCTCACACCGGGGAAAAGCCTTACAAATGTGATATTTGCTTAAAATCGTTCTCTCAAAAGTCTACTCTCACCGCGCATAAAATATCCCATACTGGGGAAAAACCATACAAATGTGAAACTTGTTTGAAATCATTCGCTACAAAATCTTACCTTGTGAAACATGAAGGATTTCATAGCGGGCTGTACAAATGCAACATTTGTTCAAAATTATTTTCTACAGAATTAACCCTCATGAAGCACAGAAGGACCCATACTGGGGAAAAGCTGCACAAATGCGAAATTTGTTTAATATCTTTTGCTGAAAAATCTAACCTTGCTTTACATTTGAAATCCCACATCGGGTTAAAACCACACCAATGTGACATTTGTTTAAAATCCTTTGTTGAAAAATATATGCTTGTGAAACATTCGAAATGTCACATTGAAACAACCATAAAAACATCTTAAATAAAAAAACTTTCACATCTTTCTAATATTTAATTTCCGCCATCTCACTTCAATACCATCTTTGGTATAAAAATGATCGAAAAATAAATGCATTGAATTTTCCTAATATCAACGTATAAAAGTATTGTTTATTTACCTTTTTAATGCTGACAAACGCCAAGTGGCGTTTTGCCAACAAGTCCTTGGGCCTGAAAAACGCCGATAGGCGTTGTATTTTGAGCATGTACAAAGTAAACAAGAATACTACCCGCTAAGCCTTCACAGGTAGCATTGAATAAAAAATGCCTTGAACATGGGTCGTGTAATCCGTGTCATTCATTTATCAATGTTTATAAAGACTGGTTTACACCGGAATTTCTGAATTTATAACCATAGCAGAATTACCCGATGGAAATCCCTAACTGCCGAGTATTTTAGATTGTGGCTTGGCATTTAGATTGTGAGCATTACATTTTAACAACAATGAAGATGGAAATAGTTTTGGAAAAATACATTCATTAATAGACTTCTTTTGTTTATTTTATATTGATATATTAGTCTAAACACACCTTTACAAAACTCGATATCATCGGCGGTAGTTATCTGGGGTTTGTTTGGATTAGTTTCAATTTTTATACCTGCTTTCTATTGAATTTTTAAATAATTCTAGTTGGCAATGTTGGCGAAATTTTCAGTGTGGCGGGCTTTCAACAGAAAAGACGTCAGCGCACAAAGGCTTAAGTACTATTTTATTTTAAATTTTTTTTTTACATTTATAAATCTATTATAATGTCAGTTTTGAACGGAACTAAACTAACCACTGACTTTGCAGCCAACAATCTGAACAAATACATAAAATCTGGTTCTTGGCAAAAGAAGTGCCCGAATGGTACCCAAAATAATGCAAAAACCTTCAGTGGCGACAGTAGGGGTGGAGTCCCCTATAAATAATTTTTCATTGATTATTCATATTTGTTAATTGTTATGACTTACGAGAGAGAAGCGCCAAAACAGAAGCTAAGTTAACGCGTTGTTTCTGGATTGCATCTCCATCTGACTGAATCAGTAAACTTTCTTACCTTTAGGCACATATACTGATTTCTCAGGAATTCGAACGAAAGTCAGTTATGGCTCATGTTTGCTACGTTGGGGGCAACACCAAATTATTCAAATTGAAAAACGCTAATTCGACATATTCGTTGTATGACGATCCTCGAGCGGTTACACACCTCATTGAAATTTCTGTATATATACAGTTTTCTGTATTTATACAGCTACCGCGAAATCCGTCTTGTGCAGCTATATACAGCATCAAACATGAGCCATAATTGACTTTCGTTCGAATTCCTGAGAAATCAGTATATGTACCTAAAGGTAAGAAAGTTTACTGATTCAGTCAGATGGATATGCAATCCAGAAACAACGCGTTAACTTAGCTTCTGTTTTGGCGCTTCTCTCTCGTAAGTCATAACAATTAATAAATATTAATAATGAATGAAAAATTATTTTTAGGTGACTCCACCCCTACTGTCGCCACTGAAGGCTTTTGCATTATTTTGGGTACCATTCGGGCACTTCTTTTGCCATTTCAATGTCAGCATACAGCGTCCGATGTATCTTTTAGTGCATACAACATTTCAGCATTCAATGCTTCGTGTCATTACTGACGAAACACATTGATTGAAAAATTCTTTTACGAGTGACGTTTATGTATGTACATATGTACATATATGATGAATTACAGAATGCACCTGCATGATTTTTTGTATCGTCATTACATAAATACATTATCTTATACATAAACATGTCGAATTATACGGCTTAGATATGCTTCCGCGATAAGTACGAGAGAATCAAACGTGCGTAAAAATAAAAACAAAAGTGTGAACTGATATTTTTATTTATCTTATTTACAATTAACATTTCTCCATATGCACCAGATATATTACTGTTATATCATATATCATATCATTATAAGCGATAAATTTACAAATGGATCGTTCTAAAATAACATCCAGTAAAAATCAATATTGTTTTTTTTTATGCATATGTATATTAGAAAAAAAAAGATTATAAAGGAACTAACTGTAAAACTAAAGGAAATAATACTTATTTTGATTATTTTTATAATTTTAAAATTCATACACTTAACAACTTATATTAATCAAATATAATATAATAAACTAAGGCGTGGAAAATAGCAAGAAAATAATTCTCTTGTCGTTTCAACAGATTGCGTTATCGCAAAAATAATATGATTCACACGTTTATAATTAGTTCAAAATAAAAATTATATATAAATATATATTTTAAATGTAGATATTACGTATTTTCATACATTTATTTTAAAATGAACAAATCCTGTACAAAGAAATAAGCAAAACAAATGAATCGCATTCAAAAATATCAACTAACAAAAGAAAAAATGTGTTACAAAATAAAAATCGAAAACATTTGGAATGACTATTTTGAAAATATGCATTTGTTTCGTAAAAATAGCACAAAAGCGAGACAATATTTCACATATCTATAATAATAACATAATAAAACATTCAATTGTCATATCAAAATGTTAATTCTCACAATTTAAGCGAGAAAAAATATACAATGATATGAATACTAAACAAATTTATATATATATTCAATCCCAAAACTATTTATTACATATAATAATAATATTTATAATGGCAAAATCAAGTGAAATCACACCATGCAATATATTGTGCTGCACAATCTTCACCGTTGGTGATTTTTTTGTTGTTGTTTTAAATCGTATCGTAGTGTTCAAATATTACATGATATAAAGATTTTTATTTTGTAATAATATGAATAATAGTTTAGTGCACTAAATAAATAACGTATATAATAGTATATCTGAAAAAAGCAGTCTTACGTGTAAAAGTTTCGTTTAGTTCATATATATATATATGTATGTAATATATATGCGTTACATCAGATAAATATAGCATCATACACTTTCATGAAACACTGAATTTGACTATACATATGTATATAATAAAATGGATTTACATTTAGACCATATCGGGAAAGAAAATTTTTATATATATAAATCAATCAAAATCTAACTTACATCTTTAATTGTACAAAAACTTTAATATTCCCCCCTCGTTGCTAATCTTTTTTATTTTTATTTATTTATTTTTTGTTTATTATCTACATATATTAACTAAATGATTTTTACATTTCAATTGGCATTTTATATATATATATGTATATACAACAAACGCGTGCGGGGGACCGTTGAATTATTACACGCAATAAAAAACTATGCAAAACAACGGCCGATTGAAAAAATCAGTAACAATTTGTTATTATCATTATAAAGTGGAAAATTTTTCATCTGAATCAAACAATATATTATACGATGATAAACGACCCCCGAGCATATTAATTAAAATATGAAATATACATTTAATATTCAAGAAGTAAATTTATCATACTGACATCAGATATGTACGATAAAATAATAAAATTTTCACTAAAACTTAAATAATATAATGACTGGATTTTCGTTCACATTTTTAATACTAAAAAAAAATACAAATATGATTTTTTTTTATACTGAAAAAAAAAATGAATGGCATTGCTTTGTGTGTGTGTTTAAATATTGCCGAAATTGATATGAAATTTCGAACTTTCCTTTGATGATTTGAATGAATCATTAAGCTACGTTTTCACAGGCAACCTATTGGCACTCTATGCAAGCAACTAGCCAATAATAATAAAACGAATTGACGCTTTAGCAAGCTCCACCGGCATTTCAAACAGCAACGCTCGACAATATACCCACATTAGAGCACCAATTAATGATTAGGTATTCGCAAAGGGATAATATTATTGGCACGGCTGTAAAATAAATCACACGACAAATGTCAAATTAACATCTCTAAAATAGCTCGCACGACAGAATCAGCGTTCGCTCAGCAAATCAAACGTCAAATGGGTCGTCAGTAACAAAAATAAAATTTGACGTGTCAGTGAAATCATAACCAGTTACATTTTCACTGGGTAATCGTAATACCTTAGCAGCCAACACTTATTTATTTAAGGGTTAGGTTAAGTTAGGGTTCGCCTTATTCACTCAAGATTAGGTCGGTATTTATTTTTGTTACTGGCAACCCATGTGACGTTTGAAAACCGAATCTGTTTTAGAGAGGGAAATTCTTTCTATTTGCCGGGCCGATAAATGGTACCCATTCGCAAAATGCTAACACACTGGCCGTACAAACGTAACTACATATGTAGATTAAAAAGTATTAAATACATAATTATTTCAATATATATATAATATAATATTTTAAAAAAATTGCCACAAAGTAGAAAAGTAAAGTAATACAATATAATTTATATTAATGCTCTGATTGCTGTTTTGCGCTATGGGAAAAACGTCATTATAAAATCACATTAAATTTGAAATAAAGAAAATAAAAACAAAATAGTATATATATGTAAATAAATTATCTTAATAAAATCTTACGAAACAAAAAAAAAATAAAAATAAAAATCCATCACATACGTATCAAGTAAATTTGATATACAAACATGACAATTGTCAAAAATATGAAATTCAAAAAACCAAACGGCAATTACTACATACATACACGTCAGAATTGTTAAATCTTGTAAATTTGTTTGTTTTCCATTTCTTCTTGTTTGTATCAGTCTGGGACAGTGTGTGAGACAGATTACAAAAGTGGCGTTGATACGATCCAATTTTACCCACATAGATTGTTATAGTTCCGAGGGAGAGACGCAGCGGGTTGGTGCGGGCGGATGAGAGACGGAGACGTCACTACCACCAGTAGCTGCTGCCGACCGGCCGCTATTTGGCGAACGCGGCGAACACCGCCCACATTATTTCTAACGCGTTCTGCTTGAGACTCTCCTGCTCAAAGTCCAGGTCCAAGAGTTTGCGCACCCGCCACGTGGCCAGCTCGTACTCCTCGTCGGGCAGCGGCGCGAAGGCGTTCTCCAGCACGTCCGAGGCGTGCGCGAGCACCAGCAAAGCTGCCGTGCGACGGTCCATCCTCTGCGGGTCGTTTATCCACTCCGAAAGGACCGCCTCTTGGATCTGAAACACGCACAAACAGACGTTTCAATCGACGAAACCGAACGTATCGCGACGATGATGAAATCGATTCTGACCTTTCTGACGAGTCGACATTTTATCACGTTGTCCGTCAGAGGATGTGTGGTCATGTCGAAGAGCAAAAAATTTTGTTTCTCGGTCGTAAGTACTCCTTTCTCTACGAGATTTTTGGCAAGTCGTTCTCGGACGTTTTTCAACTGATACCTTAATTTTAGGGGATTCCAAGTTTCACCTGAAATCAAAGATAACTCATGAAATGTTTGCAATTCCACTATAAACTAGACATAATGGATATATGTATCTATCATATGTAGATAAGCTCACTTCATAAGCGATGTAACTTTCAACCAAATAAAAACTGTGAAAACTTCATCAGTGATTAATACTGGGTACAAATCAAGATCGAATTTTCTCACGATTACAATACAATACATCTCTTGATGTTTTGTATAAAGGTGGTATTAAAATTATTATATATATATATATATATATATATATATATATATATATATATATATATATATATATATATATATATATATATATATATATATATACACCGGCAGTCACATAAAACGGAACGCTTGTGAATTTTACGACTTCGAGGCCATTAAAGGATTATCCCTTTATGTGTAGGGTTTTTAACGACCAAATATTCTAAATATGATTGTTTTCTAAGATTTGAGTTCAGTTTAGTGTGGGTTTTCAAGGAGAAAGCATCAAATTCGAATTTTAGCACGTCAACATGAAAAAACGAGCTCAGTTATCATTGCAGAAGAGTGTAAAAATCGCGACATTGGCGAGTTCAGGATTTTCCTTTCGGTCAATTTCCAAGAAAATGGGATGTTCTATATCGACTGTTTCGAGATTACTGGAAAAAAAAAAGAGAATCTGGAAGTTTTGATCGTAAGAAGGGGACCGGACTGAAAAGATGCACATCGGAGAGGCAAGACCGTGTAATAACCAGATTATCTTTACAGCAGCGATTCAAAACTGCTGTAGAATTAAGAACAGATGCATCTTCACAATTTTCCATGGAAATCAGCGACTCAACAGTAAGAAGGCGACTCAGAGAAGCTGGACTGTACGGTCGGAAAGCTGCAAAAAACCCATTACTAACCAAGAGAATGAAAAACAATCGATTGGAATGGGCGAAAGCACATGAAAATTGGAGTCCATCAGATTGCCAACGAGTGATACTTTCCGACGAATCAAAGTTTAACCTCTATAGTCCTGATGGTTTTCCGTATGTCCGAAGGAAAGTTGGCGAAAGGTATAATGAAAATTGTACCCTTAAAACTGTTAAGGATCTTCCAAGTCAAATGGTCTGGGGATGCTTTTCGTACCATAACATTGGACAATTGGAGTTTCTACAAGGTGCCATCGATGGAAAAAAATATAAAAAAATTTTAGAAGAAAGCTTTGTCCCATCGATGGAAAACCACCTTTCATATTCCGATGATATAATTTTTCAAGATGACTCTGCCCCTTGTCATCGAGCTAAATTGGTGAGTATTCATTTTATTTGATAGCATTGAATATAAATTATAAAATTTCAATCAAAAAACTGAATTTTTTTTTTTACTTTTTTTAAGTTCGGGACTATTTACAAGAAATGGGTGTAAAGACACTACCATGACCTGGCAATAGTCCCGATTTAAATCCAATCGAAAATTTATGGATGTGTATCAAGTACAGGATAAGGAAGAACAATGTTTCTACTCTTAAATCGTTGAAAGAAATAATAGAAAAGATATGGTACGAAGACCTCCCAATCGAAAATTTAAAAACTTTAGTAGATTCTATGCCAAACCGAATAAAATAAGTTATAAAATCGAAAGGAGCCGCTACAAAATATTAATTTCTTTTTTATAAGTTGTAAATAATAATATGTGACTGTAATAAAATTAATAATGTATATGTATAGTGCTATTTTCATTTCAAATTTCATTTAACCGTGAAGTCAACGCACGGTCGTAAAATCTGCCCTCCATTAAATTTCTCCCCAACTCATCTTTATCACCTTTTATTTTCACGTTTGGTGTTACACGAATGCACTATGATACAACCTATCATTTAAATGACTTTCAGTTTTGGTTTTATATAAGATTACCGAAATTTCACGCAAAAACATGTTTCGCTTAAGCGTTCCGTTTTATGTGACTGCTGCTGTATATATATATATATATATATATATATATATATATATATATATATATATATATATATATATATATATATATATATATATATATATATATATATATATATATATATATGTAATATAACGAGCAGCATAGGTTAGCGTGTAATGCTTTCAATTGAGTGGCCACGAGTTCAATCTCAAGCTAGGTGCTGCTGGCCAAGATCCAACAATGTTTGTCAAATTTATGCATAGATGTCTCTACGATGCTCTGTAAATTGTTTATAGAGCATCGATGTTTATAATTGGCCACGAACATTTCTTTCTTCAAGAGCTGGCAGTCACAGAGACTCTCTACAACATGTAGAAAAAGGGTTCTTTCCTATTTTGGCCATATGGCCAGGAAGAATGTTGAGTCCAGAGAGGGTGAGGTGGTTGAGTCCAGTAGGGAAAGCGAGCGAGAGGACAGTCTCCCAAGATATGGTGTAACCAAATAAAAGAACTGGCGGGAACGTCCGGGAAGAGCGTAGGCGTATCGTTCATTAAATTCAAAGTGACAACAATGACCACGGCGCTCAGCATCGAGCAAACGAGATAGAAGAAGATAATTTACCAGGAAGGCGCACTGGGGTTTACCTGGTATATATAATATTGTAAAAGTGGAACATGGGAGAGAGCATCGACTGTCTAAGTGCATTAAAGTGGGTGAACAATAGATACCCCGGATTAGGCTAACAGTACTCGGTAAGTCCCGAACAAAGGATACATTGGAGTTCTCACAGACCTGGACGAGTGCGTGCGTAAACAATAGACTCGCCAGGGTAGACTTTTAAGTGCCTAGACAATAGACGCATTAATGGATCAGGGAAGCATTGCTGGGCAACTTGTCCTTTATAAGGAGATATACACGGTAGATCAGATTATTCTGGAGTGAGCGGTGGATCCGTGTGGAACTCTTGAATCGTTGTATAAATGCTGTGAAGCGACTTGGTCTTTTCATTTGGATCCTGAACCCACCACTGTGCAACAACAACAATTTGTGGCATGTGGTATGTTTTTTTGTATGAACAGGTATGAATATTTCAATAGATAAATATTACAATTATCAAAAGTTCAGATTATCAGAATGAGTCAAAAGCTGTATAAAATCTAAATTAAGAGCACCGTGAGGTAGTATTATTCCAAGTTTGGTGATTCAAAATCGAAAAGTCATCACAACAGCCTAAAATCAACTAAAAAATAATCTTAGCAATATTCACAAGCCTATCTTACTTACATAAAACGAAACTTACCACTCAAATATTCTATCCAACTTTGAACAGTCTCGGGTGGATCCGTTTCTTTCATGTGCTTGAGCGCTTCATCGAGAAGAACGTCTCCAGTCGGAGTGTCTAAAGAACGAATAAGCATAAGAAAATCGAATAAACTAACATTAGCCCAATGTAAATTGAAACGTTCCAATTACCCGATTTAACGATTAATTTCCTGGATAAGAGTCCCTTTCTTCTCATTCCAGCTCGTTCTAGTTCTATTCGCCCCCTCAGTCCCAATTCAATAAGTATGCATCCCCTCAAACCGCTCGATATGCAGTCATTCCAAAATGACGTATACCCCTGCAAAAACAATGAAAACATTATCAATATGTGAGGACGAATATACATACATACGTACTTAAAACGTATGTTTAAAAGGCAATAATTTTTTAATAATCATGTGGGTTTATCAGTGAATTTGCGCCGACTGCGATAAATTGGTTCAAACGAGTTCTAAATACTTGACTGTGTTACGAGAAGCAGATAACTAATATATGTACATATTTGTCATGCGCTACGAAATGTTAATCAACATATTCTTACAAATCTCATAATGCTTCGTTTCCACACTACATACATCCTGCATTATAATTACTGACTTAAGTCTACTGACAAAATTTTTATATCTATTGAAGAATAAGCTCAAAAATCTTCTTTCCCGTTTGCTCAATACTGAGCATTGTGGTTATTTCTATCATCTCGGATTCGGTGGACGATCCGCCTCCACTCTTCCCGGTTCTGTGCCAAGTTGAAAGCGGCGTTTAGGGATGATTCTGTCAGTTAGATCTGACCATTTTATGGGAGCCTGTCTTCTCCCTCGCTTTCCTTCTAGTGATCCGGTGACTAACAACTTCTCTAGACTCTCCACATCCTTCCTGGCAATATGGCCAAAGTAAGAAGGAGTTCTTTTCCTACACGTTGTGGAGTCTCTCTTCGAAACTGCCAGCCTTTTCAGGATCGAGATGAATCTGCAGTCCCTTTCTCTATATTTTAGTGTCCATGTTTCGACTGCATACAATGCAGTGGGATTCCAGTTTTTCTCATTATATAGAACAAAACAGTTTTTTCATATCTTTGTCAGACTGATTATCACCTTTTTCGCCATTCCTATTCTCCTGCGGATTTCTAATTGGCATGCCCCTTCTCTCGAGGTCAAGGCACTTAAGTAAATACAATCTTTAACTTCCTAATAGGATTTTCTTTACGGTCGCTTTCCTCGAGTCTGAGGGTAGCTTTCCCGTCTTCTAACTTCCATAATCCGGCTCGTAATGGTTCTCGACACCCAGCAGCTCGCAGTGAATCGAAATACAGTTTTTCCGTGGCAACCTGACCTGGTCACTCCATCTTGTTAGGAATCATCCTCTTCCTCTGCTTCCCTCAATGCTTTCAAGAAAGTTTCAGGCTGTCTTAGTCTCACTTCACGGTGTGCCCAAAGAACTGGAAGATACGCCTAAGACAAAAGGATGAGAGATATTGCCAACCCTCAAATCTTGCAGGATGGAGGCATTGCTTCTCCATAAAGTCTTTTGAAGCATTGGAAATTATGATAGACTTGAATTTGTCAACAAAGAGGTTTACGGCGAAAACACACTGAGTGGTATGGGACGTTACGTCCCTGGCTGGTAAACAGTGGGTGTTCCATGATCGTAAACAGTGGGTATTTCCCAAACCGAAGTTTCGGGTGTAGTTGCACGTGCAGAATGCATATGTTTGGGAGGTCACACGTGTATGCATATCCAACCGACCAGTTTCTCCTATATTTCTTGAAATATGGGATCACTGTCAAGCATGGATAAATACAAGGATAAAATATCACCGAAAACACTCCATGGGATGATTTTTGGGATTGCGTACCATGTATATGGGCTAGGGGTGCTGTTTTTTAACTCTCTGTTTCTACTCTACGAGGTACATAGTTTAACCATTTCATCCTCATTGCTGGTTATTAATGTTGTGTTGTCAGCGAGTCTTATATTAGAAATCTTGCTGCCACCTTTCCATCCAATCAGTATGTATTCGCCATATATATATATAAAAAAGATGATACTTCAAATGTACATATATATGAATCAGTATGTATTCGCCATATATATATATAAAAAAGATGATACTTCAAATGTACATATATATGAACATAATAAAAATAATATAAAACCTTCCCGAATTTAAATCCTATTGAGCGATATGGAAACCTTACAACAAGGAACTCTGAGATCAGGGTTGCCAGACGTCTCTATTTGAGCGGGACTGTCCCGAGTTCAACAGACAAATCCCGAGTCCCGCATTGCCTCTGAAAATCCCCACTTCACAAAATTTGTATATGTATAAAAATGTACGTAATTAGAAATGGTTTGAATTCAAAATTAACAAATTTCCATTCATTTAAGTCTTGTCCTTAAACCAAAAATGAAAATTTTCTTCAATTGAAGAATTGATAATATTATTTGAAATGTTGACCTTCTATACGAAGATGTCTGTTTATTAAACAAATTTTTACTGAAGCAAACGAGAAAAAAAAAAACGATGTATGAGAAATGGATCATTCCGCTTGCAATAATTTTTATAAAATTGTGGCCCACATCCTCTCAATTCTACATTCCATTGCAATTTGCGAAAGAATATCTTGTCTAATAAGTGCAACCCAGAGAAAGGAGAGAAACAGATTATTGTTAGAAACCGTAGAAGCTGAATTAATGCAATTGTAATGACTAAAGAAATTTTTTATCGAGCAAAGCTGGCGAACATAATTTGAAATAAATTAAAATCTAGAAAAACTTTTAATAAAATAATGATTTTTTTACATATAAAACAAAATGTAATTCCTGTTAATTGTATCAAATATATTTTATTAATTGTGGATTATTAAGTGACTATTTTTTATAGGGTACGATTTAACTGTACATTGAGAAAAATACTATGTACCTTAAAAAAAATCTCGAATTGTTGTGCATTATAAAGATGAAAGATCATTCGAAAAAATAGATTTTAGCATTAGAATAGATACAAAAAAGTGGCAACGTTGCAGTCTGCAGCTATTGACAAGTCAACTGTCAAAAGTGTTTACTTTTGTTTCTCACTAGTGAAATTATAATTTCACTAATGAAATTATAATTTCACTAATGAAATTATAATTTCACTAATGAAATTATAATTTCACCAATGAAATTATAATTTCACTAATGAAATTATAATTTCACTAATGAAATTATAATTTCACTAATGAAATTATAATTTCACTAGTGAAATGTAATCTTAAATATGTAAATAAAACCTAACCAAACGTTGGTTCGTATTTTGGCATTCGCGACATTGCCCATACAGTTCATCTATCATTTTAATGCACATTTCATCCACTTTTTAAGTAGCAAATATTTTTTTCAATGATCAAAGCAAACTTTCTAATGCAATCTGTATCCGTCATTTAGAAATGCACACAATTTTTTTGGTAATGTACAGAAACTTTTTTTAATGTACAAATTTTTTTTTAAATGCACATCTATTCTATAAAATGGACGTTTAAATTGTTCCCTTTTTTTATATGTTCTCTTCTACATGCATACATACATATGTATATGTATATTTAAATACATATTCATTATAATTTAATTAAAAACCTTTTTTTCTTAAGAGGGCTGGACACCAGCGCCTTGTCCATACAAACGTATTACACTTCTCCCTTCCTCATTTAAGGCACTAGAACTTAATAGTAAATAATACTAATATTTAAAAAAAATTAAATATATTTTAAAATTTTTTTGCAAAATTAAAAATATTTTGAATTTTGTTGAATACATCTGACTTGTATTCAACAAAAAACAAACACCTCAAAATTCTTTCCACGCGAATATGATCCGTAGTGTGTTCTCAATAGTATGCAGAACAATAAGAAATTGACTTGCACACATGGGAGTGAAGTCATTCGAGTCACAATAGGGTTGTATTAAATTTATTTAACGAAGACTGTGAAAACGAAATATTTCGTATGCATTGTGCATCAAGAAGTGCTAGTTAGTAAATCTGTTATTAAATGCATGGAAGATGTGGAGTTAACTGTGGCAAAAGTATTAAATGCAATTAATACCAGTAGTAAATTGTCGAACATGTTTAGTTCTATATGAGAAATCAACGGTGAAAAACACAATATATTGCTCAATTACAATCATATTAGATGGTTAAGTTTTGACAACAGTGTTCAACGTCTTTGTGAATTAAATGATTATGTTATATCTGCTTTGGCCGTAAATCATAAAGATTTAAGTGATAAGCTTCAAAGTAATTATATAAAAGTGTCGATTTTATTCCTAAAGGATTTTTTGCCGCACATTAGTTCGATTAATAAACAACTACAAAAAAGTAACTTAACAATAATAGAAACCATGCTCATCATTGACAAACTAAAAAATATAGCGAAAAGCCTTGTGACAGAAGTTGAAAATGACAATTTTTCAATTTTATCTTGTTAGTGATTTCATAGATAAGATGACAGAAACAACTTCAAAATTAAAATTAAAACTTAAAATAATAGAGTGTCTTAAATCTCTGAATCTGGAACGTGATAAAAGGTTCGAAGAATTGAATTTTTTTAAAACTGTTTCTTTTGTATCTTCCCCTTTTATTATGATGAAAAATAAAAATTTCCTAGTACTACAAAATAGATTAAAATCATTTTCAGTATTGAGGTTAATCAACTGGGCTAACGTAAAATATGCATTATTAGAAATTAGTCACGATCAAGTACTTAATAACCATTTTAATAATATTTCGGTTCAAAAATTTTGGTCGGAAATACACGTTGACAATGATACCAATATAAAGATTTGGCAACAATTGTTTTATTAATATTGTCTATTTTTCCCACTACCGTATATTGCGAAAGATCATTCAGTGTTATGCACTTTATGCATTACACTGATAGACGCAAACTTAGAAGCAGCAATGCGGCTTGTACTGGAAGAAAGTAGTATTGAGCAATTTCCATTATTATTAAATAAATAGATACCAAAATGTTAAAATTTCTTTTATTTTATGAATAAATTGATCCATTTTTTTTTGTAACTTTAATTTATTTGATTAAATTTGGTGCGGCCACCAGACATTTCCATGGGACTACTATTATCACCTGTGCGGCCACGGTAAAATTTCGCCTGACAACCATTGGGTTTTATCTATCTTTTGATTAGTTATTTTTTATAGGAACTAGGAGCCGCCAAACATCAATAAAATCGCCTCTTTTTTACACCCACGAAGAGTCCAGCGTGCTTATTTAACGGCCGATTTAAAAAAAATATGCGCATAGTTGCACAGAAAATATCTTTCTCATACTGATGATGAAATTTTTTTAAAAATTGGTCCAGTTTCGGAGGAGAAAATAGGAGAATACGAAACCTCGATTTTGTCAATTTAAAATACGTTTTATCTGGTCGAAGCGCAACTGACACATTCACTCTATATATATATATAAATATAAAGGAACGGCAACAAAATTAAGGTTTCGGGTGTACAGCCCTCTTAATTTCTTCATTATTTTTTTTTTGATCGTTCGAAATAGTGAATGTCCCGTTCTGTGACTTTAGTATAAAAAAGTTTGTTATGCAAATCTAGACATGTATTTACTATCAAATTTGTTATATTATCTCACATACATACATACTTATATATAGAGGTTGTGATCGAGAAATCTCGTCTCGAGATTTCTCGAGAAATTTTGATTCTCGTTTCTCGAGAATAATTTATTGTAAAATTTCGAGATTCTCATTTCTCGAGAATATTTTATTATGAAAATTCGAGATTCTCGTATCTCGAGAAATCGTTTATTAGAATCTCGAAAATATCGAGAATGTTCTTAATTTATCACTACATGTTTTTGTTCAATAAACTGACTGATTTGTATACTTGTTAACTCGTAAATAATTTTGTGAAGTATTGTAATATGTATAGATGGTCAGTATTTTTATTATTTGTCCGGTAAGTTATTATTCGGTCATCATATAAGTACATATACACATGTTACAACGAAATCACACTTAGATATTAATCAATTTATAGTCAGTATTTTAATATGCATAGATGATCAATATTTTTGCAAAGCCGGGTAGTAACACTGGGAATTTTATAAAATTATTTTTTACATATTGTTATTTTTACTATTTTAAATTACTTTTGTATATTTTTATTTTCTTTTCATGCCTTCTTTTAAAATATTTTTTTTATATAATTTTACTTTTTTTTCTATTCAATGTTCTATATTGTATCTCTCTATATCTTTCTTTCGTCATGTCTTTAATAAAGTTGTAAACCCCTGATATAATATACATATGTAGTGTTTGTGTCCTTTTGATTTTTGTATGTTGTCAAGTTTATATCAATTCACTATATTAAAAAAAAAATTATACTTTCTCGAGAATTCTCGAGAATCTCGAGAAACAAAAAAAGAAAATCTCGAATTCTCGAGATTCAAATATTTCGAGAAAATAAGATTCTCAAATCTCGAGATTCAAATATTCCGAGAAAAGGAGATTCTCGAATCTCGAGAATCAAAAAAAGTCGAGAAATCACAACCTCTACTTATATAGTCTTTGGAATGGATGGGATGGAGGCATATAAAATGTTTTGTACACATATCTAAAACATGAAGGTGATGGGTAGGAAATGTTCAGTTTGAAAAACATGACGATTTGAGTCGATTGTAAACAAAGTCTCCGTAGAACATGAGAAATGGCAGGATTTTGACGTATGACATTCGGTGGTAGGGTGAGTGGGGGCATTGACGCGTGGGCATCTGTCACAATAGACGGGGAGAGGAGAGAGGAGAGGAGAGGAGAACGAGAAGGTGAACCGGAATGAGAACCTCCTTGTCTTTGAGGCCGAGCAGCAGCACTTCCTCCATGAGCGTGAGTCGGGTCTCCTTGGAGTCGGCGTCATCGGGTCGGCGATCGTCCGCCTCGGCCTCCGGAGAGCCAGGAGTCGGCTGCGCGCCTCGCGACACGTTGCGTCTCTGCACCAGACCCGACGGACGCTCCATCTCACCCGCTCCGACTCCTACTCCGACTCCGACGCAACTCTCCTCAACTCCGAAATACGACCTCCACGCAGATCCTCGTCTCCGAACTCGCCACTCGCCACTCGCCACAACACTACCTCTGGGAACCACGCCGACAACTTGACGCTCCTCTCCAACATTTACACACCTGTCAAAATACATTCGACGCTGTTTGTTTTAAAATTTATGTCGTCATTTTTAGTATTTACCGTATATTGTTGACTTTAAAAAAATCCCTGTTTTGAAGTTCTGTTCGTTGCTGCTTATTTTGTGCAACGTTGGATCCGGGATTTTTTCAAGAGGTGTGATATTTCAGAATAATAAATCAATAAATACGAAACTTTATCATTGACATAAAATGCACGCTGACTATAAAATAAAAAAAAATGGCTAGAAAAGTTGGTGTATTATGTAGATTAAGAAATATTTTAAGTAAAAAAAGTAAAATTTTAGTTGTAAGATCGCCAATTTAGTAGTCGGCGGTCATCAGTGTAAGACCGTATCCCGGTCTAACGAAACACGTATTGTGTAGTTTGAAAGAGGATCGTTTATTTGCGTTCAATTGGTACAATGGTTATTGTATGTACGAAGAGGTTTCTTCGGAGAAGTGATCTGTTTGAACTCCAGAGGCTCACTCTGCCGGTGGAGGTTGCTGCGTTGCTTTATAAACGTTTTGGGTTGAAGTGTGTCGTGTGCACATCTTTTGTTCTTGGTACTCGCGCTGCCCTAGTTATGCTGCGAGCGTGGTTTTATGGGTTCATACGCCTGGACGTAGTTCGTGGTTTTTATGGGTTCAGTGAGTTCTTCCTTTGTTTCCAAGATACGTGTATAGAAACACGTGTCGACCTTTTGACGAGGCGAGCGTGTGCCATGCGTTAATGACTTTCCTGGATATGTGTTGCAGTGACCTGATGAGATCATTTCAGTTGTACTATATGCCTACATAGTGTTTAATTCAATTGTCTTGCCACATGTGGTTTATTGTGCCACTGTGCTTAATTTGTTTGGTGGCCAAGATTTAGAAAAAATGCAAAAAATACAGAATAAAGCTATGAGAGCTATTTTGAATGTGAGTAGATTTAAGAGTATTGGAAGTATGTTAGATGAATTAGGATGGATGAGTATTAGAATTAGTCTAAATATTAGTACATTGTCTTTTGTTTATAAGTTAGATCATAAGTTATTACCTAAGTATTTTGATGATTATATAATAGTAAGAAAGAATAAGACGGCTGGGGGTGTTTTTCACAGGGGTGTGCTCATGTATAATGCCCTCCCTGAGTGCGTCAGGTCTGCTAAAAACATGGATGCATTCCTGCGAGGTGCGAAGAGACACCTCTGTGAGGAACAGTACATATAAGTTAATTATAAATTTGAGTTAAGTATAATAATTAAGATGTATTTTTAAATTAGCTTGATAGCTAAAATATATATAAATAAATAAATAAATATCTAGTAATAAAGGGTAATTGGATTATTGGTCACATTACGATCGTCCAAAAGACAATTTTTGCCATGAAAATCGCGAATATGAAATATATGAATGGTGCTGTGGCGGCTCGCTATACGACATGGTCGAGTTTGATCACCTTCCTGCGAGTGGGGACCAACTCGATTATGTTTGGAGCTAGCCACCTCACTCTGCCTTCAGCTGTCATAAATAAAACACGTGCATTAACATGCCAGTCGTCTCATTCGTTCATCCCCCATAGTGCCATTGACATTTGTCACATCTCTCTTCATTATCTGCACCACTTCCTAAGTTACGGAAGTCGCGACCATTTAGAAAGGTTGAGTTAGTTTATTTAATTATTAATTTATTAAGAATTATTTTTTTTCTATGTCATGTTTTACTTAATTATGTAACGTGACGTTCTCCCCGTGGTCCCATAGGGCAACCCTCGCCCTTTTATTTCGAGTGGCAACTCAGAAAAGCGCGCGATATATGCGCGTGCGCAACGAGAGCGAGTCTCTCACCCACCAACCATCGCTGAAAAAGGATCTATCCTGTGCACGTCACCCGGGGAGACGGGGCCCAGAGATCCGCCATCTTGCTGAAGAACCGCTGTGAGGTCGAGTGCAGCATCACTCTCTCCCAAGAGTTCCAGCCAACGTCCTCGTATTGCTCACACCGTTTCCGGAGAAACGTCAGACGTGAGTGGACCGGCCTGGATCATAGAGCCAGCTGTCCCGAACAGGAGGAAGCTGTTATCAACGAGACGATTTGCAGTCAGGAACCTCCTCGACTATTTAAACTGTATCCCAAGGCTAGTTCACGTTTCCCTATAACCCGACCCTGGAAGAGCGACGTATCCGCCCTCTGGATCTCCCACCGCGAGATCAGTCTAAGCGTGCGTAAAACCATCCGTTACAATTATCTTTTCTTTATTTAATTTGTATATTTGTATATCTAATTTGTTTATTTTAGTTGTATTTCATGTACCCTTTCTTAATCTTTTTAGCACACTCGTCGCTTTGGAGCAATCTGTTAGACGAGTGTGCTTGATTAATTGATGTTGTATAATAAATAAATAAATAAATAAATTTGGCACTCGAGTTCTCGTTAGTATAGTGGCGGCTCGCTGTAGGACATGGTCGAGTTCGGTCACCTTTCTGCGAGTTGGGACCAACTCGGCTGTGTTCAGAGTGGCTATCGAACTCCGTCTCTGGCTCTCATAATAAAAGCACGTGCATCAACATGCCAGTCGTCTCATTCGTTCATCCCCATAGTATAAAGGTCTGACCGCACTATACGGCCGTCGACTGCTGCAGCACGACACAACACGGCAAAGTTGATACTAAAGGCAACTCTGTCGCGTGACGCGTAGTGCGCTATATCTCATACAATTTCATACAAACAATATTTGGCCGCACGCTGCCGTTCGTGTCGCAGACGCATAGTGCGGTCAGACCTTAATAGTTAACGTTATTAATTCAGAGCATCGTAACCTCTGGATATTCGCGGCACACATTCGTTTACGACTCGTAGATTTTGTCAGCTACGTACATACATGTGTACTTCATCGGCAGTCGCCAGCTATTCCGTATATGCATAGGTGACAAAACGCTAACTAATATCGGTTTTTTCCCTCACCGCGATCTCACTCGCATGCGTTAGATCGAAGTGCTGTTCGCAGCACAAATACTGTCGGGGCACTCAGGTTAAGATGCTCTGGTTAGTATGATGGACTTTTCGGCTGCCAGATGTTCCGTTATAGAGATTTTAGTGACCTTTTGGCGAGCGCTTTGTGACCAATAATCACCGAACCGTAATTAAGAGACCTATGAATTTAGGATGCAGTGTATTTGGGCGAATGAATGCCGTATTAACATCTAAAATGCTACTGTGATTCGTGCCGATTTTACTAATGCTATTCGTGCCGATTTTACCAAGACAGTGCTGGTTTTTTAGGTATATGTCCTGGTAAGTCGTGAGATTCAAACTAACACACTTTTTTATGTCATAGAATTTGTTTACCTAATAACTCCCGAACTCCCGGAAACGATGATCTCACTACATAACTGCACACCAATTAAACTTAAGGTATAGCATACAGAGGAAAACCTCGACCCCGTAGGAATCTTTCAGAACGTGATCTCACCAGCCATGGTGGAACGTATGTATCTTCCTTGTCTACAGAATGTATTTGGACGAATGAATGCCGTATTGAAATCTAAAATGCCACCGTGCATGAATAAAAAGATCTTCGATCGATGTGTTTTGCCAGTGTTGATGACATATGGATGTGAAACTTGGATATTAAATGCTAGAATACTAAATAAGGTCCAGTGCACTAGAGAGATAAAAAACGGAATACATTAGTTAAAAGTATGACAAAGGTGATTGATGTAATAGTAAGAGTAAAAACTTTAAATGTCAATGGGCGGGTCACGTAGTCAGAAGAACGGAGGACAGATCGAAGAAAGAAGTGCTCGAATGGTACCCAATTCATCCAGCAGTGGATGGCGAATGGCTGTGAATGATGATGATATATCCACAAACAGTAATTGGATTATTACGCACATTGCAATCGCCCAAAAGACAATTTTTGCCATGAAAATTGCGAATACGGAATTTTGGCACTCGAGTTCTCGTTAGTATGATAGTTATGGTTAGTATGATGGACTTTTCGGCTGCCAGATGTTCCATTATAGAGATTTTAGTGACTTTTGGGTGAGCGCTTTGTGACCAATAATCACCGAACCCCACGAACATAGCAGATTTTGGAAAGTCAACAATCTTTTTGTTAATTAACTTATTTCAATGATATTTTAACATTTAAGACGATTGAAATTAATGACTTAAAGCCAAAATACAGACTTTTAATAATCACTATTTAATACCTAACGGGTATGTATGGACGTGTGTGGTTCGGTGATTATTCCGCACAAAGTGATCTCTTACGCGTCACTAAAATATAATATTTGCCACTCGAGTCCTCGTTAAAATTTTAGTTCTCGTTAGTATGACGGACTTTTCGGCTGCCAGATGTTCCGTTATAGAGATATTAGTGACTTTTGGGCGAGCGTTTTGTGCGCAATGATCACCAAACCGTTGCGCGTCTAATGTATTACATATAGCCAGCAGTATGGCTCGGTGGTTGCGTTTATGTTTAGCACCGAGAGGTTACCGGGTTCGATCTTTCTGTACTGCTGGTCAGACTTGGATACTTGCGACTCCAAGTCGATCGTTTCCTACCAGACTTTGCCAATTTATCTGATTTCATGGTTGAAACGGTTCTTCCATCAAATTGGCCAAAAGCCATCCTACCCGCTATGTCACAAATATCTGAATTTAATGTACAAGTCTAAATCCAACCCTGCGCTACAAACGATTGCAAACCAAGCGGGCGCATGCTCATTTCAGACTTTTGTCTCGGCTTTTGCCATTTTAAACTTGCCAGAAAGATCCAACTCAATTTTAAGAATTGCCAATCATCAATGTACATCGATATGTCATCTGCGCAACCCCATGAATCTTTCGTACATGCTAAAATTCAAACAGTTAAAATTCAATCGAAATGAGCGTGGAGCCGGGTGGTTTGCAATCATTTGTAGCAAACCCAAATCCAAATATGTTTCTTCGGATTAATTCATTAGTTAATTAATTTTTAATTTCGTGTTCTTCAGCCTCTCTAAATACAGCGATTTATGTAATAAAAATGCTGCAATGTTTGTAATTAATTGTCTAGGAAGGTGCATTGGGGTCTATCTGTTAGGTCTTCTTGGAATATATCTATGTAAAATAATATAAAATGGTCAACAATTTGTGTTTGTCGGGAAAAGGAGCAAAGTCGGCGATAGCACGGCTGAAAGTAATTGTCTATGGTAAATTGTCGTAGTGCGGTAAATAGAGGGGGGCGAATACGGAAGGGGCAGGATAAGAGGGTGCAAACAAATTTTAGCGGTAACATTTTGACAGCACTCAGTTGGTCGGCGTCTTCGTCCGGTGCAGGTTGTCTGCGATCGTCGCTCAACTTGTACTTAGCAGCCGTTGATACCTCTTCTGCGAAATTCTTTCAATGTAAGTCATGTTTTATTTACATTACAGTGGTCGTTTTTGTTGTACTACTAGAACCAAAATCGAAATCCAACGGTCTCATTCAAATTCAAACATTCGAAATTCAACCAGTCGACACTAAATTGGGGATGGTTTTGACGTACGCTCGGGCCGTTGTATTCGGGGAAGGTTTTTTTTCGGAACCTTGCGTGCCCACAATGGTGTTTTTTTTTTTATTGTATGTACATAATTATTGTTCACTTGAGTTTTGTTTAGCAATACAGTAATTAATTCGATAAAATAATTATAATAACAATTACACTTAATTTTCACTATTATGATAACTGAGTATTATAAATTAGATGTATAGTTAATGTAATCAGGATTGCCATACGTGCTTAACTACAAGAGAAAAATTAAATTGTTATCATTTTTTTATGAAAACGAATCCTATTGATTAACATATTTCTTTAACGAAGACTCAACATCTTAAACATGCAGAGAACGAAACTGCGCTACAGTAGAAATTTTTCTAAAAGAAACTTTAGATGTGTGCTTAACTAACCGAAGAACTCAAAGATTAATTTATCTACATATATAATATACATAATAAGCTCATAAGTAATAATCCAAATAAAGAAAATATGAGTATTTATTCAAAATAATATACATATGTAGTTATAAGTATATACATCTGAATCTCGTTATATTATGGCAAACTTCTAAAAACGTGTGTATTAAATAATTTCGTTGTAACGAAATTGAAAACTGCTGCTATGTAATTGATTCTGTTCGGAATTACGAAAATAATTCTTTACACTGGAGATATGTATGTATAGGGCGAAATCACACAGGGAAGAACGGCACGTCGTGTGCTTGGCTCCCCGCTGTGGGGGGGTCTCCTACATTTCTTCAAATATGGGATACACCGTTATCGATCACTGTCAAGCAAGGATAAAATTTTACCGAAAACACTCCAGGGGGTGATTTTGAGGCGGGCGTGTGCTGGGCGTGCCATGAATACGTGCAAGGCATGCTACATTTTTTTCGCATGTTAAAAGTATCTAAAAAAACTATGTGGTATATAATCTATGATTCATTCAAAGATTTGTTTATCTACATACATAAGCTCATAAGTAATAAACCAAATAAAATAAAAATAGAGGATTGTAAATAGGTTTTTGAGCTCTTGTTCCTATTATGCTGTAGATTAACATTAGAATAATATAATACTATGATTACTAATCAAATTAAATTAAATTGTAAAATAGAAAATGATCAGTAGATCAGTATATGTATATATTATTTTATGTAGTTATAATTACAGTTTAATCTCGTTAAAATTAGTTTTCAATCTCAGCGAAATTGAAAACTGCTGCTATTTGATTCTGTTCGGAATTACGAAAATAATTCTTTACACTGGAAATACATGTACATTTATTTCGGTGTTCTTCATTATAGAATTTATGAAAAAAAAAAATTTTAATATACTATGTATGGATGAAAAATATTTTTAAATCAATTTACAACATGATTTTTTTCCCTCATTTTATGTTCCTTCTAAATCTCATTTACTGACCATTATGGAAAAACGTATTGCAGGTAAAAAAAAAATTTACCTGATATATATGTTATATTACAGGTAAAAAATTACCATTAAAAAGAAAGTTAAACAATTTTTAAATTATTAAACGGTTGTCCGATTAAGCCAGACAATGAAATTAATATTTTTTTGTTTAGAAAATAAATATGTACGAAGCTTCATATATAAATTACAAGTAGTTTTATCCGGCTTCGTTCGGCATTTGTAATATAAACCGCTTAAACATGGCTAATCTAATAGTGAACATTTTATTAAATTTATTTGAATAGTTTTATTTTATTTGAATATTCATTTGTTTTTTTATTATATTTAACGTCACGGATTCTACCACCCAAAACTTACATACATACATACATTTATAAAAATTATCTTTCGATATTATATATTAGATATTAACTTTATTATGAATGGTAACTCTACTTTTGGATCCTACTTACCTACTTACATCTTTTGATCCAAATTTTATATTCCAACATACATTTTCGAGATGATTTTTATGACTGCAAGAATTGAAGACTTGGTGTGTACTTGAATTTTGGTATAGTTCTGATTTTGACGTGTCGAAATAAGACAAGCAATTGCAAATCAAGTTGGGAACTGCCCACGTTTCAATTTAACGGTACAATCGATTTCGCGGTCAACCAAATAGTAACGATTTGACATTGGTACGCTACATACTTGCAAATTGTGCGCGCACTTGATGATGATGTCCATGATATTTATTGATGATTCGAAATGCTTCAATATTCAACTACGTTATATAACGTATAAGTTTTCTTCATTTTTATCTCTAAATGATTCGTCAAACATAATGTTCATGTCATGAACACAATGTCCGGTCGCGAGACAACCTCGAGTATTTCTTCATTGTATTGAACATTGTCTTATATAATTTATTTATGTACTTATTATTCATTTTGTGATTACTTTTATTGCATGAATAACTGTCTATATACTATTTTAAGTGGTTCTGATTTTTTTTTAATTTCAGAATTACATTTATTTAATGGTTGTGATTATTCCGCAAAAAGCGATCGCGCGCAAGTTACTAAAATCTCGATCTCGGAACATCTGGCACCCAAAAACTCCATCAATCGAAATCTACGCTATATATTATACTAACGAGAACTCGAGTGCCAGATGTTCCGTGATCGAGATTTTAGCGACTTGCGCGAAATCGCTTTTTGCGGAATAATCCGTTTACTATAGGGTTTTTTTTTCCCATGTAACGGCGTTCTGGCACCTTTTTGTCCCATCATTTTTTATTTTTCAAGTGAATATTCTATATAATATAATTTTAATATGATCTTTTCCAATAAAAACTTGACAAAAAGTGAGTTCCGGCACCTATTTTTTTTTTCAAAAAAACCGACCTGGTTTACCATATTTAAAAATTTCATTTATGGCACGCGTTGAATTAAGATATTTTTAAAATATTCATACTTACATTCTACAATAATAATATAAATTTTTAAGTAAATACTATTAATTTTTTAATCTGAGGTGACAGTTCAAGATTAATTGTCAATTAATTAAAAATAGATAATAATTTTCACGTTCTGCAGTATTGCTTTGAAATTTCGCAAACCTATTATCGAGTAATTTTTCAAGTTCACACCAAATTTGTATTTTTTTTTTGCTAGAAATATGTACATATAACTATGACGTTTTGGTTTGATAGTCAAGATGTGTCAAAATTTTTTTTATCATCATTTTTTAATTTTATTTCCTCGTTTCAAAATTTAGTCGGATGAATTCATATTTAACATATAAAGTGAAATTTATTTAAAATAAAACAAATATTTAATTTAGAGACATTAGTATTTTAATTGCTATTTTTTTTAATATTACAACCATTAAATACTAAGGTACGTTAATTTTTATAATCTCAGCCCAAGACAGACATTTGTTCTTCGTTTAAGCAATAAATATAACAATTATATATGTTTTGGTATTTGAATGACGACTGTGTGATGCGAATTTTTTTCAAAATATATTGACAGATTCGAAATAAGTACTTTGTACTCGGATGAAAAACCGATGATGAGCACAGTTCTAGTGTACCAAACTGGTTTTTTTTATTTTTTTATCGATAATTCAGTAGTGTCTATTTACTATTTACACGCGGAATATTTGCAATTAACTCAAATGCCACTGCAAAGTGCCATCAAACTCGATGGCCGAATTCTGCTCCTCTTACTTTGTCCATCATTACATAATTTTCATCATATGTAATTTATTTATTTAAGTACCTGTAACATTTAATGAGCTTTTAGCCGTATCCTAACAGGTGTGGAATTTCATACCTACACACATAACATATCCAAAAGATTGTTCCTAAGCAACCCTGTTTAATCGTAGCACTTTTTACTATCGTGCTATATGTATATAGTTTTTAATTCAACTCATATTGCCCTATAAACTGCGTATATTATCTCCATATTGGTAAACTTATCAACTTGGTGTATACAATTATATATAGTACAAGCTGAACCCGGCATGCGTTGCGATGCCAGAATAAGGCATGCAATTCCCGTTCCCACTTCAAGTGATGGTTGGAGCTGTACTAAAGTCTCTTCAACGCCGTGTCGTCATAAACCAATTGGTAACGTGGTTACCAACGAACACATTTCCTTGACTACATAATGGCGCTTCAAACTTTCCCGTCGGTGAAATCGTAATTACGAATATTATTATTAAGAGGTTTTTTCCAGTTTTTTTTTCACAGTAGCTTCCCGGACATGCATACAATAAATCCTGAAAGTTCCATCGTAATCGGTTGAGTGGTTTAGGAGCCTATACGAGGCAGACAGACACACAGACATTCAATTTTATATATATAGAGAAATATAATTATATATGTATAATTTTATAAATGTGTATAATTTTTGAAGCAGTCAAATTATTAATCTCAATTCGTATTGTTTGAAAAGGCTTGTTATGAACATCTCATATACGCGAGAGCGATTCCTATTGGTCAGAACATCTTTACTGACCGATAGTAATTGCGAATTTTTACCCCTACTGCAAACAGTCGTGAAACATAATATTGTAGTTTAGAACTTCTGATGTATGCGATTCTCTAAATATGCAATTCTTAATTTAATCAGAATCGTGTATTTTTCTTCGGCAACAAATTAAATGGCCAGTATTTTAATCAATTTTGGTAAGTACATAATATTATATATATAAATCAATTTTCGGCCAGTATTTTAGTTCAAAATGTTCGGTATTAGTATATTAAATGTCAGTATGAATAACGAATAGACAGTATAAAAATCTGACTTATGTGCATACATTCGCTGGAAGAAATAGCAATGCCTGTTGGATGGAATTTTCTATCAAGATCGTACCAATCGTGTGTTGATACTAATCAAAAAGTAATACTGGCCATTCGTCAAAATAAAACTTACCATTTAACATTTATGCTGACCATTTAATATAAATATTGACCTTTTTTTGTGTTTGAATACCTACCATTTTATATAAATAGTGACCTTTTATTATTTATACTAACCTCTTGTATAATGAGCGATGGATACTGCCCATTTAATATATATATATATGTATATATATATATATATATATATATATATATATATATATATATATATATATATATATATATATATAAATTCTGACCATTCATATTTAAATACCGACAAAACTAAACCGTAATACTTACCAATAAAATACAAGCCTTTTATTATAATAGCAATCAGCTGTGAAATGTAATATAAAGTATTTGTAACTTGAAAATCTAAAGTTGGCATATCTACATATATGAAAATCTAAAGTGTGTATGTATAAAATATATATTTCCGTTTATTTTTTCGATAATATTGCACGCAATTTGCGTTATCTTTAAAATATGCACCTTCTTAGAAAATTCAAGTCATTCATTCATTCACCTTGCAATTAGACGCAAAAATTCCAAATAAATATTATTCAGTAATGCATTGAAAATTTTTTAATATGTTTATTACCATATCAATATTACAATAATATTTTTTTTTAACTGAATGGATCGTTTTTTTTTCGTTAAAATTTTATATGTATGTATTATACATACATATATATAATTACAACTGGTTTTCATTTTCATGCATATTTACATACATACATATGTAATTTTAGAATGTGTCCTTTTAATCCGTGTAACCTCTTATTCGCATACGCAAATAAAGTTTTCGCAATCGTCATGTGTACTTATGCTTTTTATGAAATCTTCACATGAAAATCATCGTCATTAAACCCGATTAATAATATCGAAACTTTTTGAGGATGTCATCGTAAAATCAATCATCACTTGTCTCGTTTCAAATTGTTCCATTAAAATACGGCCTATATTTGTTGGTCAGTAAATAGATGATCGGTAAGTTATATTATCAGTGGCCAAATAGCCCCCCAGTTTTTTCAATGAAATAAATAAATATACAAATTTTAAGTGTCTTTCCTAGCCTATATATAGTAAATTTGAAAAATTCTGAATCAAATATTATAAAGATATTATTTCTGGACTTCTTCATGTTGATATTGCAAGGTCGCCAAGTCAGATTTTTTTATACATATATGTACATATGTATGTACGTACTGACTGTTTTCATTTAGCAATATACATATATATATATATATATATATATATATATATATATATATATATTTTTTTTTTTATACATATACATACATACATATGTATATGTCACAGTGAAAACGTATTTCAAGTAAAAATATATTTTCACTAGTGAAAATATATTTTCCCCAATTACAATTCAAACGTTGTAAATTTATATCAAACAATAAATTTACAACGTTTAACTCTATAAATTTAACCATAACAACCCAATCTTAAGTGAATAGGGCCAAACCTTACTTAACCTAACCTATCCTAACCCTAACAATCTAATCTTAAATGAATAAAACCAACCCTAAAAATGTAACTGGTTATGATTTCGCTGAAACGTCAGTGAAAATATATTTTCACTGTGACATATACATACATATATGGATGTGTAATCTATTTTTTTTATTTAATTTTAAATATGTATATCTATTAATATTTGGAGATCCCCAAGGGCCCTCCCGACCCCAAGGACTCGCATGCACCGCATACCCCCGCGTCATAGTACTTTCACTACTGCACTGACTACTTGAGTGTTGTATGTTTATAAAAAAAAACTTAAAAAAAAAAAACGTTTTTTACTGACCGTTTATTTTTAACTTTATAGTACTCTGTTATTATATTTTTTTTGTAAAAGTTACTGACCATTTACTGAAAAAAAACTGGCAATTAAATTGTTAAAATACGTGGAAATTCAATCGATATCGACGCTGAACATTTTAAAACTAAATTTTGAACCAGGGAAGCCGTACGAGTGAAAGATTAAGAATTAAATGATAAAACTTCCAACCGTGGCTATTGACCTATGGATTTGTCTGCAGACAGGTTTATGGTCGTAGAATTTCTGACTACGACACTTTTTATAGCTAGAGACGCTACAAAAAACCCCATGGAAGATAAATCTTCCGGCTTAGTTTCTGATTAATGATTACAATATCACGCTTTTGCTGTTTCTCCTCTCACTTTGACTGGGTTTAGGTAATTAAATCCGCCCAATGTGGACATGTCTGTATACGTATTGTAATTATCCATTGTATCATTTTGAAGTATACGTATGTGTAAATTTTACAGTTCGAATATGGACAAGATATGTATGTTTGTGTTATATTAAAATACGAATCGATTGTAAAAAATCATATTATTAAAATATTCTTGTTCTTTTGATTAATTACCGCGCTTTGCAGTACTGCCAATACATGCTGTGTTAAGTCACGTTAAACATGGCTGCCAACCTCTATTTAATTTCTTGATTTACCCTATTCTGAAGAACTGCGTAAATTACCTTTTTTTATATAAATGACGCTGTAAATAATCGGTATTATCATAGAATATTTACACTAAACGTTTATCTAGATAAAAAATCAATGTTACATCGATGTTTTTCTAAAAAGACGATATTGACAGAAGTGTATATACTTGCATTTTTTACCTGTCGGCAAGGATTATTTAGCCATCGTCACGTACATCTATTTATTTGATTTTTATTTTTAAATGCTTTTTTTTTAAAATCATATATTATGATCACAATAAATCTTACGTCTATTCCAATATCTACTGATTCAGCAATCATACTTGTTTGTATTTATATTATTACCTTATATTTATGTTAGTATGTATATAGTGTAAAGTATCATCATTCACAGCTATTCGCCATCCACTGCTGGATGAAGGCTTCTCCAACTCGCTTCCATTCTTCTCTGTTTTAAGCAACTCTCATCCATCTCGTCCCACACATTTTCTGATTTCATCCACCCTTATCGGTCTTACTTTTGCACCCTTTTAAATTCTCTTGGGTACCATTCGAGCGCCTCTTTCGACAATCTATCATCCGTTCTTCTAGCTGCATAATCCGCACATTTCAATTTCTTTACTCTCAGATACAGCATAATAAGAAAAAAATCTTCTTCGAATCTATCTATGATATTTTCTATGTATCTATTTTCAAACTCGCTTTTATTTTATTTAAAAATATGTGTATTATAAAAACAAGTTTTAGTGTCAAATATGAATTTTTTTAGTTATAATTAAATATGTCCACGGCTTTTTTTTATTTTGAAGAAAAAAATGTGCCAGAAGGCATATATTGAATGAAATAAATCAAATATCTTAAATTTATTTTAAGGCAGCTTTTCTTATGCCACCAAGTGCATTAAAAAATTAACAAAATTCGTCACATATTTTTATGCGCCTATTTCGAATCCATCCCCATTTCATCCTTTTCATAAAGACACCATATTTTATAATTTTGGCCAATTATCTATATGTATAAATATGGATACTGATTATGCACGCACGAATATTATTGCGATTTTGGGGAAAAACCCAAATCACTTGGTGCTTTTGATTTTTAAATGCTTTTTATTATTACGAAATTATGTTCACAATACATCTTATATGTATCTATTTAAATAGCTTCTGATCTACGGATCATTTTCTATTTTACAATTTTAATTTAATTTTGTTAGTAATCATAGTATTATATTATTATAATGTTATTGTACAGCATAATAGGAAAAAGAGCTCAAAAACCTATTTACAATTTTTATAAATGCTCATAATACATCTAATACATAATATTAATTAAAGACTCTCGAAAGTCGATGACCTAAAACAGATCACTTGGTGCTTAAAATCAGACCGTATACGTATAGGTTTTGAAGTTTTTTAAATTTTAATCTACCCGGGCAACGCCAGGCAACTATACTTTCTATTGGTACTCTAACTTAGACCGCAGACAGATTTTGAAAGGGTTCAGAGCTATATTTTACGTCAGTTAGTATATACATATGTATAATAAAAATCGATTTAAAAATTCGACGACTTTGACTCGGCCTTGGTTCAAATTGTGGACTAATTTTGCAGAAAAAAAATTCCGTTCTAGAATCATTAGTCGGATTAAAACCGTCACGGAAGGGGTTAAAACTATGTACCAAACATCGTCGCGTTCAATGCTCGATAATGTCGCCAATCGATGTTTACACCGACATACCATGTATGTAGAACGCAAATATGATAACTCGACGATTCGAAAAAATTGAGTTATTAACGCAGTTTTGTTCCCGTTTTCATATTCTGTCTCCATTGGTAATACAATGTAGAAACGATTTAGCTTTGATTTTAAATCACGTAAGTATGTAAAACGATTTCGGTTCTTAATATTTGTAATTATCTTCTAGTAGTGTTTTTACCCGGCTGCGCTCGGTATTTGTAATATAAACAGTTTTTGTAAATAATATAAACATTCATTTGTTTTTTTATTAAATTTATTTGAATCGAAAAAAAAGTAATATTTGACGATATCGATGTCGTCGTCATAGAGACTTTGATTTGTGTTCGATTCCCAACAAACCGTACATACAGTCTCTTTCGAAATTATATATTAGGGGTACCGCAAAGAAATCCATTTTTTTGCAGATCATCTTAAATATTCAGTTTTTCATTTTTTTTGCACATTTTACTTCAAAATATAATCTCCTCTAATTTTCATGACTCTTTACCATCTTTTTGTCGATGTTTCAATCCTTTTATTGAAAAATCTTGCCAGTTTTGAATTAATAAATGTTAATATTTGGTTTCCCAAATCACTCACGCTGTTGTTTTTTTTTCTTCTTACTGTGGCCTCCATGGAACTAAATAGGTAATAGTAAGAAGGAGCGAGGTTTGGTAAATAAAAAACCATAACAAAAACCATATTATGGTTTGAAGTATAAAAAGGATAGCGTTTTTCCCTGAAAAATGTAAAAAAAACTACGTGTTCCATCACTCTTCTTTTTCGTGCGTGCAGAACAAAAACCATTGTGTGTTTTTCCGATCCTTTAAAATGTTCCTATAGTTCTGTGGTAATTTATAAGTTTCTGTGATAGTTCTATAATTCGATAATTTTCTGTGGTTATTAAAAACATAGATAGAGTAAAAATGGATTTCTTTCCGGTACCCCTAATACATATTAGATAGATAATATTAGTAGTCAGGGAAAACGACAAATATAGAAACACTGCATCTTAGAACTGTAATTCTCGTCGCAAACATGAACCCTACGATCGTTAACAATTCAATATTTACATATTTTATTTTTACATTCATATATGTATATATATCAGGAAAGCCTAATTGGTAAACCCCAATGCCTCTTCCTGGCCAATTACAAAAACATCGATATTCAATTTTTGGGATAATTTTAACAACGCATAGAGACATGATTTTTATAATGTAAATCGTCAAATTTCAAGATGTTGAAAAATTCGAATTTTGTGAGACATTTATGGACAAATTTGCAGTATTTTTATACGAATTGGCGAAATCAGAAATTTGAGATGGGTAAAGCTTGCCAATTTGTTGGAACCGTTTCAATCAAAATCAGGTAGATTAAGTCAAAACATCTTCGACAAACAAAAGTCGAGGATTACCTGTATGTGATTGTTGATGATCTAATTTTAGGTCAATCTCGAAAATTTATTTAAATTGTGCATGTTCTGTTTTAACTTTCAATATTTAATTTTAATTTTAATATAATGATTATAATTTTATTTTGATACTTAATTTAATTTTAATATAATAATAATAGTTTTAATTTTGATATTTAATTTCAATTTTTAAATTTAATTTTTATTTCGATATTTTGTACGCTACTGGTTTTAAAAGTTGGCCTGTGGGCCGTTCGTTGGCTTGGTGCGTACGCACCATTATAGATCTATGCCCAGTAAAAACGAATCTGGTAATAAAAAAGGTTTATTGGTTCGAGACTTGGAGATATATGTGTTTTTTAAATCGCGCGATTTTTCTATATCTTGGTGTTGTTCGGTCGATGTCTCAAAATCTGGTAATTTCCTGTTCAAAATGAATATTGGAATCTATATTCGGGTATTTTATTTTTCATTTGTAGTACTTTTCAGCTTTCAAATCTCAATATAAAATAGTATTAACAGTGGGAAAAAATCCCAAGTACGTACTTTTGACTTTTGTTTTGAACTGGACGACTACTTCGACGTCATTTGTCGAACAGTGTTATTATGTTCGACTCCAATTTTATGAATTTAGACATCTAAATTATTTTTTTTCTCATAGGCTAATTTTCGAAATTGTCTGGAGTACTAATAGGTACAAGAGGTCATTTCGAAGCTATCTAGCCACCTCTGTACCGAGTCTTGGGTTTTTTTTATCTTTTTAATAATATCCTAAAATCTCGTAGTTATTCGCTGGTAACACAATAATTAACTGTGCCATCGTTATTTTCTTATTATTTTCTAGTGTATTTATCCCGTGATATACGTTAACACATACATACATATGTATGTGTCTATAAATATCGGAAACTTTGATAAAGTCCGGCTTAATTGACGAAAAGTGTTTCTCTCGTGGCAACTTTGCGGGTTTAAAAAAATGCAACACCCTAATATTTAAAAAACTTCTATGAATTTTGCCTTCTAGAATTGTATACTGCTTATTTAGGTATTACGCCAATATTTAGAACTCTGATACAAATAATGAAATGACGGTATTGTTGTAAACACGTTGTTTAATATGACAGGCGGGAAGGAAGTAAAGTAGTAGCTACCAACATAGATATGTATATACCAGGAAGGCCTAACAGGTCAACCCCAATACGCCTTCCTCGACAATTAATTACAAACATTACAGCATTTTTATTACATAAATCGCTTTCGAGATTTCGAGAGACTGGAGAACACGAAAGTTACAATTAATAAATCCATATAGACATCTATGGATTTATTAATTGGATTAATTAATAAATCAAATTCAGATATTTGTGACATTGCGGGTAGGATGGTTTATGCCAATTTGATGGAGGAACCGTTTCAACAATGAAATCAGATAAATTGGCAAACTCTGATAGGAAACGATCGACTTGGAGTCACAAATATCCAAGTCTGACCAGCATTTTTAAAGATTAGCATGGGATTGAACCCGGTAATCTCTTGGTGTTAAACATAAACGCAACAACCAAGCCATACTGCTGGCTGGCTGGTAAAATACCATTTAAAAATATATAACCATAGCACTTTGACTACCAATAGTTACATTTGCTTTGTCTACCACTGAACTACATAGTGCAGTTTGCAAATTTGTTATCTAAAGTGGGCTGTTGACCCGAGAGTTGAAGTTGCAACTTCGCTGCAGGTCATATCTCATTGTGCGCAAATGTGCACATTTACCAAATAATGCGGTGGCTGTGAACAGATTTAGTAAAATACACATATATTTGTACAAATATCCAACTCAAAGATTAGCATGGGATTGAACCCGATAATCTTGGTGCTAAACATAAACGCAACCACCGAGCCATACTGCTGGATAATAAAATAAAATCTATATCTTTATATATATAAAAAATGAATGTCTGTATGTCTCGAATAGGCTCTTAAGAGGGCTGTACACCCGAAACCTTAATTTTGAATGCGACAGTTGCGCTTCAACCAGATAAAACGAATTTTAAATTGACAAAATCGAGGTTTCGTATTCTACTATTTTCTCCTCCGCAACTGGACCAATTTTTAAAAAAATTTCATCATCAGTATGAGAAAGATACTTTCTGTGCATCTATCGGCGTATTTTTTTTTAAATCGACCGTTAAATAAGCACGCTGGACTCGTTTCGTGGGTGTAAAAAAGATGCGATTTTATAGATCTTTGGCGGCTCCTAGCTCCTATAAAAAATAATAAATCAAAAAAAATAAAACAATAGATGCACCCCAATGGTTGATATCCATAGCATATTAAAAAATAATTTCTCTAGTGCCATAATTGAGGAAGGGAGAAGTATAGTACGTTTGTATGGACAATGCGCTGCTGTCCAGCCCTCTTAAAGCACTGAACAGATTACGATGGAACTTTTAGGATTTGTTGTATGCATGTCCGGGAAGATTACTGTGAAAAAAAATCGCCCAAAAACGGGAACGGAAACGGGAATGTATGGCATTGCAACGCAATCATTTTAAATGTTTTCGCGTCGCGACCTGCGTTGTTAGGCTAAAATAAACAAACAATTGAATAATTTCAGATGTGTTCGCTGCCTGCATTTTTCCGACAAATAGGATCGGGAACGAGAACGAAAACGGGAACGGGAACGGGAATGCAAGAGGAACGGGAATTGCATGCGTTATTGTGGCATTGCAACGCATGCCGGGTTCAGTTAGTAAATAATAAAATAAATGCGAAGTCAATGTCGATAAGTAGCGCTATACCAAACAATTGTATGTATCTTGTGGAGTTGTCAGGATTGCGCTCTAAGTACGCGATATGTATGTATGTATTACGTTTATGTGCACAAGTAGATTATGCGTCAGTCGTCATGACGTTTGGTAAAAATAACATTTGCATGTGTCGATGTTGTTACCGCATCACGCCACGTTGCTATCGCCTTATCTTCGCAAACACGCAAGCAATTCGGCAAGCCTTTGGCGGATCGTTAAAACTACCAGTTCAAATGTCACCGACCACAGAAACCGCGGGAAAACCCGAGTCGGAAGAGGAAATGCCCGCTGGAGCTGTGGACAGATGGCCAAATTATGTGCCGGTTAATTATATATATATATATATATATATATATATATTATCCAGTTAACCCTTTGAGTGCTGACGTCTTTTCTGTTGAAAGCCCGCCACGCTGAAAATTACGCCAACATTTCCAACTAGAATTATTTAGACATCCAATAGAAAGAAGGTATAAAAATTGTAACTAATCCAAACACACCCTGGATAACTACCGCCGAGGATTTAGAGTTTTGTAAAGGTTTATTTAGAATCTCTAATATATTTTGCAACAATCAAATATAAACTTTGGAAAGAGACTTTGTATATATGTTTACATCGGTCTCCGTGATTTGACAGAATGTTAAATTACAGAAAACGCAAATATCATAATGCAAAGATCGAAAATCGAAAGATCTTAACTTAACTTAACTTTGGTCAACTTAGTCAAGATACCCCAACAAGAGCCCTGGATCGAAGGACTCCAATATAAATACGTTTCCACAATATTAATTGACTTCCTTCAATATGCATATGTATGCCCATATGTAGAAGTACTATATTTATTACATAATCTGTAGCTCGTTTTCGTTAGGAGTTGGTACATGGAGTATCGATGAATCCATGAAAACTTCCATCCGCCCGAGCAACGCTGGGTTATTCATCTAGGCCCTAGATAGCAATAGAAAATATAGCGAATATTTAAATCCTAGATTCTAGGTTTTCAATATTAAAATACTTGAATTAAAAGTTTAAATATTTAAATATTAAAATTATACTACATATTATTTATGGGTCTCCGTGACGAGCCGGAATGTTTAATTACAGAAAACGCAAATATCGGAAGGCAAAGATCGAAAATCGAAAGATCTTAAGTCGAAAGATAATAAAAAGGTGCATGGTAAACGGTACATACTCACGCACGTACTCAGTTAATTTGCGCGAGCAGGGTACAACAGGAACAAGAGGAACAGGCTTTAACTTTTTAATGTGCGCGCGCAGAATACGGGAGGAAAAGCCTGTTCCTCTTGTTCCTGTTGTATCCTGCTCGCGCAAATTAAGTGAGTATGTACCGTTTACCATGCACCATTTTTTTTTTTTGATCTTTCGACTTAAGATCTTTCGATTTTCGATCTTTGCATTCTGATATTTGCGTTTTCTGTAATTTAACATTCTGTCAAGTCACGTAGACCCATGTTTACATATATGTACGCTTCGTTCGTTGGTTCGTAGTTTTTTTTCGATTCATAGGCGCCGATTCAATTTTTTTCGATTCAAAGAATTCTGTCCCTGGGGGCGAAGGCGGCGGGGGCGCGGGCTCCGGGGACGCAGGCGCCGGATTCTGGTATACATATAATTTCGAAAGAGACTTAGTATATATGTTTGTTTGTTCGTGACATTCAATTTATTAAAAAAAACAAATGAGTATTCAAATAAAATTATATAAAATAAAATTATTCAAATAAATTTAATGATATGTTTACTATTAGATTAGTCATGTTTAAGCTGTTTATATTACAAATACCGAGCGAAGCCGGGTAAAACCACTAGTATGATATAAACAAAATTAGTCTATTGATGAATGTATTTTTCCAAAACTAGTTCCATCTTCTTCGTTGTTGTTAAAATGTAATGCTCGCAATCTAAATGCCAAGCCACAATATAAAATACTCAGCAGTTAGGGATTTCCATCGGGAAATTCTGATATGTGGTTATAAATTCAGAAATTCCGGTGTAAATTAGTCTTTATGAACATTGACACGGATTACTCGACCCATATTCAATGCATTTTTTTCAATGCTACCTGGAAAGGCTTAGCGGGTAGTATTCTTGTTTAATTTATACATGCTCAATATACAACAATTTTCAGGCTCATGGACTTGTTGACAAAACGCCGTTCGGCGTTGGGTCACGATTCAAAGAGTTAAGGGTAAATACGGTACAAAATGCCGAGGTTTATCGGTACTATCACCATCATCATCATTTACTGCTGGATAAAGGCCTCTCTTTCGAGCAACTCTCATCGATCTCGTCCCACACATTTTTTTCTAATTTCATCCATGTAGTAATAATTAAAGAGGGGACCCAGAGCGTTCCTTTCATTGTTCAATTGTTGTAAATGCATTGTTAAAGGTTCGCCGAACCTTTTTTTTTAACTCTAGCTTTGTAAATAGAGCCAAACCGCCCCGATTCCTGGAAAAAGCACGGTCTCTATCCGCGCTCTAGTAATAACTAGAGGTAGGACCGGAAGCGTGCTTTTTCCAGGAAACAGGGCAAAGTACAAAGCTAGAGAGCATAAAAAAGGTTCATCATAAAAATGAACAAAGAACGGCGCAAAGTTGGTCCGCTCTTTAGTAATAACATTCTCTCCTCTCTTTTTACTTAGTAACAATAGATGAAGTTTTGTGATCATGCGAAAATTCGAACTCATAATCGATTACTGATCACGTTTTCATGATCTAGAAAAAATGTGTGTGTGTGTGTGTCTGTGTATTTTGGGGATTTTTTGAACACCGTTAGTCCTATCGAACCAAAACTTGGTATCGAGCGCTGAAATTCTTATAGACATGACGAAAATTTTTTGCTTAATAATGGCAATGGGCGGGTAATGCAGCTAGAAGAACGGATGATAGATTGACGAAAGAAGTGCTCGAATGGTATCCGAGAGAATGTAAAAGGGTGCAAGGAAGGTCACAGGGGAGATGGGTGAATGAAAACAGAAAAATGTGTGAGATGAGAGGGATGAGAGTTGCCCTAAACAGAGACGAATGGAAGCGTGTTGATAAATGATTTTTTACAAGGCTCTTTTATGTTTTTTTTTTTTTTTAAATGGATTTAGCTAGCAAGCTTGAAAAGGTTCGCTGCCGCTGCACTATTGACGTTTTGATTAGACAACGATCAAGTTGTTCAACTTATTCATGTATGATATCATTTTGAAGGAAAATTTTCCCACTTTTTATGCGTGTTCCAAAAGTCTTGATAGTAGTAAGTCTTTTTTTTTAATGATACGTACATCCATATTCGATTCGGTCTTATATTGGAAGGCTGTCAACTATTGGTGCAGTTACCCGCCTGATCAAATGAATATTTACTTCGGTTAATTATAATAACATTATCGCGAACTTTATCGACCGGATCGTACTTGGCACTTACAGGGTTAATGTGCTCATTTGCATACTACGTATTGATTTTTATTAAAGCCGTTTCATATTTTATTTACGTGAATTGCGAACCCCGTACAAATTGGTGCCGGTCAATAAATACTACATATAATACGTATTTTTATACTTAAAGAGTACTTATTCAATAAGCGTAATAGAATATAATATTTACATGCATATATATGTATGTAGATTATAATCAGAATTTTACTCCATTGTCATGCCGATTATGCCATGTTATATTTTGTAAAATTGAAAATGCTGCTAAAAAGTGCCTTCCTCGACAATTAATTACAAACATTACAGCATTTTTATTACATAAATCGCTTTCGAGATTTCGAGAGACTGGAGAACACGAAAGTTACAATTAATAAATCCATATAGACATCTATGGATTTATTAATTGGATTAATTAATAAATCAAATTCAGATATTTGTGACATTGCGGGTAGGATGGTTTATGCCAATTTGATGGAGGAACCGTTTCAACAATGAAATCAGATAAATTGGCAAACTCTGATAGGAAACGATCGACTTGGAGTCACAAATATCCAAGTCTGACCAGCATTTTTAAAGATTAGCATGGGATTGAACCCGGTAATCTCTTGGTGTTAAACATAAACGCAACAACCAAGCCATACTGCTGGCTGGCTGGTAAAATACCATTTAAAAATATATAACCATAGCACTTTGACTACCAATAGTTACATTTGCTTTGTCTACCACTGAACTACATAGTGCAGTTTGCAAATTTGTTATCTAAAGTGGGCTGTTGACCCGAGAGTTGAAGTTGCAACTTCGCTGCAGGTCATATCTCATTGTGCGCAAATGTGCACATTTACCAAATAATGCGGTGGCTGTGAACAGATTTAGTAAAATACACATATATTTGTACAAATATCCAACTCAAAGATTAGCATGGGATTGAACCCGATAATCTTGGTGCTAAACATAAACGCAACCACCGAGCCATACTGCTGGATAATAAAATAAAATCTATATCTTTATATATATAAAAAATGAATGTCTGTATGTCTCGAATAGGCTCTTAAGAGGGCTGTACACCCGAAACCTTAATTTTGAATGCGACAGTTGCGCTTCAACCAGATAAAACGAATTTTAAATTGACAAAATCGAGGTTTCGTATTCTACTATTTTCTCCTCCGCAACTGGACCAATTTTTAAAAAAATTTCATCATCAGTATGAGAAAGATACTTTCTGTGCATCTATCGGCGTATTTTTTTTTAAATCGACCGTTAAATAAGCACGCTGGACTCGTTTCGTGGGTGTAAAAAAGATGCGATTTTATAGATCTTTGGCGGCTCCTAGCTCCTATAAAAAATAATAAATCAAAAAAAATAAAACAATAGATGCACCCCAATGGTTGATATCCATAGCATATTAAAAAATAATTTCTCTAGTGCCATAATTGAGGAAGGGAGAAGTATAGTACGTTTGTATGGACAATGCGCTGCTGTCCAGCCCTCTTAAAGCACTGAACAGATTACGATGGAACTTTTAGGATTTGTTGTATGCATGTCCGGGAAGATTACTGTGAAAAAAAATCGCCCAAAAACGGGAACGGAAACGGGAATGTATGGCATTGCAACGCAATCATTTTAAATGTTTTCGCGTCGCGACCTGCGTTGTTAGGCTAAAATAAACAAACAATTGAATAATTTCAGATGTGTTCGCTGCCTGCATTTTTCCGACAAATAGGATCGGGAACGAGAACGAAAACGGGAACGGGAACGGGAATGCAAGAGGAACGGGAATTGCATGCGTTATTGTGGCATTGCAACGCATGCCGGGTTCAGTTAGTAAATAATAAAATAAATGCGAAGTCAATGTCGATAAGTAGCGCTATACCAAACAATTGTATGTATCTTGTGGAGTTGTCAGGATTGCGCTCTAAGTACGCGATATGTATGTATGTATTACGTTTATGTGCACAAGTAGATTATGCGTCAGTCGTCATGACGTTTGGTAAAAATAACATTTGCATGTGTCGATGTTGTTACCGCATCACGCCACGTTGCTATCGCCTTATCTTCGCAAACACGCAAGCAATTCGGCAAGCCTTTGGCGGATCGTTAAAACTACCAGTTCAAATGTCACCGACCACAGAAACCGCGGGAAAACCCGAGTCGGAAGAGGAAATGCCCGCTGGAGCTGTGGACAGATGGCCAAATTATGTGCCGGTTAATTATATATATATATATATATATATATATATATTATCCAGTTAACCCTTTGAGTGCTGACGTCTTTTCTGTTGAAAGCCCGCCACGCTGAAAATTACGCCAACATTTCCAACTAGAATTATTTAGACATCCAATAGAAAGAAGGTATAAAAATTGTAACTAATCCAAACACACCCTGGATAACTACCGCCGAGGATTTAGAGTTTTGTAAAGGTTTATTTAGAATCTCTAATATATTTTGCAACAATCAAATATAAACTTTGGAAAGAGACTTTGTATATATGTTTACATCGGTCTCCGTGATTTGACAGAATGTTAAATTACAGAAAACGCAAATATCATAATGCAAAGATCGAAAATCGAAAGATCTTAACTTAACTTAACTTTGGTCAACTTAGTCAAGATACCCCAACAAGAGCCCTGGATCGAAGGACTCCAATATAAATACGTTTCCACAATATTAATTGACTTCCTTCAATATGCATATGTATGCCCATATGTAGAAGTACTATATTTATTACATAATCTGTAGCTCGTTTTCGTTAGGAGTTGGTACATGGAGTATCGATGAATCCATGAAAACTTCCATCCGCCCGAGCAACGCTGGGTTATTCATCTAGGCCCTAGATAGCAATAGAAAATATAGCGAATATTTAAATCCTAGATTCTAGGTTTTCAATATTAAAATACTTGAATTAAAAGTTTAAATATTTAAATATTAAAATTATACTACATATTATTTATGGGTCTCCGTGACGAGCCGGAATGTTTAATTACAGAAAACGCAAATATCGGAAGGCAAAGATCGAAAATCGAAAGATCTTAAGTCGAAAGATAATAAAAAGGTGCATGGTAAACGGTACATACTCACGCACGTACTCAGTTAATTTGCGCGAGCAGGGTACAACAGGAACAAGAGGAACAGGCTTTAACTTTTTAATGTGCGCGCGCAGAATACGGGAGGAAAAGCCTGTTCCTCTTGTTCCTGTTGTATCCTGCTCGCGCAAATTAAGTGAGTATGTACCGTTTACCATGCACCATTTTTTTTTTTTGATCTTTCGACTTAAGATCTTTCGATTTTCGATCTTTGCATTCTGATATTTGCGTTTTCTGTAATTTAACATTCTGTCAAGTCACGTAGACCCATGTTTACATATATGTACGCTTCGTTCGTTGGTTCGTAGTTTTTTTTCGATTCATAGGCGCCGATTCAATTTTTTTCGATTCAAAGAATTCTGTCCCTGGGGGCGAAGGCGGCGGGGGCGCGGGCTCCGGGGACGCAGGCGCCGGATTCTGGTATACATATAATTTCGAAAGAGACTTAGTATATATGTTTGTTTGTTCGTGACATTCAATTTATTAAAAAAAACAAATGAGTATTCAAATAAAATTATATAAAATAAAATTATTCAAATAAATTTAATGATATGTTTACTATTAGATTAGTCATGTTTAAGCTGTTTATATTACAAATACCGAGCGAAGCCGGGTAAAACCACTAGTATGATATAAACAAAATTAGTCTATTGATGAATGTATTTTTCCAAAACTAGTTCCATCTTCTTCGTTGTTGTTAAAATGTAATGCTCGCAATCTAAATGCCAAGCCACAATATAAAATACTCAGCAGTTAGGGATTTCCATCGGGAAATTCTGATATGTGGTTATAAATTCAGAAATTCCGGTGTAAATTAGTCTTTATGAACATTGACACGGATTACTCGACCCATATTCAATGCATTTTTTTCAATGCTACCTGGAAAGGCTTAGCGGGTAGTATTCTTGTTTAATTTATACATGCTCAATATACAACAATTTTCAGGCTCATGGACTTGTTGACAAAACGCCGTTCGGCGTTGGGTCACGATTCAAAGAGTTAAGGGTAAATACGGTACAAAATGCCGAGGTTTATCGGTACTATCACCATCATCATCATTTACTGCTGGATAAAGGCCTCTCTTTCGAGCAACTCTCATCGATCTCGTCCCACACATTTTTTTCTAATTTCATCCATGTAGTAATAATTAAAGAGGGGACCCAGAGCGTTCCTTTCATTGTTCAATTGTTGTAAATGCATTGTTAAAGGTTCGCCGAACCTTTTTTTTTAACTCTAGCTTTGTAAATAGAGCCAAACCGCCCCGATTCCTGGAAAAAGCACGGTCTCTATCCGCGCTCTAGTAATAACTAGAGGTAGGACCGGAAGCGTGCTTTTTCCAGGAAACAGGGCAAAGTACAAAGCTAGAGAGCATAAAAAAGGTTCATCATAAAAATGAACAAAGAACGGCGCAAAGTTGGTCCGCTCTTTAGTAATAACATTCTCTCCTCTCTTTTTACTTAGTAACAATAGATGAAGTTTTGTGATCATGCGAAAATTCGAACTCATAATCGATTACTGATCACGTTTTCATGATCTAGAAAAAATGTGTGTGTGTGTGTGTCTGTGTATTTTGGGGATTTTTTGAACACCGTTAGTCCTATCGAACCAAAACTTGGTATCGAGCGCTGAAATTCTTATAGACATGACGAAAATTTTTTGCTTAATAATGGCAATGGGCGGGTAATGCAGCTAGAAGAACGGATGATAGATTGACGAAAGAAGTGCTCGAATGGTATCCGAGAGAATGTAAAAGGGTGCAAGGAAGGTCACAGGGGAGATGGGTGAATGAAAACAGAAAAATGTGTGAGATGAGAGGGATGAGAGTTGCCCTAAACAGAGACGAATGGAAGCGTGTTGATAAATGATTTTTTACAAGGCTCTTTTATGTTTTTTTTTTTTTTTAAATGGATTTAGCTAGCAAGCTTGAAAAGGTTCGCTGCCGCTGCACTATTGACGTTTTGATTAGACAACGATCAAGTTGTTCAACTTATTCATGTATGATATCATTTTGAAGGAAAATTTTCCCACTTTTTATGCGTGTTCCAAAAGTCTTGATAGTAGTAAGTCTTTTTTTTTAATGATACGTACATCCATATTCGATTCGGTCTTATATTGGAAGGCTGTCAACTATTGGTGCAGTTACCCGCCTGATCAAATGAATATTTACTTCGGTTAATTATAATAACATTATCGCGAACTTTATCGACCGGATCGTACTTGGCACTTACAGGGTTAATGTGCTCATTTGCATACTACGTATTGATTTTTATTAAAGCCGTTTCATATTTTATTTACGTGAATTGCGAACCCCGTACAAATTGGTGCCGGTCAATAAATACTACATATAATACGTATTTTTATACTTAAAGAGTACTTATTCAATAAGCGTAATAGAATATAATATTTACATGCATATATATGTATGTAGATTATAATCAGAATTTTACTCCATTGTCATGCCGATTATGCCATGTTATATTTTGTAAAATTGAAAATGCTGCTAAAAAGTGTCCGCTAATTGAATACTTTTGTGTGAAAAAACGATGCTAACCTTTGCTATTTTTATTACAATACACATCGTATGTATGTAAATCTGTCAGTCGTATGTTTTTATTTTTTGTACTCTTTCTTACAAAATAGATTTTAGTTAGTGTGGAACAATCTACATACATACATACATATGTATGTACATAAAATTTCTGAGAATTTCGTGTGTTTGATATGTATATGTATGCCTTTATGTATATGAGGAAATATAAATATTACCCCTATTTACTTCCCACTGCCTTTTTATAAGGTATGCTGGGCTTTGACTCACTATCTTTTGGCATGAATTATTTCATTGGAGTATTAAAGGGAAGAATCGACAACTCTTCGATTTTATTAGAATTTAAATTTTCGGCGCCTGAATGCGGTAGAGCTTTGCGTCATCATCAATTTTGCAACCTACTCCTGCGAAAACGTCTGCTTTCAATAACTCGTCTCTTATAAAGGCTATCCGGTTCCTTAATGTGATAGATTAAGGAACCAGACCTATTCAATTGTCATGTTGATGAGCTGGTCAGTTTCTTGAGATTCAACACGAGACTATTTGAATGATGTGAATGATTGTTATATTTTATTTTCTTTCTTTGTTGTTTTCTTTTTTTGTAAGACTGGTGTGACGCTTTGGGGTAGTCTGTCAGGTCACAATGGTCATTTTATTGTTATTATTATTATAAAATAATTAATAAATAAATGTTATACTATAGTTTGCTTCTGAATGAGACAATGCTAATTTTAGATGAATTCGAAGTCAGTTTTACTTTGTGATTATAATATTTATAAAATAATATTACAGTACCCCTTACATTCTGCAAAAAAATTATAAGCATTGGTTTTATTGATTAGAATACTCGTAATTTTTGTTTTTTTGTTGGGATCATATGACATAGTAGGTTAGATGGTTTTTGCCAATTTGACCAGGATCTGTTTCAACAATGAAATCAGATAAGTCGGCAAACTCTGCTTAGGAAACGACCTACTTGAGGTCACAAATATCCGAATCTGGTCGGCAGCACTACAAATAATACTCGGAATAAATTCTTTTCAATCGAGATCAACTCACGGGATCGAAGCCAGCAACCTCTCGGTTGTCAGAATCAAGGCAACCACCAAGATATGCTGCTGGCTAATCTAATATATAATTTCGAAAGAGACTTTGTAATTATGTAATGTTGGTTGGTAACATCGAAAACAAATCTATGACGACGATTCGATATTGTTTCGATTCTATATATATATTTTTTCCATTCAAATAAATTTAATAAAAAAACAAATGAATATTTACTATTAGATTCGCCACGTTTAAGCTGTTTATATTACAAATACTGAGCGAAGCCGGATAAAACAACTAGGTTATTATAAATAAAAACTTTTTTGAGGAAACTTAAAGAAAGGATAAGTCTGAGCACTCACCATCAGGGCCGAGAGGAATCCCGGGCCCTGGAAATAGAATTCCATAGCCTATGACAAACCAAAAAAAAATATCTTATTGATATATTTTTAATATGCTAAAAATCTATCAGAACTATTAGAAAAATACCTATATATATGTACATAGGTATTTTTGGCTATTTTTGGAAATAATCGAGTAAGAAAGTATCATATAACAGGTACGATTTTACATGGACACAAAGATCGCGGAAATGCGCAGATCCAAAAATAATACACATTTAGCATTAAAGTAATATATGTATTTTGATGTAGAATAATATAAAATATCAATATCAATCAGTCTAACGATCTAACACGGGGCCCCTCAAGTAGTCCGGGCCCTGAAACTTTAACCCCAGCTTCCTTCCCCTCTCGGCGGCCCGGCTCCCTTCTCTAATTAGTAAAAAAATAATTTATGTTTGATTTATGTGCAATAAATAAGTTTGTGTACGATTTGATAGATGTCTCGTTGAATTGCGAGTTTTTCAGTGTCTCGTAACTCAGTTACTTATATAATGAAAAATGCTGCAATATTTGTAATTGGCTAGGAAGGCGCATTGGGGTTGCCTGTAATGCCTTCCTGGTATGTGTTGTCATAAAATAAATGTACTTCATCGGCAGTCGGTAGTTATTCCGTATATGCATAGGGACAAAACAGTAACTTAACTCGGTTTTCTCCCTCACACGCGATCTCACTCGCACGCATTAGGGCCGGGCCGCACCGCTCAACTCGCGAACAACTTGGCTGAGGGCGACCAGACCAATGCATGCAGGTAGATGGGACATGCCGCACTCGTCAACTTCTTTGTTGCACACATTTCCATACATTTATTCGTGTCGCGCAACAAGTCGGCCGACAAAGTTGCACGGTGCGGCCCGGCCCTTAGGCCGAAGTGCTGTTCGGAGAACACATATTACCGCGGTGCACAGGCTACGATGCTCTGACGTAGTTGCTCAAAATTTATTTTTTACTCATTTTACATATGTATGTATGTATGTGTTACATTTTCAAAGCAAAAATAAGACCCTGAAACTTTGAATAGCAAAAGTAAAGTTTTTCCGTATGGAAAAACTTTACTTTTAAAGTTTTTTTGTATAGAATGAAGACCTAAAAAATACGTACATCTAATTTATGAAACTAGATATTTTACCCAGAACTCTACATACACGTACATATATCATTTTAAAACAAAAGTACATATACTAAACATATGTAGTATTAAAGTTCAATATTTAAAATGTAACTTTCCTCACCTAAGACGTCACACGTATGTAAAAGCCATGAAAGACGTCGATTCGTTGAATTAACAATGCATTTTTTGGTCATTTTTTTACTAACTTACTTTTAGTCGAAAACTTTGGACATTGTCTCAGGATCGTAAATGTGAATACATACATACAGATGTATAAATAAATAAAATAAATATTGTATACATATTTTAATAACTACAGATCATTAAGTTTCACTTCTCCTCATATACACTACCGTCCATATGTTTAAGACCAAAGTGTTTTTGGAGCATATTTTACACAATTTTGGACCAATTTAAAAAATATAAACTCAGTTATGTTCAAAAAATACGCATTTATTAAAATAAATAAAGATATTACAACAATTAATAAACATAAAATTATAAAAAAATAAAAACGTCAAACTGAACTTTCGTCAAAAAACCCACCCTTACTTTTAATCACTGCTGCACATAGTCTCGGCATTCTATTTATTAAATTTTGAAGTGTGATGGGAGGTATGGACTTCCAACTTTCCTGTAGATGATTCCAAAACTTATTTATGGATGTTGAGCGATGGATTCTGGTTCGTCTGTCCAATTCGTCCCACAAAAGTTCTATTGGGTTTAAATCGGGGGATTGAGGAGGCCAGTTCATGATTTTTAAATTATTTTTTTCTTCTTCTTGTTGTAAGAAGTCCATGCATAGCTTTGATTTATGTTTTGGGTCATTATCTTGTTGGAATATAAAATCATGCCCACATAAGTTCCGGCCGCACGGCAAAACTTGTTCTTTTAAAATTTTCAAATACCCTTCTTTTTTTAAAATTCCATTAATTTTGATTAAAATCCCAACTCCAGCTCTTGAGAAACATCCCCATATCATTATGGATCCACCACCATACTTGATTGTTGGCAGCACACAGTCTGGCATCATTTTTTCTTGGGGAGTGCGCCGGACGTAAACTCGTCTTTTCGAACCGAACAATTCAAACTTCGATTCATCGGACCAAATCACTTTTGACCAATCTTCAATTGACCAATTACGATGCTGAAGAGCCCAAGCTAGTCTTTTCGCTTTATTATTTCTTCTTAATAATGGTTTTCTTACTGCTATGCGCCCTTCCAGCTTCACTTCCATCAGCCGACGTTTAACCGTGGTGACCGATACTTTTTTGAAGGCTGTCTTTTCTATGTCAGAGGCGATTTCTGGTGCCGTTATCCTTCTATTTCGCTTGCTCAATAATATCATTTGTTGATCCAATGCTTGTGTTGTGATTCTGGGACGTCCTGATTTTGATAAATCCATAATGTTGTTAGAATTTTGGAATTTTTTTATCGTCTGTTGTACTGCAGTCTTCGAAATATTCAAATTTTCGGCGATATATCGTTGGGTTTTTTGCTGTTTGTAAAGAGCAATAATGGCTCCTCGAGTTTCCATGGTGAGATTTTTATTTTTTCCCATATTTCTTCAAAAATTTTTGTCCTCTTTATGTATTATAAATTTTTCCGCTAGTACGACTTCAAAGTCTGACTGATCAGATTAAACTGAACCAAATTCATTTAGGGTTTATTATTTTGAACTGTTTCGATGTCATATCAGCAGGATAAAATAACAAATAAAGTTCGTAACATAAACTGCGTATAGTAGAGTTGTCGAATTGCAACATGTGTCGATTCGTCACGCGGTGTCTTTGAGCCCATTTTGAACCCTTATATAAAAAAAACAACAAACCAATGGGATAATCCCTGTTTTTTTTGCTCAAATTAAATCCAAGGGTGTAGGGAAACAAATGATACCCATTTCTTTGAACTATTTTACGCTAAATTATTTTAATGGACATTAGAAATCGAGTTATAGGTTTGGTCTTAAACATATGGACGGTAGTGTACATATACATACACACAAAACGCTATTCAATTCTTTACAAAGTCATCGTTCTGTATAAGAACTAAAATCAATCAATCAGATATTTAATGAGTTTGCACGCAATAATACATAGCACATATTATAAATATACATAAGTTCTATGTAGTCATAATAAGATCATTTGGATTATTATCAACATGCAGGTCAGGCGTTATCATAATATTTTCTAATCTGTGGCGGATGTACATTCATATATGTATAATACACAAGTATATGTGTATTTTACTAAATCTGTCCACAGCCACCGCATTATTTGGTAAATGTGCACATTTGCGCCCAATGAGATATGACCTGACAACGAAGTTGGAGCTTCAACTCTCGGGTCAACAGCCCACTTTAGATAACAAATTTGCAAACTGCACTATGTAGTTCAGTGGTAGCCAAAGCAAGTGTAACTATCGGTAGTCAAAATGCTATGGTTATATATTTTTAAATGGTATTTTACCAGCCAGCCAGCAGTATGGCTCGGTGGTTGCGTTTATGTTTAGCACCGAGAGGTTACCGGTTTCAATCCTGTGCTAATCTTTAATACTGCTGGTCAGATTTGGATATTTGTGACTCCAATTTGATCGTTTCCTATCAGAGTTTGTCAATTAATCTGATTTCATTGTTGAAACGGTTCCTCCATCAAATTGGCATAAACCATCCTACCCACTATGTCACAAATATCTGAATTTGATTAATGTACAATATGTAAAAATTTATGTACAAGTCTAAATTAATAGATATCTCTATGAATTATTGAACACAAAGTTAACAACTTTGTGTTCTTCAGCCTCTCGAAAAACAGCGATTTATGTAATAAAAATGCTGCAATGTTTGTAATTAATTGTCTAGGAAGGGGGGGTCTAACTGTTATGCCTTCCTGGTATGTATATATCTACATATGTGACATAAATTACAGTCCATTTCATGACAGATCGAACCTCAACTAATGAATCAGTGTGCAGTTGCTCTATTTAGAAATTGCACGCAATTGATCGGTAGTTCGCGTCTCCTTTAAATAAAAAAAAAATCATTTGCTTATTTGTCGACACTCTCCTTCAATAAGTTGACTAGATCAGAGCTTTTCAAACATTAATTCAAGACTATACATTTCTGAAGACAGCGGAAAATCACCGGATTTTGAGAACTACATACATATACTATTTAAAGTACTCAAAGGTGATTTTGAATTGAAGTAAATGCTTATTCATCAGGAAGAAAAGCGAAAGATGTGATCCCAGTAGAGTATATGTCTCAAGTACAATTGCAATTGTAAATTTGGGCAATTATAGTGTTATAGAATTCTATTAAAAATAATATAAACCCTGTATAAAGGAAAAGGAGGGTGTTGTTCAAATCTCTTCTGATTATATGAAATTGAAACAGCTTATATGAAACTTTTTGTACATTATAAATAATGTGCTTTCACTTAATTATTCGCTCTTCAGTATTGATAGTTTGACGACCTCTGAACTAGGGTAAACGTTACAGCTGTTAGTCAATGTATAGTGATTGGCTACATAGACCAAAACAATGCACTGAAGCCAATCGACGGCGAAATTAAATATTGACATCAGTTAGTAGTGAGCAGGAGCACTATCGAGGACATAAAAGATTCAAAGTAATGTTCATGGGGCTCTCATTTTGTTACTTTAATATCCTAGTGGGAAAACAACTGCAGCGTTACCCATATGTATTATTAATGGCGTAAAATGCACTGAAAACTGTTCTTTTATAATCATTAAAAATTTACCAGAAGCAATTTCAATTTCACACACTATAAAACTTTATAGACCACCTCATGAATTATTTTCGATATTTCTGCCACCGGCAAACAGTGTTATAAAGTTGTTAAGATTTACTTCCAGTGTATATCATTTATTTAGACAAATTAGTGGATCCATACACATAGCAACTGTCTACAATAGAGTTGAAAGTGCTTATTCTAAATATAGATTCTTTCCTGGACATTTAACCGGAGCTGATCTCTGGTCGCCTATCATGACCTGCCGTAGATACGGTTTCTCATAAATTGGTTAGCTTCTATCGTCGGGTCAGCATATTTATTTTGATAATGCTTTTTGTTTTGAAATTCACTTTATCAGATCACGACAACAACGTGTCGCATACTCGTCAGAAAAACATGATGTTGAACCTTTGACATGCGGTGATAAACTTGCACGATATGCTGGGTTTTGATCTCTGGTTTGACCTGAAAGTTCGATAGAAACATTATCAATAAACTGCATACTGTGGACTAATTGAAATGATAATCAAGTTTATTATTATTTCAAACTAGTGTTGGATGAAATATCATATGGGTTATGGCTAACGTGGCCATTTATTTTTTCCTCAAAACGAGACATATACCAATTTTTGGCTATGTACATATGTGTATTCAAAAAAACGCATATTTTTTCATTGTTTTATTTATTAATGAAAAGAACAGGAATGAATATGTGAAAATAAATAATTTATGTGGTCTTATATTTTTTGAGGAACGAATTTGCTCGAATATTTTTGTTGTTGATTTCAAATAATAATGAAATTCTGGGCAGGATATCTTAAAATTTAATTTGGTAATTAGCATTGCTTTAAGAATTACGACTTGCAACTGTGTTTCGCTTGTCCACAATTTATTCATAAGAGAAAAGACAATTTCTACGAGCGCATTAGTGCCGAGCAGGCATAAAAATTGTAACCTTGGGTTGCTCTCTTTTTGAAAACGGGACATTTCGACGTCCCGAAGCTGTGCTTGGGGACAACGGGATAGGCTAGCTAAAAACGGGACGGTCCCATTCAAAACGGGACGTATGGTCACATTAGTTATGGCATATTAAGTTATTAAATAATAAAAAAATTAAACGATCATCATTAAAATATCATCGCTGAAACGTAACTGTTATTTAAAATATCTCATACATAGAAAGAGCTTTTTCACTATTTGATATTTTCAGTATTTAAAAGACAGATAAACTTTTATATCTTATTTTTTTTATCGTTTCTATCGAAATGACCACCAACGGTGAACTTTAATCTGGAGTTTGGAATTAAGAACGCGTGTCGATATGAAATGGGACAATTTCAAGGTTTCCGTGACCTTTCCATTTTCGATTGTCAGTGTCAATGGTTATCAGCTCCCCGGTACAAAAGTGTATTTGAAATTGGAAACGTGTTCATCTTACACGCGCTCTCTTATTATGTCTCTTGTCACAACTTTGATAATAAGTCAAAAAAAAAAGGAATATGTATGTGCTATCTGTCAAATAAATTAATCTATATACGTTTTATGATACTTGCAGTGTAACAAGTATGATCGTATATTTTATATTTAGTATCTATGTAACTATCGGCCGAAGACGTCTTTGATAACAATTCCGTCAACTGTTATATCATTCAAAATAACAGTTGCAAGTCATTTTAATTAATTTTTGTATACATTTATGAGATGTTTGCATGATTGCATGGTATTGCAACGTGATGTAAGTTATATGTTATTTGTTATTCCTTTGATAAGTAAGACATGCTATTTTAACATTACAAGCTTGCATTGATTGCTGTCAATTAATGACCTTTCATTATGTTGATTGCTTATTAATTTATTTTTTTGTTTGCAGATTCAGCATAGTTAATATTGTATATACAATACATTTCCAACATGGAAAACGGTGTTAAACTGACCAACGGTTATCATAATAACCATAGTGATATTTCAATTAGTAAAAATGTAAGTGATGTTGATAATCTTTTATACATACATACGTTTATATTTAATATTAAACATTATTTATATATGATGATGAATGTTTCAGGGTGATCTCAAGGTAAAGGCAAAAGACATGTCAAATCATTCTACGCATAACGGAACTGACGAAACTTTCTTGAATGGTAAAATTTATATCAAATATGAACATGCAATTAGCAAATATACCTGGCGTTGCTTGAGTGTATATTAACAATTAAATAGTGACTAATATTGAATAACTTTCGCTTGGAACATACATATACTGCATATATGTATGCTCTTGTAAATATATTTAGTCTTTTAAGCATAATTATACATTATATGTATATTTTGGTTTTACTCAGCAAGCCTAATCGTTTAATGTATGTAATAGAATTAATGTCGAATGCTCTTCTAACAGTACATTGTACAATTTCTAGGACCTAATCAATTGTTACCATCTACCGAGTACACTACAACGTTACCCAGTGGCCGTGTTAAATTACGAGTCCTCGATAAAGGCGTTGCCTCTGAACCACCAGTGTCGGTGCCGGGTCTGCTCAGTCGAACAGTGGCTCGTTATCCTGACGTGGTGGCAATAGCGTCTAGAAACCCGGACGGATCCTGGGATAAGTCTACGTACAGGTAATGATCGATCTGTGATGAGCCGTACGCAAGTGTTAGAATCGGAAATTTAATTTGAATATATATAATTTTTTAATTTGCAGGGAATACCAGCAGCTTATACGTACATGTGCTAAAGGTTTCATTGAACTTGGTCTTCAGAAGCATCACGCAGTTTGCATCCTTGGATTCAATTCACCGCAGTGGTTCATATCGGATCTTGCTGCAATACACGCTGGGTTAGTATTCATTGCCATACCTATAAGAATGCTAAGCTCTTGTAAACTATTATATAATTTGTGTATAATAGTTTCATGCAATTATCATTTGTCTCCCCCAACCTTTTTTGGATTGTCCTACAAGCCTTTAAACTACCAAAAATTTTGAAAGGTACCATACATTTTCTCAGCATTCTGAACACATTCAGTTTAGTTAGGTTAGGCTCAATCTTTTAGTTAGGTTAGGTTCAATATTTTGATTCTTGAAAGTGAAATGAAAACTATTTCTTAAAAATGTAAGAATATAGCAAAACTTCTACGATCCCGAACCGAAGTCGGTGACGCAACGCAAGCTGTACGATTGCATCATCGCGTTCCTGTACAAACACCCTCGTCTGAAATGTCTTCGTTCATACAACGGAAAAGACACAATTCGATTCGCTCCAATTACCTGATCGCGAGCCCGCGGGAATCCCAGAAAGCATGGTCTCATCACACAGCCGCATCATAAAGTTACGCATTGCACAACCAACAAGGATGTATACCAGCGCACCAGCCCCAGACGCCAGTGAGTCTTTGGAGTTCAGCCTGCCCACTCCTCCGAAGTTGGGCAACTATCTCCTTCGCCGTAGATACAATGAAACTTGTATTCACTGAACATAAATAAAGATCCTCTTAAAAACCTTGGCTGGGAAACGGTCAAAAATTATGCTGAATACGTTTTGCATATGCAAAAAAACGCGTTCCTATTCTGTACTGTTGAGAGTCTTCTTAAAACTTACCCTGGAGTGTTTTCAGTGATGTTTTATCTTTGTATTGACAGAGGTTTGAAAGAGATCGATAACGGTGATTCCCATATTAGAAGAAATGTAGGAAAAATTTGTCGAAATAATAAGATAGTACGAATTGATAATGACATGAAGACACGCCTATCATAGCTGGAGTCGACCTAAGCGTGCCATGCTGCACTTTTGAGCGTGTTCTTACCATTATGTGACAGTATAAATTCATATATTCTATTTTAAAAATTTCCTTTTCCTTTACCAAACAATCCTTGTCAGCGCTTACTGGTATACATATTACCATAAAGACTTGAACTTAGACTTATTTACTACCAAACTTTAGAGGAATCTTAAACTGCTCCTGTTCTGTAGACATGTTTGTCAACACACTACTTTCAATGTAATGTAATATTAATATTATTTGAATAGGGGAATAGCTGCCGGGATATATACAACAAACAGTTCTGAAGCATGTTACCATGTCCTAGACAACAGTCAGGCGAACGTCGTCGTGGTGCAAGATTCCAATCAGATGGAAAAAATACGCAGCATATGGCCTCGTCTGCCGAATCTCAAAGCAGCCATACAATGGGAAGGCGAAATCGACCCACCGCTAGAAAACACATATACCGTATGTAATTCAAGCTAACGTACACTCAATGTATGAATACTTATCAAAATTTTATATAAAAACCTATTTGTGTACTTTCAGTGGAATCAAATGATGAAATTAGGCGCAGCTCAACCCGATACAAAATTGGACGAGATTTTGAAATCCATGGGAATAAACGAATGTTGTACCCTCGTATATACGGTGCGTTGGTTATAATAAAATGGATTTATTTTGTTGTATGTATGTACATATATTAAAATTAATTTAAAATTGCAGTCGGGAACTGTAGGAAACCCTAAAGGTGTTATGTTATCTCATGATAATCTGGTGTGGGAAGTTCATGCATTAACCTTACAGCTCGACAACTGGGATCCTGGATACGAGAGCATCGTGTCTTATTTACCACTAAGTCATGTAGCAGCCCAGGTTAATATAATTCATTTCAAATTATCCTTAAATATATATTTTAGAGTTAATAATAACGCATTTCTGAATTTCAGGTAGTCGATATATATTTACCGCTATACAACGCTGTTTCGATATATTTCGCCGATAAGGATGCATTGAAGGGATCTCTAATTAAGACTTTACAAGATGTTCAACCTACCAGGTAAACCAAGTCGTTCAACCTACCATTTTCGATTACAATAATGCATTGAAGTATTGTTTTTATAATGGGGATTTGTTTTTTAGATTTCTCGGAGTGCCGAGGGTTTGGGAGAAGATGTATGAGAAGATGATGTCGATCAGTGCGTCCAATGGGCCGTTGAAGCGTGCCATCGCCGGTTGGGCAAAACAGCAGAGTTTAAATCATCACATCGATCGAATCAACGGGTAAACATATACATACATGTTATAATACAAGTATACGTATGTATATTTTTATTTGAGTGAAATTTTTTATCTGATTTTTTCGTTTTGATTTCAGCATAGATTATGTTTCATACAGCTTCTCGTTAGCCAAATTTTTGGTTTTGAAACGGGTTAAAGCCGCTTTAGGGTTCAGCAGGTGTCGTCTTTTCGTGACGGCTGCAGCTCCCCTGTCTGCTGATATCAAAAAGTACTTCTTGAGTCTCGACATCCCCCTTATGGACGTCTTTGGCATGTCAGAAGTTAGCGGAGCTCACACACTGAGTACTATAAAAGCGTAAGTACAAGTTGGTGTATACTTTTTTTAAGATATGTACCTATACATATGTAGTGTGTAGTTTTGTGAAAAGAACTGAAAATACAAATATATTCATATTTAAATAACATGTCTTATAGATTCAACTTGGACTCGGTCGGAAAGATTCTAAACGGAGTCGAGACAAAAATCGATAATCCAGAACTAAACAACGGTCACGGTGAGATATGTTTACGGGGAAGGCACGTCTTCATGGGATATCTGGGCGAGGTGAAGAAGACCGAAGAGGCTATCGATGAGGAAGGTTGGCTTCATTCTGGCGACGTCGGCACAACAGACGTGAATGGATTTTTATCCATAACTGGCAGAATCAAAGTAAATTTTCTACGATGACTATGTGTGATCGAACGAATTGAATTATTTATGTAACTTTGGGTCGTTTGTAGGAATTGCTTATAACAGCCGGGGGTGAAAACGTAGCTCCTGTTGCCATCGAGCAGCAATTGAAGTCCGAGTTGCCGTTCATTTCTAACGCTATGGTCGTCGGGGATCGCAAAAAGTACTTGTCGGTGCTACTATCTTTCCAAGTATGAACTTCCTCTCTATATGATGGCTATGTAGTCTTATGATGCTATTATTAATTTGATTATTTATCTACAGACGGAGATAGATCCCGAAACTGGCGCTCCGATTGACAAATTGAACAGTGAATCTCTACGGTGGTTGGCCAGCCTCGGATCATCAGCTACTACCGTCACTGAAATATTGAGTCAAAATGAGGAAACGGTTCGTAAAACAGTCGACAGACATTTCGTGTATATCTAATCGGTATCTGCATAGATGTAGAATAACCTAGATAAGCCATTACGTACACTTTTGGTCGGAGATGTTGTCGCCACCAACTTAGGGGTGCGGGGGGTTTAACTAACGGGGAAGTGGTGAAAAAAAGGGAAGGAACGCAAAAAAACGCAGTGGTCAGCAACCAGTTTATGTACATATGTACATGCACTGAAGTTTTATTTTATTTATAACTTTATTTTATTGGACACTCCGCGGGACAGTAAACCAAACTAATAAAGCCATATTAAGAAAAAAATATTTAGCTATACACACTATATTAAACTACAAATGTATGTTACTATAATAAAACCATCATTAACTATTACAATATTTAAACATTAGTAACTTCCACAAGGATCAATTTTAAAGCTGAAACTTTAATATTTAGTTCATTGTTTGTAGTTTTAAACTTAATGTCGATTTCTGAATTTCCTTCAGTGCCAACAAGATATACGCGTGCATTTAGAGACATCTCTGGCAGAGGTTGTCGACCGCTGTTCAATCACTGCATACAACAGTACATACATCGCGCCGATATTTCATTATATGTTAAAATACTACTATAATTGAAGACATTATATATTAATTTTTACTTATTATATGTGATGCCATCCGCCTTATTATGTTTTCTTGAGTTATTGTAACACAATTTCACTGAATACGTTCGCATTTTCGAAAAATATCAATCGACCTTCCGACTTAGAAGCTAACTAGTTACTGAGAGAGAATGTGCATTCACCAACAGGGTGATCGGCTTAGAGCGTCAGGGCGTATCTATGTATTCTATATCTATGGGTATCTGTTACAAATTTGTATGGTATTCGAAATGCCAGTTGTCGATTATGAAACCGTCAAATGTAGTATTATTATATTTTCTGTGAAGTTTTATTGGTTCTTGTAATTTTATAGGTTATGAAGGCCATCAATGACGGAATCGTAAAAGCAAACCGAGCTGCAATTTCTAATGCGCAAAAAGTGCAAAAGTTTAAAATCTTACCGGTTGACTTTTCGATTAACACTGGAGAATTAGGTAAAAATTTATATTACAATTATTTATCTATAAATAAACTGGCGAACGCTTTCATTTGTTTGTTGGTTTCAAATTCATATATGTATAATAAATATTGTTTACATTTTGTATCATTTATAATTCCATTACAGGTCCGACAATGAAGATAAAGCGCAACGTCGTGGCAGCTAAATATGAAGATATAATAGAATCCATGTATAAAGTCTAATTAAATGCACTCTCCAGTAACTGTTACATATCTGTTTCACAAAAAGAGATAGTATGCACTTTGCTTAAAGCGGGTATTAATCGGGAATTTAATCTTAAGCCTCGCACGCTTTTGTTTTGTCCGTTTGAAAGAAACAAGGATAGACAAACTTTCGGCCTAAAACTATCTATTTTTGTTAAATGAGATGTATATACATATATACATATATATATATATATATATATATATATATATATATATATATATATATATATATATATATATATATATATATATATATATATATATATATAACGCAACAGTTGACATAAACTACAAATGCTTGTGATAAAAATTCTATGATGTATTTTTAAGACAACGATAAGCCTTTTTTAATGGGTGCAACGGGACCATTTATATACCTATAAATAAATATTGTAATTTGACTGAAATATATATGTAATGATTAGCTAGGGCATTGAACAAAGTCTTCCAATTAAAATTAAATGACAACATAATTTTTGACTAAATGTGATGTAATAATAATGCAAAATTTAGATTTTTTTTTATTATCATTTGGAATCGAAAGACTGGAAATTTTATCTTATTTATGTATGTGTAATTTGTTTTTAAGTATACATATGTGTGTGTAATGAGTGCACTTGAAGACACCTTAGTAAATATGACAATAAGCACATGTTATATGTGTTACGAATGTTACGATACATATGTGTATTTTAATAGGGGTTTTTTTATTTATTTATTTATTATTGTTACACGAAAACATCATGTACACCTTTTCTCTTAATTTTTTAGACATTTAGTGAGTGCCCTTTTATATGTATGTATAGTAGGAGTCATTTATGCGGGAGAATCACAGAAGTGTGAATGCTGCTCTGGAGATGTAACCCCATGAGTCATCGGTGATGTAAAATGGGTTACGGATAAGACTTGGTCAGGGGTTTGGTGCAAGCGCTCGACAATCACCAGACAGATTGAACGACAGATAAACTGGATGGCAGCTTTAAACGCAATTCTCGTCTTCTCGAATGATACATTGTATATCAGATGACGAGTACCCTTTCGATGTGCGCAAATGCAAATATTAAATTTGAGTTGGATCTTTCTGGCGAGTTTGAACTCGCCGGGCAGATCCAACTCAATTTTAAGAATTGCATCTGTGCACATCGAAAGGTTACTCGTCATCTGATGGGCAATCTATCATTCGAGAAGAGGAGAATTGCGTTTAGTCCAGTTTATGGACTGGACTGCCACCCAGTTTATCTGTCGTTTAGTCTGTCTGGTGATTGTCGAGCGCTTGCACCGCACCGCTTGGTCAGACATTCTCTCACACTATTACGATTCATCTGCATAAGTGATTTATTATGTGTAAAAGTGGCTAGCGACATTATACGGGGTGGCCGTGACAGAATTATAAAATTGCCAAAAATATTGTTTTATATACCACTTAAGTACATTAATGTAAATCAAAATCAACAAAAAATAAAAAAAAAGTTTTTATGTATAAATAAACTTTATTTTTCTAGAAAAAAAGGAATGTTTTTTAATTAAATAAAATTCCCATACAAATACCCACATCCGTGCAATGTTGAGCTTATCACGTTAGGTATATAATAAATATAATACAAATATGGTAAAAATTTTAGTACAATTCATATTAAAAATTGCAATATGGAGCTGCATAATATTATATATAATACTTGGGATTAATTTCATATAATAATACAATTCAAAGATATGTATGTGTGCACATACGGGACGTACATATATATTATATAATACTTAATATAAGAGTGATAACTACTGAGTATTCATTTTGTTGTGAGGTAAAGACGGCACTGGCATCCCGTTGGGAGGCACGCAATCAGCTAATGGTAGAGGTTTTGCTACTCCGATGCGGACCATACCTCTCGGTGCTCCTTTGAGCGCTTGAACGGCTTGATCCAAAGTTGCATTTTCCAAGTCCTTATTGAAATTTAAACACAAAGTTAAAAAACAATACATGTCAATAGAAAATCTTACAAAGTTGTCCAATAAAATACCTGGTCGTTCACAGTAAGTAGCCTGTCTCCGGGTATTAGTCGTCCGTCTTGTTGAGCTACACCGCCAGGGACGAGTGAACGGATGACAATAACAGCGTGGGCTGGTCTCAAGGGATCTTGGTAGTCCAGAATGGAAAACCCAAGACCACGCTCTCCTTTCACTAGTTCTAGAATTCATACAAAGATAATTTAGTAGTCCATCAACCGTTCTCAAAAAATGCATTTAGAAAAAGGCTAGTAATATAAATACTTATTTATAGTTTTGGACCATTGTGGCATTACAGAAAGAACCTAATGCGTCACAATAGTCAACATAAGAAAATAATAAAATAAATAGTAGGGGGCCTAAAGTGGACCCCTGAGTTACACCAGATCTAGTAAAATGTGGAGACGATTCAAAAATACCATATCTAACAATTGTTTCCTATCACTTAAATAAGAAGACGTGGATAAAATTCCACTTCGGATAACCTGATCAGAATAGCTTCATTACTGACATGATTAAAGGCTTTGCGTAGGTCGAAGTATACTCAGTATTCCATCAATTGTCCTCAAAAAATGCATATAGAAGAAGGTTACTGATATAAATATGAATATAATACCTATTATTTGAGGTTCCGAAGACCACATGGCCAACCCGGTGAGCGGTTCCAATGAACGTGATCGAAGACGAGCTCCGACTAAAGCGTTTCCGGCGGATCCTGTCGATCCAGACGTGATGGATGAACTGTCGCTTCCGCTGCCTCCGACTCCTGCACCAGCCAAGCTACCATCCGATTTTGCTTTCACAAGAGCACCACCAGTCACAGCGGCACCGGAAACCACTCCAACAGCTGACTCGCCACCTCCGATCGTCGTGCGTGCGCAAACCAAACAAACTTGAGCCGGTAGTTCTTTGAGTATGGACACGACTTCCAAGTGATTCATACCCAACAGACGGTAGCCGTTAACCTCTGAAATAAATTCAATACATAAATATGTGGAAATTAATAAACAAATAAATGCAAAATCATATGTCATAAAAAATAATAGAACCTAATAGTTCATCTCCGGAGCGAAGTTTCGTCGATCGTCCGACTGGTCCTTCCGGCAACACACTTCTTATATAATGATGAGGTCGAACTTCTCGACCGCCTTCTTCCACATCAACCGTACCTTCCAGTGAAATTCCCAACCCGCCGCTACCTTTAACAACAACTCCTACCACGATTTCAATAGCACTACCTAAAATTGGACATTATTATATTATATAACAGATATTTTGAAAATATACAAAGTATACAGCGGGCAAATAGAAATGGTATTTATTTTTAAGAACTACTATCATATCTACATAGAATAAATGGTAAGCCAAATCTATGTCGAGGTTGTAGCAGTATTAAGAATCTATTTACAAACACGATTATATAAATTCACTTTACGATAAAGTCATAAAATACTAAGTAGAGTGGCAGCCATGATAGACAGATACATAAAGGTGACACTAAAGATGCAGACACACAGAATCATACAGCATGGCATGCCTAGATTGACTCCAACTTTGAATTGGCGTGTCTTTATGTCATTGTTAATTCGTATGATCTTATTATTCTGAAAAGTTTCTTCTACATTTCACCGTTATCGATCACTGTCAAACTGCATATGTTAATACAAGGATAAAATATCATTGGAAACACTCCGGGGGCGAGTTTTAGCCTAGATCGCCATAGCATAAGGGCGAAAATACACTGAGTGGAACGTGGTACGTGTTTTTTTTACCCCTAGCCCACACAGTCCCAAAAATCATCTCTTGGAGTGTTTTCGGTGATATTTTATCCTTGCTTGACAGTGATCGATAATGGTGAATCCCATATTTGAAGAAATGTAGGAGAAACTTGTCGGTTGCATATGGATATGCATACACGTGCGACCTACCAAACATATGCATTTTGCACGTGCAACTATACCCGAATTCGGTTTGGGGAACACCCACTGTTTACGGTCACAGCGAGAAGCCAAGGACACAAGACGTCCCATACCACTCAGTGCGTTTTCACTCAAGTCAAGTCAGGTGTGCTAGCGCGATTTTACCTGTGCACAACTGTTAAAAATAAAAACCCGTGCCGCATACTGCACTCTGTATGTCTGCGCCCTAATGATTCTGTATACGTCATTTTATTTACTAATGTATTGTGGAGATGCATACGCTTTCGTCATTTAAAGGTCAATCCAAATATAATTGGACGTGTTTGGATTTGAGGAGATGATAGCTTCCAATACAAAAATGGTAGATAGATAAGAATAATTATTGTACATTTATTTATACCAGTTTCGATTTGCCAACTGACTATGAATAAAATAAAAAGTGACCTAATATTAATTTCCACTTATTACAAATAGCATCCTCCATTTCTTTAGTGATAGGAATTTCAAATCCGGGTGCGCTTTGACCGGACGGATGTGTCAACGAAGCGCCCCGAGACAGACTTAAAGCACGGTTGGTAGTCTCCACGAGCATGTCGGGATCGTCTAAGGAATCCGGCGGTAAGTCATCCGAGCTCAATTCGTTGACTGCAAACCGAAGAGATCCTGATGAAGACTGGCCCATACCGAAAGATCTGAAATATCAGTTGTTTTATAGTACACCGATTGGTTTGATCGGATGATCGGTCCAAAATGATATGTCACCCAAGTTTGTTGAGCTGCGTCATCGGGATTTGTGTGAGCTGTGAATCCGTATCGCTGTCGGGTCGGTGAAGGTCGAGGAATGGATTGATTGGGGGAGCGGAAGCCGGTGATGGTCTCAGTTCATTGGCTGCGATTGCTTGTTGCAATTGTTCGAATTTGGGTCCGCGAAGGTATCTGGAATGTAAAACAGTCAAAGATTTTAAACTTCTAGCTCCAGTGTATTGTGGGTATAGGTATGAAACTAATTAACATTAGTACTAATGAAAATGTATTTTTAAATGTAGCTTCGATCCCGTGCTAATCTTTAATGCCGCTGATCACACTTGGCTATTTGTGACTCCAAGTCGATCGTTTCCTATCAGAGATTGCCAATTTTTCTGATTTCACTGTTGAAACGGTTTCTCCATCAAATTGACAAAAACCATCCTACCCACTATGTCACAAATATCTGAATATTGTTTATGTACAATATGTAAAAGTTCATAAATGCATCTATGGATTAATTAATTAATTGTTAATTTCGTGTTCTTCAGAATCCCGAAATACAGCGATTTAAGGCGCATTGGGGTTTACCTGTTAGGCCTTTCTGGTATATATCTTAGTAAAAAAATATAATATATATAAATAAAATATAAGAGAATATATTTTGCCTTCACAGAGCCCCCAAAACTGGTGCGCCCGGGACACCAATATCCCCAACTTTTTGTTCCGTCACTGCATATGTGTATTAGAGAGTTCTTCTGAGTACCAGTTATTATCTTATACCGTTTTTTTAAGGTTGTTGAACAAGACTCGAATATATTATACCTTTCCAAGCTGAGTGATACGGTGTTACCGCTGCTGCGCAAAGCATCCACAGCACAATGGTTGGATCGTCCGTGAAGACTGGCTCCGTCTACTGCAACTATTCTATCGTTCACTCGAATGCGCCCGCTTCGTGCAGCTGCACTTCCAGCGGTGACTGACTTCACAAATATTCCAGATAGTTCCTCTTTCTCGCAAACATATCCTGCTATAGTAATTCCAAGTCCGTTTTCGTCCTTTTTCAGTTGGACCGTGAACTTTTCAGTCTCCGGCAGTTCCATTTCGATACGGTCTGAAAATTGAAATCAAATTAGACACATTTGAGAGTTGTAATACGTTCGCTACCAATTGAGACGGAACATACCGTTTATCATCACTCCAACGTTATCAGAATCTTCAGTGGTATCTGCATCGTATAAAAACGATTTCTCCATGAGTGGAGGCGTCGGAGATGGAGTGGATTGAGCGTTGAATATTTCCGGAAACCCGGCGTCCGTCAAGTAACGATCCAAAGCTTCCAGATCAGATAACAATCTGTAGAGTGACATTAATTATAATAATGAAGATTATACTTTGACAATAAAGGAAACTTTACAGTTATTGACTAACTTATACTAATATATTATATCGACATAGCATATTATTAGCCAGCAGCATATTTTGGTGGTTCCGTTAATGCTAACCACCGAGAGGTTGCCAGGTTTGATACCGTAGGTTGACTTCAATTGAAAAGAATTTATTCCGAGTATTATCTGTAGTGCTGCTGGTCAGAATTGTATATGTGAAGTCGATCGTTTCCTAACAGAGTTTGCCAATTTATCTGATTTCATTGTTGAAACGGTTCCTCATCAAATTGGCAAAAACCATCCTACCCACTATGTCACCACTATTTGAATATGATTTCAAATTTATAATCTATAAATTTATATAAGCACAAGTTTAGTACCATACATATGTAGATGTCGTTCAGGGGCAACACGAAAACGGCATCATGGGAAAATATAAAATTGGGTCCATGGGCTATGCCGCCTTTCCCAAGTATGTAATATAATAATGTATAAAAAAACGGACGCGATGTATGTTTGTGGGTATGTATGTATGTGGCGGATGCGTGGACAAGTATGGAGATTTCAAAGAAACAAATTTTAGAATACCAAGAGTATACTTTATGCATAGGGATGTGGCGTGATGACCAATCGTGTCGAGGAGATGCGGGGAAGCGGGTTAGAGAAGAAGTGGAGACCTGAGCGTCTGAAATGTGCTCATGATATTAAGAGCTTGAGTTGGAACAAGTGGCATTAGCGTCAGATGCGCAGCAGCGTACACACATCCACGAAGACACACACTATGGGCACTCGAATGTGGGCAAACTCAACGTGAGCACTCGAATTTTTAATAATAATTACCTTACACTATATTTATATACTAGTGGTTTTACCCGGCTTCACTCGGTATTTGTAATATAAACTGTTTAAACATGGCTAATGTAATAGTAAACATTCATTAGTTTTTTTTATTAAATTTATTTGAATCGAAAAAAAAAATAATATTCAACGATATCGTCGTCATAGAAACTTGCTCCCACCCAAACCTTACATAGTTACAAAGTCTCTTTCGAAATTATATATATTAGATTTTATTATATTATAGATATTATTTTAATTCGTGTATCAATTCCTTTCCAAAGACATTCATTGAAATCAACAGGCACAACACTAGTAAATAAATAAAATAGTTAAAGTGGTCAGAAAGTGTGGCGAAGAAAAACTAGGTAAGAAGATGAACGCTTTACCGTGTCGGTACAACAGGAGCATCTGAAAGAGTGACAGCTGCAGCTCCTGCAGGGTCTGCTGGACGGGCTACTACTAATCTAACATGAGTACCACTCCTTCTTAAAACTCCAGCAACTTGTTCAGAGACCATCTCTACTAATACAACCTGTTGAAATAATACAATGATGATATAGTACTACCAATCAAACATCAAATAGTAGTTTTATTCAAGTATATAACACATACGTCTCCTATTTGAAGTATGTGATCACCAGATTTCAATCGACCGTCTCGATCTGCAACACCACCTGGTAAAATCGTCTTTACGATAACTCCACTGGTGCGGGCACCAATTATACCTTAAATAAATACAAAAAATCATATAACACATAAACAAAACATTATGATACTAGGAAGTGGACTCATAAAGCAACATACCGAAACCTAGTCCAGTGCCATCATTGACGAGATGAATCGCTTCTACTTGTGCCCAATCAGACGGTAACAGAGGCGGAGCAGAAGTTGGTAGCGGAGGAGGGATTCCTTCATCTGCTCCACCTCCACGCGCAACAACCAATTCCACCAGTCCTCTAGCTTGTTGAAGAATGCTGATAGCCTACAAATAAGACACAATACAAAGTCTATTCATATTTACATGCTGATTTAACTACTTAAACCGTTTGCCCGCGGCCGTCTTCTATGGAAGCTTTGCGCGACAAGTCTGTAGCGCGGCTGTCTTCCATAGAATTTCTGAACTTTGCACGGGATTTTGAGCCTTATATGCGCCTATTTCAACTGTTTTAAGGTTCAAAATTGGTTGAATATATTACTGAGAGTTGAATGCCATATATTCAATTTGCTTAAAGTGAATATATACCAGTCAAAATTAGTGGTTTTGTGGAACCATACTGAAACCTCGTTTATGGGACGTCACGTCTGTTGAACAATGGCGACGATACGTCTCAATTCTATGAAGAATGATTATTTGACAATTAAGGCAAAACTACGAGATATATTATGTATTTTATTGTTTAAAATAATACTTTATGTGTTAATTAACATATCTGGTTACTTGAGTAAATATTAAAATCTGTATTTAAGGTCGAAAACTCGATTACTAAATTCGCGAAAAAGGTGCTGCGTACAGGGCTTGTTCGCTATATTTATTGCCGCGGGCAAAGGGTTAAATACATACTTGTTGATGAGATATACTGGTATCTATGGGTTGGCCGTCTATGCCTAGAATCCGATCGGAATCTTGTTGTGCTCCTAGCACGGAATATCCCAAGCTGTGAGGAGGAGACAGCTGAGGCACCCTTTGCTCTTCTTCACCGTCCAAACCACCATAAAGACCTCGGGCTTGCAATGCTAGCTCTCCTACAAAAACAAAACATATGCAGTATAAAGAAACGTGTTTTGAATTTTTAAAGATGAAGAAATGATCACAAAGATGTGACTATGCATTTCAACTTTATAGGTCAGATTTAACATTGCGTCACTAAAGAATTGGATCTGGTATATGTATGAACTGTTTTGATGGTTATGAACAGGTCTTATAGTTATTATTGATAAACCGACCAGCTGGGGTTATGTCGAAATCTCCAGGTAAAATCGAAGGATGATGAGAGATTTGTGTCGCAAGTAACGCCATTGAATCTTGCAGTGTGACGACGCTTCTGAACACGGGATTCTCCAATAGTCCCAATATCAATGCAAAGTCGTCAGCAGTAGCATTCTGAAAATATGATAAAGTTAATATATTTATGATATCTTTTGATGCTTTTATTTGTTTCGATTCATGATAAATACCTGTAGCTTGATATCATCACTTTGGTCGATGGCCGTTTTGATGCTCTCCAGTTGCTGAAGCGCGCTCGATATGTCGGCGTTCAGATGCATGGTGACTGGCTAACTATTCAATTCTGAAAATTTAAATTAATACCTAGTATTGTATATTGTATATTCTGTTTATGTGAATTTTTGTTAGAATGGACTATGAACTAATGCTTATCGGAAGAATTGATATGTATTAAAATAACTTTCCTGAGGCAATTCAAAATTAAAAAAAATATCGCAGTATTTCATACATAGTAATAATTTTGATTAATTGTATAAGAATTCGATTGGAATGCATCACGGTTAATTAGATTAGGCATGTGCTATTATTACGGACTGGGTCAAGATCTGTGACATTGAAGTTACCTGTCGATTTGGTGATTATATTCAGGACCAGAAATATTTAATATGGGGGCGTAGGCTTCAACTGAATACCTGACACCTGTCAATAGCAGATGTTGACACAGTACTCATCTCAAGTCCACTACCAACAGAGAAATGTTTCAATAATTCGAAATTCGAAATAACATATGGTAAATTCCCAATTATGCAAATGATTCAAACTGATTCTCTTTTATTTATTTACTATACAAATCTTACGTAAAAAATATGATGAAATCTTTTAATTGTCAATAAAGTAGGAGAAACAACAATTGTTGACCGATTGGAATTTAAAATCAAAATATAAGAAACCTGTAACTTTAATGACTGACTGCTTTTGTACCTTCAATAGTTTTACTGTTCATTACTTATCGATAGCAATGTGATAGTTTGCTAAATAGTCAACAGTTGTTGGATTCGATTTCGGTTGTGATTCTCTTACTATATGTATATATTTAATGGGCACCCCTCACGGGACCGAAAGTGAAACGCCCGAAAACGCAAATATCGGAAGTCAAAGATCGAAAATCGAAAGATCTTAAGTCGAAAGGTCAAAAAAAAGGGTGCATGGTAAACAGTAATATGTATATATAATATATATGAGTGGTATGCGGTGAAATTATCTCTTTTTTTGTCATACAGCCTTGTTTAATGTGCGCGCGCAAAATACGGAAGGAAAAGCCTGTTCCTCTTGTTCCTGTTGTATCCTGCTCGCGCAAATTAAGTGAGTATGTACGACGGGGGGGAGAGTCCCTTTTTTTATCTTTCGACTTAAGATCTTTCAATTTTCGATCTTTGCCTTCCGATATTATCGTTTTCGGGCGTTTCACTTTCGGTCCCGTGAGTTAGACTCATATTAAATATGGATTCACCTTACGGCACACAGTCTGAGATGATGAAGACTCGAAAAATGATAAAATGACTGATGTGTACAAGCTCTAAAGGTCTGACCGCACTATACGGCCGTCGACTGCTGCAGCACGACACAACACGGCAAAGTTGATACAAAAGGCAACTCTGCCGCCTGACGCGTAGTGCGTTATATCTCATACAATTTCATACAAACAATATTTGGCCGCACGCTGCCGGTCATGTCGCAGGTGCATAGTGCGGTCAGACCTTAAGATTAGGAGTGGGACGCGTGTATGAGTAAATTACACGCATCACGCGTACTTGTCCCGTATTATCCTCCAACCTGGGATGTTCTCCTGGTACGAGTTCATATTTTTTCCGTAAGGGCCACCGATTTATTATCACGGCTATTTTCAAGAAAAAAGAAAAATACCCAAATCCTATTGGTCAAATAATACATTCCAATCAATATGAATCATGTATTTTGAAGGTTCATAATGATGCTATTTGATCAATAGAAATTTAGATTTAGAATTTCCCTATTGCATCGACTACTGAAATCCAGGGACTTAATTTAGGGGGGGGGGGGAGGCAAACTCTGGTCAATTTGTAGCTGTTTTTTTATAAAGCCCTTTTTTTTTAAGAAGCTTCTGATCGACATTTTGAACTTGTTGCATTTTCTGTTTCTAAAATGAAATATAGATCAAACACCTTTTTTAAATAACCGAAAGACCATATCGAAATAAAACTCGATACGATAAGCGTTCCTCTTGCTTATTATTTAAAAATATATTGATGAAACAATTCGTGAAATATATACCATACGGTTCAGTGATTATTCCGCAAAAAGCGATCTCGCGCAAGTCACTAAAATCTCGATCTCGATCCCAAAAACTCAATCAATCGAAAGCTTCTCGCGCGAAATATTATACCAACGAGAGGTCGAGTGCCAGATGTTCCGTGATCGAGATTTTAGTGACTTGCGTGAGACCGCTTTTTGCGGAATAATCCGTTGACCGTACGTACATACATACATAGATGATGTGCGAGTTTTGTATTATATTAATTTGATATTATTAATATGAAACTCTATTCATAAAATACGATATCATTCGGTTCATAACGAAGCACATTATTTTATTATCAGATTAAAGTTTTGTGTCGTAAAATTTACATTTGTTGCACGTAAGCATTCCTATTTCCTACGGGAATGTTTCCAGGAAGTGAATGACCTCATTGGTCGCCGTCATTATAGAAGTGGGTCGACTAGTAAATGGTTCAGTCTGGGGTTATCAAAACAGATCACGCAGCTTCAACATCTGTTTATCACATTTTTTTTTGTATTGACGCTTTATTCCGCAATGTTTCTCCACAGAAACATCTCGAAAGAAGTGCTATTCTTTGTTCTGCTGAGTCTTTTACGATGGAGCGCTTCCGAAGAAGTCGAGGAGACCTACGACGAATTGTATCGGAGGGGAGTCGAAAATTATTTGGATGAAAACTGGTCTGAATGCATAGTCGATCTGGAGGCGGCTCTCGCTAAACACAAGAGAGTCCTGACAGCAATAGCCGACTGCAGGATGCAGTGTGCAAACAAGGAGTATGATTATCTCAATCAGCAAAACATAGAGGACTTGCATTTCTACGAGAAGATGATAAGGAAGACTCTGTGTTTCATGAAATGTAAAAGATTGAATTACGAAGACGTGAAGTTCAACAAAGCACCCGATGGTAAATCTTTAAGGGACATTGAAAACCTTGAGCCGTACCTTTACATTCAGAATTGCTACTACAAAGACAACAACCCACAGAAAGCAGCATCGGCTGTTTTCACCTACTTAGTTCGTCACCCGGACAACTTCGTGGCTAAAAACAACTTAAAATATTATCTGACTTTACCCCGTGTTAATCCTAGAGAGGTGACTAATTATGAAACTGAAGAATTTTACTCACTGTACCTCAATGCTGTTAATTCATATGGCGGTGAAGATTGGGATCAAGTAATCGCCTATATGGAGGAAGCCATCCACTCTTACTTTGCTGCCGACGAACGTTGCCGAGTCCTATGCGAATCATCGTTCGATCAAGGCTGGTTGCCCGATTTTACAGCATCCGTTTCGAATCATTTCACATATTGTCTCCAGTGTAAACAGGGTTGCAGTGAGAAGTTGAAAACTTTAGACGGAGTGAAAGGTGATGAACTACTCGGAGACTTTTATAACTACTTACAGATGGCTTACTATAAGGCTAAGAAAGCTCCGGAAGCACTCCGTAGCGTTGCCAGCTATCTTTTGATATACCCCGCCGATGAGGAAATGTTACACAATAAGGTATTATACAGCAATCGAAGAGACGATGCACCGATAGAACCACGGCCTGAGATTGTGTATTACCTGTCGAGGAACGCGTATGAGAAGAAATTGTTGAAGTTCATCCATGATGAATTCAATGCAGAGATAGCAGCTAGTAGAAAATTGGCGAATAGTTTTGATGCTGTTAAAGATAACGAAGTTTTACCAGCGATAGGTGTTAATAAGACAATTAAACTAGACAATAATCCATTTCAAAAGTATATTTCTAAAAATGCTGAAACTGTTCCTTGATAATTGAATTTTGTGTGGAAAATGTTTATATATTCCTTCTCTTGTCCAACCATTCATTTTTGTTATGTACATATTTTTTTATTGATGAAAATAAAATAAAATTTATGAATATTTTTTTATTTTTTATTCAATCACAAATAAATGGTACAACTAAAAATACTTAATTAAAGGAAAGACTTTTACTTTTTTCCTACTTTAGTAACACTTACGAAATTTGCTTATAAACAATCACAATGCTTGAAATTGGTTATCAAATTTTGTCAGATTCAAATAATAATGCATTAAAAAAATGAAGAGTTCTTGTACATATGTTTAAAATGAAGCATGAAAGATCAAATCCTACATAAAAAAATACATGCTTTAAATTATAAATATACATTTTATTAAAGTGATTTGAAGTTTTATTTTATTTGAATATTCATTTTTTATTAAATTTAACGTCACGGATTCTACCACCCAAACCTTACATACCTTCTTTTTTCATCACTTAAAAAATATGTAGCCTTATATTGGTAGCTCAAATATTTAGAAAAAAAATCTAATGCTAATTGACAAATATTCTTGTTGAAAGTACGATGTTTTTTTATATTTTCTAAAAACTTAATAATAAGTAACATAATAACTAACAAGAAAAAAAATATATAGAAAAGATATTGGAAAAGAAGAATTTCAAAAGTAAGTTTAAGAAAGAATTCTAGCTTGTTTTTAAAAATATACTAAATTTTTTAGAATATACTTAATTGTTGGGAAGATTATTTCAAACTTTAACTACACTGTTTGAAAGGAAGGAAAAGAAAGGAGTGTTTTCATTGAACGTAATGAGTTTGGACATAGGACAACTATGATTATTTATTATTTTAAAGACTGCGATTGAGTCGCCTCTTATTTTTCTTGTCTCAAGTGTTATTAATAGTCACCGGAGCCTGAGGGGGCCGTGTATTGTTCAAAGGTTGTAAATGCATTATTAAAGGTTTGCCGAACAATGTATAGCACTGTGACTATCCTACCTCTAGTTATTAATATTAGCCAAAATATTTTTTAATTTTACTCATAAAACAATTTTCATATCAATCAAAGTGCCAGGGCGGCGACCTGGCTCAAAAATAAGTACCAGGGCCGCGACCTGGCCCGACTATACCACTGATTAGATGTATATATATATATATTTGTATGTAGCTAACTTATGGAAAAATTTAGATGGGTTTTTTACCCCTACTTATAATAGAATTATACGTGAAGAAGTATCATATATATATATACATATATATGTATAATATTATATTCCTCAGATAGTACATAAATGTTAAACCCCTTATTGGTTCTAAGAAAACCAATCTCCACTCGATTTTATCGTTTCTTTTTCATCAAAAACGCCATACCATGAGACCTGAAATGTTTGTCAAGTTCGACGTTGTTATCAAAAGTTTCCGGACATTCCGGACACTGAAAATTAATTTCTATTTCTGCTTTTGCTGCTGGCTTCCTCCATTTCCTTCTCTTCTTAGCGCCGAATCCAGACCTATCCTCCTTTTTAATAAAACATTTCTTGTCTTCTATGTAAACCTCTGCATTCACGATGCTGTGCTTGGCTTCTAGATGAGTAGCAAATGCAGATTTGTAAGTGAAGCAAAGACCGCATTCCATGCACTGATATACCGTGCATTCATCACGATGCGTTATAATATGTCTATAAAATATGACATTGTTTAGCGTCTTGAACGCACATAGTGAGCAATTGAAGACTGAAGAGTTCAATCCGGAGACAGGTGATGCTACAACATTCGCGATGGTACATCTCTTAGTCTGAGGTCTGAGTCTCTTTTTAGGTTTTGTTGGAGTAGTCTCCGGAATTACTACAACTTCCTCTATAGAGGGAATTGTGGATTCTTCGACACTACTGCCGACATCTACATTCTCCATTTCGCTGTCTGGACTGCTCGCAAAATTCGGATCATCAACCGCTTCCGAGCTCGGATTTGTCTGTTCAGTAGACAAGCAAGCTTCTCTTGAATACTTAAGTCTGGTTGCCTTATCACGTTTTCCCATCAGCAAAGCGTTCTTGTGAAAATCAAAACATTGCATGTTTTGTTTGTACGGCATACATTTACCGACGTGTTTCTTCAGCTGGCGGATATTCATGACGAAATGTTTACAACCGGGACATACGTATATGTATTTGACTTTAGTAGCATGCGAGAAATGATCTACAATGTGTTCGGAAACGTTTTCTTTTGCGAACTTGCAGTTGCAGACTGTGCAATGGTAGACTGCGACAGATTGGAAAATTCTCTCCTCGTGCACCGATTGGCAGTGCGACTTCAGCTCTTCGGACGTCTCACACTCCAGCGCGCACAGCAGGCAAGTGAAATAGACTTTCAAATGCTTTTTGAAGTGTGTTTGTATTTCTTGTTCGCGGAACGAAGATGTACAAGAGTCGGCTACACAGTTGACGTACATGATCCGTGAATAGTGGAAACAGACGAAGGTCATGTGACGTTCCAGCATGTTTTCTATAGGGAAGACCAAGCCACATTCCGGACAAATGTGAGGAGTTTCCTTAGCGTGAGCCTTTTGATGAGCGATCAGCGAGCATTTGTTGGGCAGGATGCGTTTGCAGTGGTGGCATGTGTGGTCGAACACTTCGGAATCGTCTATACGTTGATAATGATGCGAACGGATGACTTCAACAGATTTTTGAGTAGTCTCTTTGAACCTAAATGAACAGATTTGGCATGAATCGCTTGGATTAAATGTAACAATGTCGATGGGATCCTCGGAGATCTGCTCCTGATCTATATTTTCGACAGAACAATCCACAATGGTTGCATTATCTTCTTTCGGTTCATCGTCAGACGACAAAATTCCATATTTCTTCAATAGATCAGTGCCGTCATTCAGATTATTACTGGTAGCTAAATTAGTTTTCATCATTTCGATCGGTAGAGGTTCGATGGTGAAGTCTGACAACGAATACTTGAAATCTTTGTTTTCGTGCGACTCTAAGTGCATAAACATCATGCATCGATTCGTGAAGAATAGTTTGGTGTTGCATTGCTTGCAAAAGAGAGTTATTTTTACACTCGCCCGATTTATATGACGTTGGTAACTAGATTCTAAGGCGAATCTGAAATAAAATGAGTTATTATAATAAAAGCTTTGTATTTCGAATGTTACAATGTTTTTTGACTAACCTATCACCACATATACATGGGTACGTTGTTGTGAATTCTGGAGGGCATATATACGTGTTTGTGACCTTTGAAAATATGAGCTTCTTTACCATTTCCTCCATGTTGTCTGAAAAATATAATAACTTAATTAAGTATTATTCATATATAAGTTTGATTCTATTTGCCTAACTACGTCCATACAAACAACTAACAATCACACTGTGAATGATGATAGCATAAATATGTCTCATATTACTACTATTAGTATGAGTGTTAATAACAAGTTGTTCAGTTTTGCTTTCTTAAGAGGACTGTATACCCGAAACCTTAATTTTATTGCCGTTCCTTTCTTCGATATATATATTGAGTGAATGCGACAATATATATCAATATATATATTGAGTGAATTCGACCAGATAATACGGATTTTAAATCAACAAAATCGAGGTTTCGTATTCTCCAGTTTTCTCCTCCGAAACTGGACCAATTTTTAAAAAAATTTCATCATCGGTATGAGAAAGATATTTTCTATGCAACTGTGCGCGTATTTTTTTTAAAATCGACCGATAAACAAGCACGCTGGACTCTTTTCGTGGGTGTAAAAAAGAGGCGATTTTATAGATGTTTGGGGGCTCCTAGCTCCTATAAAAAATAAAAGCACAGATGCATGCCAATGGTGGATATCCATAGCATATTAAAAAATAATTTTCTAGTGCCATAATTGAGGAAGGAAGAAGTGTAATACGTTTGTATGGACAAGGCTTATTATATTTTTAAACATAAAACTAAGGCTTATTATATTTTTAAACTTCATAGTTTAAGAAGTGTTCAAAGCATAACCAAAAACTATTATTAAAAAATAATAATCATATATGAAAATTCTAAAATATTTAGCCGTAAATAATCTAATATATAATTTCGAAAGAGACTTTGTATATATGTATTGTTGGTTCGTAACTTTGTAAACAAGTAAAAAATTTCCATGAATATGTGGGGACGGGGGGACGAGCCTTTGCCCTCGGGGCGCGCCAGGGGTGCGCCGGAGATGAAGGCCTGGGGCGCAGGCCCGAGGCGCGCCAGGGGCGAAAGCCTGGGGGTATATCGGGGGCGAAGGCCGGGGGTGAATCCGTGACGTTAAATTTAATAAAACAGAAACAAATGAATGTTCAAATAAATTTGAATATAACAAGACTATTCAAATAAATTTTTTACTATGAGATTGGCCATTTTTAAGCGGTTTATATTACAACTGCCGAGCAAAGCCGGGTAAAACCACTAGAAAGATATAAAAATTAAAAAATCGTTACGAACCAGTTGAAAGTTTGTTTTTCACTTGCAATAGTTAGTAACAATGCATTAGTTAATAATAGTTAATAACAATGCGTAGTTCCCAACCCGATCTGTCAACGATAAGCGTTGGATATGGAAAGGTCTAAATAGGATTAAATACGGCCTCAGACAAAATATTTTAAGTTGATGTCTTTCAAAGATTTGGGTGGGTATTTATTTATCTACATCAGTGGCGGCTCGTGAAAATTCATAGAGGGAGGGCTACATAGATTAATCGGTTTGTAACTAACTCGTTGACCATACCAGTTATCAAATGCAGACAAAAATAGCATGCATATGTATTATACTGGGAGATTTGCAGCCCTGCAGCCCATATAGACGGCAAAAATAGCATGCATTTGTACTATACTGGGAGGCTGTAGCCCCGCAGCCCATATAGACGAGCTGCCACTGATCTAGATATCTGCGAAATGGCGAGGCTTTAACTATGTGGCGGCTCGCTTATACGACATGGTCGAGTTTGGTTGCCTTCCTGCGAGTGGGGACCAACTCGGCTGGGTTCGGAGAGCCACTACTCACTCTGCCTTTAGCTGTCATATAATAAACACGTGCATTAACATGCCAGTCGTCTCATTCGTTCATCCCCCATAACTATAAAGCAACGTATGTCTTCTTTGTAATTTTATGAATCGAACTCACAAAACATCAGCCAGTTGGCAAATATCACGTCTACGTCCGTTGATTCGCGAGTAGAAAGAAAATTCTATAACTGTTGTATAGAATCAGTTTAAAGTGAATATCAGCACCATTGAAAGTTCTTGATAATAGGCCAAGTAAGCCAGGGGTCGGCAAACTTATTAGTCAACCGAGCCAAATTTCAACAGTACAACGATTGAGATTTCTTTTGAGAGCCAAACTTTTTTAATTTTAACTATATACATGTATTCTGTTTATTAAAATTAAAGTTTTAAGTCTTAATTAAACTATAGGTACATTGAATAGAACTCGATATCATACTTAATAATTAATATATGATAATGATATCATACTTAATAATCTTATTTATTAATAAAAATTAAATTGTAAGTAAGGTATTATAGGGGATGGAACGAATGAGACGACTGGCTTGTTAATGTACGTTGATTTATTATGACGGCCGAAAACGAAGTGATAGTAGCAACACTGAACACGGCCGCGTTGGTCCCAACTCGTAGGAAGGTGAACGAACTCGACCATGTCATATAGCGAGCCGCCACAGTATTATAGTATAGGGCGGGTTAAAGGTTTTGACCGTATCCCGGCCTATGGAAACTCTGTGGAGTTTGGAAGAAAATCTTTATTGCTCGATTATGCTCGAGAAATGTTTTAAGGAAGCGAAACGTTTTAAACGATTCCTCTTGATAACTAACGTACCTTGCTATGCAGCAGAAGATCTGCGTACTCACTTTCTATTTCATATTATTATCTGTAGTGCTGCTGGTCAGAATTGTATATGTATGTGTGACTTTAAGTCAATCGTTTCCTGACAGAGTTTGCTAATTTTTCTGATTTCATTGTTGAAACGGTGCCCGCATTAAATTGGCTAAAACTATCCTACCTACATATGTACTATGTAACCACAATTTGAGTATGATTATTGTACAATGAAATTTATTTACAAGTTAAAGTTCATAGATGTCTCGTTAATTTCGAGTTTTCAGTGTCTCGTAATTCAGCGATTTATGTTATAGGACGGGTTAAAGGTTTCGACCGTTTCCCGGCCTATGGAAACTCAGTTGAGTTTGAAAGAGGATCGTTTATTTTTGTTCAATTGTTACAATGGTTATTGTATGTACGAAGAGGTTGGGCTTCGGAGAAGTGAGCTGGTTGAACTCCAGAGGTTCACTCTGGTGTTGGGAGCTGGTGCGTCGATTTATATACGTTCTGGGTTCGTTTCCAGGACACGTGTGCTAGAGACACGTGTTGACCTGTTTTCGAGGCACGTGTCTTCGGTACACGTGTGGTTTATAGCTATGGAGTCGTGTGCCACGCGTAAACGACTTTTCAGGACATGTGTCGCGGTTGCGTGATGACATCACTGTTGGGTTTCGTTCGTTTTACGATCGAGCAATGAACTCTTTCTTCTGGAATGGTCGAAGGGGACGTTGCCCTTGATTTATGCATGTTTGTACAGGATCGATGATGTGATCACTGGTTTTTATTCGTAATAGCACAAGTCGTGCTTTATTCCCACACTGTAATAAAAATGCTGCATTGTTTGTAATTGGCTAGGAAGGCGCCTTGGGGTTTACTTGTTAGGCCTTCCTGGTATATACATATGTATACAAACAAAAAATAAAGAAGCAAATATTTATATAAATTTTTAATGTTTTATTGAGATTTACAACAATAAGAATTTCATATGTGAATTTTTTATGCCATAAGAATTCTAAACATCTATACTTATAAATAGTGAGTATAAAAATTGACAACCTATAAAATTGACTCAATAATCTTTCAAACAATTTCACAGCTATGTGTGTTTATCTTGTATAAAATAAAACATATTAAATAATATCATGTCATTAAAGTTTGCAAAATAACTGCTGCGCATTTTCAATCTAAAATACACGTGCAATTCGTGTATCGTTGAGTGAACTATCACAGTATAACTTCAAATGAATAGTTGGATTATATATAATATGTATACGCTCACATTTATATAACATAAAAATATAAACCGAATACGTATTCATGAAATACATGCATGTATATGATATATACATTTAAATATGTAATTGGATTACATTGAATAAGAGTTAAATGTAGTATTATGTTTTGAAATATCAATATATATATATACACATTTGACATCTATGAACAAAACTAAATATTTATATAATAATATATTATATTATGTCTAAATCAATGTAAGCAAATCGATATCAGACTTCACAGTATGGATTTATACTCTTAATCTACATATACATTAGAGTAGCATTCACTTTGCCGAAACATTTTGATTTCTTATCTTTTTTTTGCGGACGTAGAATATGCATAAAATATAAAAAAAATTGTATCTCAATTTTAAATGGTTGCAATAATTTATTTTCTGAAAAAAAAAACTAACAAGACCACCCATTTAAAGGTGAGGTATAATTTTTATATTATATTTTTATTATATGTATGTATGTATATCCTTAAAATAAAACAATTAGACTATGCCACTATTACCACGACACATACTTTTTGGAATATTATAATAATCATTTTTTTCCGTCAAAGTGAGAGTCACTCAAAAATACATAGGTATATAAAAAGAATAATATTTTAAGTTTTATTTGCTTCTATGGATGCAATGAAAAAAAGTAAAAATGTCGAAATGGTCTAATATCAAAACTTAAATTTAAATTTCAGGCACATTATCCATAGTAGAAAAAATAAAATTTGTATATTTATGTTTATTCATTTCAAAGGATCATACGAATTCGCCGGCGTATTGTTCTTGCACAAATTGAATACTTTAAGCGATAAAAATGATGGATAAATAACAATTACACTGATATATGCTTAGTTTGAAATAACACGGAAGAAACAACGATACAATCAATAAATTATTTATCATAATTTTACACAGATTAAATATAAAAATATATTGCCAAGTAAATACAATTATTTAAAAAAAAGGATGATTTTATGTATGTGCAAGAAAATTTTTTAATAATAAACAATGTGCATTTAAGCATTCCATAATAATTTTATGATACAAAAAGGTATATATCGATGGCTTGGTGCACAGATATTGTATGTCCACTTTTGAATTTGTATCGAATTTAAAATTTGTAGGTGCTGGAATAATTCAGGTTTTTCTTTTCAAGGTAATTTTTGTATACCACTTGAATTACATTGAAAGGAAAAACCTGAATTATTCCAGCATCTACAAACTGAAAATTCGATACAAATTCAAAAATGGACATACAATATTTATGCAACAAGCCATCGATATGTCGTATTGTTTAAAATACATCATAGTTCAGTGCTCATTTCGCCCTGCTCTGCAGATCTTGCAAATGTTTGAGCTTTGATCCCGTGCCGTGTCATGCCGTTGTACGTCGCTTCGGATGCTTTTCTGGTTTCGTTCAGTTTCCCTGAAGCCTATATACACAAAAAATATTATTTTCACGTACATAATACGCGGGAAAGTATAAAGATAAAATTATCAATACAAAGTTTAGAAATAAAACAACAGCATGATATTTAATCTGTGATTTTCTGAACAATAAATGCATAAATTATATGGATCCATCAGCAACAACAATTCTTAATTTATCTAAATACATATAAAATCGATGCGGTGCAAACGATCGACAAGCACCAGACAGACTGAACCACAGATTAACGACACGTGTACCTTATGCGTGCGCACTGCTCGCACTTACACTAAGCGAAATCTACCCGAAGTCCCGACATACCTACCCTGTATACGTTCTGTGCTTCTGATAATTTAGTTCCGAATTTTGCCTTATTAAACTCGCCAGAAAGATCCAACTCAATTTTAATAATTGCATCTGTGCACATCGAAAGGTTACTCGTCATCTGATGTGCAATCTATCATTCGTGAAGTCGAGAATTGCGTTTAAAGCAGCCATCCAGTTAATCTGTGGTTCAGTCTGTCTGGCGCTTGTCGATCGTGTGCACCAAACCCATATAAAATCTATATGAAGTAGGAATTCAATTAAAAACTCTTCAGATGACTCAATCAGTGAGGGTAGCAGCAACGTAGTCTAATTCTACATATCTACAAAATAAAAATTAATGTTTGTTTTCTTGCTATGCAAATCTACAGTTTTAAATTTAAAATCACTGAATTTGGTATACTATGTTACGATTTTATTAAAATGTTCCGTTTTGAACTTTTTTTTCGAATTTTCCTCTGCCCGAGAAACGGCAAGTAATTTGACTACTAACGAATAAAATTACAAGTGTGTTTGTATGTTTATCTTCAGTTAAAAGCCAAAATACTATATATAAATGAATTTGTCACGTTTTAGAAAACATGTATTGTTCAACATGTAGTGTTCAACATGTATTCGACCAACTTTTTGATCTTTTAATATAAATTATTATGATAATTTCATTATTTGATAATCGACTATGTGTATGTGGTTTTTTCTAAGTAACTTAATAACAGACATCACCCAAGATATTGTTTAATGTATGTATATTTTTTAATTATTTAATTTTTAATGCATATTTTGATGTGTATCGATGATAAATCATGCTTCCGTAACTTTGGAATGTTTGTAGATAATTTATTTCATATATAATTTGTTTATTATTATAACAGTTTAATATAATCATAATGTAATACATAAAAACATATGATAAAGAAATCAAAAAGAAAAGGATTGGGAAAAGGAATAAATTTTGGATTACATTATATTATATTATATTAAATTAAATTAATGTAAAATATGATATGAGTAACTAAAAGCAAATTAAAAGCAAAAGCGTATGACTATTTATCTACTGTCAATATGAATGGATAAAATAGTCAAGATAAGTGAATGAAAAGTTGAACGTTACAATAATATTATGTTTATTTATAGTTGCGGAATAGTTTCAAAAGGATGAAATTTTTTATGACTAATCCAACCTAACCAATCACCTTCATTAAGTGCTCTTGAATAAGTATGTGATTATTCTATAATTTAAGTGCATTTTGGTTTACATATATACAAATTAAAAATACTTGTATCATACCTGGCATCATAGTATCTGCAATGCTAAATCGGAATCTAAACTGATGCCGCAAGTATTTCTCATATTCATATTGAAATATTTAAAGCTTATGAATATATGTATATATAAAATAAAACGTCGATAATAGCGACATCTTAATCTCGTAGATACACATGATATATAAGAATAATGTAAATATATATACAGAGTGGGGCAAAAACAATTAGACGATTTGTATCTCGTAAATGAACACTTTAGCTGAGAAGTAAATGTGTATTCAGTATCTAAACAAAAGCAAAATACTAGTGTGTAAAAGTTTATAACATAATATCTGTAATTCTGCTAAGATCCTTCAATATTTGAGTATAAATCTTTTGATTTTAATTTATGATCCACTAGGCATATGAATATGGAAACTCTAGTGACTCTTGTTAATCAAAAAAGTCTCATAAAAAAGCGTGTGGGTACAATTGTCGACTTGAAGGACAAAACAATAATATAATTGGGTTCAGTGGCGGCTCGTCTTTAAGGACAACCGGGGCACTGCCCCACACACATTTCTCCTATCCAAACAAGAAAATAGATTTTGTATATTGTTGGTGTCTCGAGTGTTTGTTTATCCCCCTCACCAAGTGGTTAGTTCGTAATTCAATTTGGGCAGTCGCTCATCTGCCGTGGTCCCGTGGTCGCCAGCTTCAAATAGCCTGCTACTCTGGCACTTGCGAGTGGTACTGTATTTAGAGTGTAGACAGTCAGTGGAAGCAGAGAAAAAATCCGTATTACCGTATACAGAAGGTCGCTTTTAGTTGACTGCGAAAAGGTCTATATGGGGCTCCGGTCGTTTACGTTCTCTATACGATTTGAAGAATACACGTTTTTCGATATTTTAACTGTATATGTTTAAATTGTCAATCACAATTTGATTTTTTTATTAATAAAATTTTTGCTTTTTCAGAACACAATGAACGAAGTCGATAATTTGTTGAAAAAAAGTCACTTTCCTTGCATAAAATGTTACTAAAAATATATTAAGTTAATTTTTTTTGGAAAAAAAAGCATGTAGGGGGGAAGGCTCTAGCCTCCTTGTGCCCCACCTGTTTTTAAAGTCACGACCCGCCCCTGATTGGGTTTATAATGTTATGGAAGTCTTAGATAGTCTATGTATAATATGTGTTATGATGTTATTTAGCTACTGAATGTTTACTTTTCAATTCAAGTGTTCATTAAGTTACTTACCGTTTAATAGTTTCCACCCAATTCTGCATTGATATAATTAAAAAGTGATCAATTTCAACTCATACTTACTGAGTGCTCTCTATGAGCGGTTTTAAGATGATTTGGAGACTGTTATCCGTAGACGGACCTCCGTTTCGTTTCACGTTAGCGTTCGCATCCGTCTGTCGGGTCAGCGTAGAATGGACAGCGGTGGTGCTTCTACTAGCGTTTTTATAATGATCACTATGGTGAATACTATTACTGCGTAGGCTACCACCGTTCTGTCGATGATGACCCATAACAAAGATTCCGGAGTCTACAAAGTTGTTGTTGGACGCGTGTCTCTGTTCACATCACATCAATTATTTCAAACACATTACACATTAAACTGTATAGTAATATAATAATTATATATTGTATTTGTATTTGTACAGTGAACATTGTTTCTCTCGTTTAAAAAAAAAATTAAATCATTCCATCAATGTGTTCCAGCGACATACTAGTTGATGTACAATAATGTGGATTATGGAAAATGATTGAATTTGAAGGCTCGTAAAGCTCTTTATAATAAATATATGTCTTTATAATGAATCAATGAGTGTTTTCCTTGCTTATAATATAGTAATGTTCCATTGAGCATATTTCAGTAATCGCACACTTCGGAGCTCATCGTTGTCTCGTTGAAAAACGCCGATGGGCGTTGTATTTTGAGCATGTACAAAGTAAACAAGAATACTACCCGTTAAGCCTTTCCAGATTGAATTGCAAAAAAATGCATTGAACATGGGTCGTGTAATCCGTGTCATTCATTTGTCAATGTTTATAAAGACTGGTTTACACTGGAATTTCTGAATTTATAACCATAGTAGAATTTCCCAATGGAAATCCCTAACTGCTGAGTATTTTAGATTGTGGCATGGCATTTAGGTTGTGAGCATTACATTTTAACAATAATGAATAAGATGAAACTAGTTTTGGAAAAATACATTCATTAATAGACTTCTTTAATTTATTTTATATTGTTGCAAGATATATTAGAGAGTCTAAACACACCTTCACAAAACTTGAAATCCTCGGCGGTAGTTATCTAGGGTTTGTTTGGATTAGTTACAATTTTTATACTTGCTTTCTATTGGATTTCTAAATAATTCTAGTTGGAAAGTTGGTGAAATTTTCAGCGTGGGGGGCTTTCAACAGAAAAGACGTTAGCACCAAAGGGTTGTCAACAATTATTTTACAGGTATTACTTAAACAAATAACTATAATTTTGTTCAAATTCATTAATTCGACGTATCGAAAATTTCCATTATAAAAAACAGCTTCAAAAAATTGAAAAAGTATTTTAACTTGTATTTCAAAAACCTGACCTATTAAAAGTTTTAAGTTTTAGTCTGGAAATCTTAAAATTTGACTACCTACCACCTGAAATTACTCTTGGTTGGGATCAATCACATCTCAACCGTACTGAAAAATAACGATGAGCTCCGAAGCCTGTAAATACATATGTATATGCGGTATGGAAAACGCTGCCTTAACCTCCATCGGCCAAATTCTAAAACGAGTCAAATCATACATGTGTGAATCTACATTGTTATCGATACTATACCATAACCATTATAATTACAGAAGCCAGAAAAAGCACTACTTGTCGAAAGCGATCGATCAGTTTCAAAACTAAGTGTTATTCAGAGGTGTCTACGGTAACAACTGTGGTGTGAAAGAGGATATGTGTAAACGGTGTGAAGCATTAAAGCTCGAAATTAGGCCCACTCACATTGAAAGCATAGGTGGCATCACTACGCACATAGTAGAGGGGTCCCCTGTGCTTGTTGAGTGTGGCTCGCCCCTCGGACTGTACGCTGGCCAGGGAGCGTAAGCTTCCCCCGGCGCGTCCACGTCCCAGTCTGGCCGTGCCTCGTGACTCCTGACCAACACCCCAGTCGCCCGGTGAACCAAATTTGTAAGCTAACCCTGTGTTAGAAGGCTGTACATATTTATTTACAGCTGGATTGATGGGAGGCTTCTGGCGTGTAAGACTAAGGGATGCCAAGTCAGCCGAGAGGGAATGGGGAGTCAGGCAGTGGGGAGCCATGGAATATGGAATCAGAGGGCGGAGGCTACTCACTGAGGGTGTGTTGATTTGTTGTCTTACACCATTCACGGCAGGACATTTCGCACTGTCACTCGATCTGAAAGCATACAATCGTAGAAATGCTGTGAAAGAGATTCTTTACATTAAAATACATTGATACTGTATATGTTATGCATTAATTTCATGACGAATTTCAACGTTAAGATTTGGATCTACATGAAAAGGTTTCAGTGAATATTCGACAACAAGTACTTATGTAGTAGTACTTAAAATAAATTTATTACTTATGACAAGTTCCGTAACAATGGACTTCTAAGAAATTCCATCAAAACAAATTGTAGTTTTGGAAACTACATTTTTTCAGCGGATGCTTTATTATTGTATATATTTACATAATAGTATAAATGTGTGATAAGTTCTCATAGTACATATTCATAATTTCATCACAACTCGGGGGGTTTTTATTTTTAATATTTTTTGAAATATAACATTAGTATTTTCTAATTATATTTCAATAATCCTGGTATTATAAATAGCATATAAAGACTTTAAATACATACATACGTATTATATATTTTTTGATTGAATACTATTAATGAAATAATATTTAAATAAATTTCACACGTTATTATAATAGATTTATATCATTTAGCTAGTTGCAAATAGCCCATAATTTGCAGATATAGTACCTGCAAATAGCCACAACCATTTAAATATTCTTTGTACCCTGTTTTTTTTAAAGATGATACTCCATGGGGCTTTTATCAGATTCAATTAATAAAGAAATACTCATTATGGCTGTATAAAAATGGCCATAATACAAGTTCTTTCGAGGATGATAAATAAACGAGTGAACGTTTCAGACAAAGAACCCCCCCATTAAGGATTGGGAGCACAATTTAACTGACATTTTTCTTTTCTCAAATATATCTCTTTATTAAGTTAAATAAAATTTTGAGCAAAGTATTTCCAGAGACCTTTGGTAGCCTTGGTAACCCATTGGGTGACACCACTGAGGATATGTGGTAAAAGAAGCCACGGAAGACGACGACAAGTGGCACTCACCGTTCAGACGAGTAAGCATAGTCTTGATCGGCTCCAAGTCCAGAATCTGTATGCTCATGAGAAACGCGAGAGCTAGATATAAGTTCTCCACTTGAACTGTTGCTAGCACTAGCTATCGGCTGACGGGCAGAATTTCCTCCGGTTCCATCTATATCGGTGATTCGATTGGAGCGGGGGTCTCCCATTGCCGGACCCGACTGAGAGCTCTCCTTGCTGTTGGGATCCTTGACACGTCTGCTATTTTCATCATATCATATTACTACATAGTTTCAACGTATTTCATAAATGATTTGTATGAAATTTACATGTTTACGAACCTGTCTGATATTTTGCTATTACCGTTATTTCTTCCCGAACTGATTGTACTAGAAATGGATCGAATAGAACCACCATTGCTATTTATAAAATCTTGATTGTTCGTTTTGTTTAGATACGAACTATTTGAATTGTCGTTTTCGTTCAGATCCCCACTTCTGAAAAGTTAACGGACGAAGTCTTACTAAATAATTGTCCTATAATGTAGTTTCATTTATTAAAAATGATTGAAATCATAATAAAATATCACTATTCAGCAATATAATATGACAAATTTTAGACTGTTATTATTATGTTATAATATGTGCCGAGTACGACACCTGTGCTTATTGCTTTGCTTCAATCGCAGTTGCCTTGCACGGCTCGTTTGAACTACAGTGTACGGTATTTCTTTCAATTGTGCTACGCTCATCCCATCAGTATCGACTAGATCCCACTCCAGGTGTTGCTTCAACTCCGACGGTAACCACGATTTGGACTCGGACGGAGAACGAGACCTCGATCTGAAAATAAGCACGTACAAAGTTAAACAAAGATTCAACTTACATAACTAAATATATGTAATATTAAATGACTAAACCTATGTTTACGATGCCTCCTATGTCGATGTGAAGATCTATGATGATTTTGAGATGGATCATTGGGCTCGATGGGTACGGCTCGTCTAACACTAGCTTGCTGTACCGTTCCCAGTCCACCTGTAGCTTGTTTTCGTTGAATTTCTCGCCACTGACCACCAGATTCCACCAATTCATATTCCCTGCGATGAAAAATTTGGTTTATAAGTGCAGTTTTTAGCATATTCTAGATATGACATACGTATATACATATGATAATATCATATATGGGCGTACTTTCTCTTTGTGGATGATCTATGCTTCGAGTCTGTTTCATCAGCTGAATCCTTGCTCTTGTGACGAGAACGGTGACGACGTCTTCTGCGCGAACGGCCAGAGCCTCTCGAAGCTTCACTTTCAGCATCCGAAGTTCTCCGACTTCGGTGACGGTGCCTATTAAAGATAAATGTATGAGTAATTGAAAACAACAATAGTTTTAGTATTGATATATATTGATATTTTTGTAGTCAAATTACAAACCTTCGACAGGATCGGGAGTCGTTTGAGCTGTGGCTGTCTAGAGAGCTAGATCGTATTCTAGAAGAATTCGTAGCTCTCGGCGACGGGGGGCCAGAATACATACCCTGCCTGGGAAACGGGGCAGAGCGAGTCGAACGTGGTGAATCTGAACGTTTCATTGATCCTAGTGCTGCTGGAATGCTGCATGTTGAACGATATGGAGATTCCAAACTGTTAGTCAATCAATTTCAACATATTGTATGAAAAATGTAATTAAAATCATAAAACTACAGATAGTACTTTATAAAGACAATACATTATGTTACTTAAATACTTTAATACATCAAGTTATTTATCTTTTTAAAAATATTTTGAAATTCCAGGACGTATGTATGTTTTTAAATAGCATAGTTTTGTTTTTGACAAATGCAAAATCAAATAAATAAATAAAATTATTGTTTTTTAAGTATCCAATACTAACGACAATGCTGGCTGTGGTATCGATATAGGTTTAGCTTCAGGTGTATCTCGAACTTCAATAGTAGAAACTGGAAATACAAAAAAATATATAATATTATATGTATCTAAAGCTTATATAATAATAGAGCAAAGCTTGTAATTGGTAACAAGTATCTTATTTTTTTGAATTTTATTAGTTGCTATATGTCAGACTGAAAATTTTAAAGTGTTAAATAAATTTACTATAAATAATTTACCGATAAAAAAATCCAGATAGGGAAGGAATAATATGGGTCTAATAAAAATGATAATAACCTTGAAGAGAAGACTCTAAGGGACGCCGCTGAAGACGTCTTGATGGAATTCTTGTAAACGTCGGAGGAGAACGTCCCGCTTGTCTTCCACTTTAAAATAAATAATTATTAAATATTAAAAATACAATAACAATTAAAATTCATCGCAAATATAATCCATTACTTTCTAGAAGTAACATGTGAAGGAGTCGGTTGCAATCTGAAGAAGGCATGTTGTTCGCTACAGCAACGCCACAAATGTCGACAAGCACCTCTATTCGGTGTTTCAAATCCATATGTACTCACTTCATTCTGAAAGATATTCAAGTGATTAACCATTATATAACACAAATACTACATACAATAGATTAATTAAGACTTACATTTTTATCGCAAACGCGAAGCATGAAGTATTTTCCTTTCGAATAGAGTTTGGTTATCCTCGGCCAGTAGTAACTGGCTACGGCTCTCTTGTTTCTGAGGACCAACACTCCGCTAGGAGCGAGTCCCAAAAAGTATTCCACACTGTCCTCACCCTAAAATAAAACGTGATTATAATTTGATATAATCAACAATTTAATTGTTAAAGAAATTATGAGAATTGAACTTACAAGGACTGGATGCAAATCGGCACCGTATAATTCCAACCATTTGGCACGATCCAAATATCCCATCTCAGCAGTGGCAGGAGTCTGACCTCTGAAAAACATTGAGATTTGATTGTTAGCTAACTTTTAAGATAATAAGAAAAATATGTAAGACTGAGCTTTGCTCAATAAGGCATACAAAATTTAAAAATAAATTATTGTTTTCAACCTTAACAGTATGTTTCTGATTACATCAAAATCGTTGGATAAGTTTTCAAGATAAAATTTACAAGCATACAAATATACATATTATATTAGAATTGCTCGTTTTGATATGTTGTATAATAATTGATATTTTTTTTATGTAAAAGAAGCTAATAAAAAGCTTGTAATAAAAAAAAAGTTTTTTAAAAACATACCTCTTCTATAATTTTTATATAAAATTATTATTTCAAATAAAAACAATAATTTTATTTTACTACCGCCATCTATGTTTAAAACTAATAAACAAACGATGGATAAACGTCAACGACTATCTCGCCGGGCAGATATCAAACGCGTCTTACACGATATTTTTGCACCATCGTAATGGCGGAGGATCCATTTACTTATATTGATGACCAAAATGAGCAATATGGCAAAGTATGAAAACGATCGGATAAGAGGCAAACTTTTTCCTGAATTGTAATCGTAAGTGAAACGTAAAGGAGGTATGTAAAAATAGTGATGATGTTAAATTAAGTGCTATTTTGAAAATTCTTTGCATATTATATTTTATCTTTTTAAGTTATACCAGAAAGCCTAAAAGGTAACCCAAACGCGCCTTCCTGGCCAGAAACATTGTAAATTTGATACAAATATTATTAGTATTATATAAAGTAGATAAATACATATCAATTAATATCCACAGAGACATCTATGGTCGAATTTGTAAATTTGCAGCATTTTAAACAATTAAGTAAATACATATCAATTAACATCCACAGAGACATTTATGGTCGAATTTGTAAATTTTCAGCATTTTATACAGTTCAGCGAAATTTGAGATTGCTGAAAACTCGAGATTTTGCCGATAAAATGGGTAAGGTTGCCAATTTGTTGGAACCGTTGCAATGAAAAACAGACAAATTGGCAAACCTGATAGGAAACGATCGACCTGAAGTCACAAATCCAAGGTCTGTCCAGTAGAAACCAATGAGATTTGAACCCGTGACCACTCTGTTCAAAGCATTATATGCCAACCACTATTCTATTCTGCTGGGTACATAATATATAAGTGCTTAATATATTTAACTGATAATAACAGTTTCACTATAACATATGCATAAGCCAGCAGTTTGGCTTAGTGGTAGCGTATATATTTAGCACCACTGAGAACGATGGTTCGAGTCGTCAAACTGCTGGTTAGATTTGGGGGTTTTGTAACTCCAAATCGATCGTTTCTCTATCAGATTTTGCCAATTTTATCTGATCATTGTTGAAACGGTTCCTGAAAATTGGTAATAGATCATTTCCTGTTGTCAAAAAATCTGTGTGTATAATTTGTAGAAATTATGCACAGTAATCTGAAATCTATAGACATCTCTATAATTTCGTGTTTATTATGTGTATAAAATTGTAATAATAATTGTGCACAAAATCTAAAAATAATCCATAGATGTCTCTATGATTATTATTTCTGTACTTGATTAATTACTATATTCTATGTATTATTGTATTCTGACCGTTATCGTATACTCGTCGCATTGGAGCGATCTGTAATGACGAGTGTACATTGATTGTAATAAATAAATATCAATTTCACCAATAATAACATATTCACTGTAACATATAATATATAATACTTAAGTATTCAATATATTATAGAAGTGTGTGTATATAAGACTGGAGTCTTCAGTCTGAAAATTTTCATTTAATTTCTTCAGTTGAGGAATTGGTATTGCGATAAATCATTGTGCGAACGGTTTTTTGTTTCGTAAAGAACGCGTGCGAGAAAAACAGGGGAAAATTAGATAAGAAAATGGACAGGTTTACCCAAATAGACAAATTGCCTTTAACGATTTTCAGACACCTAGTGTTTTTCGTGACCTCGCCATTAGTCACGCGTTCAAACTATTTCTCAACTAGATTCGTTACTGTCTGTGCAGCGATTTCTTTCAACGGTACATTGAATGATAAACTTATAAACTACATACATATATAGGTATTACTCACTGTCAGAATCATGAAAATCTGACAAGAATAACCAAATTATAAAAGGAAAGTTTGAATTACTGAAAATAGCAGGCATTATATAATATAACAGAATGTTGAAAGGAATACAAAAAAAAAAATCATGTTAAATGCGGATTTCAAATAAAAAAGTGAGCCAATAGAAACAGACAGAAGAGTTCGTTTTGCATATTAAAACAATGCCGAGCAAAAAAAAAAAAAATAATACTAAAAGAATGGTGGAATTAAAAAAGCATTAACATTGGTAGAAGTCTGTTTCTTCTCACGACTGTTTCTCTTCCCAACCTCCCCCTTTCCTTTCCTCGTTTTTCGGTTGCAAAAGACAACACACGAAAATGGAACATCCATCTTCATTAAGTCCAGATTAATTAACGTGAAATATGACCTGACTGGTGTGACGTGAAATTGTGTTTGAATTGTCAGGTAAAAATCACAATCTGTTCCTACACAACGTATACACAGTAATTATCTAAATATGATTGAGACACATAAAATTTCGGTTCTATAGAGCATGAATGCAATCTTTGGATTCATTCATTAGATAATGTTTTCGAGATACATACATATTTTATTTTTACATAAATATAAACCAGGAAGGCCTAACAGGTAAACCCCAATGCGCCTTCCTAGGAAATCAATTACAAACATTGCAGCAGTTTTTATTACATAAATCGCTGCATGAGAGGCTGAAGAACAATAGAGACATCTATGGATTTAGACTTGTACATAAATTTTTACATATTGTACATAAATCAAATTCAGATATTTGTGACATAGCGGGTAGGATGGTTTTCGCCAATTTGATGGAGGAATCGTTTCAACAATGAAATCAGATAAATTGGCTATTTCTGATAGGAAACGATCGACTTGACAAATATCCAAGTCTGACCAGCAGCATTAAAGATGAGCACGGGATCGAGTCCGGTAGCCTCTCGATGCTTAACATAAACGCAACCACCGAGCCACAATACTGGCTCGGTAGTTATATATGTACATATAAGTATCATATGTTTTATATAAACATTATCAAATAAATGATTTTGTTGTTTTGGATTTAAAATATCATAATGTAACTAAATTCCTCATTTAAAAATATTTATGAATAGCTAGAAATACTAACAATTTAAAATGAGTCATGATGTATTCGAAACCATATTTTCTGGATTCTAAGCCCGCTTCAAAGGTCAAGGAATTTGACCCTTACAGCCCTCAACATGAGGCCACCACCCCCCAACTAATACAGTCTAAGAGACCCTTTCGTTGGAGAACGAGACTGATGTTCATGAATATCGCACAAGAACAACCGCACATCACTGCTCTAATAAAAAAACCACACTGTACATAACCAAGTACAAAATAAACAACAACGCATGAACACATAAAGCGCGCATGCGTTAGGAAATAATACCTGAAATGTGCCGTGTGAATGCACGCACACCTCAAGTAAATTTCTGGATATGAATTTAATCAACCAAATTATCTTAAATTCGAAAAATGTATCTTTTTAACAGCAGGATTCAGTTGATGGTTCCATTCAAAATGGCCGCCACATTTAATCACCCACTTTTCATTTGCATGGAAACGCAACAGTAGAGAATCTTTTTCCGGGAGTTTAACCACGACGTTGTTTTAAATTCGTTTAGAAGCGCGTTTTACGATGGGAAGAGACCATATTCTTTTCTTTTTAATTTAATTAGCGTCGGTCTGATGTGTCACGCTGAAAATCAATCCAATTAGGCTGCGTGCGATTTTCATCCCTTAGGCGGCGGTCGGGGATGAAAGACAAGACACAACCAATCCATTTCCGGTCTGCTGAACGAACGACGGTTCTATTCATTCCGTCTCGGTTGCGGTTACGGAAAAAAAAAGAAAGAAAAACCTCAACTTGCAACAATGGAGGATACAAACGCTAAAGATACACCACAGCGACAGCAGCACAGGGATGGCGAGAATTTTAATTAGACCATAATCTGGATTTTATGTTTATGTTTGTATCGGTTCTTTGTCTCGTTATCTGACGTCATTTGTGAAACTAGATACCTATGTATGTACATACATATATTATAACTTTAACAAAATAACTTAAATACAATCTATAAATATAAAGTTAAAAATCTACCATATTGTATAAATATTCAAATCTACAATTTTCAATTTAGAACTATCGAATTTTGTATACTATTTCAAAATATAAAGCATATGAGGTTTTTGGAACCATTTTTATTTTAACGTTCATCTGTCCGAGAAATGCCGGGCAGTTCGAATAGTATCCGAATGTTTGTTTGAATATCCATTATAAGTCTCAGTTTTAAATTTAGAACTACGAAGTTTTAGTATATGTAAATACTAGAATAGAGTATTCCAATGTGGGAATAAGATTTAAGAGTCACCAGCAGCGTGGACTAGTGGTTAGCATATATTCCTTCAAACATAGTGGTGTCCCACTGGTTCCTGCTGGCCAGACCTTTCTTTGTGACTCCACGTCAATCGTTTCCTGTCAAAGTTTGCCAATTTAACTGATTTTAATTGAAAAAATTCCAACTAATTCGCAACCTTCACCCATTTCTAGTAATTTTCAAGTTTTCAACATCTCAAAATTTGACGATTTTTATAAAAAAAAAATGCTCCGAAAATTTATATTTCTCAAATATCCATAGATGTCTAAATGATGCTTTGTTAATATTTTTCTAAAAATTGTATATACATATGTATATATGCATTGGGGTTTGCCTGTTAGGCCTTCCAAGAAAAAAAAATCGAATGTAACAGTACTTGGTAAGTAGATTACACAATTTTCGAAACCGAGCAGCGCCAGGGAGGTTGCTTTATATCCACCATAAAAATATGAAGGTCTGTAAGTTTTTCCGCAATAAAAATTCACAATTTAGAATCGCCAAATTGAATACGCTATTTCATGGTATTTTAATTGAGGCATAACGAGTCAGAGCCTTATATAAAATTTTCTGAAAAGGTTTTTTCTTCAAATTTCACTCACCCGGGCAACGTTGGGGAATTCAAGTGATTGTATAAATCATCACGTCTCATATTGAAGAATTAATTATGTTTTATTTTTAAATTTACTGCTTCATTACGAGCTACAAGTAAAGCTGTGTTTCGCAATGGGGAAGTAAACGCCCCCACGTGGGTGTTTAAAATGTTCAAATGTGGGTGTTGTTGAGCACTCAATTACATAGACGGACATATTTTTGCATAAACAATCCAAGCTGTATGATAATCAATTTGACAAGAGTAACTTCATTATTATTTTTTTAATAAAAGGTGCGTATACACGATGCAAGTAGATGTTTATACTTATGTGACGTATCATAGTATACATGTACATACATATGTAATTCAATAGTACTATGCATTTGAAAATCAACGAATTTCAGTATTGAGAATGAAAATTTAATCTGGTGTTTCGAAAATTTCTAGTTAAGCCTATCAACCGTGTGAAATACACCAGTTGCAAAATCCAACGTGTTATCAGCAACACCGAAAATCAATATTGAAAAAGAGCGCGCCAAAATTCAAAAAAAATATCACACACAAAAGGAAAACAAAACGTGCAAATCCACATATGTAGTACAAAACAGTCCATTTCATTTGGAGATACGCGGTTTGCGAATGAATGGCCGACGGGATGCGTCCGGTTCGCAACCGTCCGATAGAGACGCAGTGGACCGGAAATGCACTCGGTGTTCAATGCTGATGATGATTATTGGCATTAGTACGCAGTTTCAATGAGAGCTTTTGAAATTCGCACGCGCAATGGCGGACGGGACTAGTGGCGCCACTTAGCGGTCGCTTTAGCAAAGCTCAACGACCATACTTTTATACTGTAGTAGCAGTTGTTTTATGTACTTATTCATTCAAATACGGACACACAGAGACACAAGGCATGTACGAAGACACATTATCTTGCATATTGACGTCTATAGTAACGAACAGACACACTGAGACACAAACGTTCTAAACAAGGAGACACATTTGGTCTAAAACGCTAACAATTTGAGACATATTTAAATCTGAGATCGTCTCAAATAGTATCATGTACTTTATATTGTAACTTGGGAACACGAGAGAGAGAGAGTATCCGCTGTCTAAGTGCATTCGGGTGTGAACAATGGAGACCCCCGAATGGGCCTAGAGGGACTCAGTAAGTAGCCGCTAGATTTCCCAGAACCCGGGCGAGAGTGTGAGACTCACTTTAAACTGTACGTGCCTAGACAATAGATAAATAAATGGATCGGGGAAGCTGTGGTGAGCAACTTGTTCTTTATAAAGAGGTACATACGTATGTATGTATGTTATTTCACATTATTCTGGAGCGAGCGCTGGCCCTGAATCATTCAATAAATGCTGTGAAGCGACTTTGGCTTTTCAGTTGGATCCTGAATCCACCGCTACGCAACAATATTATAGGTTAAGAATATTTCAAATAGTTAATAAATACTTACGCTAGTGTTCGATGTAGTTCTGCAGCGCGTGCTTCTAGAGCTGGTGTTTGTCCTGGTTGGAGTCTGAATTCAGACACATATCCTGGTGGATGCCTTCGAGGGTCGTAGTCTCCAAGTTCGGCTGAAACAAAAACAAAAAAGTTTGAGTAAACTTTACGAAGCGAATGCAACCGATCTGAGTGCGTTCTAAAAGTTTCCGCGAAAGTCCGCCGCCGATTTCAATATACAAAAGTAATAAGTAGACGAAGAGGGGGATGAAATCGAGTAAATAAGGGTGAAGAGTCTCATCTCATATATGTATGAAAACTTTTGTTACCTTTGGGAGTTCTAAAGTGTTTCCAGTCGCAAAGCTAATAAGGCTATGAAGATAAGACCCTTTGTAAACGAGGCGACTTTCTGCGCGATCAAAGACGTTTGGTTTACACGTTAGAATAAAATTTAAATCGTGCAAATCGAATGCGGAGAAGTGGAGTGGAAGGAGGGGATGATTACAGCGTTGTATTTTTCCTTTCATCCTTTTTTTTCGCAAATGAAGTCGTCGTTTGACCGCAGGCTCCTTATTGGGAAAGTCAATCATGATGTACTTTCATAAAGAAGAAATGGCGGTGAAAGAAAATTCGAAGAAATTAATGTTTAATTGAAAGGAAAGCGACGTCGAATCCGAGTTTAAAATGTAAAAAATAAAAATAAGCCAGTTGAGTATTAATTGAATTAGTAAATTAGTTTCAATTCATAATGCACACAACCAGCAGCGTGGACTAGGGGTTAGCATATGTATTATGCTTTCGAGCAGAGTGCTCACGGTTCAATTCCCACTAGTACCTGCAGGCTAGACCTTGGTTTGTGACTCCAGCTCGATAGTTTCTTTCTGATTTTCTCAATTTCATTGAAATAAATTTGCAAAATTTACCCATTTCTCGCAATTTTCGAGTTTTCACGTTTACATGTTCGATTCAAATTTAAATCAATAAGATTACTTTATATATATATATTTTTTTTTTTAATATTTCAAACTATGTATGTATGCATTTGTTATTAATTCATTTGTTTTTTTTTCATGTATTTTTTGATCTACTAATCATTGTCTATTTTTCAATTTAATTTAATTTGATTAGTGATCATAGTATTATATTATTCTAATGTTAATGTACAGCATAATAGGAAAAAGAGCTCAAGCATTAACTGCTGGGTTTAATTTACCAAGAGTGTCAGGAGCAAGAACCTTGACATTTTAAATTAAAATTGGGTATATGTGAGACCAGATACGGAAGAATTGAATCACTTGAGTTTTTTTTTCTCCATATGTGTGAGTGTTTCAATTTGGCGATATCTGTCACGATTCGCGTCAACCGCTTGCAGCTCTATCCAGGGGCGTCGAAGCAAAAGCACTCGCGATATTCAAAATCAGCCGTTTCGCATTTCGGCGTAATGTTTCACAATAAAACATGTTGCGGAAGCCGCAAAGCGCTCATCGGCAAAAGTGGTTCGTATCATATTCGCATGGCCTGCACGCGTATCATACCCCGGGACGGGGGAGAATATTTAATCATAGTCACTCATCCCCCATCCCAAACAATTCATCCCCATCCCCTTCGGTATCATGTTCTAGGCAAATATTAGACGCGAACGTGTGCCCGGCCTGCAAATCCCCGCTTCCGCAAGTTTCGCGCAACAATAAAGCTCTCGACCCTTAATCAAACACCGTGTATAATTAGGCCCAACTGGTCACAGGGTGTTTGTTGAAGAAAACGTACACTTCATTCGGATCCTTCTTATATTTTGAAAGTGAAACTTTATGCAAATAGCGTAACGCCGGTTGAAATCCTTGCCAAAATCGAAAAAATATTCGACTTTTTGAATGATTGTCGAATATTTAATGTTAACCGTTGCTGGAACGATGTGGGTGATTTTAAAATTCAGATTAATTGAATATTTGTTATTTAAGAGTTCATCGGTTCGAAATATGCCATTGATCAAATAAGTGATTAAATATGTATGTAGTCATAATGACATAATCGATGAATGATTTTGCACGGCAACAATAGTCATTTCCCGGCAGATTATGCGATTGCACAATAGATTTAGTCACTGTGCGCTAGAAATAGGACAAAAAAATTTGCCAGAAACAAAAATTTAATTTTCATGATAAATTAAAAACTGATCAGTGATCGATTCTGAGTTCGAATCACTCAAAATCTCGAGATTGAATTTTCGCATGATTTTATAATTTTTTGTATGATACAAAACTTCATCTATTGTTACTACTTAAATATATAGATAAAGTAATAATCACAATTAGATACAACTTTTTATTAGAAAATAGTAAAAACTTCAATAAACTTCATTTTAATTTAATTTGTTATTATTTACATTATTATTTATCTATGTGTTTTTATTTACAGAGCATAAATGTCAGTAAGAAACAAACTTTGCGAGAATTTTAATGCCTTGAATTTGATTTTTTAATATCCGAATTACCAATTCTGACGTGCAAAATATTGTAGCGTGGACGCGTAGAGGGGTTTCTAATATTCCGAGTAGTGTTAGAGGTGGTTTATTGTGGTTTCGTCGACGAGTCAGCTCCGAATGAATCACGGAACAAATCCGCCGAATATTTATTAGTCTTGATCCGTTGGCCAGCTAGCTCCGAATAAAGCACGGAACAAATCCGCCGAATATTTATACACAGCGTGTACTCTCAGCACAGAGAGATCATTGGTCGATGGATCACGAGATCTTATTGGTTGTTGTATACGGTTTGTTTATTGGCTAAGGCCTTTTTGGCGCGAACGCGCGATAAGCTGATCAGTGCTAGTAAACCAGTGGTCGACAAGCACCAATCAACGCAACAAATATTATCCCCTTTTTTAATTGCTGAGATGGATGGATGGATCCTTACGAAATCGGACTAATCTCCATTTAATTGTAACAATGCGACGATGTTAACATATCTGTTATATAAAAATACGATGATTGAAGAGAAAGCATGGCATAATCATATTGTATTGTTTTGAGGCGTTTGTTGTCGTTTCAGTTGGGTTTGATCCTTCAGTATGCAGCCTCGCTTATCGTTGAAGGGGTCGTGTCGGAAACATCTGTCGGTAGGTGAACTATTGTGAGGGACACAAGTAGCTTCTCACTCTGAAGAAGGGGGTCGAATTTAACTTCCATGAAATTATGTCCTTTGTTCTCGATTTCTAAAGGAAAATGCACTGTTTATCTTGCGGACCGTTCCCTAGACAAGAAATAATAAAAAAAAACCCCGGGAAAATAAAAGAAAAACAGGCTGGAGAGAGAAAAACAGGCCGGTCAAAAGGGATTGACTATTTGATAAGAATCTTCAAAACGTTTTACTTTGGATGTATATGTATAAATTTTTCATTCAAACTAACTTTGCAGTACATTTTTTATATATGTATGTTTCAGTGATACTGTTATACTCAATGAAATTATAATTTCACTGACTCAAGCGGTGAGTACGGATATAATAATAGAAAAACAAATTTACGTCTCAATGTCAGTGAATTTTTAATTCGAATTAAAACGTAGTACCAACCCTAACAATCTAATCTTAAATAAATAAAACCAACCCTAACTTAACCTAATCTAACCTAACCTTAAATTAAGTGTTGGCTGCTATGATAGCTAAAGATATTATGATGTGTTTGCTTCCGCATCTAGTTCCATACATGCCACATCAAAAAAACCCAAATCAGAACAGACAGTGGACCATGAGGAGAGTGGGAATGGACAGGAGCGGGGTCGCGGGGAAGGCGTGTGAGCGCAAGTTCAGCATCGGAGTGGGGATGGAGATAAGCGGGGTTGTGACGTGGGGTAGCTCGATTCGTATCGGTGATTCACTATCATCCAACTGTAATTTCAAAAATTATAATTTCACTAATAGAGGCCAGTGAAAATGTAAATGGTTATCTGTTCACTGAAACGTCTGTGAATTTATAATTTCACTGTAACGTATACCTATACATACTATACCAACGTAAGTTTATAATAAGAAATTTTCACGCATGAACTGACGTCATGGTGGCGAATGCACTCGCACTAACGAAAGTGTTGCCATGTGCATATGAATATTTTCGGAAACGTTATATTGTGACAATATTGACTCAACGATACGAGACAAGCAATACTGCACCGTATCGTCGCGCTCTGTAATGTATATGTAAGCCGATTTTGCTTTGCACTCATCCAAAACAAATATGAACGTGCCGAAAATCAGCGGTGCTGTATAGTATGAATAGAAGTAGTCTTTTCCGTGCAGTGTTGTGCCATGCTACAAACTAAATACAAATCAGTCGAAGTGGAAATTTCTATAGCCACTTAGCAATATGTGCATATGTATATCCAAATAAAGTCACTAGCACAGATATGCTGAAAAATTTCCAAAGGTTTCAAATACTAGTGACCCATTAGAAACGAGTGCGAGTCTGTTGGGCCTTTGTGCTTAGACTTTTGCTTGGTACTCGTTCGGGGGAGGGATAGCGGATAATGGAACGGGAGAGATTTTAAAGAGGGTGGATAATATTTTAAAATGGAAAATGTTTACAGAGTCTGAAAGCGTAATTAAATGCGCAAGTTTTATCTGAGCTGATGAAGAACAGCACCGCTTGAAGGAGCACTCGCTCCGTACAACTTTGGAGCTCTCTTTCAGACCCCGACTTCCGGAATTTATGTAGTACGTTTGCAATATACTATTAAATATTCGCAAAACTATGTACAGATGTGTAGCTGTATATTTGAAAATATGCAGACATTTCCGAGAAAGTGATAAAATAAGGTATTTAAAACGTCTGAAGACTTAAGTCCACGTAAAAAGGTGACTGAAAGTAACAAGTACTTAAGAAAATTGCTTCAGTTTTTATATACTATATATAAAACATGCACTTTAAAGTATTATTTTATTTTATAATATATTATATACATACATACATACATACATATTTTGTTTTATTTATTTTATATATTATATTTTATTTTTACCATAGGTGCCATAGCAGGTTGTCCCAAAGCGACTCCTATGACCAAACTTGTACATAGCTACTAAACACATTCAACAATAGGTAAACTGAATGAATACTGCAAGAAATAGAGAGGCGGGGGGGGGGGGGGAGAAGGGGAATATGCCAGATATATGTATTTATATATATTTATATACATTTTTTTCTTTTGATTTCAGTGTAACATTAGTGTAATCAGCAGCGTGGCCTGGTGGTTAGCATCGTATAGTTTCGTGCAGAGTGTCACGGGTTCGATCCCCACTCGAGTCCTGTTGTTGGTCAAACCTTGGTTTGTCGAGGTCGATCGTTTCTTATCAGAATTTGCCAATTTTTTTGATTTTCATTGAAACGGTTCCTGTAAAAATTAGCATTCCCTCTCCAATTTCTATCACAAGCCTTCAGTTGTTCAGTGTCTCATGGTTCGCCGATTGTATACAAAAATCCCCCATATAACAAGCTTTCGTATAACACTTCCTATAACACGGCATTCACCAAGTAGTAAGTTTTCTTATAACACGATTGTTGTACAAAACTTTACAACGACCATTTCAAAAGTATATACAGTTTTTTTGAATAGAATTTGTAGATGAGATTTTATTACAAACGAATTTGAACTCAAGTACTGATGAATATAATAAGAGTTCTAATGCACTGAGCGTAATTACCAAGCGTTGCTCTGACACAAAATTGTTCCATTGAAGTCGCATTTCAATTTGACAGTGCGCTTTAATATTCTTCCATTCCTTGTAATATCTTTCAGCCAATGGCTGAAAACGACAGTTTGAATTACCATCGTCGCGATTTACCCCCTTTTCAAGTTAAACGGTGTCTGCATTCAACGAAGTTGTGGTGTTGAATTCAACGTTACGCATCCAAGTGCTTGTACGAAGCTTGTCACTGCAGATCGAGAGCCACATGCGGCTCTTTCAGATACTAAATACGACCCATTTCAACGTATAATATTCTTAATATACGAAAAACTCAATTAATTTAAATTGAGATCAATACTTCTAGCTATAAAGCCATATATGTGGAGTAATTAAGTACAGACTCTGATCTGCTATTGGCCGGAACTGGACGAAGATGAGGTGCCCCTCCTCCTCTCTGACAGGAAATTGCAAAAACGTTGAAAATTCCACACACAGTATGTGCGAATTTCGATTTAAACTGTATATATATATTTTTATTTTTATACATATACTAGTGGTGATACATGCCTTCGCTCGGTGAATGGGAATGAAATGAAAGCCATGAAAAAATCTTCAATTGCTTTTTGATTCAATTTATTTGATCGAATTATTTAGCGACCGACCAATCACAAACGTCTTTGGCCAATCCAGCCAATCAGAAACGACTTTGATGACAGCCAATCAGAAACGACTTTGATGACGGCCCATCAGAAACGAATTACATACGTCGTTTCGGTTTTATATATAAGACTAGTGTTGTACCCGATGAAATATCATCGCATGGGTTTTGGCATATTAAGTTATCAAATAAAAAAATAATAAAAAAAATGTGTCAGTTCTGTGTTTGATCCACACGTGGTCAAATTTTTTTCAAATACCTTTTAAATATATTTATATTTAATTGTTTAATATGAAAAAAAAATGGTAAAAACTACCTACCTACCTACATATAAACAATATAAAACAATTAAATAAATTTTCAATAGACGACGGTAAACGCTCAGAGTCGCCTAGAGGAAACATTGGTAGCAAACAGTATATATAGAAGTTTTTTTCTTTTGTTATCATATTCGTATTACATATGTACATATGTATATATGATACGTTTTTTTGGTAGTGTTTTAGCTGTGACTTACATATGTACATATGTCAAATCAAGACGACTGATAAAGTACGGCGAGCGTTATCTCAGACAGAATAGCGATAGTATATATATGATATATACCAGAAAGGCCTAACTGGTATATCACGATGTGCTGTTCCGACCAATTACAAACATCGATCAACAATTATATTTATACAGTATCATAGAGACATCTATGGACAAATTTGATAATACTATTACTTTGAAAAATACATACATTTTACAGGCTGAGTGGCATATTTAAAATTTAAATATAACTTCCGAGTGACTAAATTATTATTATCCTCCCCATTATTTTCACAATGCTGCTTATCCAAATTCAATGATTATATATTAAAATTATAATTTAAAACAGACTTAAAGATCAAAAGTTGACCACAATCAACAGGTGGAAAGGTAAACACAATATCTATGAGGTACCCAAGTGAACTTTTCATTCATGCAGTAAAACTTTCACAACGCGAAACAACCAGAGTTGGACGCAAATTAAAGCGGCGATAGCCTCCCTCCCCAATCCAGTCACCCCCTACGCCCCTGGTCTTCTTTAGACATTCCCTTTACATTTGCATGTAATTTGAAGCCGGTACACACCCTGAGCAGTTTCAGCAGATGGGGGTGGTGGGTCAAGTTATAAGGGGTGGGTCGTCTTTGATGTTAGTCTGGGGAGAGGGGGTGAGTGGTGGTGGTGGGTGTGTGAGGAGGGTATGGTATTCTCAAAACGGATTTTATTATTTTTCTAAGCATCCATCACGACTGCAAGCATTTTAATAAATGTTATTAGTGTAGAGGGTCAGGGGGAAAAGGGATGTATGGATGCTGTTGAAGGAAACGCTTCTGAAATGGTAATTTGCAACGTTTCGTTCCGATGAAATTTGCTTTCGCATTGCTTCGTTTATTCGAGGGCGTTTCTCAAACTGTCAAAGTCAATGCACATATAATATGTATGTAAGTATTTCGTGTGTAAAGTCAAACTGAAGACAAGCTCAATCAGACTCGAACTGAATAAAACTATTAAAATATGTACTTCAAATATGGATACGATATAGAAAAGACTAATATTTAAATGTTATTCTGTTGGTTTCAATTGAAAATACGCCAAATTTTGGGCAAATGGTGGGTGGGAGAAAGCCAATAAATTGAAAACAAACAGATTCAAAGCGCAGACAATAAAGTTGAAAACGAGCTTTTGCAAATTGGCGAGTTGTAAAAAAAGTATAAAAACGAACCGAAAAGTCTACGTATTTACTATTCAACGATAAAAACAGACGTAAAGTGCATTTTTTCCGGGATATTTCACAGCATCAAAGGCCCGTTTGCATATTTTATGCACGTTGCGAAACAGCTAATGCATATATGTACTTTTGCACGCACATCAAATGATAAATCCAGTAACGTAAACGCGCCAGTATAATATAATATATTATATTTAATGCAATGTAATAAATATATCGAAAAGGCAAGGCGAATAAAAAGGCGAAAAGGTAGTAGCGTTTGAAGATTAAATTGAATTAAAAAAATGTAACCTTCATCTTTCAAAAGATTCCGACATCGTCTAACAAATGATGCAACATTCCCGGAAAATTGAATTTACCAGCGGAAAATTCTTCCATTCATAAAATATATACGTACACTTCAGTATAAACTATATTTAGTAGAAACGTATATGAAACATTCTCATATTTTTATTTTATTTTTTAAATAATCAAAATACACGTTTCATAGATTTCAATTTCGGATTACGGTTTTGATTAATGTTTCTTTCTTTATTGCAAATATTTTTTCGAATGTGTAGAAGAATTTTCATTACACGATATGTGTGTATATAAATAGAAGGAATAAATTTATTGATTATTTTATTTTATAATTAAACTTTTTCATTGATAAACGTTAAAAATTTAATACAATCAAATGAATTAAATATTATAAACTACAACTAATAAATGCTTTGCAGTGAAATTCATGCTGTTTTTATTACTAGCATCACTCTGTTAGTTCCATGAAATTTCTGCCTGTCAAAAAATTGTGATCCGATTTTGAACCACTTCCACTTTTTAGATAGCTTTGATATTTTACCGACACACGGGGGCTATCTAACATTGAAATAAACGCATGTCTCTGAAATTACGCTAGAGGAGTAAATCATTACGGAACTCATTAAAATTTACATCGAAATTTTGTGTCAGACCCGAACGATGACAGTCAGTTACTCAAACGCGCCTTTCTACCGCCCTTTCACAACTCGTTTAAGCAATGGTAAAAGTTATTTTTTTCTCCCTCATTTTTAAACACAACCGGCAGTGGAAAGCATGTAATGCTTTCAACGAGGGGGGGGGGGGGTCATGGGTTCGTTCCCTGGCCCGGTGTTGCTGGTCAGACCTTGAATATATGCGAATACTGGTCGATCATTTGCCAATTTATCTGATTTCATTGTTGAAACGGTTCCACCACAATTGACAACCTATCCTATCTCTTTGAAATTCGGGTTTATTATTTTATTTGTTTGTCGTTTATTATTTTATTATTTTATTCATTTAATCACGCACATTCGTCTAAGTTACATAATTAATATATAGTTTTAAATAAAACACGACATATTGTAGATCAACATCCACAGATACATCTATGGAGAAATTCGCAGCATTTACATATGTACATATGTAACAGTGAAAGCATATTTCAAGTGAAAATATATTTTCACCAATTCAAGCATTGAAAATGAATCAAACAATGAATTTACAACGTTTAACTGATTTTAAAATTTAGCTCTAACAACCCAATCTTGAATGAATAGGGCAAACCCTTACTTAACCTAACCTATCCTAACCCTTAAATAATACCAACCCTAACAATCTAATCTTAATGAATAAAACCAACCCTGAAAATGTAACTGGTTATGATTTCACTGAAACGTTAGTGAAAATATATTTTCACTTGAAATATAATTTTCACCGTGATATATATGTACATATGTATACATATAACCAGTAGCGTGGTCTAGTGGTGAATGTTGAATTATCTCGTACTTAATGTTACGAGTTCGATTCCCGCTAAGTCCCGCTATTGCCCAGACCTTGATTTGTAAAGGTCGATCGTATCTTATAAGAATTTGCCAATTTTTCTGATTTTCATTGAAACGATTCCTGTGAAATTGGCGTTTCCTTCCCAATTTTCTGTTGCGAACCTTTAGTTATTGTTATATCTTAGGTTTCGCCATATTGCTCACCATAGATGATAAACAACCACAGAGTGGTTGTTTATCGAATATAAAATTCGTATTGTTACATGAAAGTTATTCATCGTTATTTATCGTAATAATACAATATTTGTAATATCTGACGATAGATGTCAGATATTTTTAGTTTAGATTTACATGTATCTATGTAATAATTATGTGGACCAGGAAGGCGCATTTAGGGTTTACCTGTTAAGCCTTCCTGGTATATTTGTATATATGTGTGTAAAAATAAATAAATAAATATAAAATCAAGTAACTCGATTTTTTGAGACAGGAAAGCCAATTTTGGAGGAACCATTTAAATGAAAATCAGATAAATTGTCAAAATTTCTACAGGAAACGATCAACCAAACCAAGGTCACAAACGAAGGTATGGCCAGCAGCAATCAGTGGGACTCAAGCCCATGACCACTTTGTTCGAAAGCATTATATGATAACCACTAGTCTATGCCGCTCGAATTTTTATGCTGCAGATATTTTAAATATGCTACTAACCCACATTTTTCCATAGATGTCTCTATGATATTATATGAATATAAATGTTTAAAGAAAAGCCTGCTCTAATGAAGGATGAGATTTTAGGCCTCGTCCTACTAATGAATGGTTGGTGGCGATTTTTATCGTAATCAGAGTAGGAAATATGATATTTTTAACATTCCGTCGCCGTCTCGGAAAATGGAGCTGCGGAAAAGGCGAGCGACAGATATGTTCCAGATATAAAGGGAGTGGCTGCATCTTCTTATTTTGCCCGCGACAGGACATTTCAATTTAGTCTAACGGTGGATCGTAAAAGCACAAAGGACCTGCAAGTGCGCGAGATGTCTTGCGAAAAGCTCGCACAAGATGAAAGGGATTCGCTGTTGGAATTTTTCATTTATTCTCCCGTGAAAATAAAACATAGAAAAAAAAATTCGATACGTGCCCGACTGAAAAGATTACGTTTTAAAATCCGTCAAATTGTATTAGCAATGAATTTCATAAGATTTCGGCAAACGTTCATCTAACCGTGAACTTGATTTCATGCATCTTCAATTTGGGGCATGAACGTTTTTATTTTATCTTTTTAATTTATAGCAGGAAGGTCTAATAGGTAACCCCAATGTGCCTTCCTGGCTAGAAACATTGTACATTTGATACAAATATTATTGGTATTATACAAAGTACATAAATACATATAAAATAATATCCACAGATACATCTATGGTCGAATTTAAACAATTCAGTAAATATGTACATATCAATCAACATCCACAGAGACATTTATGGACAAATTTGTAAATTTGCAGCATTTTATACAATTCAGCGAAATTTGAGATTCAAGAAAATGGGTAAGGTTGCCAATTTGTTGGAACCATTCAGTGAAAATCAGATAAATTGGCAAAATCTGATAGGAAACGATCGACCTGGAGACACATTTTTAGCTGGACACAGTTTAAAGGTTAGCGGATTTTTTTAGCACAGTAAGGCAATGGTTAGCAAAATTTGGATCTGTTATTGATTTAAAATTTAATATATTATTTTTGATAAAAAGTGCATTTACGAGGTTTACAAGTCAGTATGTAGTTAGTTCAAGGCTTCCAAAGTTGCGTTTATGTTATCTTGATTTAATTTGATATGCTAAGTTATAAGATTGAAATTTCATTCAAATAAAGAAATAGGAAGCCGTAAATCACAGCGTGACAGTCAAACCACTTAACAGTAGTATTGTTTTGGGTACAGAATGGAGATAAGAGTGCGGTCACACTGGGAGATCCAGGCAGCATCCTTGATGCACGTCGTCTTGTGCGCCGATTATAAATTTGATTATGCGACTTAATGAATTTTCACGGGCCGCGGATAATAAATGAGCCTTATCTTTTGCTGCCTCCCGGTTTTCCCCTTTCGACAATTTTCCCCAACGCCTGTCTGCTCGCGCTTTTCCTTCACCCTGCGCTCCCCCCCCCCCGTCTCCTTTCGCTCGTGCTGAGGATTTTCTGTTTGTTGTTTCTTTGTGAGGATCGAAAGGGAGAGAAAGAGAGAGGCACGTAGATAGGTAGGTGGCCTTTAATTTATTTTCATTATAAAGTTTTTGAATTCTTCAATTAGTGATGATAAAGCGATTTATGAATCCCCGCCCTTTCGGCGTCTGCGAAAATACTAGGAAATGTAAATGATGAATGTTTAGGTAGGCTCACGTTTATATTCACGGTCGGATGATAAAATCTTTACCCGTTGCATAAACAAGTGCTTCCTAACGCTAAAAGCTCGCGACACGCTTCTGAATTTCAGTCATTAATGATGGATTAGGTCAATTATTTTTGGAAATTAATAGAGAAGATCGGAAGAAAAACGCCACATATACAATCACATAACATACTAGTGTTGTGTCCGATGAATTATCATCGCATGGGTATATTATGGCATATTAAGCTATTAAATAATAATAAAATTATAAGAAATGTGTCGGTTCTGTGTTCGTCAGCATCGCAGTCGTATTTTTTCATATACCTTTGAAATATAACTAATTTAATATTTATATTTAATTGTTTCATATGAAAAAAAATGGGTCAAAACCAAGCTAAATCACATTAACGTTGTGTATTTTTATATGGCGTGACGTAAGCAATTTCTATTATATGTATGTAGGTCTGTTACCGAGAGTTGGCGCGAACAAATGCGCTTGTGTTGTGTTTGTGAATAGGTGCATAACATGCATTCAATAATAAAAAGACGCTCTGTCTCTTTCGGACGCATGTGCGTGAGTATGAGAACGCGCCAACTCTCGGTAACAGACCTGTTATGTATATAATAGTAGACCCGATGAAAATTTTATCGGGTGTATTATAAGTAAAAACTACCTACTTACCTACATATAAACAGTATAAAACACCAATAGAAAAAATAACTAATTAATTAAATTCATTTTCAATAGATGGCGCTAAATGCTCTGAGACTATTTTCCCAGAGGAAAAATTGGTAGTAAACAGGATATATAGAAGTTTTTCCTTGATCTGTTATTATATTCGTACATTTTGCTGCTAGTGTTTTAATTGTGACGTACATATGTCGAATCGAAACGACTACTAGGGCGAAAACACACAGCGATGCACGTGGTACGTGTTTTTTTTGGATACTTTTACTCATGCAAAAAAAAATGAGCCGTGCCTTGCACATATTCATGGAACGCCCAGTACGCCCCACCCCAAAATGACCCTCTGGAGCGTTTTCGGTATAATTGTATCCTTGCATTTAACCTTGCTTGACAGTGATCGATAACGGTGTATCCCATATTTGAAGAAATGTAGGAGATCACCCACAGCGGGAGCCATGCACACGACGCGCCGTTCTTTTCTGTGTGTTTTCGCCCTTATAGTACGGCGAGCGTATCGTACACAAACATACATACACACAACAAATAACGCTATTGTATATATGTATATGATGTGGATAAAGAAGATACTTTCAAATTAGAAATTTAGAAGCAGCATCAACAGACACTAAGCCCCGATTACAGAACACATTTACTGAAGTACCCAAGTATATAGGTACATACATATATATATATGATTGCATGGATAGTTTCATGTTACAAATTGGGCGTCAAAACTGCGCCATACAAACATACGTGTGCACTTCTCGACTAATTATCGGGGCCAAATTGGAGCCAGAGTCGGATCCGCAAGAGGGGAATAGAATCGGAATAGAGAGGAAGGATGGGGGAAAGGAGGGATTAGCTCTCGTTTCGCGGTGAACCTAATATGTTTGATCGTCGTAAACGGGGAACGAGCCCTAATTTGGCCGCAGAGCGTGTGTAAACACGGGGCGTGCCATCAATTAGGATGCTGGAGGCTTTCAGATGCCGAAGGTCGCAAGTCGGATGTTAATTAAATTTAAAATGGGTTGAAAAATCGCATCAGAGTTGCTCCGATTGCATGGAAATCTGCAGGAGGCGATCGATCGATATTTGAGAGGGGGAGAGATGGGGGCGCAACCTGACCGTGTATGATGGGAGAGGGTGATTTAATTGGAAGGGCGGTTAATGAGCGTAAAACAGGCTGTTAGTGTCGGGGTGGGGGCTAAGGCTTCGGATTTTAGACCCTTTGTGGCACTAAGTTTGCATCGGCTGCAGTTGAGAGGTGCGACAGAGAAACGGGTGGTTATAAATCGAAGATTGGTCCGATTAAATTAATTCAAAATGTAAAAATTAAAACATAGATTAAAGCTTCGGAATGGGCTTGAAATTATTTTAGTTTTTTAAGAAAGATCCAACCCACATAAGTAGAACTTTGACTTTCACAGCTTTATGAATGTAAGCAAAGTGTGAAGATATACAATAACCAACGGTATATTGTTGTCATATGTTGGTTAAGATTTTTTTGCATAAACTTTGTTTATACATCACTAGCCGAGTTTGGAAATATTTAATCAATGTGTACGAAATTATAAGCTTTATTACGTATATTATTTTAGGTTAATTTAGATTGATAGGTACGGCAGATAAATGGGTGGTTATAAATTGAAGATTGATCCGATTAAATTTATTCAAATCGAAAAAAATAATCATCAGATAAAAGCTTCAAAATCAAACTTATTATCATATGTTAGTTGAGTCTTTTTTGCGTAAACTTTATTTTATATATCATTAGCTTTATTTGGAAATATTTTCATCAATATATAAGAAGATAAAAGCTTTATTATACATTACATATGTAAGGTTAATTTAGATTGATAGGTGCGGCAGAGAAATGAGTGGTTATAAATTGAAGATTAAACAGGTTAGATTTATTCAAATCGGAAAAAAATTATCATCTAATAAAAGCTTCAGATTCAAACTTGAAATTAATTTAGTTTCTTAAGAAAGATCTTACCCACATAAGTAATATTTTGACTGTCATAACTTTAAGAAATTTAAAGAGTGAAGACATACTGTAAACAACGGCATATTGTTGTCATATGTTGTTTGAGTCTTTTTTGCATAAACTTTTATCTATATATTCTTAGCTTCATTTGGAAATATTTCGGAAATGTCAATCACTACATTATAATTATAAAAAATATATAATATAGAGTTCATTTAGATTGATATATGCGGCAGAGAAATGGGTGAGCAATTTAATTTTTTCAAATTGGAATAATTCAAACGCCGTATAAAGGTTTTAAAATTTAGCTGTTTATGTTAAAAAGATCCAACTTGTATACAAAGCATTTTGATTGCTACATATTCCATTTGTGACAACAATCTCTATTTTGTGTGATAGCCAACCCGAAGCCAAATATTATTTTGAATACAATTATTGATCTTCTTCTTCTTCTTCTATTATCCTATTTATTTGGGGTCAGCTCAATACACTTATGTGATGCATTTGAAATTTATATACGTAGATATGTATACGTACAAGGATCTAAGCTTATATTTCTAAACAAAAATTGTGATAACTAGATGGTCTGCAACGTGTCTGTATAAAGGCAAATTTCTGTACGACTCAGTGGAGTGGAGTTCTGTTACCGAAAAGCTGAATTGTCATCTGATTCAAATCATGACTGTTAAGATTATTAATTTACAATATAATGTGTATTATATTACAATATAATGTGTGTGTATAATTCATAGATGTCTCGTTAATTATCGAGTTTTAGTCAGTGTCTCGTAATTTAGCGACTTACATAATAAAAAATACTGTATTGTTTGTAATTGGCCAGGAAGGCGCATTGGGGTTTACCTGTAATGCCTTCCTGGTATAAAATAATAAAAAAAAAATAATAAAAAAAATAAAAATAATAATTTCAGTATCAATTATACAAACGTGTGCGCAGGAAAAACGAGCAAATTAGAACGACAGCGACGAGAAAGGAAAGCAATCTAACTTCTGGCGGTTAATAAACTACAATAGACAATGGCGATGGTAGTCTATGTAGCCGTCTGAAGTTACGAAAACTAATGAAAGCCTTCATCGTAGACGACGACGAGCTAATTACTAAAACGAGACACTTAGAAGTGCATAACTTGACCGAGCAAATGTGAAAAGTTTCAACGTTCTTCTTCCTCGTGGTACTCTTCATTTTCTTTGTTGGGGGTGAGTTGGTGCAACTTCACCCACCACCCCTTTGTGTCCGTTGGAACTTGCGGAGATGTTTGTACCTGTAGAATTAATTACGACGTGTCGTAATAGGTTTGGTGTCGTAATTGTCTGAAGGTGGGTAGTGGTGTGGAGATGGGGCTGGTGTGGTCGATGTGCAACAGTTTGAACAATATGTATATGTCCAAAGTGCAACGAAATGTTTGATGTGGTCATTATCGAGTGAATGCTCTGTTTGTGTTCGACAGGCCAAAGGCTAGGATTGAATTTGCTTCAGTTGAACTTTGGGGTAAACGTCTAAATTAATAGTTGTGTCAGTTTGAATCCAATGAAGCAAGGTTTAGAGATATACATATGTACATATGCAGATTAAGTTCATATATGTACATATGTACGTCGGGAGAGCATCCATCACCGCCAATGATATAATGGTTGGCGCCAAATGAATAATTATTAATAAATGAGGGGTGTAAACGAATCAGATACGAGGTCGAGGTTCAAGGGGTTAACCGGGGAGGGTTTATATTGACCGGGTCGTTTTGTTGACGGTTTGGTTTGACCATTCGACCCGAAACCATTTGTTACCGGCTCTATGTATGTAGTGTTTGTATACACAGTTTGCGATAAATTGTTTACGGAAAATCCTTTTTTCAACCCTCGCGCGACTGGCTTGATATATTTTATAATACGCAACGATGTTGGGTGTGTAAACAAGAGGCGGTCAAACTTCGCGAAAATCGTTTCGGGTAAACGGAGAGCGCACGATGCGAATTTTAAATTACGCACGGCTAATATTAACACTTTAATGTACATACATACATACATACATATGAGAAACAAAAAGTATAACAATTTGTGAAAAAATGTATAGTGATGATGTTTAATAATAAATAAATACATATATATTTTATTTAAAAAGGATATTACTCATTTTAAAAAGGATATTACATGTATTGAAAGGGTTCAAAGGAGAATTTCAAAGATTCCTTCTGAACTCAAATCACTCACTTATAATGAAAGATTGAAAATAATGAATCTCACTACATTGGAGACGAGAAGAACTAGAGGTGACTTAATTGAAGTCTATAAAATTCTTAATAATCACTATAATTGTCATATGTCTAATGTTATTTCATTCAACACAAACACTCACCTCAGAGGTCACTCGCTTAGACTCCAAAAAGATAAATCTAATAAATTGATCAGAGATACATTCTTTTCTAACAGAGTGGTTTCAGTTTGGAATAGTCTTCCCAACGATTTAGTAACCTCTATTAATATTAATATTTTTAAGAATAAACTTGATACTTTTTTTAAAACCAAAGGATTTTTGTGATTCTTCTTTCCCATAATCATATTTTTATCATTTTTGTTTATATATTTTTTTTCTTCTCTTATTTTATTTTATTTTAACATTTTTTTTTTTTAATGTATTTTAATTTTTCTCATTTTTTTATTGCATATATGTATAATTTGTAAAATATGTTTATTCAAACCCCTTGGGCCTATCGGCTTTGCCGCCTCCCCCAAGTATATTAAAATAAATAAATAAATATATATGTTATAATGTGTTCCACATGCCTACTGATTTCGGTTTAAAATCATCAAATTTGGTCAACTTAGTCAAGATACCCCAACAAGAGCCCTGGATCGAAGGACTCCAATACAAATACGTCTCCACAATATTAATTGACTTCCTTCAATATACATATGTATGCCCATATGTAGAAGTACTATATTTATTACATAATCTGTAGCTCGTTTTCGTTAGGAGTTGGTACATGGAGTATCGATGAATCAATGAAAACTTCCATCCGCCCGAGCAACGCTGGGTTATTCATCTAGGCCCTAGATAGCAATAGAAAATATAGCGAATATTTAAATCCTAGATTCTAGGTTTTCAATATTAAAATACTTGAATTAAAAGTTTAAATATTTAAATATTAAAATTATACTACATATTATTTATGGGTCTCCGTGACGAGCCGTAATGTTTAATTACAGAAAACGCAAATATCGGAAGGCAAAGATCGAAAATCGAAAGATCTTAAGTCGAAAGATAAAAAAAGGGTGCATGGTAAACGGTACGTACTCACGCACGTACTCAGTTAATTTGCGCGAGCAGGGTACAACAGGAACAAGAGGAACAGGCTTTAACTTTTTAATGTGCGCGCGCAGAATACGGGAGGAAAAGCCTGTTCCTCTTGTTCCTGTTGTATCCTGCTCGCGCAAATTAAGTGAGTATGTACCGTTTACCATGCACCCTTTTTTTATCTTTCGACTTAAGATCTTTCGATTTTCGATCTTTGCCTTCCGATATTTGCGTTTTCTGTAATTAAACATTCCGGCTCGTCACGGAGACCGATTATTTATATATGCCAGCGATGCTTAGTGATTTTCGGGCGATTGAAAATTGCAAAAAAAACCCTTCCAAGTGCTCTGAACTTGGAAGGGTTTTTGAACTTTCCAAAATTCGTTTATGGTCTCAATTATAATACCATGAGAATATATTTATTATAAAAACGCTCAGTTTGATTTACTATACATGAAATTTAATCTAAACACAGAAGTATACTTTCGCTATTATAATACTAGTGTTGTGCCCGTTAGTATTTCAACGAGTGACTTTGGAAAGGAATTGATACACGAACCATACCCGAGGCTATTGTTGCTAACAGTTTCAGTATGCACAGACCTTGCGGCAAATGCGTATATATGTACAAAGGTATCTACTCTTTATAATACTCTGCTCATCATTTAGTGTGTTCGCTATTATGATATTTGTATTATGCACGTTTATATTTCAACGAGTGATTTTGGAATGTACACACACACACATATATATATATATATATATATATATATATATATATATATATATATATATACACTATTATAAAAAAATATTAAAAACTTCATTCTCTTGGTTTAAGCATCAGATTTTAATTACAACTAATGCTCGTTGAGCTATGTAGTCGTTTATTTTTATAACAATTATGGTTACCGTGTAAGATTAAGCCTCGCTAAGAGTAACCGTTGTTGGTTGGAGGAATTCCTTTGTGTGATGGAATTTTCTCAATATTCGTTTGAAAAATTTCCACGAAGTGTGTGTGTGTGTGGGTTTCATGTGAATTTTCCGCGAGAGACTTCTGTCGAAAAGTGATTCCCAAATATCAAATGTCAATTTCAAGCGGGAATTCTCATCGAACGGAGCGAGTTCATCACCTTTGTGTGTCATGACGAACCATACTGAACCATACTGAAACCTCGTTTATGGGACGTCACGTCTGTTGAACAATGGCGACGATACGTCTCAATTCTATGAAGAATGATTATTTGACAATTAAGGCAAAACTACGAGATATATTATGTATTTTATTGTTTAAAATAATACTTTATGTGTTAATTAACATATCTGGTTACTTGAGTAAATATTAAAATCTGTATTTAAGGTCGAAAACTCGATTACTAAATTCGCGAAAAAGGTGCTGCGTACAGGGCTTGTTCGCTATATTTATTGCCGCGGGCAAAGGGTTAAATACATACTTGTTGATGAGATATACTGGTATCTATGGGTTGGCCGTCTATGCCTAGAATCCGATCGGAATCTTGTTGTGCTCCTAGCACGGAATATCCCAAGCTGTGAGGAGGAGACAGCTGAGGCACCCTTTGCTCTTCTTCACCGTCCAAACCACCATAAAGACCTCGGGCTTGCAATGCTAGCTCTCCTACAAAAACAAAACATATGCAGTATAAAGAAACGTGTTTTGAATTTTTAAAGATGAAGAAATGATCACAAAGATGTGACTATGCATTTCAACTTTATAGGTCAGATTTAACATTGCGTCACTAAAGAATTGGATCTGGTATATGTATGAACTGTTTTGATGGTTATGAACAGGTCTTATAGTTATTATTGATAAACCGACCAGCTGGGGTTATGTCGAAATCTCCAGGTAAAATCGAAGGATGATGAGAGATTTGTGTCGCAAGTAACGCCATTGAATCTTGCAGTGTGACGACGCTTCTGAACACGGGATTCTCCAATAGTCCCAATATCAATGCAAAGTCGTCAGCAGTAGCATTCTGAAAATATGATAAAGTTAATATATTTATGATATCTTTTGATGCTTTTATTTGTTTCGATTCATGATAAATACCTGTAGCTTGATATCATCACTTTGGTCGATGGCCGTTTTGATGCTCTCCAGTTGCTGAAGCGCGCTCGATATGTCGGCGTTCAGATGCATGGTGACTGGCTAACTATTCAATTCTGAAAATTTAAATTAATACCTAGTATTGTATATTGTATATTCTGTTTATGTGAATTTTTGTTAGAATGGACTATGAACTAATGCTTATCGGAAGAATTGATATGTATTAAAATAACTTTCCTGAGGCAATTCAAAATTAAAAAAAATATCGCAGTATTTCATACATAGTAATAATTTTATTTTTTATTTTTTTTTTATTTTATTTTATTTTATTTTACGGTCAAGAAAAAATTGACCATTTTACATGTTGGAAATAGAGAAAGAAAAAGAAAAAAAATTAAAATGAAATATAAAAGAAAAATACACATACATTCATATACTACAAAATAAATTACATTATATTAAAAAAATATTTAAATAAAATAGATTTCATGTTATATTTACTAACAATGAATAAATCGACCATGGATAATTCGTTTCCAACTCTGTGCAGTCTCAACATAGCTGAGTTCAATGAGTAATTAGTGGTAAACCTGGGCATATCAAAAAGATGGTTACATCTAATTGATCTACCCGGCACATGGAAGCACACTAAACTCACCAAGTCAGAGCATTTAATAGTGCCATTAAGAAGACCACACAGAACTGAAATATCGTTAATTTTCCTTCTGTCATATAATTTTAGCAAATTAAGTTTCCTATAAATAATAACGTTACTGACATAGTGATTATGACTTTTAAAAAATTTAAATTTGATGAATCTAGTGAACTTTATTTGCACTGACTCTATTATGTTAATTTGTTTCATTAAATAAGGAGACCAAATGGTAGAATTGTACTCTAATTGGTTTCTAACCAGAGTGGTGTATAAAATTTTAATCGTATTTACATTTTTGAAGTGAGTACTATTTCTTATTAAGAAACCAAGTGTTTTGATGGCATTTTTTGTGATAAAATTTATATGAGAATTAAAAGTTAATTTGTCGTCAAAAATAACTCCTAGATCTTTAATTAGCGATGATGATGGTAATGATTCATTATTTATATGATAATTATAAATAATTTTGTTATTTGACCTACTGAACCTGACAACAGAACACTTCTTAATGTTTAAATATAATTTATTAAAAGAACACCAATCGTTTAATGAGTTTAAATTAGTTTGTAAAGTAGCACAATCGTTAGTGTCTTTTATACATTTAAATATTTTTAAATCGTCTGCAAATAAGAGCACTTTAACATCATTAAATATATTTATAATATCATTTATAAAAATATTGAATAGGACTGGTCCCATGTGAGATCCTTGGGGAACGCCACTAGTTGGATTAAAGGAGTAAGATTTAGAATGGCCGATTTTAACTAATAATGATCTATTGGACAAATAGCTCCGAAACCAGTTTAGTAATACACCGCTGATTCCGATACTGTTTAGTTTATATAATAAAATCTCAATATCAACTTTGTCAAATGCTTTACTGAAATCAGTGTAAATTGAGTCAACTTGCAATTTAACAGATAAGGCACTAGAAATAAAATTTTCATATAATAATAAATTGGATAAGGTAGATCTACCAGAAGTAAAACCATGTTGTTGTGGAATAATAATGTTATTAATGAAAGGAATAAATTCGTCTAATACTAAACTTTCAAAAAGTTTTGGAATAGTTGATAGTTGACAGATGGCTCTATAGTTCATTACATTATGTTTATCCCCATTTTTATGGAGAGGCATTAAATAGCCAGACTTCCAAGAATTGGGAAATATACCAGTGGAAATAGATTGATTAAAGAGATTAAAAAGAGGATAAGTTAAACATTGGCACAATTCTTGATAAAAATTGGGGGTATGTTGTCAGGACCCGCAGATTTAGATATATCTAAGGCATTTATTTTGTTAATTAATTTTTGAATAGATATATTTATAGAATGTAAAGGTGAAATCAGGACATTATTATTTACAATGCTATAATTAGAATTATTGTTGTTGTTTTTGACATAGATCGATTTGAAAAAATCAGCAAAAAGATTGACTGAATCATTAGTATTGTCAACAAATTTACCGTTAAGTTGAATGTTTTCTGGTATATATGTTTTATTGTTGTTTAATTCTTTAGTAAATGACCAAAAATATTTGGAATTTGAATCAATGAATGATTCTGTTTTTTTAATATAAAGTTTAAAACATTTGGATATATGTAGTTTACACAAAGCTCTTAGTTTTTTGAATTCAATATATATGTGTGTAGAGTTATAAATTTTGAATAATTTGTGCACACTTTTTTTTTATGTATTAGGTTTTTTAATTCGGGACTAAACCATTTTGGAAAAAAATGCAACTTATTTTTATATTGAGGAACATGGTTGTATATACAAGAGATTAATAATTCATTCAGCATAATGACTTTTGATTCAAAGTTAATGTTATCGTTTAAGAACGACCAATTAGTGACATTTAATTGGTTCATGATTTCGTTATAATCGGCTCTGTGAAAATCAAAAATATTTTGCTGAATTAAAGGTAGATTAGTAGATTTATTTAAAGTAATAATAATATCTAGGGGTGGATGATGGCCATCCACTGGAGATAGAACATCATGAGATTTCATAACGTTAGTGTTTTTGAAATTGGAAAAAACTAAATCTAAGACACGATCATTCAAGTTGGAAATAGTATTAAATTGTTTAAGACCTAAATTTAAAGATAAATTTATAATTTCTTGATGAATTGGAGAATTTTCATTCATTTCAAGGTTTTGCCAGTCCAAATTTGGTAGATTAAAATCACCAGTTATTAAGAATTTTGAATCAGGATATTTTAATCTGATTGTTTCAATATTATTTATAAAATTATTATATACACTAATGTCAGAGGATGGAGGGATGTAAACACAACCGAATATGCACTTTACATTGAAAATTTTGGTTGATATAAATATTTGTTCGATGGAATTGTTTGTGTTGATGATGACAGATGATGAATGAACTTTTTTAATAAGAATTGCCACGCCACCGCCTCGAGTCTTCGTACTGGTGTTTATGTTTCTATCATATCTATACATATTGTATGTATGAAAGTTTAGTTCGGAGTCATTTATAAGGTTGTTTAGCCACGTTTCTGTTAATAATATGATGTCATATGCGGAAGCAGCTATAGCATTTTTAAGGAATTGTATTTTAGATATAATGCTTCGAACATTTTGGTAATATATTGTTAGTTTTTTGTACTATTTTTATTTATTATTTTAGGCACTCCATTAAAATATTTTATTATTAAGTCACTTTCACCTTTGTCTTTTCTGGTATTCATTTCGATCCACAAATTGTTTATATGTAGTCTTTGCATGTACGTTAGGTCATTTTTTATTTTAATTCCTAATTTGGGTCCTTTTCTAAGTAATGATATTGCTGTTTGCTGTACATCGAGTTTAACTTTTAGGGGCCTTGGCTTCGTACCTTGTTTTAATCCGATTCTATGAGCGGTGAATTTGTGGTTAGGTAGCTCGGCTTTTGACAATAAATTTGCGATTACATTATTGTCGTCATTATTACCTGTTTCAGTAATGTCAAATATGATAACATTGTTTTTTCTATTTTTTCTTTCTTCCATTTCACTAACAAGTTCCAATGTCGATTCAATCGTGGTGGGTGTATCTTTAGACATATAAATTTTGGTAGCTGACAGCTCTCCTTCCAGCATTGCAATATTACAGGACATTTCGCCTACAGTTTGCGAGATATCAGAGGTGAAAGGCATCAATTTGGCCATTTGGTCCTTGCTAAATCTATTGACAGGGTCCATGAGGACTTGGACCATACTCTCTAATATTTTGGAGACGCTTTGCACGTACTTGGCCATTTTATATTTTATTTAGTAACAATGAAGAAGTAGCAAAAACACACTTTGGCGACACGACCGAACGCGACAACGAACACACTTAATATTCAATATTTTGATTAATTGTATAAGAATTCGATTGGAATGCGTCACGGTTAATTAGATTAGGCATGTGCTATTATTACGGACTGGGTCAAGATCTGTGACATTGAAGTTACCTGTCGATTTGGTGATTATATTCAGGACCAGAAATATTTAATATGGGGGCGTAGGCTTCAACTGAATACCTGACACCTGTCAATAGCAGATGTTGACACAGTACTCATCTCAAGTCCACTACCAACAGAGAAATGTTTCAATAATTCGAAATTCGAAATAACATATGGTAAATTCCCAATTATGCAAATGATTCAAACTGATTCTCTTTTATTTATTTACTTTACAAATCTTATGTAAAAAATATGATGAAATCTTTTAATTGTCAATAAAGTAGGAGAAACAACAATTGTTGACCGATTGGAATTTAAAATCAAAATATAAGAAACCTGTAACTTTACTGACTGACTGCTTTTGTACCTTCAATAGTTTTACTGTTCATTACTTATCGATAGCAATGTGACAGTTTGCTAAATAGTCAACAGTTGTTGGATTCGATTTCGGTTGTGATTCTCTTACTATATGTATATATTTAATGGGTACCCCTCACGGGACCGAAAGTGAAACGCCTGAAAACGCAAATATCGGAAGTCAAAGATCGAAAATCGAAAGATCATAGGTCGAAAGGTCAAAAAAAAAGGGTGCATGGTAAATAGTAATATGTATATATAATATATATGAGTGGCATGCGGTGAAATTATCTCTTTTTTTGTCATACAGCCTTGTTTAATGTGCGCGCGCAGAATACGAAAGGAAAAGCCTCTTCCTCTTGTTTCTGTTGTATCCTACTCGCGCAAATTAAGTGAGTATGTACGACGGGGGGATATTCCATTTTTTTATCTTTCGACTTAAGATCTTTCAATTTTCGATCTTTGCCTTCCGATATTTGCGTTTTCGGACGTTTCACTTTCGGTCCCGTGAAGTAGACCCATATTTAATATGGGTTCACCTTACGGCACACAGTTGGAATTGATGAAGACTCGAAAAATGATAAAATGACTGATGTGTACAAGCTCTAAAGGTCTGACCGCACTATACGGCCGTCGACTGCTGCAGCACGACACAACACGGCAAAGTTGATACAAAAGGCAACTCTGCCGCCTGACGCGTAGTGCGTTATATCTCATACAATTTCATACAAACAATATTTGGCCGCACGCTGCCGGTCATGTCGCAGGTGCATAGTGCGGTCAGACCTTAAGATTAGGAGTGGGACGCGTGTATGAGTAAATTACACGCATCACGCGTACTTGTCCCGTATTATCCTCCAACCTGGGATGTTCTCCTGGTACGAGTTCATATTTTTTCCGTAAGGGCCACCGATTTATTATCACGGCTATTTTCAAGAAAAAAGAAAAATACCCAAATCTTATTGGTCAAATAATACATTCCAATCAATATGAATCATGTATTTTGAAGGTTCGTAATGATGCTATTTGATCAATAGAAATTTAGATTTAGAATTTCCCCATTGCATCGACTACTGAAATCCAGGGACTTAATTTAGGGGGGGGGGGGGGAGGCAAACTCTGGTCAATTTGTAGCTATTTTTTTATAAAGCCCTTTTTTTTTAAGAAGCTTCTGATCGACATTTTGAACTTGTTAAGCTTCTGATCGACATTTGATATTATTAATATGAAACTCTATTCATAAAATACGATATCATTCGGTTCATAACGACGCACATTATTTTATTATCAGATTAAAGTTTTGTGTCGTAAAATTTACATTTGTTGCACGTAAGCATTCCTATTTCCTACGGGAATGTTTCCAGGAAGTGAATGACCTCATTGGTCGCCGTCATTATAGAAGTGGGTCGACTAGTAAATGGTTCAGTCTGGGGTTATCAAAACAGATCACGCAGCTTCAACATCTGTTTATCACATTTTTTTTTGTATTGACGCTTTATTCCGCAATGTTTCTCCACAGAAACATCTCGAAAGAAGTGCTATTCTTTGTTCTGCTGAGTCTTTTACGATGGAGCGCTTCCGAAGAAGTCGAGGAGACCTACGACGAATTGTATCGGAGGGGAGTCGAAAATTATTTGGATGAAAACTGGTCTGAATGCATAGTCGATCTGGAGGCGGCTCTCGCTAAACACAAGAGAGTCCTGACAGCAATAGCCGACTGCAGGATGCAGTGTGCAAACAAGGAGTATGATTATCTCAATCGGCAAAACATAGAGGACTTGCATTTCTACGAGAAGATGATAAGGAAGACTCTGTGTTTCATGAAATGTAAAAGATTGAATTACGAAGACGTGAAGTTCAACAAAGCACCCGATGGTAAATCTTTAAGGGACATTGAAAACCTTGAGCCGTACCTTTACATTCAGAATTGCTACTACAAAGACAACAACCCACAGAAAGCAGCATCGGCCGTTTTCACCTACTTAGTCCGTCACCCGGACAACTTCGTGGCTAAAAACAACTTAAAATATTATCTGACTTTACCCCGTGTTAATCCTAGAGAGGTGACTAATTATGAAACTGAAGAATTTTACTCACTGTACCTCAATGCTGTTAATTCATATGGCGGTGAAGATTGGGATCAAGTAATCGCCTATATGGAGGAAGCCATCCACTCTTACTTTGCTGCCGACGAACGTTGCCGAGTCCTATGCGAATCATCGTTCGATCAAGGCTGGTTGCCCGATTTTACAGCATCCGTTTCGAATCATTTCACATATTGTCTCCAGTGTAAACAGGGTTGCAGTGAGAAGTTGAAAACTTTAGACGGAGTGAAAGGTGATGAACTACTCGGAGACTTTTATAACTACTTACAGATGGCTTACTATAAGGCTAAGAAAGATCCGGAAGCACTCCGTAGCGTTGCCAGCTATCTTTTGATATACCCCACCGATGAGGAAATGTTACACAATAAGGTATTATACAGCAATCGAAGAGACGATGCACCGATAGAACCACGGCCTGAGATTGTGTATTACCTGTCGAGGAACGCGTATGAGAAGAAATTGTTGAAGTTCATCCATGATGAATTCAATGCAGAGATAGCAGCTAGTAGAAAATTGGCGAATAGTTTTGATGCTGTTAAAGATAACGAAGTTTTACCAGCGATAGGTGTTAATAAGACAATTAAACTAGACAATAATCCATTTCAAAAGTATATTTCTAAAAATGCTGAAACTGTTCCTTGATAATTGAATTTTGTGTGGAAAATGTTTATATATTCCTTCTGTTGTCCAATCATTCATTTTTGTTATGTACATAATTTTTTATTGATGAAAATAAAATAAAATTTATGAATATTTTTTTATTTTTTATTCAATCACAAATAAATGGTACAACTAAAAATACTTAATTAAAGGAAAGACTTTTACTTTTTTCCTACTTTAGTAACACTTACGAAATTTGCTTATAAACAATCACAATGCTTTAAATTGGTTATCAAATTTTGTCAGATTCAAATAATAATGCATTAAAAAAATGAAGAGTTCTTGTACATATGTTTAAAATGAAGCATGAAAGATCAAATCCTACATAAAAAAAATACATGCTTTAAATTATAAATATACATTTTATTAAAGTGATTTGAAGTTTTATTTTATTTAAATTTATTTGAATATTCATTTTTTATTAAATTTAACGTCACGGATTCTACCACCCAAACCTTCTACATACCTTCTTTTTTCATCACTTAAAAAATATGTAGCCTTATATTGGTAGCTCAAATATTTAGAAAAAAAATCTAATGCTAATTGACAAATATTCTTGTTGAAAGTACGATGTTTTTTTATATTTTCTAAAAACTTAATAATAAGTAACATAATAACTAACAAGAAAAAAAATATATAGAAAAGATATTGGAAAAGAAGAATTTCAAAAGTAAGTTTAAGAAAGACTTCTAGCTTGTTTTTAAAAATATACTAAATTTTTTAGAATATACTTAATTGTTGGGAAGATTATTTCAAACTTTAACTACACTGTTTGAAAGGAAGGAAAAGAAAGGAGTGTTTTCATTGAACGTAATGAGTTTGGACATAGGACAACTATGATTATTTATTATTTTAAAGACTGCGATTGAGTCGCCTCTTATTTTTCTTGTCTCAAGTGTTATTAATAGTCACCGGAGCCTGAGGGGGCCGTGTATTGTTCAAAGGTTGTAAATGCATTATTAAAGGTTTGCCGAACAATGTATAGCACTGTGACTATCCTACCTCTAGTTATTAATATTAGCCAAAATATTTTTTAATTTTACTCATAAAACAATTTTCATATCAATCAAAGTGCCAGGGCGGCGACCTGGCTCAAAAATAAGTACCAGGGCCGCGACCTGGCCCGACTATACCACTGATTAGATGTATATATATATATATATTTGTATGTAGCTAACTTATGGAAAAATTTAGATGGGTTTTTTACCCCTACTTATAATAGAATTATACGTGAAGAAGTATCATATATATATATATACATATATATGTATAATATTATATTCCTCAGATAGTACATAAATGTTAAACCCCTTATTGGTTCTAAGAAAACCAATCTCCACTCGATTTTATCGTTTCTTTTTCATCAAAAACGCCATACCATGAGACCTGAAATGTTTGTCAAGTTCGACGTTGTTATCAAAAGTTTCCGGACATTCCGGACACTGAAAATTAATTTCTATTTCTGCTTTTGCTGCTGGCTTCCTCCATTTCCTTCTCTTCTTAGCGCCGAATCCAGACCTATCCTCCTTTTTAATAAAACATTTCTTGTCTTCTATGTAAACCTCTGCATTCACGATGCTGTGCTTGGCTTCTAGATGAGTAGCAAATGCAGATTTGTAAGTGAAGCAAAGACCGCATTCCATGCACTGATATACCGTGCATTCATCACGATGCGTTATAATATGTCTATAAAATATGACATTGTTTAGCGTCTTGAACGCACATAGTGAGCAATTGAAGACTGAAGAGTTCAATCCGGAGACAGGTGATGCTACAACATTCGCGATGGTACATCTCTTAGTCTGAGGTCTGAGTCTCTTTTTAGGTTTTGTTGGAGTAGTCTCCGGAATTACTACAACTTCCTCTATAGAGGGAATTGTGGATTCTTCGACACTACTGCCGACATCTACATTCTCCATTTCGCTGTCTGGACTGCTCGCAAAATTCGGATCATCAACCGCTTCCGAGCTCGGATTTGTCTGTTCAGTAGACAAGCAAGCTTCTCTTGAATACTTAAGTCTGGTTGCCTTATCACGTTTTCCCATCAGCAAAGCGTTCTTGTGAAAATCAAAACATTGCATGTTTTGTTTGTACGGCATACATTTACCGACGTGTTTCTTCAGCTGGCGGATATTCATGACGAAATGTTTACAACCGGGACATACGTATATGTATTTGACTTTAGTAGCATGCGAGAAATGATCTACAATGTGTTCGGAAACGTTTTCTTTTGCGAACTTGCAGTTGCAGACTGTGCAATGGTAGACTGCGACAGATTGGAAAATTCTCTCCTCGTGCACCGATTGGCAGTGCGACTTCAGCTCTTCGGACGTCTCACACTCCAGCGCGCACAGCAGGCAAGTGAAATAGACTTTCAAATGCTTTTTGAAGTGTGTTTGTATTTCTTGTTCGCGGAACGAAGATGTACAAGAGTCGGCTACACAGTTGACGTACATGATCCGTGAATAGTGGAAACAGACGAAGGTCATGTGACGTTCCAGCATGTTTTCTATAGGGAAGACCAAGCCACATTCCGGACAAATGTGAGGAGTTTCCTTAGCGTGAGCCTTTTGATGAGCGATCAGCGAGCATTTGTTGGGCAGGATGCGTTTGCAGTGGTGGCATGTGTGGTCGAACACTTCGGAATCGTCTATACGTTGATAATGATGCGAACGGATGACTTCAACAGATTTTTGAGTAGTCTCTTTGAACCTAAATGAACAGATTTGGCATGAATCGCTTGGATTAAATGTAACAATGTCGATGGGATCCTCGGAGATCTGCTCCTGATCTATATTTTCGACAGAACAATCCACAATGGTTGCATTATCTTCTTTCGGTTCATCGTCAGACGACAAAATTCCATATTTCTTCAATAGATCAGTGCCGTCATTCAGATTATTACTGGTAGCTAAATTAGTTTTCATCATTTCGATCGGTAGAGGTTCGATGGTGAAGTCTGACAACGAATACTTGAAATCTTTGTTTTCGTGCGACTCTAAGTGCATAAACATCATGCATCGATTCGTGAAGAATAGTTTGGTGTTGCATTGCTTGCAAAAGAGAGTTATTTTTACACTCGCCCGATTTATATGACGTTGGTAACTAGATTCTAAGGCGAATCTGAAATAAAATGAGTTATTATAATAAAAGCTTTGTATTTCGAATGTTACAATGTTTTTTTGACTAACCTATCACCACATATACATGGGTACGTTGTTGTGAATTCTGGAGGGCATATATACGTGTTTGTGACCTTTGAAAATATGAGCTTCTTTACCATTTCCTCCATGTTGTCTGAAAAATATAATAACTTAATTAAGTATTATTCATATATAAGTTTGATTCTATTTGCCTAACTACGTCCATACAAACAACTAACAATCACACTGTGAATGATGATAGCATAAATATGTCTCATATTACTACTATTAGTATGAGTGTTAATAACAAGTTGTTCAGTTTTGCTTTCTTAAGAGGACTGTATACCCGAAACCTTAATTTTATTGCCGTTCCTTTCTTCGATATATATATTGAGTGAATGCGACAATATATATCAATATATATATTGAGTGAATTCGACCAGATAATACGGATTTTAAATCAACAAAATCGAGGTTTCGTATTCTCCAGTTTTCTCCTCCGAAACTGGACCAATTTTTAAAAAAATTTCATCATCGGTATGAGAAAGATATTTTCTATGCAACTGTGCGCGTATTTTTTTTAAAATCGACCGATAAACAAGCACGCTGGACTCTTTTCGTGGGTGTAAAAAAGAGGCGATTTTATAGATGTTTGGGGGCTCCTAGCTCCTATAAAAAATAAAAGCACAGATGCATGCCAATGGTAGATATCCATAGCATATTAAAAAATAATTTTCTAGTGCCATAATTGAGGAAGGAAGAAGTGTAATACGTTTGTATGGACAAGGCTTATTATATTTTTAAACATAAAACTAAGGCTTATTATATTTTTAAACTTCATAGTTTAAGAAGTGTTCAAAGCATAACCAAAAACTATTATTAAAAAATAATAATCATATATGAAAATTCTAAAATATTTAGCCGTAAATAATCTAATATATAATTTCGAAAGAGACTTTGTATATATGTATTGTTGGTTCGTAACTTTGTAAACAAGTAAAAAATTTCCATGAATATGTGGGGACGGGGGACGAGCCTTTGCCCTCGGGGCGCGCCGGAGATGAAGGCCTGGGGCGCAGGCCCGAGGCGCGCCAGGGGCGAAAGCCTGGGGGTATATCGGGGGCGAAGGCCGGGGGTGAATCCGTGACGTTAAATTTAATAAAACAGAAACAAATGAATGTTCAAATAAATTTGAATATAACAAGACTATTCAAATAAATTTTTTACTATGAGATTGGCCATTTTTAAGCGGTTTATATTACAACTGCCGAGCAAAGCCGGGTAAAACCACTAGAAAGATATAAAAATTAAAAAATCGTTACGAACCAGTTGAAAGTTTGTTTTTCACTTGCAATAGTTAGTAACAATGCATTAGTTAATAATAGTTAATAACAATGCGTAGTTCCCAACCCGATCTGTCAACGATAAGCGTTGGATATGGAAAGGTCTAAATAGGATTAAATACGGCCTCAGACAAAATATTTTAAGTTGATGTCTTTCAAAGATTTGGGTGGGTATTTATTTATCTAGATCAGTGGCGGCTCGTGAAAATTCATAGAGGGAGGGCTACATAGATTAATCGGTTTGTAACCAACTCGTTGACCATACCAGTTATCAAATGCAGACAAAAATAGCATGCATATGTATTATACTGGGAGATTTGCAGCCCTGCAGCCCATATAGACGGCAAAAATAGCATGCATTTGTACTATACTGGGAGGCTGTAGCCCCGCAGCCCATATAGACGAGCTGCCACTGATCTAGATATCTGCGAAATGGCGAGGCTTTAACTATGTGGCGGCTCGCTTATACGACATGGTCGAGTTTGGTTGCCTTCCTGCGAGTGGGGACCAACTCGGCTGGGTTCGGAGAGCCACTACTCACTCTGCCTTTAGCTGTCATATAATAAACACGTGCATTAACATGCCAGTCGTCTCATTCGTTCATCCCCCATAACTATAAAGCAACGTATGTCTTCTTTGTAATTTTATGAATCGAACTCACAAAACATCAGCCAGTTGGCAAATATCACGTCTACGTCCGTTGATTCGCGAGTAGAAAGAAAATTCTATAACTGTTGTATAGAATCAGTTTAAAGTGAATATCAGCACCATTGAAAGTTCTTGATAATAGGCCAAGTAAGCCAGGGGTCGGCAAACTTATTAGTCAACCGAGCCAAATTTCAACAGTACAACGATTGAGATTTCTTTTGAGAGCCAAACTTTTTTAATTTTAACTATATACATGTATACTGTTTATTAAAATTAAAGTTTTAAGTCTTAATTAAACTATAGGTACATTGAATAGAACTCGATATCATACTTAATAATTAATATATGATAATGATATCATACTTAATAATCTTATTTATTAATAAAAATTAAATTGTAAGTAAGGTATTATAGGGGATGGAACGAATGAGACGACTGGCTTGTTAATGTACGTTGATTTATTATGACGGCCGAAAACGAAGTGATAGTAGCAACACTGAACACGGCCGCGTTGGTCCCAACTCGCAGGAAGGTGAACGAACTCGACCATGTCATATAGCGAGCCGCCACAGTATTATAGTATAGGGCGGGTTAAAGGTTTTGACCGTATCCCGGCCTATGGAAACTCTGTGGAGTTTGGAAGAAAATCTTTATTGCTCGATTATGCCCGAGAAATGTTTTAAGGAAGCGAAACGTTTTAAACGATTCCTCTTGATAACTAACGTACCTTGCTATGCAGCAGAAGATCTGCGTACTCACTTTCTATTTCATATTATTATCTGTAGTGCTGCTGGTCAGAATTGTATATGTATGTGTGACTCTAAGTCAATCGTTTCCTGACAGAGTTTGCTAATTTTTCTGATTTCATTGTTGAAACGGTGCCCGCATTAAATTGGCTAAAACTATCCTACCTACATATTACCGTACTATGTAACCACAATTTGAGTATGATTATTGTACAATTAAATTTATTTACAAGTTAAAGTTCATAGATGTCTCGTTAATTTCGAGTTTTCAGTGTCTCGTAATTCAGCGATTTATGTTATAGGACGGGTTAAAGGTTTCGACCGTTTCCCGGCCTATGGAAACTCAGTTGAGTTTGAAAGAGGATCGTTTATTTTTGTTCAATTGTTACAATGGTTATTGTATGTACGAAGAGGTTGGGCTTCGGAGAAGTGAGCTGGTTGAACTCCAGAGGTTCACTCTGGTGTTGGGAGCTGGTGCGTCGATTTATATACGTTCTGGGTTCGTTTCCAGGACACGTGTGCTAGAGACACGTGTTGACCTGTTTTCGAGGCACGTGTCTTCGGTACACGTGTGGTTTATAGCTATGGAGTCGTGTGCCACGCGTAAACGACTTTTCAGGACATGTGTCGCGGTTGCGTGATGACATCACTGTTGGGTTTCGTTCGTTTTACGATCGAGCGATGAACTCTTTCTTCTGGAATGGTCGAAGGGGACGTTGCCCTTGATTTATGCATGTTTGTACAGGATCGATGATGTGATCACTGGTTTTGATTCGTAATAGCACAAGTCGTGCTTTATTCCCACACTGTAATAAAAATGCTGCATTGTTTGTAATTGGCTAGGAAGGCGCCTTGGGGTTTACTTGTTAGGCCTTCCTGGTATATACATATGTATACAAACAAAAAATAAAGAAGCAAATATTTATATAAATTTTTAATGTTTTATTGAGATTTACAACAATAAGAATTTCATATGTGAATTTTTTATGCCATAAGAATTCTAAACATCTATACTTATAAATAGTGAGTATAAAAATTGACAACCTATAAAATTGACTCAATAATCTTTCAAACAATTTCACAGCTATGTGTGTTTATCTTGTATAAAATAAAACATATTAAATAATATCATGTCATTAAAGTTTGCAAAATAACTGCTGCGCATTTTCAATCTAAAATACACGTGCAATTCATGTATCGTTGAGTGAACTATCACAGTATAACTTCAAATGAATAGTTGGATTATATATAATATGTATACGCTCACATTTATATAACATAAAAATATAAACCGAATACGTATTCATGAAATACATGCATGTATATGATATATACATTTAAATATGTAATTGGATTACATTGAATAAGAGTTAAATGTAGTATTATGTTTTGAAATATCAATATATATATATACACATTTGACATCTATGAACAAAACTAAATATTTATATAATAATATATTATATTATGTCTAAATCAATGTAAGCAAATCGATATCAGACTTCACAGTATGGATTTATACTCTTAATCTACATATACATTAGAGTAGCATTCACTTTGCCGAAACATTTTGATTTCTTATCTTTTTTTTGCGGATGTAGAATATGCATAAAATATAAAAAAAATTGTATCTCAATTTTAAATGGTTGCAATAATTTATTTTCTGAAAAAAAAAACTAACAAGACCACCCATTTAAAGGTGAGGTATAATTTTTATATTATATTTTTATTATATGTATGTATGTATATCCTTAAAATAAAACAATTAGACTATGCCACTATTACCACGACACATACTTTTTGGAATATTATAATAATCATTTTTTCCGTCAAAGTGAGAGTCACTCAAAAATACATAGGTATATAAAAAGAATAATATTTTAAGTTTTATTTGCTTCTATGGATGCAATGAAAAAAAGTAAAAATGTCGAAATGGTCTAATATCAAAACTTAAATTTAAATTTCAGGCACATTATCCATAGTAGAAAAAATAAAATTTGTATATTTATGTTTATTCATTTCAAAGGATCATACGAATTCGCCGGCGTATTGTTCTTGCACAAATTGAATACTTTAAGCGATAAAAATGATGGATAAATAACAATTACACTGATATATGCTTAGTTTGAAATAACACGGAAGAAACAACGATACAATCAATAAATTATTTATCATAATTTTACACAGATTAAATATAAAAATATATTGCCAAGTAAATACAATTATTTAAAAAAAAGGATGATTTTATGTATGTGCAAGAAATTTTTTTAATAATAAACAATGTGCATTTAAGCATTCCATAATAATTTTATGATACAAAAAGGTATATATCGATGGCTTGGTGCACAGATATTGTATGTCCACTTTTGAATTTGTATCGAATTTAAAATTTGTAGGTGCTGGAATAATTCAGGTTTTTCTTTTCAAGGTAATTTTTGTATACCACTTGAATTACATTGAAAGGAAAAACCTGAATTATTCCAGCATCTACAAACTGAAAATTCGATACAAATTCAAAAATGGACATACAATATTTATGCAACAAGCCATCGATATGTCGTATTGTTTAAAATACATCATAGTTCAGTGCTCATTTCGCCCTGCTCTGCAGATCTTGCAAATGTTTGAGCTTTGATCCCGTGCCGTGTCATGCCGTTGTACGTCGCTTCGGATGCTTTTCTGGTTTCGTTCAGTTTCCCTGAAGCCTATATACACAAAAAATATTATTTTCACGTACATAATACGCGGGAAAGTATAAAGATAAAATTATCAATACAAAGTTTAGAAATAAAACAACAGCATGATATTTAATCTGTGATTTTCTGAACAATAAATGCATAAATTATATGGATCCATCAGCAACAACAATTCTTAATTTATCTAAATACATATAAAATCGATGCGGTGCAAACGATCGACAAGCACCAGACAGACTGAACCACAGATTAACGACACGTGTACCTTATGCGTGCGCACTGCTCGCACTTACACTAAGCGAAATCTACCCGAAGTCCCGACATACCTACCCTGTATACGTTCTGTGCTTCTGATAATTTAGTTCCGAATTTTGCCTTATTAAACTCGCCAGAAAGATCCAACTCAATTTTAATAATTGCATCTGTGCACATCGAAAGGTTACTCGTCATCTGATGTGCAATCTATCATTCGTGAAGTCGAGAATTGCGTTTAAAGCAGCCATCCAGTTAATCTGTGGTTCAGTCTGTCTGGCGCTTGTCGATCGTGTGCACCAAACCCATATAAAATCTATATGAAGTAGGAATTCAATTAAAAACTCTTCAGATGACTCAATCAGTGAGGGTAGCAGCAACGTAGTCTAATTCTACATATCTACAAAATAAAAATTAATGTTTGTTTTCTTGCTATGCAAATCTACAGTTTTAAATTTAAAATCACTGAATTTGGTATACTATGTTACGATTTTATTAAAATGTTCCGTTTTGAACTTTTTTTTCGAATTTTCCTCTGCCCGAGAAACGGCAAGTAATTTGACTACTAACGAATAAAATTACAAGTGTGTTTGTATGTTTATCTTCAGTTAAAAGCCAAAATACTATATATAAATGAATTTGTCACGTTTTAGAAAACATGTATTGTTCAACATGTAGTGTTCAACATGTATTCGACCAACTTTTTGATCTTTTAATATAAATTATTATGATAATTTCATTATTTGATAATCGACTATGTGTATGTGGTTTTTTCTAAGTAACTTAATAACAGACATCACCCAAGATATTGTTTAATGTATGTATATTTTTTAATTATTTAATTTTTAATGCATATTTTGATGTGTATCGATGATAAATCATGCTTCCGTAACTTTGGAATGTTTGTAGATAATTTATTTCATATATAATTTGTTTATTATTATAACAGTTTAATATAATCATAATGTAATACATAAAAACATATGATAAAGAAATCAAAAAGAAAAGGATTGGGAAAAGGAATAAATTTTGGATTACATTATATTATATTATATTAAATTAAATTAATGTAAAATATGATATGAGTAACTAAAAGCAAATTAAAAGCAAAAGCGTATGACTATTTATCTACTGTCAATATGAATGGATAAAATAGTCAAGATAAGTGAATGAAAAGTTGAACGTTACAATAATATTATGTTTATTTATAGTTGCGGAATAGTTTCAAAAGGATGAAATTTTTTATGACTAATCCAACCTAACCAATCACCTTCATTAAGTGCTCTTGAATAAGTATGTGATTATTCTATAATTTAAGTGCATTTTGGTTTACATATATACAAATTAAAAATACTTGTATCATACCTGGCATCATAGTATCTGCAATGCTAAATCGGAATCTAAACTGATGCCGCAAGTATTTCTCATATTCATATTGAAATATTTAAAGCTTATGAATATATGTATATATAAAATAAAACGTCGATAATAGCGACATCTTAATCTCGTAGATACACATGATATATAAGAATAATGTAAATATATATACAGAGTGGGGCAAAAACAATTAGACGATTTGTATCTCGTAAATGAACACTTTAGCTGAGAAGTAAATGTGTATTCAGTATCTAAACAAAAGCAAAATACTAGTGTGTAAAAGTTTATAACATAATATCTGTAATTCTGCTAAGATCCTTCAATATTTGAGTATAAATCTTTTGATTTTAATTTATGATCCACTAGGCATATGAATATGGAAACTCTAGTGACTCTTGTTAATCAAAAAAGTCTCATAAAAAAGCGTGTGGGTACAATTGTCGACTTGAAGGACAAAACAATAATATAATTGGGTTCAGTGGCGGCTCGTCTTTAAGGACAACCGGGGCACTGCCCCACACACATTTCTCCTATCCAAACAAGAAAATAGATTTTGTATATTGTTGGTGTCTCGAGTGTTTGTTTATCCCCCTCACCAAGTGGTTAGTTCGTAATTCAATTTGGGCAGTCGCTCATCTGCCGTGGTCCCGTGGTCGCCAGCTTCAAATAGCCTGCTACTCTGGCACTTGCGAGTGGTACTGTATTTAGAGTGTAGACAGTCAGTGGAAGCAGAGAAAAAATCCGTATTACCGTATACAGAAGGTCGCTTTTAGTTGACTGCGAAAAGGTCTATATGGGGCTCCGGTCGTTTACGTTCTCTATACGATTTGAAGAATACACGTTTTTCGATATTTTAACTGTATATGTTTAAATTGTCAATCACAATTTGATTTTTTTATTAATAAAATTTTTGCTTTTTCAGAACACAATGAACGAAGTCGATAATTTGTTGAAAAAAAGTCACTTTCCTTGCATAAAATGTTACTAAAAATATATTAAGTTAATTTTTTTTGGAAAAAAAAGCATGTAGGGGGGAAGGCTCTAGCCTCCTTGTGCCCCACCTGTTTTTAAAGTCACGACCCGCCCCTGATTGGGTTTATAATGTTATGGAAGTCTTAGATAGTCTATGTATAATATGTGTTATGATGTTATTTAGCTACTGAATGTTTACTTTTCAATTCAAGTGTTCATTAAGTTACTTACCGTTTAATAGTTTCCACCCAATTCTGCATTGATATAATTAAAAAGTGATCAATTTCAACTCATACTTACTGAGTGCTCTCTATGAGCGGTTTTAAGATGATTTGGAGACTGTTATCCGTAGACGGACCTCCGTTTCGTTTCACGTTAGCGTTCGCATCCGTCTGTCGGGTCAGCGTAGAATGGACAGCGGTGGTGCTTCTACTAGCGTTTTTATAATGATCACTATGGTGAATACTATTACTGCGTAGGCTACCACCGTTCTGTCGATGATGACCCATAACAAAGATTCCGGAGTCTACAAAGTTGTTGTTGGACGCGTGTCTCTGTTCACATCACATCAATTATTTCAAACACATTACACATTAAACTGTATAGTAATATAATAATTATATATTGTATTTGTATTTGTACAGTGAACATTGTTTCTCTCGTTTAAAAAAAAAATTAAATCATTCCATCAATGTGTTCCAGCGACATACTAGTTGATGTACAATAATGTGGATTATGGAAAATGATTGAATTTGAAGGCTCGTAAAGCTCTTTATAATAAATATATGTCTTTATAATGAATCAATGAGTGTTTTCCTTGCTTATAATATAGTAATGTTCCATTGAGCATATTTCAGTAATCGCACACTTCGGAGCTCATCGTTGTCTCGTTGAAAAACGCCGATGGGCGTTGTATTTTGAGCATGTACAAAGTAAACAAGAATACTACCCGTTAAGCCTTTCCAGATTGAATTGCAAAAAAATGCATTGAACATGGGTCGTGTAATCCGTGTCATTCATTTGTCAATGTTTATAAAGACTGGTTTACACTGGAATTTCTGAATTTATAACCATAGTAGAATTTCCCAATGGAAATCCCTAACTGCTGAGTATTTTAGATTGTGGCATGGCATTTAGGTTGTGAGCATTACATTTTAACAATAATGAATAAGATGAAACTAGTTTTGGAAAAATACATTCATTAATAGACTTCTTTAATTTATTTTATATTGTTGCAAGATATATTAGAGAGTCTAAACACACCTTCACAAAACTTGAAATCCTCGGCGGTAGTTATCTAGGGTTTGTTTGGATTAGTTACAATTTTTATACTTGCTTTCTATTGGATTTCTAAATAATTCTAGTTGGAAAGTTGGTGAAATTTTCAGCGTGGGGGGCTTTCAACAGAAAAGACGTTAGCACCAAAGGGTTGTCAACAATTATTTTACAGATATTACTTAAACAAATAACTATAATTTTGTTCAAATTCATTAATTCGACGTATCGAAAATTTCCATTATAAAAAACAGCTTCAAAAAAATTGAAAAAGTATTTTAACTTGTATTTCAAAAACCTGACCTATTAAAAGTTTTAAGTTTTAGTCTGGAAATCTTAAAATTTGACTACCTACCACCTGAAAATACTCTTGGTTGGGATCAATCACATCTCAACCGTATTGACAAACTTCAAAAATAACGATGAGCTCCGAAGCCTGTAAATACATATGTATATGCGGTATGGAAAACGCTGCCTTAACCTCCATCGGCCAAATTCTAAAACGAGTCAAATCATACATGTGTGAATCTACATTGTTATCGATACTATACCATAACCATTATAATTACAGAAGCCAGAAAAAGCACTACTTGTCGAAAGCGATCGATCAGTTTCAAAACTAAGTGTTATTCAGAGGTGTCTACGGTAACAACTGTGGTGTGAAAGAGGATATGTGTAAACGGTGTGAAGCATTAAAGCTCGAAATTAGGCCCACTCACATTGAAAGCATAGGTGGCATCACTACGCACATAGTAGAGGGGTCCCCTGTGCTTGTTGAGTGTGGCTCGCCCCTCGGACTGTACGCTGGCCAGGGAGCGTAAGCTTCCCCCGGCGCGTCCACGTCCCAGTCTGGCCGTGCCTCGTGACTCCTGACCAACACCCCAGTCGCCCGGTGAACCAAATTTGTAAGCTAACCCTGTGTTAGAAGGCTGTACATATTTATTTACAGCTGGATTGATGGGAGGCTTCTGGCGTGTAAGACTAAGGGATGCCAAGTCAGCCGAGAGGGAATGGGGAGTCAGGCAGTGGGGAGCCATGGAATATGGAATCAGAGGGCGGAGGCTACTCACTGAGGGTGTGTTGATTTGTTGTCTTACACCATTCACGGCAGGACATTTCGCACTGTCACTCGATCTGAAAGCATACAATCGTAGAAATGCTGTGAAAGAGATTCTTTACATTAAAATACATTGATACTGTATATGTTATGCATTAATTTCATGACGAATTTCAACGTTAAGATTTGGATCTACATGAAAAGGTTTCAGTGAATATTCGACAACAAGTACTTATGTAGTAGTACTTAAAATAAATTTATTACTTATGACAAGTTCCGTAACAATGGACTTCTAAGAAATTCCATCAAAACAAATTGTAGTTTTGGAAACTACATTTTTTCAGCGGATGCTTTATTATTGTATATATTTACATAATAGTATAAATGTGTGATAAGTTCTCATAGTACATATTCATAATTTCATCACAACTCGGGGGGTTTTTATTTTTAATATTTTTTGAAATATAACATTAGTATTTTCTAATTATATTTCAATAATCCTGGTATTATAACAAGCATATAAAGACTTTAAATACATACATACGTATTATATATTTTTTGATTGAATACTATTAATGAAATAATATTTAAATAAATTTCACACGTTATTATAATAGATTTATATCATTAAGCTAGTTGCAAATAGCCCATAATTTGCAGATATAGTACCTGCAAATAGCCACAACCATTTAAATATTCTTTGTACCCTGTTTTTTTTAAAGATGATACTCCATGGGGCTTTTATCAGATTCAATTAATAAAGAAATACTCATTATGGCTGTATAAAAATGGCCATAATACAAGTTCTTTCGAGGATGATAAATAAACGAGTGAACGTTTCAGACAAAGAACCCCCCCATTAAGGATTGGGAGCACAATTTAACTGACATTTTTCTTTTCTCAAATATATCTCTTTATTAAGTTAAATAAAATTTTGAGCAAAGTATTTCCAGAGACCTTTGGTAACCTTGGTAACCCATTGGGTGACACCACTGAGGATATGTGGTAAAAGAAGCCACGGAAGACGACGACAAGTGGCACTCACCGTTCAGACGAGTAAGCATAGTCTTGATCGGCTCCAAGTCCAGAATCTGTATGCTCATGAGAAACGCGAGAGCTAGATATAAGTTCTCCACTTGAACTGTTGCTAGCACTAGCTATCGGCTGACGGGCAGAATTTCCTCCGGTTCCATCTATATCGGTGATTCGATTGGAGCGGGGGTCTCCCATTGCCGGACCCGACTGAGAGCTCTCCTTGCTGTTGGGATCCTTGACACGTCTGCTATTTTCATCATATCATATTACTACATAGTTTCAACGTATTTCATAAATGATTTGTATGAAATTTACATGTTTACGAACCTGTCTGATATTTTGCTATTACCGTTATTTCTTCCCGAACTGATTGTACTAGAAATGGATCGAATAGAACCACCATTGCTATTTATAAAATCTTGATTGTTCGTTTTGTTTAGATACGAACTATTTGAATTGTCGTTTTCGTTCAGATCCCCACTTCTGAAAAGTTAACGGACGAAGTCTTACTAAATAATTGTCCTATAATGTAGTTTCATTTATTAAAAATGATTGAAATCATAATAAAATATCACTATTCAGCAATATAATATGACAAATTTTAGACTGTTATTATTATGTTATAATATGTGCCGAGTACGACACCTGTGCTTATTGCTTTGCTTCAATCGCAGTTGCCTTGCACGGCTCGTTTGAACTACAGTGTACGGTATTTCTTTCAATTGTGCTACGCTCATCCCATCAGTATCGACTAGATCCCACTCCAGGTGTTGCTTCAACTCCGACGGTAACCACGATTTGGACTCGGACGGAGAACGAGACCTCGATCTGAAAATAAGCACGTACAAAGTTAAACAAAGATTCAACTTACATAACTAAATATATGTAATATTAAATGACTAAACCTATGTTTACGATGCCTCCTATGTCGATGTGAAGATCTATGATGATTTTGAGATGGATCATTGGGCTCGATGGGTACGGCTCGTCTAACACTAGCTTGCTGTACCGTTCCCAGTCCACCTGTAGCTTGTTTTCGTTGAATTTCTCGCCACTGACCACCAGATTCCACCAATTCATATTCCCTGCGATGAAAAATTTGGTTTATAAGTGCAGTTTTTAGCATATTCTAGATATGACATACGTATATACATATGATAATATCATATATGGGCGTACTTTCTCTTTGTGGATGATCTATGCTTCGAGTCTGTTTCATCAGCTGAATCCTTGCTCTTGTGACGAGAACGGTGACGACGTCTTCTGCGCGAACGGCCAGAGCCTCTCGAAGCTTCACTTTCAGCATCCGAAGTTCTCCGACTTCGGTGACGGTGCCTATTAAAGATAAATGTATGAGTAATTGAAAACAACAATAGTTTTAGTATTGATATATATTGATATTTTTGTAGTCAAATTACAAACCTTCGACAGGATCGGGAGTCGTTTGAGCTGTGGCTGTCTAGAGAGCTAGATCGTATTCTAGAAGAATTCGTAGCTCTCGGCGACGGGGGGCCAGAATACATACCCTGCCTGGGAAACGGGGCAGAGCGAGTCGAACGTGGTGAATCTGAACGTTTCATTGATCCTAGTGCTGCTGGAATGCTGCATGTTGAACGATATGGAGATTCCAAACTGTTAGTCAATCAATTTCAACATATTGTATGAAAAATGTAATTAAAATCATAAAACTACAGATAGTACTTTATAAAGACAATACATTATGTTACTTAAATACTTTAATACATCAAGTTATTTATCTTTTTAAAAATATTTTGAAATTCCAGGACGTATGTATGTTTTTAAATAGCATAGTTTTGTTTTTGACAAATGCAAAATCAAATAAATAAATAAAATTATTGTTTTTTAAGTATCCAATACTAACGACAATGCTGGCTGTGGTATCGATATAGGTTTAGCTTCAGGTGTATCTCGAACTTCAATAGTAGAAACTGGAAATACAAAAAAATATATAATATTATATGTATCTAAAGCTTATATAATAATAGAGCAAAGCTTGTAATTGGTAACAAGTATCTTATTTTTTTGAATTTTATTAGTTGCTATATGTCAGACTGAAAATTTTAAAGTGTTAAATAAATTTACTATAAATAATTTACCGATAAAAAAATCCAGATAGGGAAGGAATAATATGGGTCTAATAAAAATGATAATAACCTTGAAGAGAAGACTCTAAGGGACGCCGCTGAAGACGTCTTGATGGAATTCTTGTAAACGTCGGAGGAGAACGTCCCGCTTGTCTTCCACTTTAAAATAAATAATTATTAAATATTAAAAATACAATAACAATTAAAATTCATCGCAAATATAATCCATTACTTTCTAGAAGTAACATGTGAAGGAGTCGGTTGCAATCTGAAGAAGGCATGTTGTTCGCTACAGCAACGCCACAAATGTCGACAAGCACCTCTATTCGGTGTTTCAAATCCATATGTACTCACTTCATTCTGAAAGATATTCAAGTGATTAACCATTATATAACACAAATACTACATACAATAGATTAATTAAGACTTACATTTTTATCGCAAACGCGAAGCATGAAGTATTTTCCTTTCGAATAGAGTTTGGTTATCCTCGGCCAGTAGTAACTGGCTACGGCTCTCTTGTTTCTGAGGACCAACACTCCGCTAGGAGCGAGTCCCAAAAAGTATTCCACACTGTCCTCACCCTAAAATAAAACGTGATTATAATTTGATATAATCAACAATTTAATTGTTAAAGAAATTATGAGAATTGAACTTACAAGGACTGGATGCAAATCGGCACCGTATAATTCCAACCATTTGGCACGATCCAAATATCCCATCTCAGCAGTGGCAGGAGTCTGACCTCTGAAAAACATTAAGATTTGATTGTTAGCTAACTTTTAAGATAATAAGAAAAATATGTAAGACTGAGCTTTGCTCAATAAGGCATACAAAATTTAAAAATAAATTATTGTTTTCAACCTTAACAGTATGTTTCTGATTACATCAAAATCGTTGGATAAGTTTTCATGATAAAATTTACAAGCATACAAATATACATATTATATTAGAATTGCTCGTTTTGATATGTTGTATAAGAATTGATATTTTTTTTATGTAAAAGAAGCTAATAAAAAGCTTGTAATAAAAAAAAAGTTTTTTAAAAACATACCTCTTCTATAATTTGTATATAAAATTATTATTTCAAATAAAAACAATAATTTTATTTTACTACCGCCATCTATGTTTAAAACTAATAAACAAACGATGGATAAACGTCAACGACTATCTCGCCGGGCAGATATCAAACGCGTCTTACACGATATTTTTGCACCATCGTAATGGCGGAGGATCCATTTACTTATATTGATGACCAAAATGAGCAATATGGCAAAGTATGAAAACGATCGGATAAGAGGCAAACTTTTTCCTGAATTGTAATCGTAAGTGAAACGTAAAGGAGGTATGTAAAAATAGTGATGATTTTAAATTAAGTGCTATTTTGAAAATTCTTTGCATATTATATTTTATCTTTTTAAGTTATACCAAGAAGCCTAACAGGTAACCCAAACGCGCCTTCCTGGCCAGAAACATTGTAAATTTGATACAAATATTATTAGTATTATATAAAGTAGATAAATACATATCAATTAATATCCACAGAGACATCTATGGTCGAATTTGTAAATTTGCAGCATTTTAAACAATTAAGTAAATACATATCAATTAACATCCACAGAGACATTTATGGTCGAATTTGTAAATTTTCAGCATTTTATACAGTTCAGCGAAATTTGAGATTGCTGAAAACTCGAGATTTTGCCGATAAAATGGGTAAGGTTGCCAATTTGTTGGAACCGTTGCAATGAAAAACAGACAAATTGGCAAACCTGATAGGAAACGATCGACCTGAAGTCACAAATCCAAGGTATGTCCAGTAGAAACCAATGAGATTTGAACCCGTGACCACTCTGTTCAAAGCATTATATGCTAACCACTATTCTATTCTGCTGGGTACATAATATATAAGTGCTTAATATATTTAACTGATAATAACAGTTTCACTATAACATATGCATAAGCCAGCAGTTTGGCTTAGTGGTAGCGTATATATTTAGCACCACTGAGAACGATGGTTCGAGTCGTCAAACTGCTGGTTAGATTTGGGGGTTTTGTAACTCCAAATCGATCGTTTCTCTATCAGATTTTGCCAATTTTATCTGATCATTGTTGAAACGGTTCCTGAAAATTGGTAATAGATCATTTCCTGTTGTCAAAAAATCTGTGTGTATAATTTGTAGAAATTATGCACAGTAATCTGAAATCTATAGACATCTCTATAATTTCGTGTTTATTATGTGTATAGAAATTGTAATAATAATTGTGCACAAAATCTAAAAATAATCCATAGATGTCTCTATGATTATTATTTCTGTACTTGATTAATTACTATATTCTATGTATTATTGTATTCTGACCGTTATCGTATACTCGTCGCATTGGAGCGATCTGTAATGACGAGTGTACATTGATTGTAATAAATAAATATCAATTTCACCAATAATAACAGATTCACTGTAACATATAATATATAATACTTAAGTATTCAATATATTATAGAAGTGTGTGTATATAAGACTGGAGTCTTCAGTCTGAAAATTTTCATTTAATTTCTTCAGTTGAGGAATTGGTATTGCGATAAATCATTGTGCGAACGGTTTTTTGTTTCGTAAAGAACGCGTGCGAGAAAAACAGGGGAAAATTAGATAAGAAAATGGACAGGTTTACCCAAATAGACAAATTGCCTTTAACGATTTTCAGACACCTAGTGTTTTTCGTGACCTCGCCATTAGTCACGCGTTCAAACTATTTCTCAACTAGATTCGTTACTGTCTGTGCAGCGATTTCTTTCAACGGTACATTGAATGATAAACTTATAAACTACATACATATATAGGTATTACTCACTGTCAGAATCATGAAAATCTGACAAGAATAACCAAATTATTAAAGGAAAGTTTGAATTACTGAAAATAGCAGGCATTATATAATATAACAGAATGTTGAAAGGAATACAAAAAAAAAAAAATCATGTTAAATGCGGATTTCAAATAAAAAAGTGAGCCAATAGAAACAGACGGAAGAGTTCGTTTTGCATATTAAAACAATGCCGAGCAAAAAAAAAAATAATAATACTAAAAGAATGGTGGAATTAAAAAAGCATTAACATTGGTAGAAGTCTGTTTCTTCTCACGACTGTTTCTCTTCCCAACCTCCCCCTTTCCTTTCCTCGTTTTTCGGTTGCAAAAGACAACACACGAAAATGGAACATCCATCTTCATTAAGTCCAGATTAATTAAAGTGAAATATGACCTGACTGGTGTGACGTGAAATTGTGTTTGAATTGTCAGGTAAAAATCACAATCTTTTCCTACACAACGTATACACAGTAATTATCTAAATATGATTGAGACACATAAAATTTCGGTTCTATAGAGCATGAATGCAATCTTTGGATTCATTCATTAGATAATGTTTTCGAGATACATACATATTTTATTTTTACATAAATATAAACCAGGAAGGCCTAACAGGTAAACCCCAATGCGCCTTCCTAGGAAATTAATTACAAACATTGCAGCAGTTTTTATTACATAAATCGCTGCATGAGAGGCTGAAGAACAATAGAGACATCTATGGATTTAGACTTGTACATATATTTTTACATATTGTACATAAATCAAATTCAGATATTTGTGACATAGCGGGTAGGATGGTTTTCGCCAATTTGATGGAGGAATCGTTTCAACAATGAAATCAGATAAATTGGCTATTTCTGATAGGAAACGATCGACTTGACAAATATCCAAGTCTGACCAGCAGCATTAAAGATGAGCACGGGATCGAGTCCGGTAGCCTCTCGATGCTTAACATAAACGCAACCACCGAGCCACAATACTGGCTCGGTAGTTATATATGTACATATAAGTATCATATGTTTTATATAAACATTATCAAATAAATGATTTTGTTGTTTTGGATTTAAAATATCATAATGTAACTAAATTCCTCATTTAAAAATATTTATGAATAGCTAGAAATGCTAAAAATTTAAAATGAGTCATGATGTATTCGAAAGCATATTTTCTGGATTCTAAGCCCGCTTCAAAGGTCAAGGAATTTGACCCTTACAACCCTCAACATAAGGCCACCACCCCCCAACGAATACAGTCCCTTTCGTTGGAGAACGAGACCCTTTCGTTGGAGAACGAGACTGATGTTCATGAATATCGCACAAGAACAACCGCACATCACTGCTCTAATAAAAAAACCACACTGTACATAACCAAGTACAAAATAAACAACAACGCATGAACACATAAAGCGCGCATGCGTTAGGAAATAATACCTGAAATGTGCCGTGTGAATGCACGCACACCTCAAGTAAATTTCTGGATATGAATTTAATCAACCAAATTATCTTAAATTCGAAAAATGTATCTTTTTAACAGCAGGATTCAGTTGATGGTTCCATTCAAAATGGCCGCCACATTTAATCACCCACTTTTCATTTGCATGGAAACGCAACAGTAGAGAATCTTTTTCCGGGAGTTTAACCACGACGTTGTTTTAAATTCATTTAGAAGCGCGTTTTACGATGGGAAGAGACCATATTCTTTTCTTTTTAATTTAATTAGCGTCGGTCTGATGTGTCACGCTGAAAATCAATCCAATTAGGCTGCGTGCGATTTTCATCCCTTAGGCGGCGGTCGGGGATGAAAGACAAGACACAACCAATCCATTTCCGGTCTGCTGAACGAACGACGGTTCTATTCATTCCGTCTCGGTTGCGGTTACGGAAAAAAAAAGAAAGAAAAACCTCAACTTGCAACAATGGAGGATACAAACGCTAAAGATACACCACAGCGACAGCAGCACAGGGATGGCGAGAATTTTAATTAGACCATAATCTGGATTTTATGTTTATGTTTGTATCGGTTCTTTGTCTCGTTATCTGACGTCATTTGTGAAACTAGATACCTATGTATGTACATACATATATTATAACTTTAACAAAATAACTTAAAATAATAACTTAAATACAATCTATAAATATAAAGTTAAAAATCTACCATATTGTATAAATATTCAAATCTACAATTTTCAATTTAGAACTATCGAATTTTGTATACTATTTCATAAAGCATATGAGGTTTTTGGAACCATTTTTATTTTAACGTTCATCTGTCCGAGAAATGCCGGGCAGTTCGAATAGTATCCGAATGTTTGTTTGAATATCCATTATAAGTCTCAGTTTTAAATTTAGAACTACGAAGTTTTAGTATATGTAAATACTACAATAGAGTATTCCAATGTGGGAATAAGATTTAAGAGTCACCAGCAGCGTGGACTAGTGGTTAGCATATATTCCTTCAAACATAGTGGTGTCCCACTGGTTCCTGCTGGCCAGACCTTTCTTTGTGACTCCACGTCAATCGTTTCCTGTCAAAGTTTGCCAATTTAACTGATTTTAATTGAAAAAATTCCAACTAATTCGCAACCTTCACCCATTTCTAGTAATTTTCAAGTTTTCAACATCTCAAAATTTGACGATTTTTATAAAAAAAAAATGCTCCGAAAATTTATATTTCTCAAATATCCATAGATGTCTAAATGATGCTTTGTTAATATTTTTCTAAAAATTGTATATGTATATGTATATATGCATTGGGGTTTGCCTGTTAGGCCTTCCAAGAAAAAAAAATCGAATGTAACAGTACTTGGTAAGTAGATTACACAATTTTCGAAACCGAGCAGCGCCAGGGAGGTTGCTTTATATCCACCATAAAAATATGAAGGTCTGTAAGTTTTTCCGCAATAAAAATTCACAATTTAGAATCGCCAAATTGAATACGCTATTTCATGGTATTTTAATTGAGGCATAACGAGTCAGAGCCTTATATAAAATTTTCTGAAAAGGTTTTTTCTTCAAATTTCACTCACCCGGGCAACGTTGGGGAATTCAAGTGATTGTATAAATCATCACGTCTCATATTGAAGAATTAATTATGTTTTATTTTTAAATTTACTGCTTCATTACGAGCTACAAGTAAAGCTGTGTTTCGCAATGGGGAAGTAAACGCCCCCACGTGGGTGTTTAAAATGTTCAAATGTGGGTGTTGTTGAGCACTCAATTACATAGACGGACATATTTTTGCATAAACAATCCAAGCTGTATGATAATCAATTTGACAAGAGTAACTTCATTATTATTTTTTTAATAAAAGTTGCGTATACACGATGCAAGTAGATGTTTATACTTATGTGACGTATCATAGTATACATGTACATACATATGTAATTCAATAGTACTATGCATTTGAAAATCAACGAATTTCAGTATTGAGAATGAAAATTTAATCTGGTGTTTCGAAAATTTCTAGTTAAGCCTATCAACCGTGTGAAATACACCAGTTGCAAAATCCAACGTGTTATCAGCAACACCGAAAATCAATATTGAAAAAGAGCGCGCCAAAATTCAAAAAAAAATATCACACAAAAGGAAAACAAAACGTGCAAATCCACATATGTATGTAGTATAAAACAGTCCATTTCATTTGGAGATACGCGGTTTGCGAATGAATGGCCGACGGGATGCGTCCGGTTCGCAACCGTCCGATAGAGACGCAGTGGACCGGAAATGCACTCGGTGTTCAATGCTGATGATGATTATTGGCATTAGTACGCAGTTTCAATGAGAGCTTTTGAAATTCGCACGCGCAATGGCGGACGGGACTAGTGGCGCCACTTAGCGGTCGCTTTAGCAAAGCTCAACGACCATACTTTTATACTGTAGTAGCAGTTGTTTTATGTACTTATTCATTCAAATACGGACACACAGAGACACAAGGCATGTACGAAGACACATTATCTTGCATATTGACGTCTATAGTAACGAACAGACACACTGAGACACAAACGTTCTAAACAAGGAGACACATTTGGTCTAAAACGCTAACAATTTGAGACATATTTAAATCTGAGATCGTCTCAAATAGTATCATGTACTTTATATTGTAACTTGGGAACACGAGAGAGAGAGAGTATCCGCTGTCTAAGTGCATTCGGGTGTGAACAATGGAGACCCCCGAATGGGCCTAGAGGGACTCAGTAAGTAGCCGCTAGATTTCCCAGAACCCGGGCGAGAGTGTGAGACTCACTTTAAACTGTACGTGCCTAGACAATAGATAAATAAATGGATCGGGGAAGCTGTGGTGAGCAACTTGTTCTTTATAAAGAGGTACATACGTATGTATGTATGTTATTTCACATTATTCTGGAGCGAGCGCTGGCCCTGAATCATTCAATAAATGCTGTGAAGCGACTTTGGCTTTTCAGTTGGATCCTGAATCCACCGCTACGCAACAATATTATAGGTTAAGAATATTTCAAATAGTTAATAAATACTTACGCTAGTGTTCGATGTAGTTCTGCAGCGCGTGCTTCTAGAGCTGGTGTTTGTCCTGGTTGGAGTCTGAATTCAGACACATATCCTGGTGGATGCCTTCGAGGGTCGTAGTCTCCAAGTTCGGCTGAAACAAAAACAAAAAAGTTTGAGTAAACTTTACGAAGCGAATGCAACCGATCTGAGTGCGTTCTAAAAGTTTCCGCGAAAGTCCGCCGCCGATTTCAATATACAAAAGTAATAAGTAGACGAAGAGGGGGATGAAATCGAGTAAATAAGGGTGAAGAGTCTCATCTCATATATGTATGAAAACTTTTGTTACCTTTGGGAGTTCTAAAGTGTTTCCAGTCGCAAAGCTAATAAGGCTATGAAGATAAGACCCTTTGTAAACGAGGCGACTTTCTGCGCGATCAAAGACGTTTGGTTTACACGTTAGAATAAAATTTAAATCGTGCAAATCGAATGCGGAGAAGTGGAGTGGAAGGAGGGGATGATTACAGCGTTGTATTTTTCCTTTCATCCTTTTTTTTCGCAAATGAAATCGTCGTTTGACCGCAGGCTCCTTATTGGGAAAGTCAATCATGATGTACTTTTATAAAGAAGAAATGGCGGTGAAAGAAAATTCGAAGAAATTAATGTTTAATTGAAAGGAAAGCGACGTCGAATCCGAGTTTAAAATGTAAAAAATAAAAATAAGCCAGTTGAGTATTAATTGAATTAGTAAATTAGTTTCAATTCATAATGCACACAACCAGCAGCGTGGACTAGGGGTTAGCATATGTATTATGCTTTCGAGCAGAGTGCTCACGGTTCGATTCCCACTAGTACCTGCAGGCTAGACCTTGGTTTGTGACTCCAGCTCGATAGTTTCTTTCTGATTTTCTCAATTTCATTGAAATAAATTTGCAAAATTTACCCATTTCTCGCAATTTTCGAGTTTTCACGTTTACATGTTCGATTCAAATTTAAATCAATAAGATTACTTTATATATATATATTTTTTTTTTTTAATATTTCAAACTATGTATGTATGCATTTGTTATTAATTCATTTGTTTTTTTTTCATGTATTTTTTGATCTACTAATCATTGTCTATTTTTCAATTTAATTTAATTTGATTAGTGATCATAGTATTATATTATTCTAATGTTAATGTACAGCATAATAGGAAAAAGAGCTCAAGCATTAACTGCTGGGTTTAATTTACCAAGAGTGTCAGGAGCAAGAACCTTGACATTTTAAATTAAAATTGGGTATATGTGAGACCAGATACGGAAGAATTGAATCACTTGAGTTTTTTTTTCTCCATATGTGTGAGTGTTTCAATTTGGCGATATCTGTCACGATTCGCGTCAACCGCTTGCAGCTCTATCCAGGGGCGTCGAAGCAAAAGCACTCGCGATATTCAAAATCAGCCGTTTCGCATTTCGGCGTAATGTTTCACAATAAAACATGTTGCGGAAGCCGCAAAGCGCTCATCGGCAAAAGTGGTTCGTATCATATTCGCATGGCCTGCACGCGTATCATACCCCGGGACGGGGGAGAATATTTAATCATAGTCACTCATCCCCCATCCCAAACAATTCATCCCCATCCCCTTCGGTATCATGTTCTAGGCAAATATTAGACGCGAACGTGTGCCCGGCCTGCAAATCCCCGCTTCCGCAAGTTTCGCGCAACAATAAAGCTCTCGACCCTTAATCAAACACCGTGTATAATTAGGCCCAACTGGTCACAGGGTGTTTGTTGAAGAAAACGTACACTTCATTCGGATTTTTCTTTTATTTTGAAAGTGAAACTTTATGCAAATAGCGTAACGCCGGTTGAAATCCTTGCCAAAATCGAAAAAATATTCGACTTTTTCAATGATTGTCGAATATTTAATGTTAACCGTTGCTGGAACGATGTGGGTGATTTTAAAATTCAGATTAATTGAATATTTGTTATTTAAGAGTTCATCGGTTCGAAATATGCCATTGATTAAATAAGTGATTAAATATGTATGTAGTCATAATGACATAATCGATGAATGATTTTGCACGGCAACAATAGTCATTTCCCGGCAGATTGTGCGATTGCACAATAGATTTAGTCACTGTGCGCTAGAAATACAATAAAAAAAAATTCCAGAAACAAAAATTAAATTTTCATGATAGATTAAAAACTGATCAGTGATCGATTCTGAGTTCGAATCACTCAAAATCTCGAGATTGAATTTTCGCATGATTTTATAATTTTTTGTATGATACAAAACTTCATCTATTGTTACTACTTAAATATATAGATAAAGTAATAATCGCAATTAGATACAACTTTTTATTAGAAAATAGTTAAAACTTCAATAAACTTCATTTCAATTTAATTTGTTATTATTAACATTATTATTTATCTATGTGTTTTTATTTACAGAGCATAAATGTCAGTAAGAAACAAACTTTGCGAGAATTTTAATGCCTTGAATTTGATTTTTTAATATCCGAATTATCAATTCTGACGTGCAAAATATTGTAGCGTGGACGCGTAGAGGGGTTTCTAATATTCCGAGTAGTGTTAGAGGTGGTTTATTGTGGTTTCGTCGACGAGTCAGCTCCGAATGAATCACGGAACAAATCCGCCGAATATTTATTAGTCTTGATCCGTTGGCCAGCTAACTCCGAATAAAGCACGGAACAAATCCGCCGAATATTTATACACAGCGTGTACTCTCAGCACAGAGAGATCATTGGTCGATGGATCACGAGATCTTATTGGTTGTTGTATACGGTTTGTTTATTGGCTAAGGCCTTTTTGGCGCGAACGCACGATAAGCTGATCAGTGCTAGTAAACCAGTGGTCGACGAGCACCAATCAACGCAACAAATATTATCCCTTTTTTTAATTGCTGAGATGGATGGATGGATCCTTACGAAATCGGACTAATCTCCATTTAATTGTAACAATGCGACGATGTTAACATATCTGTTATATAAAAATACGATGATTGAAGAGAAAGCATGGCATAATCATATTGCATTGTTTTGAGGCGTTTGTTGTCGTTTCAGTTGGGTTTGATCCTTCAGTATGCAGCCTCGCTTATCGTTGAAGGGGTCGTGTCGGAAACATCTGTCGGTAGGTGAACTATTGTGAGGGACACAAGTAGCTTCTCACTCTGAAGAATGGGGTCGAATTTAACTTCCATGAAATTATGTCCTTTGTTCTCGATTTCTAAAGGAAAATGCACTGTTTATCTTGCGGACCGTTCCCTAGACAAGAAATAATAAAAAAAAACCCCCGGGAAAATAAAAGAAAAACAGGCTGGAGAGAGAAAAACAGGCCGGTCAAAAGGGATTGACTATTTGATAAGAATCTTCAAAACGTTTTACTTTGGATGTATATGTATAAATTTTTCATTCAAACTAACTTTGCAGTACATTTTTTATATATGTATGTTTCAGTGATACTGTTATACTCAATAAAATTATAATTTCACTGACTCAAGCGGTGAGTACGGATATAATAATAGAATAACAAATTTACTTCTCAATGTCAGTGAATTTTTAATTCGAATTAAAACGTAGTACCAACCCTAACAATCTAATCTTAAATAAATAAAACCAACCCTAACTTAACCTAATCTAACCTAACCTTAAATTAAGTGTTGGCTGCTATGATAGCTAAAGATATTATGATGTGTTTGCTTCCGCATCTAGTTCCATACATGCCGCATCAAAAAAACCCAAATCAGAACAGACAGTGGACCATGAGGAGAGTGGGAATGGACAGGAGCGGGGTCGCGGGGAAGGCGTGTGAGCGCAAGTTCAGCATCGGAGTGGGGATGGAGATAAGCGGGGTTGTGACGTGGGGTAGCTCGATTCGTATCGGTGATTCACTATCATCCAACTGTAATTTCAAAAATTATAATTTCACTAATAGAGGCCAGTGAAAATGTAAATGGTTATCTGTTCACTGAAACGTCTGTGAATTTATAATTTCACTGTAACGTATACCTATACATACTATACCAACGTAAGTTTATAATAAGAAATTTTCACGCATGAACTGACGTCATGGTGGCGAATGCACTCGCACTAACGAAAGTGTTGCCATGTGCATATGAATATTTTCGGAAACGTTATATTGTGACAATATTGACTCAACGATACGAGACAAGCAATACTGCACCGTATCGTCGCGCTCTGTAATGTATATGTAAGCCGATTTTGCTTTGCACTCATCCAAAACAAATATGAACGTGCCGAAAATCAGCGGTGCTGTATAGTATGAATAGAAGTAGTCTTTTCCGTGCAGTGTTGTGCCATGCTACAAACTAAATACAAATCAGTCGAAGTGGAAATTTCTATAGCCACTTAGCAATATGTGCATATGTATATCCAAATAAAGTCACTAGCACAGATATGCTGAAAAATTTCCAAAGGTTTCAAATACTAGTGACCCATTAGAAACGAGTGCGAGTCTGTTGGGCCTTTGTGCTTAGACTTTTGCTTGGTACTCGTTCGGGGGAGGGATAGCGGATAATGGAACGGGAGAGATTTTAAAGAGGGTGGATAATATTTTAAAATGGAAAATGTTTACAGAGTCTGAAAGCGTAATTAAATGCGCAAGTTTTATCGGAGCTGATGAAGAACAGCACCGCTTGAAGGAGCACTCGCTCCGTACAACTTTGGAGCTCTCTTTCAGACCCCGACTTCCGGAATTTATGTAGTACGTTTGCAATATACTATTAAATATTCGCAAAACTATGTACAGATGTGTAGCTGTATATTTGAAAATATGCAGACATTTCCGAGAAAGTGATAAAATAAGGTATTTAAAACGTCTGAAGACTTAAGTCCACGTAAAAAGGTGACTGAAAGTAACAAGTACTTAAGAAAATTGCTTCAGTTTTTATATACTATATATAAAACATGCACTTTAAGGTATTATTTTATTTTATAATATATTATATACATACATATTTTGTTTTATTTATTTTATATATTATATTTTATTTTTACCATAGGTGCCATAGCAGGTTGTCCCAAAGCGACTCCTATGACCAAACTTGTACATAGCTACTAAACACATTCAACAATAGGTAAACTGAATGAATACTGCAAGAAATAGAGAGGCGGGGGGGGGGGAGAAGGGGAATATGCCAGATATATGTATTTATATATATTTATATACATTTTTTTCTTTTGATTTCAGTGTAACATTAGTGTAATCAGCAGCGTGGCCTGGTGGTTAGCATCGTATAGTTTCGTGCAGAGTGTCACGGGTTCGATCCCCACTCGAGTCCTGTTGTTGGTCAAACCTTGGTTTGTCGAGGTCGATCGTTTCTTATCAGAATTTGCCAATTTTTTTGATTTTCATTGAAACGGTTCCTGTAAAAATTAGCATTCCCTCTCCAATTTCTATCACAAGCCTTCAGTTGTTCAGTGTCTCATGGTTCGCCGATTGTATACAAAAATCCCCCATATAACAAGCTTTCGTATAACACTTCCTATAACACGGCATTCACCAAGTAGTAAGTTTTCTTATAACACGATTGTTGTACAAAACTTTACAACGACCATTTCAAAAGTATATACAGTTTTTTTGTATAGAATTTGTAGATGAGATTTTATTACAAACGAATTTGAACTCAAGTACTGATGAATATAATAAGAGTTCTAATGCACTGAGCGTAATTACCAAGCGTTGCTCTGACACAAAATTGTTCCATTGAAGTCGCATTTCAATTTGACAGTGCGCTTTAATATTCTTCCATTCCTTGTAATATCTTTCAGCCAATGGCTGAAAACGACAGTTTGAATTACCATCGTCGCGATTTACCCCCTTTTCAAGTTAAACGGTGTCTGCATTCAACGAAGTTGTGGTGTTGAATTCAACGTTACGCATCCAAGTGCTTGTACGAAGCTTGTCACTGCAGATCGAGAGCCACATGCGGCTCTTTCAGATACTAAATACGACCCATTTCAACGTATAATATTCTTAATATACGAAAAACTCAATTAATTTAAATTGAGATCAATACTTCTAGCTATAAAGCCATATATGTGGAGTAATTAAGTACAGACTCTGATCTGCTATTGGCCGGAACTGGACGAAGATGAGGTGCCCCTCCTCCTCTCTGACAGGAAATTGCAAAGGAACGTTGAAAATTCCACACACAGTATGTGCGAATTTCGATTTAAACTGTATATATATATTTTTATTTTTATACATATACTAGTGGTGATACATGCCTTCGCTCGGTGAATGGGAATGAAATGAAAGCCATGAAAAAATCTTCAATTGCTTTTTGATTCAATTTATTTGATCGAATTATTTAGCGACCGACCAATCACAAACGTCTTTGGCCAATCCAGCCAATCAGAAACGACTTTGATGACAGCCAATCAGAAACGACTTTGATGACGGCCCATCAGAAACGAATTACATACGTCGTTTCGGTTTTATATATAAGACTAGTGTTGTACCCGATGAAATATCATCGCATGGGTGTTGGCATATTAAGTTATTAAATAAAAAAATAATAAAAAAAATGTGTCAGTTCTGTGTTTGATCCACACGTGGTCAAATTTTTTTCAAATACCTTTTAAATATATTTATATTTAATTGTTTAATATGAAAATAAATGGTAAAAACAACCTACCTACCTACATATAAACAATATAAAACAATTAAATAAATTTTCGATAGACGACGGTAAACGCTCAGAGTCGCCTAGAGGAAACATTGGTAGCAAACAGTATATATAGAAGTTTTTTTCTTTTGTTATCATATTCGTATTACATATGTACATATGTATATATGATACGTTTTTTTGGTAGTGTTTTAGCTGTGACTTACATATGTACATATGTCAAATCAAGACGACTGATAAAGTACGGCGAGCGTTATCTCAGACAGAATAGCGATAGTATATATATGATATATACCAGAAAGGCCTAACTGGTATATCACGATGTGCTGTTCCGACCAATTACAAACATCGATCAACAATTATATTTATACAGTATCATAGAGACATCTATGGACAAATTTGATAATACTATTACTTTGAAAAATACATACATTTTACAGGCTGAGTGGCATATTTAAAATTTAAATATAACTTCCGAGTGACTAAATTATTATTATCCTCCCCATTATTTTCACAATGCTGCTTATCCAAATTCAATGATTATATATTAAAATTATAATTTAAAACAGACTTAAAGATCAAAAGTTGACCACAATCAACAGGTGGAAAGGTAAACACAATATCTATGAGGTACCCAAGTGAACTTTTCATTCATGCAGTAAAACTTTCACAACGCGAAACAACCAGAGTTGGACGCAAATTAAAGCGGCGATAGCCTCCCTCCCCAATCCAGTCACCCCCTACGCCCCTGGTCTTCTTTAGACATTCCCTTTACATTTGCATGTAATTTGAAGCCGGTACACACCCTGAGCAGTTTCAGCAGATGGGGGTGGTGGGTCAAGTTATAAGGGGTGGGTCGTCTTTGATGTTAGTCTGGGGAGAGGGGGTGAGTGGTGGTGGTGGGTGTGTGAGGAGGGTATGGTATTCTCAAAACGGATTTTATTATTTTTCTAAGCATCCATCACGACTGCAAGCATTTTAATAAATGTTATTAGTGTAGAGGGTCAGGGGGAAAAGGGATGTATGGATGCTGTTGAAGGAAACGCTTCTGAAATGGTAATTTGCAACGTTTCGTTCCGATGAAATTTGCTTTCGCATTGCTTCGTTTATTCGAGGGCGTTTCTCAAACTGTCAAAGTCAATGCACATATAATATGTATGTAAGTATTTCGTGTGTAAAATCAAACTCAAGACAAGCTCAATCAGACTCGAGTCTCGAACTGAATAAAACTATTAAAATATGTACTTCAAATATGGATACGATATAGAAAAGACTAATATTTAAATGTTATTCTGTTGGTTTCAATTGAAAATACGCCAAATTTTGGGCAAATGGTGGGTGGGAGAAAGCCAATAAATTGAAAACAAACAGATTCAAAGCGCAGACAATAAAGTTGAAAACGAGCTTTTGCAAATTGGCGAGTTGTAAAAAAAGTATAAAAACGAACCGAAAAGTCTACGTATTTACTATTCAACGATAAAAACAGACGTAAAGTGCATTTTTTCCGGGATATTTCACAGCATCAAAGGCCCGTTTGCATATTTTATGCACGTTGCGAAACAGCTAATGCATATATGTACTTTTGCACGCACATCAAATGATAAATCCAGTAACGTAAACGCGCCAGTATAATATAATATATTATATTTAATGCAATGTAATAAATATATCGAAAAGGCAAGGCGAATAAAAAGGCGAAAAGGTAGTAGCGTTTGAAGATTAAATTGAATTAAAAAAATGTAACCTTCATCTTTCAAAAGATTCCGACATCGTCTAACAAATGATGCAACATTCCCGGAAAATTGAATTTACCAGCGGAAAATTCTTCCATTCATAAAATATATACGTACACTTCAGTATAAACTATATTTAGTAGAAACGTATATGAAACATTCTCATATTTTTATTTTATTTTTTAAATAATCAAAATACACGTTTCATAGATTTCAATTTCGGATTACGGTTTTGATTAATGTTTCTTTCTTTATTGCAAATATTTTTTCGAATGTGTCGAAGAATTTTCATTACACGATATGTGTGTATATAAATAGAAGGAATAAATTTATTGATTATTTTATTTTATAATTAAACTTTTTCATTGATAAACGTTAAAAATTTAATACAATCAAATGAATTAAATATTATAAACTACAACTAATAAATGCTTTGCGGTGAAATTCATGCTGTTTTTATTACTAGCATCACTCTGTTAGTTCCATGAAATTTCTGCCTGTCAAAAAATTGTGATCCGATTTTGAACCACTTCCACTTTTTAGATAGCTTTGATATTTTACCGACACACGGGGGCTATCTAACATTGAAATAAACGCATGTCTCTGAAATTACGCTAGAGGAGTAAATCATTACGGAACTCATTAAAATTTACATCGAAATTTTGTGTCAGACCCGAACGATGACAGTCAGTTACTCAAACGCGCCTTTCTACCGCCCTTTCACAACTCGTTTAAGCAATGGTAAAAGTTATTTTTTTCTCCCTCATTTTTAAACAAAACCGGCAGTGGAAAGCATGTAATGCTTTCAACGAGGGGGGGGGGTCATGGGTTCGTTCCCTGGCCCGGTGTTGCTGGTCAGACCTTGAATATATGCGAATACTGGTCGATCATTTGCCAATTTATCTGATTTCATTGTTGAAACGGTTCCACCACAATTGACAACCTATCCTATCTCTTTGAAATTCGGGTTTATTATTTTATTTGTTTGTCGTTTATTATTTTATTATTTTATTCATTTAATCACGCACATTCGTCTAAGTTACATAATTAATATATAGTTTTAAATAAAACACGACATATTGTAGATCAACATCCACAGATACATCTATGGAGAAATTCGCAGCATTTACATATGTACATATGTAACAGTGAAAGCATATTTCAAGTGAAAATATATTTTCACCAATTCAAGCATTCAAAATGAATCAAACAATGAATTTACAACGTTTAGCTGATTTTAAAATTTAGCTCTAACAACCCAATCTTGAATGAATAGGGCAAACCCTTACATAACCTAACCTATCCTAACCCTTAAATAATACCAACCCTAACAATCTAATCTTAATGAATAAAACCTACCCTGAAAATGTAACTGGTTATGATTTCACTGAGACGTTAGTGAAAATATATTTTCACTTGAAATATAATTTTCACCGTGATATATATGTACATATGTATACATATAACCAGTAGCGTGGTCTAGTGGTGAATGTTGAATTATCTCGTACTTAATGTTACGAGTTCGATTCCCGCTAAGTCCCGCTATTGCCCAGACCTTGATTTGTAAAGGTCGATCGTATCTTATAAGAATTTGCCAATTTTTCTGATTTTCATTGAAACGATTCCTGTGAAATTGGCGTTTCCTTCCCAATTTTCTGTTGCGAACCTTTAGTTATTGTTATATCTTAGGTTTCGCCATATTGCTCACCATAGATGTCTCTGTGGTTGTTTATCGAATATAAAATTCGTATTGTTACATGAAAGTTATTCATCGTTATTTATCGTATTAATACGATATATGTAATATCTGACGATAGATGTCAGATATTTTTAGTTTAGATTTACATGTATCTATGTAATAATTATGTGGACCAGGAAGGCGCATTTAGGGTTTACCTGTTAAGCCTTCCTGGTATATTTGTATATATGTATGTAAAAATAAATAAATAAATATAAACCAGCAAAAAATCAAGATGCTGAGTAACTCGATTTTTTGAGACAGGAAAGCCAATTTTGGAGGAACCATTTCAATGAAAATCAGATAAATTGTCAAAATTTCTACAGGAAACGATCAACCAAACCAAGGTCACAAACGAAGGTATGGCCAGCTGCAATCAGTGGGACTCAAACCCATAACCACTTTGTTCGAAAGCATTATATGATAACCACTAGTCTATGCTGCTCGAATTTTTATGCTGCAGATATTTTAAATATGCTACTAACCCACATTTTTCCATAGATGTCTCTATGATATTATATGAATATAAATGTTTAAAGAAAAGCCTACTCTAATGAAGGATGAGATTTTAGGCCTCGTCCTACTAATGAATGGGTGGTGGCGATTTTTATCGTAATCAGAGTAGGAAATATGATATTTTTAACATTCCGTCGCCGTCTCGGAAAATGGAGCTGCGGAAAAGGCGAGCGACAGATATGTTCCAGATATAAAGGGAGTGGCTGCATCTTCTTATTTTGCCCGCGACAGGACATTTCAATTTAGTCTAACGGTGGATCGTAAAAGCACAAAGGACCTGCAAGTGCGCGAGATGTCTTGCGAAAAGCTCGCACAAGATGAAAGGGATTCGCTGTTGGAATTTTTCATTTATTCTCCCGTGAAAATAAAACATAGAAAAAAAAATTCGATACGTGCCCGACTGAAAAGATTACGTTTTAAAATCCGTCAAATTGTATTAGCAATAAATTTCATAAGATTTCGGCAAACGTTCATCTAACCGTGAACTTGATTTCATGCATCTTCAATTTGGGGCATGAACGTTTTTATTTTATCTTTTTAATTTATAGCAGGAAGGTCTAATAGGTAACCCCAATGTGCCTTCCTGGCTAGAAACATTGTACATTTGATACAAATATTATTGGTATTATACAAAGTACATAAATACATATCAAATAATATCCACAGATACATCTATGGTCGAATTTAAACAATTCAGTAAATATGTACATATCAATCAACATCCACAGAGACATTTATGGACAAATTTGTAAATTTGCAGCATTTTATACAATTCAGCGAAATTTGAGATTCAAGAAAATGGGTAAGGTTGCCAATTTGTTGGCACCGTTCAGTGAAAATCAGATAAATTGGCAAACTCTGATAGGAAACGATCGACCTGGAGACACATTTTTAGCTGGATGCTTGCCGTCCAGTTTAAAAGGTTAGCGGATTTTTTTAGCACAGTAAGGCAAAATTTGGATTTGTTATCGATTTAAAATTTAATACATTATTTTTGACCAAAAGTGCATTTACGTGGTTTATACCTACATACAAGTCAAAGTGACGTTATGTCAGTTGGTTCAAGTCTTCCAAAGTTGCGTTTATGCTATTTTATTTTGATTTAATTTGATATGCTCAGTTATAAGATTCAAATAAAGAAATAGGAAGCCGTAAATCAAAGCGTGACAGTCAAACCACTTAACAGTAGTATTGTTTTGGGTACAGAATGGAGATAAGAGTGCGGTCACACTGGGAGATCCAGGCAGCATCCTTGATGCACGTCGTCTTGTGCGCCGATTATAAATTTGATTATGCGACTTAATGAATTTTCACGGGCCGCGGATAATAAATGAGCCTTATCTTTTGCTGCCTCCCGGTTTTCCCCTTTCGACAATTTTCCCCAACGCCTGTCTGCTCGCGCTTTTCCTTCACCCTGCGCTCCCCCCCCCCCGTCTCCTTTCGCTCGCGCTGAGGATTTTCTGTTTGTTGTTTCTTTGTGAGGATCGAAAGGGAGAGAAAGAGAGAGGCACGTAGATAGGTAGGTGGCCTTTAATTTATTTTCATTATAAAGTTTTTGAATTCTTCAATTAGTGATGATAAAGCGATTTATGAATCCCCGCCCTTTCGGCGTCTGCGAAAATACTAGGAAATGTAAATGATGAATGTTTAGGTAGGCTCACGTTTATATTCACGGTCGGATGATAAAATCTTTACCCGTTGCATAAACAAGTGCTTCCTAACGCTAAAAGCTCGCGACACGCTTCTGAATTTCAGTCATTAATGATGGATTAGGTCAATTATTTTTGGAAATTAATAGAGAAGATCGGAAGAAAAACGCCACATATACAATCACATAACATACTAGTGTTGTGTCCGATGAATTATCATCGCATGGGTATATTATGGCATATTAAGCTATTAAATAATAATAAAATTATAAGAAATGTGTCGGTTCTGTGTTCGTCAGCATCGCAGTCGTATTTTTTCATATACCTTTGAAATATAACTAATTTAATATTTATATTTAATTGTTTCATATGAAAAAAAATGGGTCAAAACCAAGCTAAATCACATTAACGTTGTGTATTTTTTATATGGCGTGACGTAAGCAATTTCTATTATATGTATGTAGGTCTGTTACCGAGAGTTGGCGCGAACAAATGCGCTTGTGTTGTGTTTGTGAATAGGTGCATAACATGCATTCAATAATAAAAAGACGCTCTGTCTCTTTCGGACGCATGTGCGTGAGTATGAGAACGCGCCAACTCTCGGTAACAGACCTGTTATGTATATAATAGTAGACCCGATGAAAATTTTATCGGGTGTATTATAAGTAAAAACTACCTACTTACCTACATATAAACAGTATAAAACACCAATAGAAAAATTAATTAATTAATTAAATTAATTTTCAATAAATGGCGCTAAATGCTCCGAGACTATTTTCCCAGAGGAAAAATTGGTAGTAAACAGGATATATAGAAGTTTTTCCTTGATCTGTTATTATATTCGAACATTTTGCTGCTAGTGTTTTAACTGTGACGTACATATGTCGAATCGAAACGACTACTAGGGTGAAAACACACAGCGATGCACGTGGTACGTGTTTTTTTTGGATACTTTTACTCATGCAAAAAAATGAGCCGTGCCTTGCACATATTCATGGAACGCTCAGCACGCCCCACCCCAAAATGACCCTCTGGAGTGTTTTCGGTATAATTGTATCCTTGCATTTAACCTTGCTTGACAGTGATCGATAACGGTGTATCCCATATTTGAAGAAATGTAGGAGATCACCCACAGCGGGAGCCATGCACACGACGCGCCGTTCTTTTCTGTGTGTTTTCGCCCTTATAGTACGGCGAGCGTATCGTACACAAACATACATACACACAACAAATAACGCTATTGTATATATGTATATGATGTGGATAAAGAAGATACTTTCAAATTAGAAATTTAGAAGCAGCATCAACAGACACTAAGCCCCGATTACAGAACACATTTACTGAAGTACCCAAGTATATAGGTACATACATATATATATATGATTGCATGGATAGTTTCATGTTACAAATTGGGCGTCAAAACTGCGCCATACAAACATACGTGTGCACTTCTCGACTAATTATCGGGGCCAAATTGGAGCCAGAGTCGGATCCGCAAGAGGGGAATAGAATCGGAATAGAGAGGAAGGATGGGGGAAAGGAGGGATTAGCTCTCGTTTCGCGGTGAACCTAATATGTTTGATCGTCGTAAACGGGGAACGAGCCCTAATTTGGCCGCAGAGCGTGTGTAAACACGGGGCGTGCCATCAATTAGGATGCTGGAGGCTTTCAGATGCCGAAGGTCGCAAGTCGGATGTTAATTAAATTTAAAATGGGTTGAAAAATCGCATCAGAGTTGCTCCGATTGCATGGAAATCTGCAGGAGGCGATAGATCGATATTTGAGAGGGGGAGAGATGGGGGCGCAACCTGACCGTGTATGATGGGAGAGGGTGATTTAATTGGAAGGGCGGTTAATGAGCGTAAAACAGGCTGTTAGTGTCGGGGTGGGGGCTAAGGCTTCGGATTTTAGACCCTTTGTGGCACTAAGTTTGCATCGGCTGCAGTTGAGAGGTGCGACAGAGAAACGGGTGGTTATATATCGAAGATTGGTCCGATTAAATTAATTCAAAATGTAAAAATTAATACATAGATTAAAGCTTGGGAATGGGCTTGAAATTATTTTATTTTTTTAAGAAAGATCCAACCCACATAAGTAGAACTTTGACTGTCACAGCTTTATGAATGTAAGCAAAGTGTGAAGATATACAATAACCAACGGTATATTGTTGTCATATGTTGGTTTAGATTTTTTTGCATAAACTTTGTTTATACATCACTAGCCGAGTTTGGAAATATTTAATCAATGTGTACGAAATTATAAGCTTTATTACGTATATTATTTTAGGTTAATTTAGATTGATAGGTACGGCAGATAAATGGGTGGTTATAAATTGAAGATTGATCCGATTAAATTTATTCAAATCGAAAAAAATAATCATCAGATAAAAGCTTCAAAATCAAACTTATTATCATATGTTAGTTGAGTCTTTTTTGCGTAAACTTTATTTTATATATCATTAGCTTTATTTGGAAATATTTTCATCAATATATAAGAAGATAAAAGCTTTATTATACATTACATATGTAAGGTTAATTTAGATTGATAGGTGCGGCAGAGAAATGAGTGGTTATAAATTGAAGATTAAACAGGTTAGATTTATTCAAATCGGAAAAAAATTATCATCTAATAAAAGCTTCAGATTCAAACTTGAAATTAATTTAGTTTCTTAAGAAAGATCTTACCCACATAAGTAATATTTTGACTGTCATAACTTTAAGAAACTTAAAGAGTGAAGACATACTGTAAGCAACGGCATATTGTTGTCATATGTTGTTTGAGTCTTTTTTGCATAAACTTTTATCTATATATTCTTAGCTTCATTTGGAAATATTTCGGAAATGTCAATCACTACATTATAATTATAAAAAATATATAATATAGAGTTCATTTAGATTGATATATGCGGCAGAGAAATGGGTGAGCAATTTAATTTTTTCAAATTGGAATAATTCAAACGCCGTATAAAGGTTTTAAAATTTAGCTGTTTATGTTAAAAAGATCCAACTTGTATACAAAGCATTTTGATTGCTACATATTCCATTTGTGACAACAATCTCTATTTTGTGTGATAGCCAACCCGAAGCCAAATATTATTTTGAATACAATTATTGATCTTCTTCTTCTTCTTCTATTATCCTATTTATTTGGGGTCAGCTCAATACACTTATGTGATGCATTTGAAATTTATATACGTAGATATGTATACTTACAAGGATCTAAGCTTATATTTCTAAACAAAAATTGTGATAACTAGATGGTCTGCAACGTGTCTGTATAAAGGCAAATTTCTGTACGACTCAGTGGAGTGGACCAAATTTCTGTACGATGTAGCGTTCTGTACGACTCAGTGGAGTGGAGTTCTGTTACCGAAAAGCTGAATTGTCATCTGATTAAAATCATGTAAGATGACTGTTAAGATTATTAATTTACAATATAATGTGTATTATATTACAATATAATGTGTGTGTATAATTCATAGATGTCTCGTTAATTATCGAGTTTTAGTCAGTGTCTCGTAATTTAGCGACTTACATAATAAAAAATACTGTATTGTTTGTAATTGGCCAGGAAGGCGCATTGGGGTTTACCTGTAATGCCTTCCTGGTATAAAATAATAAAAAAAAAAAAATAAAAAAAAATAATAATAATTTCAGTATCAATTATACAAACGTGTGCGCAGGAAAAACGAGCAAATTAGAACGACAGCGACGAGAAAGGAAAGCAATCTAACTTCTGGCGGTTAATAAACTACAATAGACAATGGCGATGGTAGTCTATGTAGCCGTCTGGAGTAACGAAAACTAATGAAAGCCTTCATCGTAGACGACGACGAGTTAATTACTAAAACGAGACACTTAGAAGTGCATAACTTGACCGAGCAAATGTGAAAAGTTTCAACGTTCTTCTTCCTCGTGGTACTCTTCATTTTCTTTGTTGGGGGTGAGTTGGTGCAACTTCACCCACCACCCCTTTGTGTCCGTCGGAACTTGCGGAGATGTTTGTACCTGTAGAATTAATTACGACGTGTCGTAATAGGTTTGGTGTCGTAATTGTCTGAAGGTGGGTAGTGGTGTGGAGATGGGGCTGGTGTGGTCGATGTGCAACAGTTTGAACAATATGTATATGTCCAAAGTGCAACGAAATGTTTGATGTGGTCATTATCGAGTGAATGCTCTGTTTGTGTTCGACAGGCCAAAGGTTAGGATTGAATTTGCTTCAGTTGAACTTTGGGGTAAACGTCTAAATTAATAGTTGTGTCAGTTTGAATCCAATGAAGCAAGGTTTAGAGATATACATATGTACATATACAGATTAGGTTCATATATGTACATATGTACGTCGGGAGAGCATCCATCACCGCCAATGATATAATGGTTGGCGCCAAATGAATAATTATTAATAAATGAGGGGTGTAAACGAATCAGATACCAGGTCGAGGTTCAAGGGGTTAACTGGGGAGAGTTTATATTGACCGGGTCGTTTTGTTGACGGTTTGGTTTGACCATTCGACCCGAACCCATTTGTTACCGGCTCTATGTATGTAGTGTTTGTATACACAGTTTGCGATAAATTGTTTACGGAAAATCCTTTTTTCAACCCTTGCGCGACTGGCTTGATATATTTTATAATACGCAACGATGTTGGGTGTGTAAACAAGAGGCGGTCAAACTTCGCGAAAATCGTTTCGGGTAAACGGAGAGCGCACGATGCGAATTTTAAATTACGCACGGCTAATATTAACACTTTAATGTACATACATACATACATACATACATACATACATATGAGAAACAAAAAGTATAACAATTTGTGAAAAAATGTATAGTGATGATGTTTAATAATAAATAAATACATATATATTTTATTTAAAAAGGATATTACTCATTTTAAAAAGGATATTACATGTATTGAAAGGGTTCAAAGGAGAATTTCAAAGATTCCTTCTGAACTCAAATCACTCACTTATAATGAAAGATTGAAAATAATGAATCTCACTACATTGGAGACGAGAAGAACTAGAGGTGACTTAATTGAAGTCTATAAAATTCTTAATAATCACTATAATTGTCATATGTCTAATGTTATTTCATTCAACACAAACACTCACCTCAGAGGTCACTCGCTTAGACTCCAAAAAGATAAATCTAATAAATTGATCAGAGATACATTCTTTTCTAACAGAGTGGTTTCAGTTTGGAATAGTCTTCCCAACCTCTATTAATATTAATATTTTTAAGAATAAACTTGATACTTTTTTTAAAACCAAAGGATTTTTGTGATTCTTCTTTCCCATAATCATATTTTTATCTTTTTTGTTTATATATTTTTTTTCTTCTCTTATTTTATTTTATTTTAACATTGTTTTTTTTAATGTATTTTAATTTTTCTCATTTTTTTATTGCATATATGTATAATTTGTAAAATATGTTTATTCAAACCCCTTGGGCCTATCGGCTTTGCCGCCTCCCCCAAGTATATTAAAATAAATAAATAAATATATATGTTATAATGTGTTCCACATGCCTACTGATTTCGGTTTAAAATCATCAAATTTGGTCAACTTAGTCAAGATACCCCAACAAGAGCCCTGGATCGAAGGACTCCAATACAAATACGTCTCCACAATATTAATTGACTTCCTTCAATATACATATGTATGCCCATATGTAGAAGTACTATATTTATTACATAATCTGTAGCTCGTTTTCGTTAGGAGTTGGTACATGGAGTATCGATGAATCAATGAAAACTTCCATCTGCCCGAGCAACGCTGGGTTATTCATCTAGGCCCTAGATAGCAATAGAAAATATAGCGAATATTTAAATCCTAGATTCTAGGTTTTCAATATTAAAATACTTGAATTAAAAGTTTAAATATTTAAATATTAAAATTATACTACATATTATTTATGGGTCTCCGTGACGAGCCGGAATGTTTAATTACAGAAAACGCAAATATCGGAAGGCAAAGATCGAAAATCGAAAGATCTTAAGTCGAAAGATAAAAAAAGGGTGCTTGGTAAACGGTACATACTCACTTACGTACTCACTGAATTTGCGCGAGCAGGGTACAACAGGAACAAGAGGAACAGGCTTTAACTTTTTAATGTGCGCGCGCAGAATACGGGAGGAAAAGCCTGTTCCTCTTGTTCCTGTTGTATCCTGCTCGCTCAAATTAAGTGAGTATGTACCGTTTACCATGCACCCTTTTTTTTTTGATCTTTCGACTTAAGATTTTTCGATTTTTGATCTTTGCCTTCCGATATTTGCGTTTTCTGTAATTAAACATTCCGGCTCGTCACGGAGACCGATTATTTATATATGCCAGCGATGCTTAGTGATTTTCGGGCGATTGAAAATTGCAAAAAAAACCCTTCCAAGTGCTCTGAACTTGGAAGGGTTTTTGAACTTTCCAAAATTCGTTTATGGTCTCAATTATAATACCATGAGAATATATTTATTATAAAAACGCTCAGTTTGATTTACTATACATGAAATTTAATCTAAACACAGAAGTATACTTTCGCTATTATAATACTAGTGTTGTGCCCGTTAGTATTTCAACGAGTGACTTTGGAAAGGAATTGATACACGAACCATACCCGAGGCTATTGTTGCTAACAGTTTCAGTATGCACAGACCTTGCGGCAAATGCGTATATATGTACATAGGTATCTACTCTGCTCATCATTTAGTGTGTTCGCTATTATGATATTTGTATTATGCACGTTTATATTTCAACGAGTGATTTTGGAATGTACACACACACACACATATATATATATATATATATATATATATATATATATATATATATATATATATATATTTATATATATACACTATTATAAAAAAATATTAAAAACTTCATTCTCTTGGTTTAAGCATCAGATTTTAATTACAACTAATGCTCGTTGAGCTATGTAGTCGTTTATTTTTATAACAATTATGGTTACCGTGTAAGATTAAGCCTCGCTAAGAGTAACCGTTGTTGGTTGGAGGAATTCCTTTGTGTGATGGAATTTTCTCAATATTCGTTTGAAAAATTTCCACGAAGTGTGTGTGTGTGTGGGTTTCATGTGAATTTTCCGCGAGAGACTTCTGTCGAAAAGTGATTCCCAAATATCAAATGTCAATTTCAAGCGGGAATTCTCATCGAACGGAGCGAGTTCATCACCTTTGTGTGTCATGACGACAACGATGATGGTTTTCCAGCGTAATCTTACACGACGAACGTGTCCCGTTTTTCCTTAATTTTCCCTCGTCTGAAAGCTGAAACTTTTCGCGCGATTCATTCGAGCAAACCGACGGAAATAATGTTCGAGAGCAGACATTCATCTTAAATTATTTCTAATATAATTTAAGTAAATATTGCTGTATTAATAAAATATATGTATATACACACGCCGAAGTGCATATAATATAATAATTCAAGGACTATTGATAACATAGCTAAAAAAATACATACAAATGTCGATCAATTTCAATGATAAAACATGCCCGTCAAAAATGCAATTGAATCTTAATTAATCGCAACACGATGATTTCCTGTTGATCTCAATCTATATCAAGTTTCAATTGAAAAAAATCTGTATTTTTTGCGTAACACTTCTTACTATGATAAAGTGTGATTAAAATTTCCGAACACAAAACTTGTGCCGGGAATATTTTACACAAACATCCTGTATAATTCGATCGTTACATGAGGTTTTCCCTGAAGCATTTTTGGGCCATTCTGTAGAGCGTACTTCCTATGCGGTATTCATAAGTAAACTGCTCAATGGGGAGCACTGAGAGCGTCGTAACTAAACAACACACATAAAAACATACAGTCTGTGAAGCATCCTGTAATTGAATAGTAAAATTAATAAGCTCTATATACATATGTCCTTCAATTTTATGGAGAATTTTTGAAAATAGTACAAAATTTATAAACACATATACATATGTAGTATTACAATTATGACAATTTTCTTTTTCTTTTTCATATTATCTATGAATCTAATATATAATTTCGAAAGAGACTGTGCATATATGTACGTATCTATGTAACGTTCGTTCGTTGGTTCGTAGACGACAAATTCGATTTTTTTTCGATTCATAGGCGCCGATTCGATTCTTTTCGATTCAAAGGATTCGAAGTTCCCGGGGGCGAAGGCGCCGAGGGCGAAGCCTTTGGGGGCGAAGGCGCCAGGGGCGCAGGTGCCGGATTCTGGTATACATACAATTTCGAAAGAAACATTATATATGTTTGTTTGTTCGTGACAGTCAATTTAATAAAAAAAAACAAATGAGTATTCAAATAAATTTAATAAAATGTTTACTATTAGATTAGTCATGTTTAAGCGGTTTATATTTCAAATACCGAGCGAAGCCGGGTAAAACCACTAGTGTAGATATACATATATGTACATAAGACAGGTGATCCTAAATCGATACTTAAGTGTGTGCATATGTACATATATATGTGCATATCAAAACATAGGTATACATATTATAAATAAAAATCACAATCATAATAGTGAATTACGTTGAGCAATGTTGTCTGGAAAGCATTTTAATAAAAATTGAAGAAACGAAGAAGAATATTTCTGAACCCTAAAAAGATATTTAAATAAGAGGCAAAACGAGAAAAACTTGTAAAAGTGTTGAATTATAAAATTCGACCTCATAAATAGCAAAAAGCTGGTATATAATCAGCCTGTAACATACATATATGTACTCATAAATATACATATCTATATACTCAGAAATATAGCTCGGTGGTTTTCACGCAATACTTTCTACTGAGGGGTCATGGGTTCAATCCCTGGACCGGTGTTGCTGGCCAGACCTTGGACGTATGTGACTATGGTTCGATTGTTTCGTACCAAAGTTTGTCAATTGATTTGATTGAATTGTTGAAACGATTTCACCAAATTGGCAACCTATACCCACTTCTCGCGAATTTCAGATTCCATTATCTCGTATTTGTTGATTATTATATAAATATGCTATCCACTTAACTTTTTAAAAATGTATGTACATATTTGAATCTGTCCATAGATGTCTCTATGATATTGCATAAAAATATAATTGTATTCATAAAAAATGAGTTTATCTGTAATACAAAAAAGATGTACATATATAAAAATTTCGTCGAACGAAATCAGACGAATAAATCGAAAGCGAAGTAAGAAGAGGCTAGTAAAAATGAATGTTCATACAAATATTTGCACCAGAAAATTTAGTATAATATCACCGATAACAAAGTAACATAGCTCAGTAGGTAGTGTATACTGTTAACAACTGAATGGTCACGGATTCAACCCCTGACCCGCTGACCAGACCTAGGATATTTGTGACTCCAGGTCGATAGTTTCCAATTAGAGTTTGCCAATTTATCTGATTTCATTGTTGAACTGGCCACCTACCCTCATTTTAATTTAATTTCAAATTTATATACATATGTACATATATAGTACATATGAACAAATTTGGCCGTGTTTTGCCTTGGGGTAATCTGTAATGGCGCCTTAATAATAATTAAAAAAGAAAAATAAATTAAGATATACTCTAAATTATGGGAATGGGTCAGAGCCGTTTGAAGATTGTTTTTCCGATTTTCATTCAATCGAGCAACACCGGGCAATTGTATAATATAACATGAAATCATGAAAAATTGATGACATTATTGCACTTCTGATTTGGGATTTAATTTATTTATGAAAATTAAATTAAATTGAGGAAACCGCAGTCGAGTGGTCGGAGGTCGGTTGAGAGAGAGGCAGAAGTGTCGAACCTTCGGCTCGTAGCCACCGTCTGCATTCCACGTATTTTTCACTCGAAGCACAAAGGGATAATTAAACCGGAAATGGCGGTGAAGGAAGAGTGGAGAACAAAGTAGGAAGGAATCCTCTCCTACGCAAGTAGAGCCACTTTTAGGGATCGTTTCCACAACGTAGGATGACAATGTGTCCCCTTTAACCCGGAAAATCAAGTTTCCGAAGAAATTTTCTCTAATTATTTTCTGTATTGGGAAAGATGCGGCAAATTGATTAATTTTTACATAAGAAATATCAGATATTTTTTTTTTCAAGAGAATTGTACATATCTACTGTATGTATGTATGTATGTAATCTACTCTTGTAAGTTTGTATCCATGTTTTTTCACTATACAAATCTACAGGTTTCAACTTAGTATCCCCAAACATGACATACCATCTTACAGTACCTTAGCTTATGTACATATGTAGACTTGAGAGGGGTTTTAGAAAGGCTTGGAGCCTGGAATCATAGGACTCCCACGCAAAAACTCCCCGGTGCATTGCATCGCAAAGGGCTACGTTTCGACACCGGTGTGATTGTGTTAGTGCGCGGTACGGCAAGCGTAGTGACCCCCACTCCTTAGCCCGCTGGTCGCTACCTCACCCGTCCCCAACGTTCCCCTCTCGTATCTCGTATGATGGGCCGAGAGGGGGGAGGGGGGAGCGGATGTTTCTTGATCTGTATGATTGTAAATTGTTTGATTGAATAAAATAAAAAGAAAATTTCAAAGTCTGGCCAGCAGCACCGGGCCAGGGATAGAACCCGTGATTGTACAATCGAAAGCATCACATGATAACCATTGATCTACATAATTGGCCAAGAAGGAGCATTGGGGTGTTAGGCACTGTTAGGCCTTCCTGGTGTATATGTATGTAATATAAATAAAATAAAAATATGTTGCTAGTTATCGCCTTTTAATACTGCGTTCGAAATTTGTTATTCTCTTAATTTCAGCATCACAATGGTTACCCTTACATTACGAACGATACCCAAGGCTTGGGATGAAACGGAATGGGACGAGATAGGGGGAGCCAAAATACCGAAAAACATCCCCTTTTAACGCTCGACCGTGAAAAACAACACTAGACTGACGACTAGCGGGATCAAGTTTTTACGACCGGCACGTGTAAACGCGTGTCATTTTTCCGCGGGAAATTTTCCACACGGTTAAAAGACGACCCAGTTTTCCCATTTTATTCGTGAAAATTCGGCGAAGTAAACGCCTCGAACGCATATATATAATCGAGAAATAAATCGATGACTCTTCACGCGTACCTTTCGAGACAATTTGAGTTCGACTCAAATCGCCGTGGGTTATTAAAATTGAAGCGATTCAAGTGAAAATGGAGACGGGGAGAGATGGGTTTACGTAAATGGGAGCTTTTGATAAAATATTATTAATTAATAATTCGGGTGAAATGTGGGAGTAAGACGAGCCATCGTCGTATGAAAGACGAGTATTGTGTTATATAAGGAAAATATTAATGTATTCTACACTGGTTGCCGTATTGCGGGATTGTTGGGTGCGTAAATATTTAACGGGAAAATATAGCGACAAGCTGAAACGCTTCGTCTTTTTGTACGTAATATAATTTTAATGCGCGTCAATATTGTAGTTAAAGTCCCGAGGGTTTAAAGTCCCGTGTGTGTGTGTGTGTGTGTGTGTGTGTAGATAGTGCAAGCTCATTGAATTGCGACGGTTAATCACGCGGGATTGCGCGTGCCACAATCGCGGTGGATGTGTTCGCGTGTATAGGCGTGGATTACTCGTGAACAAATTGCACGAGAGACTTAAACAGGCGGTAAACTTGTTTAGCGTGGTTGTTTGCTACTGATTGAAATTTGCATGAAAAATAGTGAAAGAAGCGCTTTGAATGTATAATTTTTATGAATTGATTATCGAAATGTGCCGCAGGCTAAATTTTCTTGCAAAATATGTTTTGGATATTAATGAAGTTTTTCATATTAATTTTGAATTTTCATATATTTATGTATGTACGTATTTAAATTATCATCTTTTATAATCTATATACATATATAAAATTGAATGTATGTTTGTCTGTTTGTCTTTCTGTCTGTCTGTCTGTCTGTCTCGTATAGGTTCCTGAACCACTCAACCTATTACGATGGAACGTTCAGGATTTGTTGTATGCATGTCCGGGAAGCTTACTGTAAAAAAAAAACGGGGAAAACCTCTTAATAATTATATTTATAATTACGATTTTACCGACGCGAAAGTTTGTAGCGCCATTATGCAGTCAAGGAAATGTGTTCGGAAATGTGTAGTCAGCGAAATTCGAGATGCTAAAAGCTCGAAAATTAGGAGAAATTGGTAGAGGTTGCCAATTTGTTGGTATTGTTTCAATGAAAATCAGATAAATTGGCAAACTCTGATAGGAAACGATCGACCTGGAGTCACAAGCCAAGGTCTGGCCATGTACGAAAGGTTATACATATGCTAACCACTGGTCCACGCTGCTGGTATATATATATATATATATATATATATATATATATATATATATATATATATATATATATATATATATATATATATACATACAAACATATATATTTGTCCACACGATGTGCGAATTTCGGGTAAAATAGCCGTCGTGAAATTAAAGCGTAATTTCGTCGACGCCCCATCTGGGTTACCTCAAAATGAGACCCAATTTTTTTACGATACACTCGTATTTACGGCCCCCATGTTGAGAGGCGCTGCTCGCCACGGGACTCCCCGGTGCGGCCAACTTATTAAAACGTGCGTATACTTTTTGAAATATGTGCGTGCGAAAGTTCGAAATTGGACGTTACATCCGACATGAAGTTTTACCTGTGCTTTATTGTTTTAAATACCTATATACATATACATATGTATATCGATAAGAACATGTGTACATACCAAGGCTGTGGAGTCGTTAAAAAAAATCACGACTGCGATTCCGATATTTACCAACAACACGAATCCACACGATTCAACACGACTCCACAAATACGAGTAAATACTAGTACGAGCTTTTAGCTCGCAATTTTACCGATTTAAAATTCAGCACACTTCCAATTAACCCTTTTAAAAGAAAACAAAAAATAGTGTGGCAAGAACACTATCTCAATAAACATGTTTCAATAGAAAATACTCAATATAAAATAGTATTAACAGTGGGAAAAACTCCCTGATGAAAATACGTACTTTTGACTTTTGATTTTAGAAAAAAATTGTCCGATATAGGGTGTAAGGCCGGAACTGGTTCTAATAATTGGATTTGCAATTTGTAAGTGTAATGGATGTTTGAAAAATTCTTTATAACCTAATAACGTTTCGCTTCTGTAATTGTGGAATATGTACATACATACATATGTACGTATTTACATTTTATTTTTTCGTTGTTGTTCTTTGGTCGGCCAGCGGGCACCGACAACGTATCAAATTAAATTACTGGGTAGATTTATTATGGCGGGCAAATAAGCAGCTGTGGGAATAAAGAGGGCAACCTCTCTGGAGCGTAACGTACTCATTGTTCCCGCGGGAGGACAATCTTTAATTAGATATACACACCTACCCGGCGATGAAGCTCGGATAATGACCGGCCAGGGCCAATTTTGCTAATGAACCTCGTATTCGAATTAACGAAATATCAAAATTCCCAGCGCGACCCAGAACAAGGGATCTCTGGGTAATTAACGAACGCACGGAGGATATATACGAAAATAAACATTACATTAGGCATTGGAAGTCAAGGCGCGCCGCGCCGTGTTCTGTATATTGAGCCAGTGGTATGCAAGCTTTCTTCGAAAATACTTTTTTTTAAGGTTTTATACTAGTGTCATACAAATAGCCAGCAGTATGACTCAGTGGTAGCGTGTATGTTTAGCACCAAGTGATTATTGGGTTCGAGTCCAAGTCGATCGTTTCTTATCAGAGTTTGCCAATTTTATCTGATCATTGGCACGAAGGACTTATCCACAAAATCAGCAAGTCACTACCTGGAAATTATATCAAATTATCCGGACGCAAATTCAGAGTTGCTCATGAGGAGGCATTCTCTAACTTTTTCACAGCCTCTGCAGGAGTACCACAGGGAAGCGTAATTTATTTATTTATTTATTTAAAGTTTGGACCGTTGTAGCATTACAGGAATTCCTAATGCGCTACAATGGTCAAAAATATAACAGAAAAGACAAGAAACAAAATAATAAATTAGACATAACAAAAAAAAAAACATATATATACACAAACAACTAAAAATAATAATTATTATTATTATATATCGTTTATCGTCTTGAATTCATTCTATGTTTACAAGGTTTTTGTATTTCGTAATATTCTTTCTCGATTATGATTTTCAAGTTATGAATTCCATAAGTCCTCACCAGATAGAGTTTCAAAATTAGTCATCCGGACTGACCGAAACCAATCACGACATGCAAATAATACACCACCACCACGTCGATCTACTCTATCGCGACGATGCAGCCTCCAGGAAGAATCAAAAAGTTCAGCATCAAAAAATGATGAAGTCAACCATGTTTCCGTTAGTGCTACCATATCATCACAAATATGTGGTAGAAACGGCTGAATTAACGCAGCCAGCTTTGTCCTGAGACCTCGTGCATTTTGGTAATTAATTACCAATTTTCGATCTCCCAGTTTGGCGCCTATACTGGGCCTATACTATATACTATATACTATAATAGGGCCTATACTGTATCTGATATACACTGCTGACATCCCGACAAGCGAAGAGACATTCATTGGAACATTTGCAGATGACACGGTCATTGTCATTGTTTATTTTATTCAATCAATCAAAGTACACTCATTACAGATCACTCCAATGCGACGAGTGTACTATAACCATCAAGAATTTATTATTATTTTCAATACACAATCATTACATAATTCGAAACCATAAATGAAATATACGGCCAGACATTTTTATTTTACATAGTACATATACATATACGGCCGCAAGGACCATTGAATTAATTTCAACAATTAATTGAGTACAGAATTAATCCATTGAGACATCTATGGATTTTAGATTTTGTGCACAATTATTACAATTTATACACAGAATAAATACAGATGATTATTGAGACATCTATACATTTAGATTTTGTGCATGATTTTTACAAATTATACACAATAATACATAAGATTTTTTGTGACAACAGGAAAGGATTTATTTGCCAATTTGAGAAAACTGTTTCAACAATGATCAGATAAAATTGGCAAACTCTGATAGAGAAACGATCGATTTGGAGTCACAAAATCCCCAAATATAACCAGCAGTTTTGGCGGATCGAACCAGTGATCGCATGGTGCTAAACATATACGCTATTATTAAGCCAAACTGATTTTTGAAACGGTTCAAAATTATCGTACCTGCTGTCACAAATCTTCTGTATTTAGTTTTTGTACAATTTGTAAAAATTATGTACAAGTCTAAATCCATAGATGTCTCAATGGATTAATTAATTAATTGTTATTTTTGTGTTCTTCAGCTTCTGGAAATACAGTGATTTATGAAATGAAAATGCTGCATTGTTTGTAATTAATTGTATCAAGCCTTCCTGGTATATAACTATGTAAAATAAAATATAATTAAAATTATATTATATCTATTATATTACACTTCTCTGACGGTGACAGCCGCCGCGAACGCTAGAATGTTAGCCCAAGCTTGTTTGACTTTCCGCCCCCCACTCGTTTTGTCAGATTTTAATTGTTTAAACGCATATAAATTTATCTTTTTCACGCTATATCATATAAAATTTGCATTATGGGCTCTCATTTTCTCTCATATATTTTTACTTCACTGATAGATTATATAAACAATGATTAAAAATTGATTTTAAAAGGAAATGGCCAATGCTGATGCCGTGCTATGGCCAACTTTTTGACGTATCTTTTTTTTTGATCCCATCCATCTTTGTTTTAAACTCTGTGATTTCAACTTTCTGGCTTGATTTGTAATATGTACATACACAGCTACTGGAGATATCCAGAACTCAAATTATTGCAGAAATTTATATTGTTATATGTAATCTACAGCGTAGGTCACTGGTTAAGTGAGTGTTCGAATCCGAATCCGAATTACATACAACGATGTCTATCGCTTTTGGCAACATCCATGTAGTATTAATCCAGATAGAACGTTTCCTGACTGGAATTTGACAATTTATCTAACCAAATTGTTGTTACGTTATACATAATATATATATAATTGGCTAACACTTGCCACACTGTGATGGATAGTAAGTGACCAGGACTAATATATAATTTTATTTCTCCAAATATACTGAATGCAGGGTTTTCACATTTTTTGTATTCCTCATCAAAACCTCTATGATTCGAATTATGTCACTAAACATTGATAAATATAAAGCAGTCAGTGTGTGTATGATATTCGCCTTCAAATGGTGGTTCTGTTTCAGACGTAAATTTATTCATTTATTGCATTATTTTTTTACATGATAAAACGATTTCCATAGCTAATAATTAACCTTTAAGAATTTGCATTATTTTATTTTAAAACACACATTTTTAATTGGACACTTGGAGTCCAGCACAGTAGCTAGCGGATTTGTTTAGCACAACAAGGCAAGTGTTAAAAATATATGTACCTATACATAGCAGCATGAAAAAAATTGAATGAATATTGACGTTGCTCGAGTATATGTATAAGTTTTGAACTTTTTCATTGAAGAATTTTACATAACTAAAAAAAAATATAACTTCACTTAAAATTTGGACCTTTTAAACGATAGTTGCTTTCGAGCCTTAATTATTTGAGTAAACAATATCTGCATAACGTTGCCGTTAAATTGAATAGAGGCTTGCAGACTGCCAACTTTAGCCCGGCTAAAGAAAATGTTTAATGCAATAATATAAAGGAGGAAGGTTTAAAAACTCAACGTCTTATCTTTATAAAAGGACTAACGTTATTCTACTACCGTTTAATTGAATGCAAATTGTAAAGACTCCTTTATCTTTTCAGCTATTTGCCCCGCGGCTGGACGGCGAACGAAAAGCTTTTTCTTCGACTGCTTGCTCGCTACTTCTTCTTTTATTTTAATTTTTTTTTGCTTCTTTAAAACCAGATTTAACACTTAAGAACGACCATCTAAGTACAACACCCAAAGAAAGTATCAGGTGATCAAAAAAACTCGTCCTCAGTATGAAATCATAATAAAATATGAATTGAAAGCAAGGAAAAAAATGAAACATTTACATATACCTATATAATATTGTAAAAAATCATCTAAGAGATTTAAAATTGCAACTTTAAGAACAACCAATCAATAGGACTGAAAAAAATCTATTTGTAATTGACGAAAACCGTTCTAAGAGCATTCTTTCACGAGTGTGTATATCATTTAAAAGTCGGTCATTACGGAGCATTTACCCGAATGTCATACTTTTTATTATCCAAACGCTGAGATCTCGACTTAATCTTAGATATGAGATGAAGAAGAAGAATTTGATAGATAGTTGTTTGAGATTTGGATGAGAATCGGAATGAATATCTTCATTGATTGAAGATCTATCTGCAAGAAGCATAATATAATATACAATGCAACACATTAAATACTTATTAAGTATGCAGTTTTATTGATGGAAATAGCTTTGACTAAAGTCAACCAACACATACGAGACAATTTGCAGAAAAAATAAAAGTTAACAAAGCATGAAAATTAAGTCAGTTTCTAGGTCAAATTAGACAACTACCATCCTGAAGGAAACTGCTCTCATTCTCTCATAGCATTCTTATACAGATAAAATTGCATTATTAAAACGCTGAGATCTATACTTAATCTTAAATATGATATGAAGAGGAAGTATATAAAACTATGGTAGTAAATTTGATAGATAGTTGTTTGATATTTGAATGAGCATCAGATTGAATATATTCATCGATTAACGATCTGGAAGAAGCAGAATCTAATACAATGCAACAAATTACTTCTTAAGGATCTAGATTTTGATTAAAACCCACCAATAAGAGATAGTTTGCGGAAAAAATGTGGTTAAAAAGCGTCAAAATGTGGCAGTTTCTGGGTCAAATTAGACAACTACCAGCAGTATGGCTTTATGGTAGCGTGTATGTTTAGCACTAAGTGATCAGTATATTCGATCCGCTATACTGCTGGATTAGATTTGGGGGTATTTGCGACTCCAAATCGATCGTTTCTTATCAGAGTTTGCCAATTTTATCTGATCATTGTTGAAACGTTTCCTCAAAATTGGCAAAAAATCATCTTTCCTGTTGTCACAAACCTTCTGTATTTATTGTATGTACAATTTGTAAAATTATGTACAAATCTAAAATCCATAGATGTCTCAATGGATTAATTCCGTAATTAATTAATTAATTAATTGCTATTTCGTGTTCTTCAGCTTCTGGAAATACAGTGATTTGTGTAATAATAAAATGCTGCTTTGTTTGTAATTAATTGTCCAGTAAGGCGCATTGGGGTCTTCCTGGTATATATCTATGCAAAAATAAAATAAAATAAACTACAACTACCATTCTGAAGTAAATAACTCCCTTTATGCAATATAATCTAAATTATAATACATATCTAAATGTTAATATTTTTACATACATATATACAAATATATCAGGAAGGATTAACAGGTAAACCCCAAATACGCCTTCCTGGTCCACATAATTATTACATAGATACATGTAAATCTAAACAATATCTGACATCTATGTTCAGATATTACAAACATCGTATTAAAACGATAAATAACGATGAATAACTTTCAAGTAACAATACGAATTTTATATTCGATAAACAACCACACAGACATATATGTATGGTGAGCAATATGGCGAAACCTAAGATATAACAATAACTAAAGGTTCGCAACAGAAAATTGGGAAGGAATCGCCAATTTTACAGGAATCGTTTCAATGAAAATCAGAAAAATTGGCAAAATCTGATAATAAACTATCGACCTTGATAAACCAAGGTCTGGCCAATAGCGAGACTTAGCGGGAATCGAACTCGTAACATCAAGTACGAGATAATTCAACATTCACCACTAGACCACGCTAATCTGAATTAGAAGCCACATATTCTTGTAAGTTACAAATACAAGATGGCTGATTGATTAAATTGAAAACCTGAAGTTACGTGACAAATTTGCTTAAGGAAATAAAACTCATTAGTTATTACAAAAGAAAAGAGGACAATATCACTATTTATGAAAGCCTTGATTGACAACCTTCGCATAGGAGACGCAATTTAAAAAGAACATCTTCAACACGTTCAAAATGGGAAAACTTCTGGGTTGTTCTATTTGGCTAGACCTCATTCGGATAAAATACACATTCGCCAGAATCTTTGGGTCACCCGATGTTTAATCTCGTTTTCACTTTTTAATAACGGGCGAAACTTGAAGAGCGTTCGCCACATAACGAGGGTGAACTTTTCCGGGGAACACTTTTACTCCTTTCAGTGGGTTTGTTTCCGCCATTTCACAAAGCACGGCACTGACTTCACTGAAACGTCACCGATCAAGTGGCGAGACCGGTGTAATCAGTGTTTGACGTAATGACACAACTCGACTACGTAGACGAAACCACACCCACCCACCCCTTGAGGACGATCGTTGGCGCCGACCCACAACATCCATTAACATTAACATATCGACGATCGATCCAGTTGTTGTCAAACTGTTTCGCAGCAGGCACCAGCGACGGAACGCGCACGGATTATAAACGGTAATTAGTATAATGGTCGACGATATCCGGCCGAACCCGCCTGTGATCAGCATAATCGGCGGATGTCTACACACGTGTATATTACCATGTTGTATATGAATATATTTAACTAGGAGGTTTGACCGTCGTAAGACGGTGGATGCTCCAAATTACACTATTTGAACTGAACGCTGCCAAGAACACGTGTGTAGGATAATACATTAATTTAATTCAACTAATAGAGCATTCAAGTTAATAGAATTGCTCTATTGTGGGATCATTGACATAATCATATAATCCGAAAAACAGAATTCCCGGTGGTAAAGCAGGACGCTGCTTGACCATCGAGTAAAGCGCGTCAATACTAGGGATCCCAAATATTCGTCGACTTCAACTATTCGAATATCGAATAGTAAATCAAGAGCTATTCGAATATTGGAATATATTCGAAAATTAAAAAAAGGTTATTACATATAAACCAAGCATAAATTTGAATGAATCGTCTCATCATAGTTGCCATTGAATTCCAACTAGTTTTTATAGCCAATAATAATTTCAATTTTTTATTTTCTTTTTTCATTATGATTTCTTGTAAAAATGTATATTTCGCCGGTGACTTCTTAAATATTCGTATTATTTTCTGATGATTTTCGTAGAGATTATTATCGATCTAAAAGTGATTTTCTTAAAACATTTCTGTATTTATGTATTTAATAAAAATCTTAATTTTTATCACAATTATCCCCATTATACATATATGTATTTCATTTACTTCATAATCGTCGGCTTCTTCTTCATCACTCTTTTCATGTTGATTTTGTGTATTTAGTTTATAAAAAAATATATACACGAGTAATATTCGAATAGTTGATGAAATATTGGAATAACGAATGACTGAAAAATCAGACGATTAATTCGAATACTCGAATATTCGAATATTCGATTGGGATCCCTAGTCAACACGTTATTAAGAGGACTGTATACCCGAAACCTTAATTTTGTTGCCGTTCATTTCTTCGATATATGTATATGTATTTTGAGTGAATGTATATATTGAGTGAATGCAACAGTTGCGCCTCGACCAGATAATACCTAATTTAAATTGACAAAATCGAGGTTTCGTATTCTCCAGTTTTCTCCTCCAAAACTGGACCAATTTAAAAAAAAATTTCATCATCGGTATGAGAAAGATATTTTCTATGTATGGGTCTTCGTATTTTTTTTTAAATCAATCGTTAAACTAGCACACTGGACTCTTTTCGTGGGTGTAAAAACGAGCCGAATTTATAGATATTTGGTGGCTCCTAGCTCCTATAAAAAATAACTCATCAAAAAAAAAAAAAAAAATATAGAAACATGCCTATGGTGGATATCCATAGCATATTAAAAAATAATTTCTCTAGTGCCATAATTGAGGAAGGGAGAAGTGTAATACGTTTGTATGGACAAGGCGCTGGTGTCCAGCCCTCATAAGCGAGGCAACAGTTTTGAGTCGATGCGAACGAACCGCCATTTTTCCATTAGAATTTCATGAGGTATTATTAATGTTTACATTTGCACATTTATCTCCGACTTATGCTGTACTCGGTCGTTTCATCTTCGTTGGGGAGGTGTTTATTTATAGGCTGGCGTCTCTTTTTCACGGTAATGTATGGAAATTTCCACATAAAAATAAAAAAAAGGGCAGAATGAAAAATGGCTCGAAACGTGTTCGTTCCGTTTTCGGCTTTGACGGTCGACAAACAAGCAATCAAAATTTGAAACAATTTGGGAATTGTAACAATGGAGCCGCTTTCGCTTTGTGAGAAAAAGGGGTTGTTATATTATTAATTCGAAATTGATCGAAAACAGTTTGACGAACAAGCGAATCGATATCGTTTAAAAATGAACAAAAATACTTTTTAAGAAATCGTACGATCCAAGTGATTTATTTATGTATGTATTATATACATATGAGCCGTTATAATTGAAAGTCCACTTTTCTTCATTTCGAGAAATATCTCGAAAACACTAAATATAATGTTTTGCGTTAAGCAATATTTAAAAATACTGGTGGCCTGTAATGTTGACGTTTATTCTGCTTCTCCAAAATTCTGTACTTATCGAATAGTGATAATTTATGAACTAAGTCAAACAGAAATAGTATTTTTACAATACGTTTACAGAAAGAGTAATTTTAGATACTTTTAATGTTATAACATATAACATATACATAATATGACAAGGTTGTCAATTTGTTGGAACCGTTTTAATGAAATCAGATAAATTGGCAAATTCTAATAGGAAACGATCGACGTGGAGTAACAAACTCAAAGTCTAGCTAACAGCAGCGGGCCAGGGATTGAACTGGTGACCACTCAGGTGAAAGCATTACATGCTAACCTGTTAAGCTGTTGGTTATGTATGTAGATTCATGAATTGAAATTTTGCTATCCAATACACTTAATTTCATAGGGAAATTGACAAAGATCATCAATTTGAATCAGAAAGCTGAACATGTACATTCAATAGAAAATGTATGTACATAGCTACAAAGCGACGAGTGTACTAGTGCAGATACAATAATACAATTAATACAAGCATTTTTGTACAATGCGAATTCATACATACATCATTCACAGTGACATCTATGGAGACATTTTTTTATAGAATTTTTAGAATTTTTATTATAGAAATTGGCGAACCTCAAGACGCTGAATAACTTCAGAGATTGGAAAAGAAATGTCAATTTACAGGAGCCGTTTCAATGAAAATCAGAAAAATTTGAAAACTCTGAAAGAAAACGATCGACCTGGAGTCACAAACCAATGTCTGGCTAACAGCTACTAGTGGGAATTGAACCGCGACCACTCCTTTCGAAAGCATAATATACTAACAACTAGTCCACGCTGCTAGTTGTATATGTACATATATGTATATGTAGTTTCTTTAACTTCATTATCTAATACATATTGGGGAGAGGTTCAACGCCGTATTCAGATTCTTTGAAACCTATCTTATGTTACTACCAACTGGTTCTTTTCAGTGACCTTTCTATAAACACTATGAAAACTTCTCCTAGCTATCTTAATAATTGAGAATTTAAATATATGCACATACAAACAGTTCACTTTTGCGTTAATGCTCTCATCACTGCCTTACTTTCTCTGTCAGGATCATCAAGTTCATATTGTATGTATGTAATTCAAAATATTGTCGAATAGAAATTCATAATCCTACAAAGCAAATACAATAGTGAAATTTGCTCTAGCAGAACAATAGTAGGATAACAGCAATTAGAGTAAAAAATTAACGATATCGTTACGGTTGCCCTTCGGCCATTTCGAAGGGGTTTGTTTACATCTTAGTGGCTAGAAGAGGAGAGCGGGCTAGTGTTATGGGGGGGTGGTTGATCCCGAAAAGCAGCTCTGGAATGGGCCGTTATCCTCGACGATTAACAAGGATAAGCACAGCTCGTTTAGCATACAAATTATTCATTCGGCCGCATATTGAACGACTTTGGACCTGTGGTAAAATTCAGAAAAGCGATACACGCCAGTTTGCGAAACTGCGATCAAGACAAATAAGTCGCCGGCTCGTCTACGTGTATAGTAAATTCTGCAGTGCGGAGATCCCCGGGATTTAGATCTCGATCCCGGGATAATGATACCAATGAATTCCCCCGCTTCCCGGGAACTAACTTCCCGGTCATTAGCGTTCCAGGGGACAAAGGTGAAACCGTTCGCTGCGTCGACAATATATCTACAGAGTGGCGCAGCTTCCTTTAACCATATTGCAAAATGCTTTTTTGCCAAAGGAAATAAAAAATATGTCCAAACGCTAAATCAAAAAGCAAATAATGCAGTATTTTTTATTGTATATTCTTTCTCAATAATAAAAAAAAAAGAATGGAAAACTCGATCTACTTCATATATGTGTGTATGTACTATTTCAGTTCAATGTAAATACCCCAACCCCTCCCACCCCATTACATACATACATACATATTTGGACAGGAGAACGTTTTGTAATGGGTGGAAGGAGGCCGTACAAAAGAATAAAAATACACTAAATTCTGACCGGAACTGGTGAAAGGTTAACCACCCAGAGGTAAATGCGTTAATGCTAGTGTACGTAGAACTCCAAGACGAAGAAGGGTGACCCTTTGGGTAAGGTTAGGTGGGCTATCAATCGCCGTTGCATTGTGGCCAGGTCGTAAATCCATCCAGGATCGCAAAAAGGCAAGCAAACCTCGCCGAGAGGGAGCAGTTTCAGTTTGCTAAAGCACTATTCAAAAGTAACCCATAACCAACCCCACGGACAATGTAAAACCTAAGGGGGAATTCGAGGCGTTCCAAGGCGCTGGCAAACTACGCCATAAAACAAAGGTTGACAGGATATTATGCCAAATTATTTATGCCAAAGTATAAATTTGACGATGTGTATAAATTTTAATTTAAATACGCCATATATTATAAGGAAGACATACTGGAAATACATGATCGAATTACTCCCCCTTTTAACACTTAAATTCGAACTTTAACTATACCTATACACAGTGGAGTAGTGCTAAATAAAAAAGAACCAGGTCGGTGTTTAATTTTTACGACCCCCCCCCCCCGCTTTTTTCTTACTAAAAAAAATTGTATCCTAATATTGGTAGTCCAAATATTTATAAAAAAATCAAATAATAATTAACAAATATTCTTACTTGTTGAAATTATGATGTATTTTTCTCTATTTTATAAAAACTTCCATAATGCATCAATATTTCCATAAACCCGTGTTTGTGTGTCAACAGCAACATTTGCTTTTAGCAGTGCTAAAACCATGTAAATATGTCAAATATATCAAAAAATCAATTTAATCATTTTAACAGGTGAATTTAAACATGACTATTCATTTAAGCTGAGTTCTCTCATTTTATCTATCCTCAAGTGTGTACTATGGTCAATAGTTCAAATAATGTTTTCTTTCGAGTTTTTGGATGGTTTTAGATAAAAAAGTCAATAAATTTCATTAAACTTCCTATAAGTTTTGAATGCGCTAAGATTACTATTCGATTTTGGTCATCGAGTGTTAGAACGAGATTATGCTCACAATATTTTAGTCAAAATATTTTGTAATTGTACTCGAAAAACAATGTTTATATCAATCAAAGTGCCAGGGCGGCGACCTGGCCCGACTACACAACTGCCTATACATATACCCTGATAAAAATCGATAGAATTATAACTATACTATCAACAACAAAAAAAAGTAATTTTCAATAAATAATTATACATGCATTGAATAGATGCATTTAATTATTATAATACTAAGTTCAATTATTCAAATAACTTTAATAAAAAATTTGAATCGAAAAAAATAATATTCAACCAATCGAATCATCGTCATAGAAACTTTGACTTATTTTCGATGTTAAAACGAACTAAAAATACTTACATAAAAAGGCTCTTTAATATTTAATTCCACCAAATTTGGTATGTTGACTATTTCATGATACTCCAACATGTAAACTTTATGAATTATTTTTTAAAAAAGTTAACTTCCACAAGCCCGAGCAACGCCGGCTGGTACATACATACATACGTCGTAAAAATAAAGTAATGGCTTTTATTTAACTACCACCAGGAAGTTATTATATCCTACTGCATTTTGTTGATTACAAACCTATTAAACTTCGAACGGCATCGATTTTATCGAGAGCGTTAAATTAAGTTTGATGGAAAAATTGAAACGATCTGTCTTTTGATTGAATTAGGAGTCCAAAGCGATTCGAGACAGTAAAGCAAAGATATCGTTGAGGGGGGGGGGGGATGATGATGATAGGATGGGGGAAGAAACCGCATAGTCAGAGGTCGTCTGCACCAGCAGCACTATTTTCATAATGGCCTCTATGGGGAATCATAGGCCATTAGTAATGTCCTGTGGGGTAAAACATTGGAGGCAGCTGGCGGCGAGCCGTCCAAGAAACCGGTGCCAACTGTCCCGAACACACGCTAGAATTATACCAGAGGATAAAAAGCTACACGGGAGAGCTTTCGCCGCAGCATCCTCATCAGTCATAGCTGTCTACGAAATTAAATTTTCAAAATATGTGCCGACAAAACCGCTCCGAGGAGGTTCAACGTCCGTCTGTTGTGACACCGTAAATAATAATATGTAATCAGGTTTCGTGCCGTTGATATAATATATTCGATTCGGATTAATTCGTCCGGTCGTAAGGAGGATGTATGTACATACATATAATACTTAGCGGACGCGTTGAGATTAAAATCGTAAAGAAAGCAACGAAGAGAGGGTAAAAAAAAATTGGAACACTTAAATTTTACTGGTGCGTTTTTAATATCCGTCCGAACGAGAGCGATTAAAATATCGTTACAACTTCTCCAATTTCCTTTCCAGTTATTTTTTGCATACAGCCTTGAAACACCCATTGAAAGATTGCGACTTTATCGTACACTCCTCTCCCGTTTTATACTGTTGAAATGGAACCATTATAACGGAGAGAAATACTGCATATGAGAAGACTGGCTAATAAATTAACTGAGCATAGTTTTCTGGAATGGAAACAAAGAAGAAAAGAAGAATCAATATGTGTACGTACAAAACTTAACATTCATTGAAATTTTTCCAATAGATCTAACCAATCAACAGATCTCATTTTCTTATTTTTATACATATAAATAGTAAATCGAGTGAAAAAGCAGCACCAGTTTATTAATCAAATCCGTAGGATAATCATAAATTGGTTCTGTACACTGTTGGTTACTAAAAGTATGCCAGATACTAGTCAAAAAAAATTAACGGAGCGGAAACTATTCAATCTTTACTAAATTTGACCCACTGAATTCGAGTTTGGCAAATATTTTTTGTTGTTTTCTTCTCGTTTATGAGATATGAGCAATTAAAAAAAATGCGCAAATTTTACAGATTTTCGGTTTTTACAGACTTTCCTTTTTATATTGATTGTGATTTTTTATTGCTTTAAATACTTATAATTAATTATAAGCTCAAATGTGCGTTCAGATAAAATAAAAAAAAAATACTGAAATCAAAAACCAACCCTTGTTAATAAAGGAAAATATAGAACTGGTCCATTAAATACATGATAGCTCGAGAAAAAATGTGTAAAAAATTGTATTTTGAACTCTTAAGATTCGTTACATAATTAATTATATGTATTTTAAAGCAATAAAAATCACAATCAATAGAAAAAAACCTGAATACTGATTCCTATATTCACTTTTGGCACAGCAATACTAGATTTTGAGTTCAAAAAACTTGGTTTTTGTTGGTCATTGTACTTATGTAAATATTTAAAAAAGTGATAAACAAGATCACGTTGACAACATTTAAATAAATACACAGTAAAAAGACTTTGTAAGTCAATTGCTGGAAGTATTCCAGCTACTTGAAAAATCTTTCAACTCGTTGAAATGACGATAAACATTTAACAGGTGCAAATTAAAAGATTTAATAAGTGACTTTATTTTATTACCCATATACATTAAAGTGGGTGAGAGAACAAGACCAACTCGTCCATTTGTACATACATATGTAGTTACAAGTAGCTATGACTAAGATTGAATTTTTTGATTTACATCATTTTTAATCTAAAATTGCAATTCAAAGTAGTGGAATGAATGCGAATGACTTCATTACCTTCATAAATCGATTCGTTATTCTAATTTATGCCGTCTGTTGAATTATTACTGATAAAATTCCGACTCGATGTGATAATCCTGGCGATGCAGGATTTCCGCAAGGATCCTCCGGGGATTCTCATTATCTTTCGGGTACCCGAGACGCCATTAACATTTCATCTCGTAATCTCTTTTGCAATGCCGCGGCATAGCGCAAAAATTACCCACATGTGAGCGCAGGATATTGAATATACGAATAATAATGATAATGAGGTTTTTGGGAGCGAGGCACTTAATAATTCACATTAGGCCGGCGCTCCTCAAAAGGTGGTACCTACATATGTACGTTAACACCTAGGGATTTGCGAATTACTTTCATAATCTACATACATATACAAGGAATTTTCAACCGATGACCCGTAGACTACTTAAGGTATGGATTTTTATATAATTCCCCAAATTTTCATTTCAGGATGCAGTAGGGTTTCAAATCTGTAAACAAATCGGTAGACAAGTCTATCAATTTGTCAAGTCAAGTCAAGCGGTTTCTCAGAGACTGACAGCATGTTTACCAAAAGATAAGGCTTTAAATAATAACGTATTGTAATCAATTTATTTATTATGTTGTAAGAAGTCACCGTCCTTTGAGGAATCAAAATATTATTAAAAAATAAACCAGAAGTGAAAATTAAAAGATTTTTTAAATAAAAAGCTAAATGATTTTTTATATACATATATTTATGTGTAATATGTAAAGACAAAGCTTATTTTTTTTGTCAATATGATATCAAAATAATAGAGTGGAGTTTTTTTTAAATTATACATTAAATATAGGTGTGATATGTAATGTGTTCCATTGCCGTAGCCACTTGTTTGATAATAAATTAGCAAATTTTTTATTCAAAGACCTTTAGTAAAGACAAGCAATTTGTCTGCTAACTGTAAGACAGAGTCATCCAGGGACTCAAAATATGTATTATTAAATAATGGACTGATCGTTTAAGCTACATATACATATAACGGTCGACCTAGAGTTTTTCAAAGGACATATCAAAATTGCATTTGAAAAAGAGTATTTGAGAGTAAGAGAGAGTTGTTCGTTGAAATATCTCTCGTATGAATTTTAACAAAAAATTTCGTAGCAGGCAATTTATCGCTACGTGAATGAGTCACTATTTATTAGCTTAAATCTGCCAGTTCTATGAAATTCCTGTCCGTCAGAAATTTATGATATAATTTTGAACCACTTCCATTATTAAGACCACTTTGATATTTTACTGACATATGTAAGCTTAAATTGAATAAATTTAATGTCTCCGAAATGATGCTCGAAGAGTTTGATGAGTTACATTGGAATCATGTGCCAGATCGAAGCGATGACATCCAGCTATCCAAATGCGGCTTTCTACCGACCCTTCAAAACTCACTTGAATAGTGGTTAACAGTTATTTTTTTCATTCTCATCTTACATACAACGTAAGCTTAATACTACAAGCTTTCAAACTTTCTTATATATGTTTTTAATTCACATATAGATTAAATAAAGTAAGATATTAGTCAAACTCGTGGCCTTGCTATTGAAGAATTTTGACCACATCATAATTAAAAGCATAGTTACTCGGCCAAACTGTGAGTTTGGCCGAGTAACTTTGTGAGTTGATTTTGAACCACTTGATGAATTTAATCATTAACGAAATCATCAAAAATTCATCAGAATCGCCTGTCAGATCGACGTTATCACAGGTGGCTATCCAAAAGCACCTTTTTACCACACTTGCGCAACTCACAGCTTAAATAATTAAACAGATATAATAGTCAACTGCTTCAAACTCTATCATGTAATTTATTAATATCATTCTCTGTTCGACAAAAGATTTTCAGAAGCGATAGATTTTCAGAAGTCGATAGATTTTCTTCATTTAGAAGAATCTGTCGTAGAGTCTTGAGCCGTAACAAATGCCGTAGCCAGACACTTGCTCACACACAAATCTCTAGGTGAATGTCCACCTTTAATGTGAGTAAACTATTTACATTATTATATATTTATGTATGTATGTATGTGGTTGTTCTCGTGTTATATAAAGGAGGCCTCTACGGTCGGAGAGCGTGCAATGGAATTCCAATAATTCGGTTGATAAGTGAACCGTCGTCAAATCTAACGTCCCTTTCTAAAGGATATAGGTTTATTATGCGAATTGTCCATGGTTTTGTTTCTGGGACGAGCCATTTGTCTGCTACGGACCCTATTCTAAGTATTGCGCGCACCATAAAGCAATAACCGAAAGCAATATCTGTATGTATAATATGCTAGATATGTGAAAAGTTTATGTGAGCCGACATCTCTATTATTATAATACGCATAACAATAGTCGAATTTTGAAAAGAGTGTGAAGAAAAATTATTACGATTAATGATCAAATCCAAATTGGCCGCTCTCAGCTATTTTTCTGATAGGTACATATATGTTAAACAATACCTACTACATACCGAAAATTGGTAATTTATTACCAAAATGCACGAGGTCTCAAGACAAAGCTGGCTGCGTTTAATTCAGCCGTTTCTACTACATATTTGTGATGATATGGTAGCACTAACGGAAACATGGTTGACTTCATAATTTTTTGATGCTGAACTTTTTGATTCTTCCTGGAGGCTACATCGTCGCGATAGAGTAGATCGACGTGGTGGTGGTGTATTATTTGCTTGTCGTGATTGGTTTCGGTCAGTCCGGATGACAAATTTTGCAACTCTATCTGGTGAGGACTTATGGAATTCATAACTTGAAAATCATAATCGAGAAAGAATATTACGAAATACAAAAACCTTGTAAACATAGAATGAATTCAAGACGATAAACGATATATAATAATAATAATTATTATTTTTAGTTGTTTGTGTATATATATGTTTTGTTTTTGTTATGTCTAATTTATTATTTTGTTTCTTGTCTTTTCTGTTATATTTTTGACCATTGTGGCGCATTAGGAATTCCTGTAATGCTACAACGGTCCAAACTTTAAATAAATAAAATAAGATAGTTTCATACAAATTTTCCACACGGATCAATATTTCATTCGTTGAATCAAATCCTTTCTCATATGTAAAAATTCCATTACCAAAACATTCAATTACACGCAAAGTTGAAAGAAACGTCAGTTTTGAACTACCATTTAGTGCACATGCACCTTTTATAATTTGCACTGTGGGAATGCGAATTAAAAGGCGTTTCACTCGGGCATGTTTAAATCGCTCCATTGTCTGCCGTAGGGATATATACCCACTATCTCTACACTCGAGCGAATGCGGCTAGGTAATTAAAAATAAAATAAACACGACGATTCCGAGGGGGTGAGAATGCTGGCGAGAAGGGTTATTGGGGTGGTTGGACGTGCCCTTTTGTAAAGTCCTATCTACCCATGTACATATGTACGTTTAAATAAATACTAAAATTGCAATTAAAATTTAAAACCGTACGTTTCGCAATCAAAAAACCACGACCATTGTTCGATTTTTCAGAAATGCAAATGTACATACGTAAACATGTGTGAGCTTTTTGTATCAATATTATTGTATTAACATGGCTTTGAAAGCTTTCGTAGCCTTTGATCAAATACCGATATTAATTATTACTATTTACAAAACGTATGTACATATGCGGATTTTATATGCACTTTTTTTATACAAACACACATATGAGGTGTGCCAAACCATAACGTTTCAAGTGCCAGAATATTAATAATTAAAACTGTTTATAACTTCATTCTTGCAACATATATTAATAAACTTTAATACTTTTACGAAGTATTATAATCATTCAAAATGCAATCTATAAATCTTAGATATCAGAAAAAAAAGAATGAAATGTTTTAAATGCCATCATGTGTGTCATAATTTTGTGCTATAATAACGTTGTATGTACCACTTTCATAATAATAAATAGACGACTTATTAGCGTCGTCTTTCTCAACTTTCAGATGCTATTCTGATTATGGTGGCTGAAGATCATCAGCTTCTTGATGTACATAATCTCTTTAGAAAAATTCATCCAGTTAAATAATGTCGTAGTACTCACTATATATACTGATATACATACATCTTTAAAATACTGATAGTACAAGAGACAGTGCAACTAATACTAACAACGTTATAACTAGTTAGTTTCTACACCTAGAGGGTGGCATTTCGAAATTGTTTTAAATTTAAATACTTCAAATTAGCCCATGTGGCACTTACAACGTTATGGTTTGCCCCCCCCCCCCTTAAATGTAATAAAATTTTTTGCGGAAATTGAATTTCACCACTATTACATACAAGCAAGAAAATTGTCTTGAGCAGAGTTTTTCATCTCCAAAGGGTTTTCATTTGTCTTTTGAAGAAGAAATAATGGATTGTGATAATAATTTTGTATGGAACCGTTTCAACTAATAATGGCAATTGTAAAGTAAATATTTAAAAAAGTTGTATTGAATTTCAGACACGTTCAAAACTGTGCATAATTATTTGCCAATAATGGGTGAAAATTTACATCGACTTTTAAAACATTTACTCCCGGAAACACGGGAATAAAATAAATAAATTAAACTAATTTCGAATGTGCATATTTGTCCGAACGGGTCAGCTCGTCAATTCAATCAAATTCATAATTCAAATTGATTAATTATGCACGTTTGGCTTTTTATCCCTAGTGTTGGCGAAATAGTCATGAATGCACCAGATAAATTCGAGCCAGGTGTATAATTGATACGAGTCGACAAAGCGCGAAAACGCTTCGACCACTTTGAATAAGTACATCCGTGTATAAAAAAATACTTTTTAAATAACGAAATCGTCAGGACAATCGATGATTTTTGATCATTCAATCCACATCCACATGAGTAATAATATATTTTCAATTACATGAATATTTTTGCGAGCTTAAAAAGCAATAAAAGCAAATGAAACCAGGTAACGGAAAGTTCGATAGTTTTTTCAATTATTAACAATTTAAAATATTTGTCAAACTACATGTACCTACATATTATACTAGTATATATAGTATATAATTGTATTATATAACTATCTAGGTAAAATAGACGCACAAACTATTATACATATATTTGGACATATACAATGTAGTTTTCCTAATGCAATTCCAATTCCAATTGCAATAATAGTTTTCCCAATGCAACATGTGCAATTTCATATATGTACTTTATTATCATTACAAGTTTTTTATTATTAAATTATATAAGCTAGCTTTAGTATTGCGGATATTTAAAGTGAAAAATTTTCTGAAGAAGTAATTAAGTTAAATCAGTAAAATCAGACTCCTATTGGTCGTCCTGACTCCTATTGGTCTTCCAATGAGGAGTCAGGACGCTTCAGAACATCTATCTCCAACACTCTCTGCACTAAACGATAGCCAGAAATATTATCAATATTACTTTGTCTATTAATTAATTGAGAACGTATATAAGAAAATATAAAAGCTTGTAATATTAAGTTTATATGAGATGAGAGTAAATGATAGTGAAAAAAGTAACTTTTACTTTTAACTGCTTAGCGTGTGAGTTGTGAAAGGGTAGTAGAAAGACGTGTTTGGATAGCTAGTTGTCATCGCTTCAATCTGACACAAGATTCCGATTTAATTTTTAACGAGTTCGTTAATGATTTAACTTCTCTAGCTTCATGTCGGAGACATTAACTTATTTCAATGTTAGCTAGCCCTCGTATATCGGTAAGATATCAAAATAATAATTTTAATAACCGTTTAACTGTTTAGTTTGAGAGTTGTGAAGGGGTGGTAGAATGACGTGTTTAGATAGCTAGCCGTCATCGCTTAAATCTGACACAGGATTCCAATGTAATTTTTAATGAGTTCGTTAATGATTAAACTCATTTAGCTTCATGTCGGAGATATTAGTATGCAGCAGTAGTATAGCCAGCAGTATGGCTTAATGGTAGCGTGTATGTTTAGCACCAAGTGATCAGTGGGTTCGATCCGCCATACTGGTGGTTAGATTTGGGGGTATTTGTGACTCCAAATCGATCGTTTCTTATCAGAGTTTGTAAAATTTTATCTGATCATTGTCGAAATGGTTCCTCAAAATTGGCAAAAAATCATCTTTCCTGTTGTCACAAATCTTCTGTATTTATTGTGTGTATAATTTGTAAAAAATATGTACAAAATCTAAATCCATAGATGTCTCAATGGATTAATTCCGTAATTAATTGTTATTTCGTGTTCTTGAGCTTCTGGAAATACAGTGATTTATATAATAATAAAATGCAGCATTGCTTGTAATTAATTGTCCAGGAAGGCACATTGGGGTCTTCCTGTCAAGCCTTCCTGACTATATCTATGTAAAAATAATACATAAATAAATTAACAAACTTCCCTCGTATGTAGGTTAGATATCAAAGCGATCTGAAGATCGAAGAAGTGGTTCAAAATCAGATCACAATATTTTGCCGGGCAGGAATGTCACCAAACTAACAGAGTGAAGCTAATAAAAACCTTTTCCAAAATGAGTCCAAAAATGAGATGGCCAAAATATTTAGATGAGAGTTGCTCAAAATTTCTCTAAAAAGACCTTTATCTAAATATAAATACATATTATGTTATGTAGTATTTGAAAATGATGATCATTTATTTATAACAAAGACGAGACAAGCAAACGGCACGAAATCACGAAACGCGTAACCCACACACAAATCCTGGCACAATTCTCCGATGATTAGACATTTCACAATTTTATATACATACAATGAATCGTAACAGTATAACATACCAGCACTAAACTGAAACAGATATAAATAAATTAACAGTGAAAATGTACATACACACAACGGAGCACGATCACTTTCTAAAGTGTCGTACACACACACCCATATATTTTATATTATTATCCTTGTTCGAATCTAACAACATACAAACACTCTCGATCACGACGTCGATCCTTCGTCGGATATATATTTATTATTAACATCGGCCACTCCGAACTTTCGAATGATACAAAACCGGAGAGGTGGGTGGGAGACGAGGAAAAGCCGGCGAAGGGGTTGAAAAATTTTCATTTCGACCGGATGCTGTGCGGTTAGTCTTTGTCGCCGAAAACTATGGTCGTGTATGGGTCGTGTTCACGTTCACGGCCTGCAGCGCCTCACAAAGGGGACTTTTTAATGAAATTGTTTTGTTGCGAAATGTGCGGACGCGTGTTGCGGAAAATTTGCACACATTACGCAAATGTGTCGCGCTCACAACTCCCCCCCCCCCCCACCCTCTTCACTCCGTTGTAAACTACCACGATGTCGAATATATATTAGGTATATACATATGAACGATATGATCGTCGAAAAGTTGATTTGTAAAAACTTATTTATACACGGTAGAGAGAATTAGATTTGTGCGGTTGGATGTGTAACGAAACGTTGCAAACTCATTCCTAAGAAACTTGGCTAGAGTGGGCGGCTATTTCCACCCCAACCGCCCTCCTTAACCCTTTGCATCCTAACCAACGCCGTTCGGCATTTTGCCCACAAGTCCATGAGCCTGAAATACGCCGATAGGCGTTGTTTTTTGAGTATGTAAAATATAAATAGGAATAATACCCGCTAAGCCTTTGCAGGTAGCATTGAAAAAAAATGCATTGAACATTGGCAGTGTAATCCGTGCCTACGTTTAAAAAGTCTGGTGTACACCGGAATTTCTAAATTTATAGCCATAGCAGAATTTATCGATAGAAATCCCTAACTGCTGAGTATTTTAGATTGTGCCTTGGCATTTGGATTGTAAGCATTACATTTTAACAACAATGAAGAAGATGGAACTAGTTTTGGAAAAATACATTCATTAATAGACTTCGTTTGTTTATTTTATATATGTAGTTGCAAGATATATAAGAGAGTCTAAACACGCCTTTATAAAACTCGAAATCCTCGGCAGTAGTTATCTAGGGTTTGTTTGGATTAGCAAAAATTTTTATATCTGCTTTCTATTGGATTTCTAAATAATTCTAGTTGGAAATGTTGGTGAAACTTTCAGTGTGGCGGGCTTTCAACAGAAAAGACGTCAGCACTCAAAGGGTTAAGATGTACAGAATTATTATATATTTTACATTACACACGACATGTATGGTCAAACATTGTACAGAAGCATTATAAATATACAAGACAAATACGATCAACATCCACAGAGATTTCTATGGTGAAATTGCAGCATATATGTACATACATATGTACATATGAATACAAACTCGAATAGCTCGAATTTTGCGAGAGAGCCAGGACAGGGATGCCACATTTCCGGAACCTTTTCAATGAAAATCAGATAAATTGGCGAACTCTGATAGGAAACGATCGACATGGAGTAACAAATCAAGGTCTGGACAGCAGAAACCAGTGGGAATTGAACCCGTTACCACTTGGTTCGAAAGCATTATATATTAACCATAGTGGCCATACTGCTGGTTAAAAATATAAAATATATTCATAACGATATCCAAAACATTACATACTTATATGAAGTAGAGTGTATTCGAGACCACGAGATTTTGACTGATCATTAAACAAACTCTAGTTATGATCCATCAGTGTTCAAACGTTCAAAATCTTCTACTCATTTAAATCCGTTTTATAGACTACATGCTAGTCTAAAACAACAGAACATATGTATATAAATCCGTATACACCGCGAATTTTGAAGTGGAATTGCATGACGCGTGCGTTAAGTACAGCCAACGCGACGACGATACGGCCGATAAGTTCAGAGGAATTCAAACGATTCACGATCGAAACGATAGTTTGAAGCACCTGGAAGCACGTAATGGCAGAAAAAGTTTATTAGAAGCGTTTAGAAAGACAGAGGGGGGGGAGGTGGTGTGACAGCGAGCGCGCAATTTCGATATAGCACGGAGCCGCGCATTACACGGAGCTTGAGCACGCTGATTGAACTTGTTTGGTTCGGTTTCCCGAGGCAAAACAACAACAAATACCTCCCTCCTTGTCCCCAGACAGGACCCATGCAAGTACATGTAAATACATGCGTGGGCGAAAAAGCAGCATTGGGGTCAGTGAGCAAGAGCAAGCGTGATTTATCATGACCAATTCTGGCCCTTCGCAGGACACTCTAGTATTCCTTTTTATTCGACGATATCTACCGGGTATCTACTGGGTATTGTAAAAGAGGCCTTGCATATATATTAGATATGTCCCCGAGTGCGCTTTTATTGCACATATGGGCGGGTAAGGGTGGAGAAAACTAACCTCGTTGCACTGGAGCTTTTGAAAGCTCTCACCCTTGAGATTATTCCCGAGCTAGGGGTTTTTATTATCGCAGTAAATGCGTTCGCAGATCTAACCAACAAAAACGGTGAACAAAAGATTTTTCTGCTTCGGAGTTCTGAATCGCTACACACTCCGCATAATTAATCGGTGAGGTTTTTCCTTTGTTAGAAGATGTGTGTGCTTTGAGAATAATTGAAGGATGGATGGATGAAAGGTGCCACACCTGTGAACTTAATTGCGAGTGAATAACATAAAAACGTACTCGTTGCATTTTTAATTTCTATTGTATCTGGAAAGCGGCAATAAAGATTCATCAAGGTGAATCAGGAACAGACTTCATGCATATACATTCATACTATGTAGGCTAAAAAGGATAGGTTTTGAACCATTTGAAAGCCACAATGCAGACTAATTGTATACTAATACTAACACAAGGACATTGATGTTGGTTATTTAACAAGAGTCCTAAATTTGAAGACATTAAAATTAAGTTTATTGAGGAAATATTGTAGTATAGGTATTGAAGAAAGACAATATGTCAATATTTTTTCAAATCATTTATCGTTGGAGTTAGTACGATCAGATAAAAATAATTATTGAGATTGAAAACCAATTCTTGTAATCGTATTAAAATATAAAACTGGACCAATTCTCAAGAAAAAATGCGTAAAAAAGTTTGTTTTTGAAACTCGTTACATAATTAATTTTAAGTACAAAAGAAAAAATATCTGATCATGGATTCTAATACTGACTTTTGGCATAAAAACACTAAATTTTGAGTTAAAGATAGTAAAAGAATAAAACCTGTACAAATTGCGCATTTTTTGAACGCTCATATCTCAAAACGAGAGAAAACCAACAAAAATAATTATCATATTTGAATTCAGTGGACCAAACTTAGTAACGATTGATTAGTCATCACTCCGGTAATTTTTTTTGCTCAATGTAATCAACATGTAACGATTTAAAATTGATGCCTGACATAAAATATAGTAATAATAATCGAGATAGTATATCTGAGGTCATTTAGAGGGGTCTACGTGACTTGACAGAATGTTAAATGACAGAAAACGCAAATATCGGAAGGGAAAGATTGAAAATCGAAAGATCTTAAGTCGAAAGATCAAAACAAAATGGTGCATGGTAAACGGTACATACTCACGTACATACTCACTTAATTTGCGCGAGCAGGATACAACAGGAATAAGAGGAACATGCTTTTCCTCGCGTATTCTGCGCGCGCACATTAATACGGGAGGAAAAGCCTGTTCCTCTTGTTCCTGTTGTATCCTGCTCGCGCAAATTAAGTGTGTATGTACCGTTTACCATGCACCATTTTTTTTTATCTTTCGACTTAAGATCTTTCGATTTTCGATCTTTGCCTTCCGATATTTGCGTTTTCTGTCATTTAACATTCTGTCAAATCACGGAGACCGCACTTAGAGCAGCTTCTAGCAGACTCAAAAGAAGCAAATATTGCAAAACTTTTGAGCAAAACTAGTGTTATTAGATTTGGAATTAAACTTAAAGTAAGATAAATTCGACTTCTGATCTGAAAACTATTGTCTATAACAAAAATAGAACTTGGTTTTACAGTTTTTCTGAAAAAAAACTCAACGTTCCAAAAGCTAAGGCCACTTCATTAGGTACACATGTACATACATATAGACATACGAATAAACAAGAATATTGTAAAAAATGCACAAAATTTTACTGGCACATTACAAGCGCACGGTGTCGTCCACGCAAAAAGAATTAAACACCTTGCTTTATATTTAGAAACGGAAGAGAGAATGCAATATATTAAGGGTGCATGTGGCACATTGAGTGGGTCTGGTTGGAGGGGTGTTGGGGGTGTAGTACCTAACCTGACCTGGGTACATGCCGAGTACAACTAACCGTGAAATATTGGACAAGCGGTAAAACTAGAGGGTGTCTTGATAAAAACCAGGAACACTCCATCCTCCCCCATCCATCCCCCGCCACGCCGCACCCCTCCTCTCCCCTCCCCTCCTGTCCGCCTGTCTGTCCGAACTCCACCTCTGTCGACCGACCCCTCCTCTCGGATAATAATTATTTTCGGATACGTATTTTCGTAACTTTTAATGACTTTCGCTGTAAAACGAGCCGTGCCTGCGATCCGTCGAGATATTTTCGCCCTTTGTTCCCGCGGCCATATTAAAAGTGTATAATCTGTACTTTGTTACGCTCCAACATGCTGATGGAGTCATCGAACTTATCGAATGCTCGTTTTTCGTATAAGACCAGACTCTGATGGAGTCTTACATAAGTAAAATATTTGACAAACCAAAAAATAAAAAGTTTTTAAGTTTTACTACGTACGCCTTATGTGTGTATATACATATGTACATACATATAATATCTCATTCCGTACATATGTAGCTAAGCAATTCAAAGAAAATAAATAGTGGACCATTTTAAGTGTACAAGTCATATATAAGCAGAGCTATTGAATAGCAGTAGATAGGTCGTGGGTTCAAGTCCCGCCCAAATACGCTGCCGGTGAGGACTTTTGGATATTAAAAAACGCATATCGTCCAGTTAGATTTTTCCAATTTTTCTAGCTTGATTGTTCAGACGGATCCAATCAATCGGTATCCTCCCCCTCAGTTTATCGATTTTTTTGAATCTAAGAAAAGATACTTACATAATGCAATTCTCGCAAATTTGCTGTGTATCAAAACTGTATTGTCCATAGATTTTTGTATTCTATGTACTGTTATGTCTAAAAAATTGTAAGTACTTATGTATGTAACAAAAGTTAATCTAACCACATGTGTCGCCTTGTGGTAATTCCTGTCATGGCACATAGTATGTAAAATAAAATAGCTGAGTGGGCATGGGTTCATTCTCTAGCCTGATGTTGCTGACCAAACCTTTGAAATATGTGACCCAGGTTAACATTTTCCTATCAGAGTTTACCAACTTATCTGATTTCATTGAAACGGTTATATAAAATTGGAAAAAACCTTTCCCTTCTTTAACAAATTCGAGTTTATACCATTTCAAATTGTTGATATTATAAGTGTTACCCACTCTGTAAAATATATGTACATACATACATACATATGTACATTTCATAATATTAGTACTACATATAGAGTTTGTCCATAGACGTCTCTATGATATGTACTATATCAACTTTATGATGTTTGTAATTGGCCAGGAAAGCGTATTGAAGTTTACCTGTTAGGCCTTCTTGGTATATTGATATATATTGTTTTCATGATTGATTGTGATTTATGAGTGAAATTTTGATTAACTCTCTTCCATTTGGGCCTTACAGGGATGTTTTGTATTTGTAGTTGGTTCTTACATATTTATTGAAACTGGCTGTAGGTGCAAGGCATTCCTTATGCTATATTTTATTTGATATTTTTACTTTATCTGCTATTATTAAATGCTATTTTTTATGTTTAAGTATGGATGTATTTATGTTTATGTTTAATTGTTATTTTATTTTTATTTTTTTTGTGTTAAATTTTTTGACCATTGTGGCGCTTTAGGAATCCCTGTTATGCCACAATGGTCTGTTTAGAATAAATAAATAAATAAATAAATATTTTAATAAATAAAATAAATATGAGAACGTGTTTCATTTAACCCTTTGGCTGCTACGAGGTTTTTCAATGTCCAAGCGAAAAATGCTAACATTTGTAATTACTTTATAAAAAAATAAATATAATATATTTTTTTACATACTTGCTTCGCCGAACGCGCGTAATTTTTTTAATACTTTATATAAATTTTTAAGAAGCAGTTGTGGACTCGCGCTCTCTCTTTCTGTCTTGCTTTTACATGCGTGCGTGCGAAAGAGATACCTACATATATACACTAAATAAGTTTTGACGATTGTTTCCGACGCATTATTTTTTTCAATAATCTATTTTTAGACATCGACGTATTTGTCGTTGTTAAAACATGCGATACATTTGAAACAGGTAGCGGTCTTTCTCTCTTTCTTTCTTGGTTTTAATTGTGTATGTGTGAGCGAGACACACAAGGATGCGAAGTTTCTAATAATCAAATAATTTTTCAACATGTATCATAAACATTTTGTATGCATTTCAGTTGCATTTGATTGATTGCACGAATTCGTGACGTCTCGTGACCTATATAATTGAAAGCGGATTTCTATTGTTTTTTGCCATTTATTTTAACTCTGCAAAATGATATCGGACAGTGAAAGTGACGAAAGCGAAATAATAGCTCCTCGCCGAGGAACTCGACAAATCAGCAGCTCTACTGATTCTGAAAATGAATTTATCGACAATAATCAATTCCCAAGTAATTACTCCTTATATGACTTTGACAACGAACCCGAAATTTACTTTGATGATGAACCCGAAATTGAAGAGCTTTTAAAAAATTGATAAATATTTATAAAGCTTGATTGAAAAATAAATATAAATACGTATATAAAAAAAATGTTTCGTGCCACTGATGCGCTGGCAAAGAAAGTAATGAAATACGACAATTAATGACGTCAACAACGATCGTCGTAGCAATCTTCGCCGATTTCAAAACAACGATTTATCGTTGTTGTAGCAGTCAAAGGGTTAATATTGTAAACTTATTTTAATCATAGATATGATTAAACTATCACTACTGCGTGAACCAATGAACTGAAATTATTTGGGATGTGGGCGAGGTACATTACAGAAAGTGTCAATTTATAAGAATCGAAATCAACATTTCGCATTTAATAATGAAAGCATATCTTATAAATTTGCTTTGGGAACTACATTGAAGTTCACAATTACGGCCATTAAGGAATTTCATACATTTCTAGCACAACTTAGACCCAATACTGCAGACTGACTGAACTTGGATATACACATATGTATGTACATGTGTATAGAGATTTTATCAGTTCGCGGTCACTGTTAATAAGTTCTCGCATAGATAGACGCAGCTCTACGTCAAAACAAAAAAATCAACAAAGTTTAGCCGGAGAGCGTGAAACTATAGCAATAGCAAACAACACACATTAGCCAACAAACGCGGTCAATGTTCATATCCGCATGACTTGATACGTATCAAGGGTTGGCCCGTATTAGAGAGACCGGAATCTAACATCCAACTATGTTTCATAAATCGTCCAATATACGACACACGCTTAGAAACAGTATATTTACTGTATAAACCCGGCAAACAACCCCCTGGCCAAATTCCAACCGCCCAAAACGAACAACAAGAACAAAAAAAAATGTTGGCAATCTGCGGACTGAACCTTAAAAAAAAAAAGGGGGAAAAAGTCTTTATCTCGCCATATTTCATAGTTAGTAGGCGTGCGGGTCAAAACCGGGAAGGGAAAGAAATGCGCGGGAAAACAACGGGCGAGCAAAAAAATAATAATTCCAAGTTGTAAATCTTCGTGTCGCATGAATAAAATATAGCGTTCGGGAAAAGTTTGGCGAGCGCTGGGCCGATTTGGCGCGGAAAACTGGCGAAAAGTTTTCCGCGGAAAAATTGAAAATTTTCCGACCGCTCGGTGTTCGTCCAATTTGCCGTCGCGTATGAATAATGCGAACCGCATCTCCGCTTCTCAAACCGTGTCCTCGCGCGGCCACAATCCGACCGCGTTAATTCAATTCAATTAATGCCAAACGGTGAGGAGATAACTTCCCGCCACGGATATATGTATGTATGTATGTGCGAGTTAGTTGGGCATTATTCAAATCGAGCGGCGAACAAAAGCGGAAATGAAGACACCGAGAAGAAAAATCGTCCGTAGACCCGTCCGAACGAATAATGAAAGTGAAACGGAGCTACGGCGTAGACAAGCGTAGAATTGATGCGTTTTCCACATAGAATAAATAGCCATAACGAAAATTTATCTGTTTATTTTCGTTAATGGTTATATGTGTGTGTGTGTATGTACATACTATCAAATGTAACAAGTGCTGAATTTCAAATTGAAAGCTGGGTATTCACCGAATTCACATTCAAAGTAATTGACCGTATTTTGCTAGTTTCAAAAGAGTGGAAATTTATTTTATTCGTATATGAAAAAAAAAACAAATACTTCGTCAATGTAATTGTTTACAAGCTTGTTATTACCTTCACTCTGTTACGGGCAGGAAAGCCTGTCAAAATTCGTGATAATATTTTTAACCACTTCCACTATTTGAATCGCCTTGATATTTTACCGGGGGTCAGTTTACATTTATTATAAAGAAAGCAGTACAGTGAGACAAAAAATATACAAATATAAATGAAAATAAAAAACTTCATACTGAAGGAAAGCTGTACGAATGTGATATTTGTTGAAAATCATTTTCTCAAAAATATACCCTTGCATATCATAAAATAGCTCATACTGGAAACACGTCGTAGAAATGTGAAATTTGTTTAAAATCATTTAAGCGCAAATCTCAACTTGCCATGCATGAAAAATCTCATACTGGCGAAAAGCCTTACAAATGTGATGTCTGTTCAAAAACATTTAGTCAAAAAGCTAGCAATGTGAGACATATGGAGTCTCATACTAAAGAAAAGCTGCATAAATGTAATATTTGCAAAAAATCTTTCTTACGAAAATATCAACTATTCAATCATGAATTATGTCACGTTCAAGAAAAACCATACAAATTTGTTCAAAATGTACAGTGAGCTAATGTCTTCGGCATGAAGCTACATAGAGGAGTATCATTAACGAATTCATTAAAAATTACACCTGAATCTTCTGTCAGGCTCCTCATCAAATAGATAAAAACCATCTATTATGTCACCACTATTTGAATATGATTTCAAAATTTAAATACAAATGTATGTGCAAATTAAATGCAAACCGTTATAATAAAATACATCATACAAACATTTTTATATAAAATAATTTAATACTAAAATTGAATTTAGGACAGTTAACCAAGAGCGATTCATCAATTTCTTTCAAATATTATTTTTTAATTTTAATATAATGATTCAGTTCAGCACGTACATATTATATGTAAGCATGCTAATAACGATATGAGTAAAATGCCGAATGAACACGATAAAAATGGGCTTGACGTAGATCACTCATTTTATCATTAAATGATCCACGTACTCTTTAGCTAATTTTAGATTCTAAATACACATGTACATATATCTCATATAATACAGTATAGTACTTAAGCATCGTAGTTAACTTTTATCGAAGAAACGAGGCCTCTTAATCAGCGTCCTCCGTAAAGTGGAACCCCGTTCCGTACCAATTGTTCTGCAAATACGACAATGCCTACAGTTTTGTGCGAAAATTGGCGATCGGAACGATAATAGTAAGGGCTTCGGAGAATCTTTTGTTTTTCCCCGCACGGACGTCGTTATTATCATAAATTTTCCATCTATTATCGAGTCGAACCCTTCGACCCTACGAGCGAAGCTTTCATGTATCGAGCTTCGGCATAATTAGGGAACCTTTGATGCGCTCACACTACTGCTGAAAAGGCTTGAATTGAAACATAAAATTAAATTTAAATTAACATACATATGGGTATATAAAAAACTGATTGTTTATGATATTCATTTAAAAATTAATATAAAAAAAACATTGATAACAATGAACTTTTCACATTCGTATGAGATACGCATAAAGTGAAGATTGATTTGATATTTATCTCTCGTAGGGTCTCTCCTCCAACATTGTTCATAGCTATGAACTACGATATATCCAACGATAGACATACATATCTGAAAATTCTATTTTCAAATGCAATTCTGAATAATAACGACGAAAAAGTTTCGTCGTTACTTTTATTATGACATATATGTATGTATATGTTACAGTGAATCCGTATTTCCAGTGAGATTATACTTTCACCAAAGCATATCACACAAATCAGTACATTGAAAAAATGCTGTCAACTTACATACAACATAACAGCACCGTTTGAAATAAAGGACTAGTAAATCTGCTAACGAATGAAATTTGAGTGGTTTGACAGCTGACCAAAGTTTGACGTTGCTCTTACAAAGAATTTTATGCTCAAGAATATAACTGATTGTGTTCAAATAACTAATTTACTGTTGAATTGATACAAAATAGACAATAATTAACAAGGTTAAATCCACTCTAGAAGTTTTACAATTACGTACACCCGTTATTACCTACGATTTTGGGTTAGGTTAGGCTATATTTTATTTTGTTCATTAATAATATGCTCTTCGATAAAATGTTATTTTATTTTATTATATTCAATCAATCAATCTATGTACACTCGTCATTACAGATCGCTCAAATGCGACGATTATACTACATATATAAATAAAGAAACACACCAAATTATATACATAATTCGAAATTATACATGAAATCTATGGTCAAACATAGCAGAGTTCATTTCAAACATCGTATACAATACGATCAACAAACATTTATAGAATAATACGAATTTTTATACATCAATCATCCACAGAGACATCTATGGAGAGAAACCCGGCGAACCTTGAGATATAACATAATAACTCAAGATTTTGCGAGATAAATTGGGAGGGAAAGTCAAGTGTGAAGGAATCGTTTCAATTAAAATCAGAAAAAAAATGGCAAACTCCGATCACTCTGATCTGATCATTTTAGATCATCACATACATATCAAGGCGGCCCATACCTCTTAGTAATATATTTAATTACATTAGTTTAAGCCGGGATCATAATTTTGATTGAAACCCCAATCATTGAAATCTTTTTGATTGAAACCCCAATCATTGAAATCATTTTGATTGAAATTTTAATCCCACACATTTGTACATTTGTTGTTGAAATATTGTTTAAATTGACTTTTTATTAATTAATTGTATTTAATTTATTATATATTTATTTAATTATTTATTATATTTTAGTACATTATTTGTTTATATACATATATTTTACTTGACTTTTTTTTAATATAGTTTTTTTACTAAAGTTTTTTATATACATTTATTTTTTTTTACTTGAGTTTTTTTTATATATCTTAATTATTAAAGATACTGTCATTTTTTATAAAATATTTTTATCCTTGACTTGACTTAAAATATTTTTGTCCACGGGGCTTTTGACCGGGGGTATGTGTCCAGGGGGTAAGCGTCCTAGAACCACACTTACTAATCAGTGTATACTGATTCGAGCTTTGCACTCTTACTGTAACATATACATACATACATACATACACGGCGATTCCCAAACATTTGAATACACAAACGAACGCATTCACCACTGGAGTTCTGGGAAGGTATACATACACACATACGTATATTTTACACAGTAAATGGGTGTACTATGTGTGTGCGAATGATCGTATCTCATTCGGCAGCCGAAGCCATTAATGGTGGCTGTGTGCCGGCGATTATGGCAATGCATTTAACACTGATAGCCGGTAATAACAGTGTTTAACGGTACGCCAACCACCAGAGGATCTGGAAGCTGAAAGCTCGAGGATTTACCTTAAATCTGAACCAGACCGTGCACGCGTTCGGGTCAGGAATCTATAACCCTTTTCAAAACTACATAAACCACATGAGCATGCATTGAGCATGCTTTGACAATTTAAAATCAACACACGCTTTGAATGATTAGATCTCTGTACTATACTATAATATACCGAGGCATCATTATTGAATCAGTTTAATACAGTGGGTTTTTCTATTGATGGCGTATGTAATATGATTTTCATTGCTTTATTCCAGAAGGCGTGCATACGTTCTTAGGTTATTATAGGAATACGCAACCATAACGTTTTGAATAAATGCAGCCATTTCAAAAGGATTGAAAGATTATAGCAATTTTATACATTTGAATGCATACCGAAGACAGCTATGTACATGCATTAATATCACTAGCAATAATTATTTTATAGATATAGAGGTAAATTGAAATTAAATAGAAGGAAGTTCACAACTTAAGATATTACGTTGTTGACTATTACAAGTACTATAGTAGGTTGTGTTTATTAGTTGGATAACACACAAACTGATATATGTATGAATATTTTAAGAATTAATTGAATATCAGTTTTACTTAAATTTGAAATTATTTGAGTCATATTAAAAAAAAACACTTACACCTTGTTTAAGATCGGTTCTGATTAAACATCAGTCAAAATCTCAATGTCGAATTTTCTCATGATAAATTATATACATACATACACATATATCTAGGTCAAATTATTGACATGTCCAGAAATAAAGAAGAGCAAATAACTAAATGTATGAAATTATGATGGAGTGCCTGAAGAAAAGATCTTCAATCAATTAGTCTTGCCAGTGATTACGTAAAAATGCGAAACTTGGGCATTGAAAACCAGAATACTGCATACGTTCTAGTGCACTCAAAGAAGTATAGAACGCTGTATGTTTGGCATAACCAGGAGCGAAAGAAAACGGAATACGTGGGTTAGAAGTATGAAGTATAGAATTATAGAAGATAGAATTATAGTGGTTGTTGTAATGGTGATCAATGGGCAGGTCACGTAGCTAGAAGAATGCACTATACATATATGGACGAAATAAGTTATCAAACGGCACCTGAGAGAATGTAAAAGGGTGCAAGGAAGGGCACAGAGAAGATGAGTAAGTAAAATCGACAAAATGTGTGATGAGAGTTGCTCAAAACAGAGACGAATGGAAGCATGTTGGAGAGGAGTTTATACAGCGGTGGATGGCGAATGGATGTGAATGAAAATAATGAATACTTCATATATGCATTTGTAGACCATAATCTAAGTCATAATCAGAATATTTTGAGTTAACAAAAAAAGCACATTACGATCAAGAAGCTTTTAAGATAAAAAAAACAGCAATATCTTAAGCATACATGGATTACAACTAAGATACATACATACATAGATACCCCAGTACACGATGACATCACCCTATCGAGTTAATTTAGCTATGGTTAAATTTGTTATAATACTAATATCTATGTATGTAGCTGAAAAATATCCAAACCGCATAGATAGAGCTTCGCAGCTAATTAGTTCCGCGTTTTGATAAAGTTCAACTTCAACGAGTCGCGGCCTATTAATTATTGCGCCGACACAATTAAAATTGCGCAATTGTACATATGTATGTGCACTGTGCTCATTTTGCGGAGCAAAAGGTTAAATAAACCACTCGTGGTTTCCATTAAAGATTATTTTCTGCTCTTTTTTACATCGCATGATGCATTGCGGTAATTTAACATCTTCTATTGCGCACATGTGCGCGCTCAAACTTCAATAGAGTGAATGAGTGTGTGTTTCAAATTTTTCACGATTGTGTTATTAATTGGCTCGACAGGACTTTGATCTGTTCAATTGTTTCTGGAGCCTTCACACGACTCATTTTCAGAATGGTTTGATATATCGATAAATATGTATCAATATTTTATGATGCTTGTAAAAAGAAGAAGAATTATTATTGCCTTTTTTACACAATTCTAAACATAAATTTTAAATCAAAGCCCCTTCAATGTAGAAATGACTGCTCAATCGCTAAAGATGCAAACAATAACCGAAAATTTCTTCCTTGTATCTACATATCTATATCTATACATTTTTTAGCTTTTCCCCATTATATCATTGGTTCCCTATATTATAATTTATTTATTTATTTGGGAAAATTCAAATAATATAAAATAACTTCCGAATACTTTTTATAGCACAATCTACGTTGTTATTACACATATTAATATGTACATATTATATAAGATAAAAATATAATATAATATTTTGTAGATACGCAAACATTTTCTCCGAATTTTCCAAGCAATTCTCCAATTTCAAAATTAAATTTATTCATCTGAAAAAGGTCAAAAACATAAAATACCGTTTCACATATTTCAAAATTTCATACATTACTTCATATATCAAATTTTGTTAATAATTTAGCATGAAAAAACGACTAATATATTTAAGGGTATTTTGCAGAACTGTAAGCCGCTTTTTATACACGATAAAATGAAATACAATTTAATTTAACTAAAAATTATATTAAATACATAATAAACATAAGAGAGGCACTCTATTTGCAGGAGAAAAAATAATTTTAAATATAATAAAAAATGAGTACATTTTTTTCCATTGGTGATGAAATTTTTACTTTATTTTTTGTAAGCCGAATTCTTTTGAAGTAAAATAAATGAAATCTACTTTATACAACAGGAAGCATCACTTTATAAACCTATTATGTACCTACGTATAAAAAATACCGTTTTTTCGCTTTAAAACAGTTTAGAATCACCGAATATGGTATCATAACATACAAAATTTTCATAATAAGTTCAATTTTGCAACATTCTATCGCCCATACAATTAGATTATAATTTAATAATACTAAATAATTTAACATATACATACATATCTATAATAATAAACATATAATACATAAACAGCGAGCACATTGTTAAGGAATAAATTTTATAAACGAGACGTGCGTATTCACCCTGCGTTTAATAAATAAATTGGGCGTCAGCCTAAGGTCCCAGATAATTTCCTTTATAGGTTTCCGCGAATGTGTGGGGATTATATCCATTCTTAGCCAACAGAGGGTAGGAGGAGGAGGAGGAGGAGGATGAGAATGGAGACGAATAAGGGTTGGAGGGGGTGTAAACGTACAATTGTTACCTTTTTCGTGGAAACAATGCAAACGCCGGGGGTGCCACACAACCCTTACCCAGTATCGGGATTACCTTTTACCGCTTTATTTATTTACCGAGCCATTGTTCTATAACTTCACGAAACTAGCCGACTTGCCGACCAAGATTAAACCACTTCGGACACACACGAACAATCAACATTATGCATTAAATTTCAGCCAACAGAAGACAGTCAGTGTATTCGTCACACCTACGTACGTTGTATACGTAAATAAATCATTAATACAATCAAAATATTTCGAACGGTTTGATTGATTGACAGTATTGTTTGTGACCTTACCGTGGTAATTGCAAAATTTCGAAATTATTTAGAGGCATAAAAGTTGCCAGTTCGATCTCCCGCTGGTACGGCGTGGGTCTGTCGAAACGTTTTGAGTATAATCGTATTTTTCGTTTCAATAAACGTGCATCTACCTACACTTAATGATTGTTTATCGACGAAATGAAGTCGTACATTTTCAATAATGTCAAACGATGCTGTGAAAGTGTTAAAATGTATGTGCATGTATATTTTTAAATTAAATTTAATCGCATTGTATAAGTTGTCGAATACGAGTAGGACTATGTTTCGAGTCATAGATTGTGAGCCGTTGACATCTAATATAATTAAAACCTATGTGGTTGGTCAACCGAATGATATAGTACCCAATATTCGCATCTACATATTTAATACATACGTTATGCAATACAAATTATAATGAGGTTTTTGAAAAGCTTATTCAACGATCCGGTTAGCTTGACAGGATAATTTGCAAGCGATAGACTAATTTTAATGAAAATCGTATGGAAAATTTATTTTGTATCTCGAATACTTTTAAAAGTAACCGTTGGAAATGAACAAAATTTCCACGCGTTTATAAAAAAGTTGTATGTCAAATTTTAATGGAAATCGCAAGACCGGAAGCCGGTTGTTATTCAACGCCGATTTCAGTTTCTATTGAACATTTCGCATGCAGTCGATGGTTAATTACAAAATTGATTGCAAATTTAATTGAAATCGAAATTTGAGCATAAGAATAAATGAAAGCAAACTCATAAATGAGTACATTAAAAAAAACAACTTTTAAGAGATTTGTAATTTTATTTTACAACAACTTTATAAAAAGTTAAGAACATTTGACTGTCTCAATGCCATTATTTATTTCATTTTATGAGGATATCCTTCAATTTAAAAAAATATTTGTTATCGTAAATCTATGTACATACATATATGTACATATGTATATGTACAGTCAGCCCTTTTATAACGCGCTGGATTGGTTTGGCAAGAAAGCCAAAGAAATCAATGAAGATAAATAGTAAATGCAATATTATATATAAACAAGAGATGTAAGTGCATCCTGTTTATATATAATATTTGCATCATTTATTTATTGAAAAATCAACAGACAAGAGATGTAGAAATGCACAAAAATAAAGAAGAAATGTAACAAAATAAAATAACATCTAAGCCAAATTATAGATTTTTATAAATTACATAAAATGGTACATGGAGACAAACAAATGAAAAAGTTTTTTCAAATGAATTATGTTCTGTTATAATTTTATTATCTTTATTTTTTCTTGCGAAACAGACCAAGCGTGTAATAGCAGTAGGTAATTATGGCATTTATACGAATAGGCATTAATTACTTTATAAGCCATGCAAATGCCAATACAACTATTAAAATTTAAAACTTTTACATGAAACAAAAACATTTACCGAAATGACATCATTCGAATAAACATCCTTAGAGGGAATAAACAGAGTCCGAATAATATTAAAACGAAAAAAGTAAAAATATTAAATAATAAAATGCAAAGAAAGGAATGTCTTGTACCTATAGCCAACATCAATATATAAGAACCAACCGCAAATACAAAACGTCCCTGAGAGGTCCAAATGGAAGAGAGAATATCGAAATTCCAAACATGAAATTATGAAAATAATGATGAGCGCAGGCTGTCAGACAAATAGGTTAAAATCTATGATAACCTTCGCTCAATAAGGTGGAAAATATTAGATTCATGCTCGGCAGCAACGATTTCATTGAAGATAACTTTTAGAATATGAGCCATTCGATATACAGTGAGCGACAAAAATAGGTACGCAGTAGCAAAATTTCATTTTATTCGTATATATCGCAATATTTTTCATTTAAAAGTTTCTGAAATCATGACTAGGATCATTAAGATAATAAAACAAGACAAATTATTAATTATATTGATGTATTTATTGAGATATTGGAATTATTTACGAAATGGACAAAGTTGGGAAAAAAGTATTGGCAGTTCTTCGGGAGTTTTTAATTTAATTTAAAGCGGTTTTCACGGTATACATTTTTTAAATGTTTCCTATTAATAATATATACATAAAACAATAATATATAAATAAAATAAAGCTTAATATTTAGTAATTCCCCCTTTATCTTTGATTACTGCCTCAATTCTTCTGGGCATAGAATAAAACAATTTTTTTATAACATCTGGGGAAATATCCTTTTCCCATGCCTCCGTTATTATGTTTTCCAGCTCTTGAAGCGTTTTTGGATTGCAGGCTTTTACTTTCCTCTTCAAAATCGCCCATAAATTTTCGATAATGTTCAGGTCTGGACTGTTCCCGGGCCAGGTAAGGGATTTAATTCCCAAACTTTCTTTATAATTGGTTATCTAAAACAAGTCGATGATATTTACCACATAAAAAAACAAATTAAAGATAGAAAAACGGTTTGATAACTTACAGAACGAGCTCGATATCAAGGTGCAGATTCGTCCTGAAATATTGGTTCAGCGACGAATTCTGTGAGTGCTTCGATGGTGGGTAAAACACGTTCCCGTATCGTGTTTTCGTATTGGATAGCATTCATGGACCTTCGGACGAACTCTAGCGCCTCCATTCCATATCCTGTAATGCACCCCCATATCATGACATACGGAGAATGCTTCGCGGTCGCGAAACACAACTTGCGTGAAAACATACTCCACTTCTACGGCGAACTGTGGTCTTCCCATCTGATCCAATAAGATTCCAATTAGATTCATCTAAGAAAACCACCCTGTACCAGTCCTCTGATATCCAATTCTTCTTGTCCTTGGCCCATTTCAACTGCTTTTTCTTCATTGAAACCGCCAGAAGTGGCTTTTTCGCGAATTTGATCGCTCTAAACCCTAATTTATTCAGCTTCCTTTGGATCATACGGGTATGTACTGCTGTGGATGTTGAAGTGTAAACCTCATCACTGATTTTAGAAGCAGTAATAAATTGATCTTGAAGAGCAGCACGTTTTAGGACACGATTTTCACGTTCCATCAATTTTGACTTCCTTCCAGATCCTGGAGCCCTTGTTAATAATCCTGTATCACTGTATTTTTTGGTGAATTTTCTCACAGAACCTTCACTAAACCCCACCCGACGAGCAATCTCTGGATACGCGATTCGCTCTCTCGTAAGAGCCAAAATTACCGCTTTTTCATCGGTCGACATTTGGCGTGCGGACGACATTTTTCCGATGCGATGCTATTGCAACCAAAGTTAACGCGAAACTAAATAGGGAATTGACCATCAGCTTTGTAAATCTTTGAACCAACGGTACATAGAGTTGTGTAAAAAAAAAAAAAGGTTGGGGTCTCATTGTTTACGGCAGGTAGAGAGGTTTGTTTCGCGCTGTTTGTCCGAAATCTATGTGCGTACCTATTTTTGTCGCTCACTGTAGAACTGTGCGAGCAGATGGTACAACCAACAAATGATGATGTCTACCACGCACATAATTATTAGGGACAAAAAGTCTGTTAGCACTGTTACAGCAACGACGGGCATGACGTATTACCACGTAGAAGCTGAAGATCAAAACGAATTAATGAGAAGTTCCTCCGAAGTTCAAGGGAATTATTCCCAAGCATGCCTAAAATGAAAGGAGTAGGGTAGAGATATATGATGGGTAATACCCATACTCTTTCCTATATACGAAATGAAGAAGTGCTTTTTGGACTTTCTCAACCATTAGAGAGTAATTTGCTTCAAGCGGATTCCACACAATCGCACTATACTCTAGCTTGCTTCTTTCAAGCGAGTTGAAAAGCAAGTGAGAAGACAAAGGGTTGGAGGATAACACGACAAATCCAAGTCGGCGAAAGGAAACGTCAGCGACTGTCTTGATGTGGTTGTGAAAGGCGAGTTGAGGATCAAAAGTGATACTCAAATCGACCATAGATTCCACACGCTTCAACAAGATGGATCCAATGGAAACGGAAATAGACATAATATACCTACCTATACATACTTGAATTTATCGAACATCCTACATCGGATTACTGAATTTTATAAAAAAAATATATCGTACATCCGATAAAAGCAAAACACACAATCAAAATCGATTTGTTCTCGAACAGTTCCGTTCGTTCTGTCCGATTTACGATACGTTCATACATGTGTAGGTACATCATAGAAAGTTACGGCATGTTTTATTGTCATTTATTTTTTGTTCCCCTCTTCCATTTTCATCTTTGAGGTTTTCCCGCGACGAGACGATGCTCATCCCACGACCGAGAACCGACACGAGAGTCGGTCCAGCTTAAAGTAAAATCCATCCATACATACATAAGGTATAATAACATTAGAGGCCAGGCCCGTTCGTCCCACGCCGTTTCGCCCATTTTGTTTTATTTATCACCTAGTCGGCCATTTGTTACTATTAGATCCGCGGCTATTTATTACCGTCAAATCGGCAACTATTACGTCTGGGACGTTATTATCGGCCGCCCCCCTGTACATAACGCGACGTCGACTGATTTATCTTTAACGACTTCCCGATCGCAAAAATAAATTCAATATGCCAATTATGTCCCGTTAACTATCGCCGCGGTTTTTTTCCCATTCCCTCTCTCGGATTCTCCTCGACTTTCAATTAATCCGTCGACCGAATTGAGAAAGGTTTTCGACTCCCCGATCCACAATGTAATATCTACGTATCTGCGATTTGTGTATGATTGATCATCGTCTCGCAGAGCGCTTTCGAAAGTTGACGAAATCTGGCGCGGAAAACGCACGACACTGTCGATTGTTGGTAGTATTCAGCAAATAAAAGCAAAACCGTTTCCGGTTTTGAGATTTGGATCAAATGTGAATTAAACTAGACAACATGTATATGTTTATATACATACGTATATACATATGGACATTTAAAGGCAGTCTTAAGAAACATCTAATCCACATGAGAAATAATCTTATTTGTATTTCATAATAACAACCTAATTTAAGGATTAGCAAACAATTTTTGATGTCACTAAGAATACTTGGGTGGATTAGATCCATTGTATAAAACTCTTCTCAATCGTAGTTGCGAAAGCGTTAGAAATTGCGTGTGCAATCGTTATCTTAATTTACTGTTTTAAGAATGTAACACATGTAATTTCACGTACGTGAAATTTATCGAATTTAATACAAATAGATACTTTATATACAATTTAATAACATACACATGTATTTACCTACCCGAGAGAAAAAACCAATGAAAATGATAATAAAATTTCGTAAAACACAACGAAAGAGATTTATTGCAATTTTTGTATTCAATGTTTTAGGCACAAAGCGAAAAATGTACTTTTTCATATTATATTATAATAAAAAAAATTTAATATACACATAAAGATATAAATTTGTTGTGACAAAGATAAATGAAAATTCGTACGAATTTTTTTTTTTTACATTTGTGACACGTGTTTTATTCAATGCTAAAAAAAATAAATTCAATTTTATACTGATATGTAAATAATATTAATTTTAATAAATATAATAGTAATATGTACATATGTAAAGTTTACTTTTAAAATATTCAAAAATGCTAAATCTCATTAGTGATAAATAAGTAGTGCCAAATATAAAACAATATACATAGGTACATATGTATGTATAGTATTTGAAAAAATCAACAATAAAAACATTTTAACATTCATTATATAACCCATGAGTGAAGTAAAAATGTATATGAGAGATAATGGGAACCTATAATGCAAATTTTAAAAGATATAGTGTGAAAAAGAAAACGTTATAGGAGTTAAAGCAATTAAAATCTAACAAGACAAGTGCGTGACGAAAAGTCAAACATATAAGGTTAGTGACCACTAAACGTCAAGATGTCCAAAATTTGTCGAGAATCGATTTAAATTTCAATCGCTGCCCAAACCGTTTGTTTGAAAACGAACGGAAGACTGTAGGAATACATATGTACATATGTAGATACTGAATCGTTAGCGAAGTGAAATATAGAAGAGGCTTGTAAAAACGTGACAACAAGATGACCAAAACAAAACAACAAAAATCGAAACAACAACATAAAAGTCGGCAAAATCAATATCCGCGTAAAAGCTCTCAAAGTTGAAACGAAACTTTCCGAATTTCCCAATAACTTAACGCCGTTAATCCGCGACGTGTGGACCGATCCAACGGCAAAGAGTGCCACTTTACGACACTATTCCGTTATACGACGAACGTGTAATTGAATTCAGACCGTTCCATAGAACAAACTAACAAAGGAAAAAGTGACACAAACACACCAACACATACTGCGAATAATAGAAACTGTTCAGCGCGATTGCAGTTCGCACAAAAGTGCATCGGATGCACCGTTCGTCGACCATCGAACATCGACTCCTTTGGCGCATTAAATATAAACAACAATTATCCGTGATTAAAGCGGCATACCCACAATGACAATTTCACACCGTTGAAATTGCGTCGTTAAACACGATATAACGAGGATCCTCGCAACCGGTCATTATCAATCGTTAACCTTTTCCGATGCGCAAGGCGAACTTGCGAATCATCGATTAACTCGCATAAGTAGATACAATATGTAGTATGTAAAACGACAATACACTGTGCAAAGTGATGATGATGAGTGTTTTATGATGCGTTCGAAATTTATATAGTGGCACTCTTTGTAGCGAGACACCGAGACAAATCTTAGCTTTGTAAGCTTTTTACAAATCTTTTTTTTGATCTTTCGACTTAAGATCTTTTGATTTTCGATCTTTGGCTTCCTATATTTGTGTTTTCTGTAATTTAACATTCTGTCTCGTCACGAAGACCCTTATATGTAGACCTATAGCATCTAAATAAATTATTGATATTTGTTATTTAAAAATATAATATTAAAAAGCAGGTTTTATTAATAGTTATAATTATTTCTATTTATTTTCAACAATAAAATATACGATTCTGATTTAGGTAGGTCTTTTATATACAAGTAGCGTATCATCAATTCGTCCCTGTTGCTCTGCAATACAATTGTGTTCTTACATAATATTAAAATGTATGCAGTGTGATGTTGAAGTGCACACATGACCTCCCCTAAAGCCAGTGTTGCCGGCGAGATAAGCTCGAGTCTCTTCACAAAAGTGAAGGCTTAAGATAACAACGGCGATGAATTTTCCCCTATTGTTGCCGGCTCAAAGGGTTTTCACCCCCCCCCCGTTTTCCGAGTACTCGTCTCCCCCACCCATTTCCTCGCTTCCTCCCCCCCCCATCCTCCTTGCTTCCGTCATCTCCGGTCGAAGCGTCAAGTCGCACAAAAATAGCGAAAACGCGAGATGACAAATGCCCTAACCGACCTATCGATACATTTTTATAAGCAGCTATCGTCTCGGCTCGTCTCTCTCTCCCCGAGGATTCCGCCGGCAAACATCTATCTATCAAAGACGAGAAAGGGAAGCTCGCGAGACGTGAGCTTTTGATGTAAGTACTATACGTAGGTATGAAATGGAAGCGGAATGGGGGGAGGGGGGCGAGTTTAGGCGACAGCAACAGTTTGTACTTGCGAAAATATAATATTAGCAGACAATTTATAAACGACCAGTAATCTTACATATATAAACCGCTTAGAGTAAGATTGCAAATAGCACAATTATGTTTATCAAATAATAGTCCTTTCTGAATATGTATATATGTATATAAATAATAAGAGTATAATACGACTGTGTGGAATCCGCATGAAGCAAATTACTCTATAATGATTGAGAAAGTGCAAAAAGCATTTATTCGTTTGCTATGTATATAGGAAAGAGTACGGGTATTGCCCATATCTCCACCCTACGCCTTTCCTTTTAGGCATGCTTGGGTATGATTCCCTTGAACTTCTTATTAATTCGTTTTGTTCTTCAGCTTCTACATGGTAATACGTCATGCCTGTCGTTGCTGTAACAGTTGGGACTTTATGTCCCTAATAATTATGTGCGTGGTAGACATCATCATTTGATGCTCGCACTGTTCTTTATCGAATGGCTCATATTCCAAGAGCTATCCGATTCCCCAATGAAATCGTTGCTACCGAGCATGAAAGTAATATTTTCTGGTAGCCTGCGCTCATCGTTATTTTCATAATAGAATGTGATGTATGAGTGGAATTTCGATATTTTCTCTTCCATTTGGGTCTCACAGGGATGTTTTGTATTTGCGGCTGGTTCTTACATGTATATGTATATATATATATATATATATATATTGGTGCTGGCTATACATACATGCAAGACATTCCCTACTTTGTATTTTATTTTTTAATGCTTTTATTTTTTCTGCTATAATTATAATACTATTGTTTTTTCATAATAATGTAGAGATGTTTTTTTTGTGTTTATATATACATATACATATATACATATGTATATATTTTTACTTTTCTCATTCTCTGTATTTTTCGACCATTGTGGCGTGGCGCATTCGGAACTCTTGTCATGCCACAATGGTCCAAATTTAAACTTAAAATAAAATGAAATAAAAGCGGCAAACGTATTATATACATACATACTAAATTAAGTTTTTAAATCACTGAAAGAAATTATAGTATTTTTCAGAGGAAACTGAAAAAAAATATTAAAATAGTGTGCGAATTCATCAAAAAACCATTTCAAATTTGAAAGAAACGTCGATATAATTTACATAAAATAACTGAACAAATTCTGCACAGTTAATTATATGTAGACGCATAGCGAAAAATACTTTTAATTTTTATTACAGCTAACTTAATTTGACTGAAATTGACATCCAATTGAAACATTAATGATACAATTCCTCCAAGTACATACAAAAGTAAGCGATAGTGTTTGCGAACGTTCAATATGCACACACACATATATGTACATTAAAATATGTATATGTACATAGATACTATGTAATACTATGCAAGCCGTTCAAGTTTAAATTGAATTATTTTAGTTTCAATTACGTGTTTCAACTATTCAAACTAACAAGGGTCAAGAATCTCGAGGGTTTCAGTCGAAATCGTCCGCAACTGAAAGCGATTCGACGCCAACAACCGACGACGACTATTAAAACGATCAAGTGCTTGAAAGCCGCTGAATTTAAAAAGGTCTTTAAATTTTGTCTCAAAACAAAACGCGAGCTTAAATGGCGTAAGCCTCTCACGAAAAGCTAAAAACATATTGTATATGTATATTTCGGTTCATATTTAAAAAAATAATTATTTTTATGTATGATATTTATGTTTTTATTTTTTGATAATATGTTACCTGTTTTTTTTTTAATATCTTTATGTATGTACATATATGTATATAATAGATAAAAACTTACATTGAAGTACGTAGGCGGCCAGTTGGGGTGCAAGATCTGGTGGGACCGGAAGTCGTCCGCGTACCACGTCTTGTCGCACCTGGAGGAAAACTTGATATCTAGAAAGAAAATAAAACATTAATTAGATTTTATATAAAAAACAAAAATACTGAATACTTCAGCTTTTTTGTTCATAGAATAGTTTTTTTAAACACATTTAAATATGACAATTCAGATCCATTACATACATAAGTTCTAATATGATAAAATAAGTGCATACACAGATGGGCTATGAAATGGGTGTCCCGACATAAGCGTTAATAAAGTATTATCCCCATGTATTTTATTTTGAAATGTATTTTGAAATTAAAACATACTAATTACGTGAAAAAATCAGAGAAAAAGAATGTAAGTTATTTTTAGCCAACATTAGAATCAATTTAAATTCTTTCTTAATTAAACATGAAATAATTTTTCATCAATCTGATTTAAAATTTATAAAAATACATATTTATTTTGAGAAAAGTGCTTTATGTTTGAGATAAGTGCTTTCATAAAATTTTCATTTTGTTAAAAAAAAAAAATTGCACATCTTTTGGTCTTTATAATATAAATATTGTAACATGAGAGAGAGAGAGAGAATCCACTGTCTAAGTGCATTCGTGGGTGAACAATAGAGACCCCCGGATTAGGCTAACGGGACTCAGTAAGTGCCCGAACAAAGGATACGCTGGAGTTTTTATAAACCCGGGCGAGTGGGTGCGACGCGCCAGGGTAGACTACGTGCTTAGACAATAGACATTAATGGATCGGGGAAGCTATGCTGTGCAACTTGTCCTATATAAGGAGGTACGCATGGTAGATCCGACTATTCAGGAGTGAGCGGTGGTAACGTGTGGACCTCCTGAATCGTTGTATAAATTCTGTGAAGTGACATAGGCCTTTCATTTGGATCCTGAACCTACCCACCCCTACGCAACAATATAATTGTAAAGGGAACACTATTTAATTTCATTACATTAGATGTAGAACATTCTAGAGATGAAATAAACAGCCTTTTACGACTTGAATATAAATGTCGGAGGTTTATTTTTCACGTATTTCGAAGAAAATAAAATATCACATCTGTTTTAGGTTCAGATGTTTTTTTATACCCTCATAAATATATACATATATATACCACTTATACAAAATACCTAAAATAGAAATTAAGCAAATAAATATACTCTCAAACATTGAATATTATTAATTTGAAAATTAACAGTCGTTAGTAAGAACCATCACATAAAACAATAATCCAATATTATTAAATTTAGCTGTTTGTTTCATGTTAGACGTAATATAATACAAAGCTACTTATGTAAGTCTAGAAAATTATCTTATTCAGAAAATACAAAGCAATGCTACGCACTTAATTATACTCTTAACATAAATAATAATGGAAAATTTTGAGCACACCGTATTAATTAACTAGTGAAAATTATAACGAAAGAAGAGCTTTACAAGTTACGTAGTTATATAGTATTAGAGAGCTTAAAGAGCTTCAATCATTAAATGAAATTATGAAAGTATCAAATAACGTATACTAAAATTTCGAGACTTGTACTGCGAAATTTTACCTTCCACTATCTAAAGCTCAACTTACGAGGGCGGGATAAAATTCAATGGAGAAAACAAGCTGTAATTTGCATTCAGAGAAAATTTATTTCAATATTGAATGTTATATTAAAAACTTCTATAAAACATCAAAGAAGTCCTTATACAAGTCTAGAGCATAAAAACACACAATGGAAGATATTACGGTAAATATTTTCACACCGGAACGTTTTGTGCTTCAAACTTTCCTTTCTTCGAATGAGACACTATCAGGAGATAAAACAGAAAAGCAGACAACACACACATAAACACAAAAAATTGCAAAAGCATATATTATGATATTTCCCAAAAAAGATGCATAACATTTCATCCCAAAAAACAATATTTTGGGAGCTATTTTTATAAGCACAAAATAATGATCTTTTTTTATATATGTATGTACATATGTTGCAGTGAAACTTTTTATGTCAGTGAAACTAAATTTTCATTTGTAAGATTCTAATTTTACTGACTCAAGCAGTGAGTACGGAAATATAACAATAGAATTACAAATTCATTTCTTAATGTCAGTGAATTCGTAATTCGAATTACAAACTACGAATTCGAATTAAAACGTACTACCAACTCCGAAAAACCTAATCTTAAATAAATAAAACCAGCTCTAACTTAACCTAACCTTTAATAAATAAAACCAACCCTAACATAACATATCCTTAAATAAATAAGTGTTGGCTGCTAAGATATTATGATTTTTGCTCCCACAAAATATTATGGGTTGCTTCCGCATCCAGTTCCACACATGCAGCATCAAAAAAGGCCAAATCGAAACAGTGGACCCTGAGGAGAGTGGGAATGGACAGGCGCGGGGTTGCGGGGAAGGGCGTGTGAGCGCGAGTTAGACATCGGAGTGGGGATGGAGAGGAGCGGGGTTGTGACGTGGGGTGGCGCGATTCGCATCGGCAACGCACTATCATCCTACAGTCAAAAATTACAATTTCACTAATAGGGGCCAATGAAAATGTAATTGGATATGATTTCACTGCTGTTATAATTTCACTATAAAATATACATGTATAAAACGAGTAAATTAAAAAAAATCGATAGAATACGCAAGATTGAAATCAGTGATATGATAGACATACATAAATATCCACATTTGTCGCAACAAGAGGAAGCTAGAGCTTAAATAAGCGAAGTGCAACATAGAAAAACCTTGTAAAAAGGTTGAGAGCACATGTTGGAGATAGACCGGGAGATGAAATATAATAGACTTTCGGCACGGTTCGGTTAACCGGTTATCCGCGGGACGCAACTCCCGGTTTCCGTCACAACAAGCCAGATAAAACCCTACGGTTCGCATGCGAATATCAAATATCGACAAACACTCAGGTGATATCAGATAAGGAGTCTGTCGATGCGACCTTTCGGCCGTAATGTATTCAAATCTTTAAACTTGTGGGACGGGTACGCACGTAGGGGGGGGCTAATGTAACATTGATGTGGTCCTACCGCAAGGGAAATAAGCGTGTGGTATTGAAAAACCTTCGATATATTCAAATATTATATGTCCCGTTGTGAACATAGGGATTGCCAAGGGAAAATTTTATTTCACATTCAAATTACATACGTTCATATGTACATATCATAGGTTCAAATGTACATATTGTTGGACGGATAGTTTTCATGTTTTTTTTTTTTTACTTTTTTAGGCTGTTTGGAACATTCAATTTAACACCAATGATCAAGAATATCTTTTGGAAAGGTTTTTGAAATAAAAATATTTTAAAGATTAAACCATTTTCCCAATTTTCATAGTCAAAAACAGTTTTGAAGTCAGCAATTAGAAGTTTTCCTATCAACCATGAAACGTCATGGTAAAATCGGCACACAATAAAAATCCATTAGCTGACGTATTTTTGCAATTTAGGTATTGCAAATATACATATGTATGTAAGTGCTCCTTTTTATATGAACATTCATATTAATGTATGTATGTAGAATTAATTTTTTCCCATTAAAATTCAATCAAAAGTTACCTTGAAAAGTGTATTTCTTATGTTGATATTTCTTTACGAGAAAAATGAATATATACAGATTTCATATATTGTGAACATTGAGATAGTCCTCACAACGTGACAATACATAGATTCTTAATCGATCAAATATTAAAAAAAGGACATATGTACTTTCACAAAATACTGGTATTTCATTGTCAAATAATGTACATACATAAATATAAGCATAACTAATTATATGTATTTCACATTGCAAAGATTACTCAAAGTGTAAGTCAACTTAGAAGAGAAATAAAAAATAATAAAATTGCACAGAATTCCCCCCTCCCCCCCACCAACCCAAATAATAAATATAAAAATTTATCGAACACCTTCAGGCTGACATAATGAACCAGCGAGATAAATCATTCTCGAGACAACACAGATAAAAATACATGCATACAAACATACGCATAATTTATTTAATTACAGATTTAGAAGAAATTAAAAACGCAAACCACACACACACACAAACAATCATAGATACGTGTATATTAAATAAATTGAGCATGAACCGGTAATTATAAATAATTTATAGCCGAGCGGAATAAATACATCGTCGTTTGGTAGTCAAATGTAAATTATTATTTAAATCATATGTGTGTGTAGTACGTACAATTTTACATTTTATTTATGAGACGGGCGATAAATAAACATACAAAAGGTTAAAACATCATCGGCAGGGGATAAGGTCAACCTAATGAACAATTTTATGTTGTGTATATACATATGTATATATGTACATACTTCTTATGGATACATATAATACATCGAAAACGTTTAGAAATTTAAGGAGAGCGGATTTATTAGGTGCTGCGACACTTTGAATCGAATCCTACGCACGTGAAAGCTCTAAAGACCAGTGTTGTACGAGATTAACTTGTCAGATTAATCACTTGAATTTATATTGTATTATAATACAGTGTACTCTCGATTATCCGGTTGTGGATTATTTGTGCTAATTCTAAAATTGTGTATTTTTGTATTAATTAAAAATTGAAATAAATTCATATTTTTAATTATTTTTGAAAAATAATGCACATCTGTTGGGACATGAATTAAACGTAAACGTGCGTAGATTTGGAGCATTGGTTGAACAGTGCAATGTTTTCGTTAGATACATATGTATGTTCAGCTATTTATTTAATTACTATGGTAAGTTTTTTCTTGAAAAATCAGGGTTAAAAAGCAACTTCAACGCCTCATCTGAATGGCAGACCAAATTTAAGTAATAATGTGGTATTCGGGAGCTTAAAGTAAAAGAGGAACGTCTCAGTGGCTGTGCTAAAGGCGCTGATAAATTCTGCATCGAATTTAAATTATATTTTCAATTAGAAAATTTGGTACTCGATCAAAGTCAGATGAGACACGCTTGGAATTGTTTTCCAACGAAAAGTTTGCCTCAAAAGAAAAGTCCACTCCCGGAAACTAATCATCTGAAGAGCGTACATTTCCACAGTCATGTGTTGTGGAAATTCATCAGTAACTCATAAAATGAAACTTTTGTTAATTGGAAAAACCAGATCATTGAATAAAATATCTTCTTGTTGATTATAATAACCAAAAAGGAGCATGGATGTGTAGAGAGATCTTCGAAGATTGATTCAAGAAAAAATGGGATTTTTTAAAAAGAAAAGGGCTGCCACAGAAAGCAGTGTTTTTAACAGATAATGCTTCTTCTCATTCGAATAAAATTATATTAAAAATAAAGACAATTTTAACAATTTGGGTTTTCAATGCATGCGGATATCGTTTCTATTGCCAATATCAATATCTATAGAAACCATATCAAAAATTGATACTTCGAATTATCCGTGTTTTTCAATTATCTGGTACCGTACTCCCGACATCGAGATGTGTATACAGTTTACTCCCGATAATCGAGAGTAAACTGTATATACATACATATATAATGAGAGTAAACTGTATATATATATATACATATGTATATATCGTCTATAATCAGGGTGGTGAAATATAAACATTGAACGAAGAACTGCGAAACCTTTAGATTGGGGTACCTTATGCAAATGAAAGCATTTGAGTTGCTGTTTCACAATGAGTCATTTATTTAATCTTTGCCTTGAAAATTTTATTTTCAAACATCAATGCTCTTTATATAATATACAATTTTGTGCAACTTTGACGCAAAACTATGTACTGACTTAAAACGAGAGGGGATTGATTGTGCTCTGTGTATGTATGTACATATTTAAATTCCTAAAGAGTTGATCACAAACTTATAATGATTTTAAAGAAAATATATTTTTGATTCGGGGCTTCCATTAATCTAATACATACAAACATGGTTTGTATGTACTAACAAAAATAGACAAATAGCTCGATGTTAAAAATATCTCAAAATTGTATGCAGCATTCAGCTACTACTTAAAAAGTTGTCACACATAAAATTGCTATAAATCTGGGATTATGACTCACATAAAAATAATACTTATATAGTTAGGCAGAGCAAGATCGATAATTTGGAAAGATAATATAAGTTGATTCGATGAATTACGGTCACTCTAGTATTGCCTCGAAGTTGTGTGAAAACTTTATGAAGTTCAGGTCTCGAATTCTTTGGCTAATACTATGCACATGTACCTCAACGAATATATGCAGTTCTAGATACATTACGAACATGATTGGAACTAACAATAGCTTAGTTTATAACGGTCATATACAGTACTTCATACATTTTTCGTATAAATTTGAAGCAACATTGTGGAACAGAGTGCAATTCATTACATCAACCAATTATTATCATTGTCATTTTTCATGTATTCAACGATATAAATTGGAATGTCGTTAATACGTATCCTCACGAATATACATACATATATGTATATAAGGAACCTTTCAAATCTACGCATTGGAAAGATTAAACATCGAGCGATCGAGCCTCTCGTGGAATCCCTCGAAAGAAGTAAACCTGTAATTTAGTGCCGACAGCTAATTATACATTACGCATTAAAAACTATGCCGAGGGATTCGAAAATAAGAACAGACTAAAGGGTCTAATGCGCGCTCGTGTATTGTATGATTATATTATATTATACACATACACGTCATGTAAAAAGATCAAATATGTACGTGGGAAAGAATCTGAGCGATTTGGCCGCGGGGTAGATTGCGTCGATTCCGCTCTCTTCTCGGAATCGTACATCGCTTTGAGGGTTAATGAGCGACAAAATGGCAATGTTAGTCGACAAAAATGTTTTTCAAAATGGTTCGACTTGAAGTGTAAATCGAAATGAGGTTCGATTTGAGGCAAACCGAGCCGTTTTGCCGAGATTCAAACTCAAAGGATGTCGTATGAAATTTTCATAGCTGGAAAAGTACCGTGGAAACTATGTATGTATGTACATAAAAAAATCAATTGAAAACTATTTAAGCTATTAAGTTTCATTTTTGTTATTTCGACTATTGGAAAAACAAAATATACACATACATTATTTGCTGATTGATTAATACATATGGTAACTAAGTAAATATAATATAATAGGCTCATCAAACGAAATTCCTGTTGACTACCATTGAAGATTCAAATACTTTGTAAATTCCTTAATATAAGGGAGTTGAGAGGGGGGGGGGGGGGGCGTTTAAATATGTATAATTTTAATATAATTGTCATGGGAGATTTAAATTTAAAGAAAATCGGTATCGTGTCAAAAAATCGGTAAGTGTGTCAAAAAAAATAAATTTAACGATGTTTTTAATAATTTGAAAATTAAATCGATACCATTTTGTTTAATATAAGGCCATTTAGTATAAATTGTAAATGATTCAATTTGTGTTGCGTTTTGAATAAGTTTTTTGAAATCGATTTTGTTTTTTCCATACAAAAAAGGATTAGTTTTAAATTAAATTGCAATATGCATCGAAATATTGCATTTTATGTACTAAATATCAGTTATAATTCTATCGACGAGTGCACAAATGTTGTGCAATGTATTTTAAGTGGTGATATTAATTTGAAAGCGGATAAAGGATGTTGAAAACACGCCAATTAGCTCCAATGAATTGAAGTACTCATTTCAGACGGTTTAAATAAAATAAAGTTAAACTTATTGAAATCGTTGAAAATATAGCTAGTTTTTATTGAAAATGCTCATTTCATATAAAATACATAAATGTAGGTATTAAATCGTATTAGAAACTAAGTGTTTACCGATATTTCACTAGCAGAAAATGTTGGTGTGATGATCGAAAGTTCTAGTATAAAACATTTTTACTTTTGTTTATAACATAATTTTCATTTGTTATTTTTTTATTTAAATACTTTATAAATATTTTCGAATATAATAATATTGTTAATAATAAATAATGGCTCAAAATTAGTCGTTAAATTTTGTGTAATCCCCGTATGAAATGTATAATATAATATGGCAATCGCGTTCATTAGTTTCCATGGAAACTTCTTGCAGCTTAACTAAGAGAGAGAGAGAGGAGAACTAAATTAGTAATTAATTAAATTCAAACTACAAAATTAAATTCCTTATAGTATAATACGTACTAAGCAACGTAATAAGACAAAAAAATTATTTCTCCATTATTATAAAAATAATCTGAAATTCATCGCAGTACTTACATATTCAAGAAAACTGCGATAGACAGTCAAAGAGAATGCTTATAGTATGTAAATGTTATATAGATTAATTTATGTTTCAAAAGCACATCAAATACAATACAGTTTTCCTTTATGGATTAATTCGATTTGCGGTATGATTCAGTGCATTTTCGCGTGTTTGGAATTTGACCGCAGGGTATACGCATTCGCCTGATATGTGTGAACAAATGAGCGCTAATTCGGCACGCAAGTTTGTGTGTTTAATGTTCATTGTATCAACATAACATCCAAATTATGTTTAACAGTCGGAAAATCGACGAATCGGCATGCAATGGACATCGGAAAATTTTCTATTGAATGCGCGATGATTGCATTCGAACGCACGCGCGGAAAATTGTCGTAATTCTCCGCGCGAGCTTCGATCCGACAATTTGATAATGAAAATTTAAATTCCGATATCGAAAATGAACGTATTAAAGCCTGGAAAATGTCTACTGATTAAATTTATGCGAAAACCTTCTAAATTTTGCAAATGTATTGCATATAATAATCTAAAATAGATTTGATAGTTTCGCGTCGTGTATGATATTTTGTTGCTCGCGATGTGTCAGTGGATGCATATTTAAATATTTAAATTATTATAAATAGTATGAAAATAAAAACACGAATTAATGTTTGATTATCGCTAATATAGTCGGCGAACCACTTTCGGTTTCGTGCATAAACAACCATAATCATAATAATCATTAAATGCAAATGGACACTTTCGTCCTACGCGAGCATTTTAATGATCACTATCTACACATAATATAATATAATATTATATATGTTTTTTAAACTGTACTGAGAATGTAAGTTTGGTTTATAATATTAATATTTATTTATTTATTTTTGAGGAAAATAATAAATGTTCGTTTTATACGTCGGAAATCGTCTTCAGTCGATTATTTTGAAAAGTAATTGCACTTTTGATTACACACTCCTTTTAAGGATGCTGAGCGCTTACAACAAGTATTGATTTTGTTTGGATTTCATTCAATGAAAGCAAGTAAGAAAATACAATTTTATAAATGAAGACTTCTTTAAGAAGTAAACCGCTCTCACAGTAAATAGATCGTAGGAAAATTGTTTGAACTTAAATGTGGAAAAAAAAGGTTGTATTTATGTTCCTTTACACTTATAGTTTTGCAAATATAATTCAGTTATATATGTATATAAACAATTAATTGAATCATAAGATTACATACTAAATACATACCCAAGTTAACAAAGCAACATTTAATAATCCAACTGCATACTTTATAATGTAAAACATTAATTAAAAATTCACCTCAATACACCAATGAAAGTTTTCAGTACGAGCCGTATATAATACGCCATTTTATGCCAAAGTTGCGAATTTTCCGAAATTTTCACAGTACGTTAATTTTAATCTGTTAGAACATTATACATACATACATATGTATAATATATTAACGTATTAACAACTTCCAGCTTTTATTATTAAAACGTACATTATATACACAGACAGAATTTTTCATACATACATATAATAGTTTACACAGACAAATTTCATACATGCGAATAAATTTAATTTAAATTTTTAAAAGCATTCGCATATTAAACGTATAATTGAATGAATAAAGCACGCATACATTCATAAAATAAAATTTAATTAGAATAATTAGTTAATGTGTCAATTTGGCGGTCGAATTTCCATACATACGACGCCGTTCGTTCTATGCGACTTTAACGTGTCACCAGTACGTTAAGCGAGACTGTACCATTACGGACTTATTAATGTAGACGATGAACGAATATAAATGTGTAGGTATATAGTCACATTTATCACCTAGACTAATTACCGAGTGGGTTGCGTAATTAATTGCGCGTTTAATAAGTTCGCATTGAAACGATCTCGACGTTAAATTAAACGATCGTTCGATTCATTCAGTGCGAGTTCGTTTCCCATTCGTTTATTCGTTCGATAAATATATTCGATAAATGTATTTATACCTAGATAATATATCCGAGATAGGAGAACGTCAATTAATTATGCAAATCGTTTCGATTTAAATCTCTATTAGTTTATCGGCGTTAATCTGAAGATTTATCGACACTTTTATTAATGTCACCAATCGCTTTGAATAGCGTATGTGTAACCTTTGTCGATGATGTAATTTGTGTTATAGAAATTGTATGTGAACGAATTTTTGATGGCAGGAATTTTTATGGATTAAATATGTATGTATGGACATAAAATCCATAAAAATGATTTGTTATTCATATTTAAGGTCTCTCTTAAGCATTAGTTTGTTTTAATTTCCATATTTAAATATTAATTGAAGAAGAAATTATCTGATATATATGATTTAGAAATAAATAATATTAAATTCATCAACTCTTGAAAATCTTTGCTTTCTACCTCCTCCCAAAAAAATATTTTAAAATATACATATGTATGTCCTAACTTACAAAATGATACTTTTAAATGAAAAATATTTATTAAAAAAGCATTTTCGGAATAACAGGATATCATTCAAGATCATATTCTGTAATAAGAGTCTTACAATCTTATAAGAATGAAAAACTAAATAAAAATGCATAAAATTTCTAGTTTTTATAGCTTCTCCAAAAATTAACGGTAAAATATTGCCTTAGTTATTTTTCCAAAAATAGACATTTCTGTGAAATATAAATTGCATATTCCCTGTCTATATTGAAGTAAAAGTCTCATAACGATATGCTATGAAAGATATGACAATTATTACCAATAATAATGATACTGCATCATTCTAGTCTAAATCAACGTAAAAGTCTAGTAAATAAATGATTATATCTGTTAGGAATAAAATTATAAAGAACATAAAATTACCAAATAAGATAACAAATTTACAAAGAAGTTTATATACAATTTCCAATTTTTAAATATATACATACATATATCAATGGAAAACTCATTATGTATATATACCTATAAATTGAGGGAATTTTATTAAATATGTTTACATATAAGAATTATTTCAGAGAATTAGTCAATTATTAAATCATATGTAGTACGCAGTAAGAACTAGTATTCAAATGCAACAACCTACAAATATATTTCCAAATATTAATTACCTACATAGATATGTACATACCTGCCATTGGAAAATGTTTAGACACGTTAATCGAATTCGATTTTCATTGAATTTCGTGTTGAGACTGTATACAAAATGAATAATACACACGTATATGTATATAATTTGTACTATTATACTAGTTGGAGGTAGTCGGGTTTAGTTTGGTGTACTGTATATGAGGGCAAATAAGCAAAACTAACATCTCCCGCTTATAGTAATTATAGAACGAAGCTTTGTAGGTGATATGTTTGTATAATTAACGCCCGGGGCCACGTCGTTAAAACTTACAAGATCGTTAATTATTTTGCACGCGTCATTTTCAATAGAACAATATCTCACAAACGCTCGGAAACCAAGCGAAAAGCAACCACAGACGGTGAAAATACAACGATAATTTACATATCGATTCTTAGTATGCATGCGATTGGACGGATGCAATTTAATAATGCACTTATCGGTCGTTTGAAGAGAGGGAAATCGGAGATTCTTTCGAGAAAGGTGCGTGATGTTGAAGCCCAGTGGCACAGTAGCCGACACGATAAACTCGTTTTGAAAAAAGCTCTCAGCACGCAAAGCTCGATTAGCATAAAGCTTGTTAGTGAAATAAAAAATATTTTTTTACGTACGAAATTGATCGTAGAAGATTCCGCTTCCACGCGAGTGAGATAAATCGTTCGTGGAAAAAAATGGTCTTTGGATTCGTTCCAGATCGGATAAGTTAACAAAAACCCTACTGTATCGCTTTGATGTTAAACAACAATATGGTTCGCATATTGAAGAAAAATGGCAGTTTTCGGGAATTTGATTGAAATCTATTATGTATGTACATACATACATATGTATATAAAGATTAATATTGTTTGTCTGTGTTTATGTGTGTGTGTCTCGAATAGGCTCCTAAGCCACTGAAGCGATTACGATGGAACTTTCAGGATTTGTTGTATGCATGTCCGGTAAGATTACTGTGAAAGAAAAACGGGAAAAAACGGGAACGGAAACGGGAAAAACGGGAATGAGTGTCATTCGCCAGCAGCATAGCTCGGTCGTTAAGCTTCTGCTTAGCGTCAAGAAGGTGCCGGGTTCAATCCCTGAATGAAAATAAATTTTTCAGAGTATGCTGTTGGTCAGACCTGGATTTGTGACTCCAGGTTGATCGTTTCCTATCAGAGTTTGCCAATTTTCTCTGATTTCATTGTTGAAACGGTTCCCGGAAAAAGATTGGCTAAAAATCCTTCCTACCTACTATGTCACCACTATTTGAAGTTTGATTGATGTACAATAAAATTTATGTACAATTCATAGATGTCTCGTTAATTTGCGACTTTTTCAGTGTCTCGCAATTCAACGACTTGTAATAAAAATACTGCATTTGTATTTGTAATTGTAATTTGTAATTGGCCAGGAAGGCGCATTGGGATTTACCTGAAAGGCCTTCCTGGTATATATGTAAATAAATAAATAAATAAAATAAATAAATTCGCTATAATTTAAAATGTTTTCGCGTCGTGACGTTGTTTCGTGCGTTGTTCCGAAAAATGGGAACGGGAACGAGAACGGGAACGGGAATTGCATGCGTTATTGTGGCATTGCAACGCATGCAGGGTTCAGCTAGTTTGGTATAAAATCAATCTAATCTTAATTGTACAGCATTTTATGAAATCAAATTCCAATTTTTATAAACCCGAGCATTCCTGGGTAGTAACTATTATATTATTTATGAATTCATCCGTTATGTTGAATTCAAATTTGATTATTTCCATACAATATAATGTAAAATAGATAAAATGGTGCATTTAAAATGCTATTTTCTTCGTAAATTCGAAAAAGATATTGGAAGTAAACCATAATGGTGTTCAGTCAAAATCGCTCGGTAAATAAGCGCCTCGACATAATCGCCCGGTCATTACCGCACAAGGACAAAATCGCGCGTCGACAAAACCGCCCCAGCAAAAAGCGCCTGGCGACAAAACCTAGCCAGAATATATTAACAAATTATAATTGCAATCAATTGCAACTTATAAATATACATGCAGGGCGATTTAATTAACTTTGAAAATATAGATAAAAATATAACTCAAATAATAAAGAAAATGAAATGAAAGTATATATATATAAACGTATACATATATTATTATTTCGACAAATTGTAAATTAAAAAAAAATATATAACTTGACTCCATTAAATGGAATAAAAAACCGACTTGTATACCACATGTACACCACACGAATTACCTTGAAATATTCCAGCATCTACAAACTAAAAATTCGATACAAATTAAAAAATAGACGTATAATATTTGTGCATAAAGCCACCATTGTACATATTCCATTTATTAAATAAAAAAATCATCGAACATATGTAAGTATGTAACTCAACCCATTATAACATGATAACGTGAGAACCCGAGAGAGAGTATCCACTGTCTAAGTGCATTCGTGGGTGAACAATAGAGACCCCGGATTAGGCTAACTCAGTAAGTGCCCGAACAAAGGATACGTTTAAGTGCATATAAAATAGACACATTAATGGATCGGGGAAGCTGTGATGTGCAACTTGTACTTTATAAAGGGGTACACACGGAAGATTAGTTTATTCTGAAGTGAGCAGTGGATCCGTGTGGACCTCTTGAATCGCTTAATAAATGCTGTGAAGCGACTTTGGCTTTTCATTTGGATCCTAAGCCCACCCACCTACGCAACAATATATATATTGTGTTATTTTAATCAAAATATATGAAAGCATTCATACGAAATAATAAAATGAAAATAAATATGAAAATATTATACAAATACATATAAAATGCGATGATGAAATTGAAATCGTGTATTACGCAGGATACAGAAACAACCGTTACATATGCACATTCTAATATATCGAGCATAAACATTTATGAACCTCAAACAAAAATAAACACGATAATAATAATAAACAAAGCATTTGTGTACAGACCTTATCCGAGTGAAGAGTTTCGCGTAAGCATACCGTGCATACATATTAAATTGTATATGTACCGTATTATTAATATACATATAATACATTAAGCCGTAGCGAAATTTTAATTAGACCGGATTAGGACGAGCGAGAGAGAATGAGAACGTTTCGATATTAAATATTTTACATTTCGTGATTCTCGATTTATACGTTCCCGTTTTGAAAGTAAATCAGCACTCTGGGGAGCTAGCTCGCCACACCGCTCCAGAGCTCCATCAAAACGCTTTTCTTTATGTCAACATCATTAAGCTCCCATTTAGAGGAAGAGAGATGGGATCCCCTTAAACCGAAGAAGTATTATATAAAAGAAAAAATAAAACTTAAGCACCTATTTAAGAATATATATACATCAGTGGCGTAGCGTAAATTCCTGGTGCCCCCCGCAAAATATTTTAAGGCACCCCCCCCCCATATATTCATATCATTTGCTTACAGCAAAATAACTTTCCAAATTAATAATTTATACCGTTTTTTACGTATCGGTATATGTACCTATATATCGAAGTGCATTAATAGTTTAATCTGGACGATCAACAAGCAGTGCACAATCTGTTTAAAGTAACTGATGGTGAATTTTCAAAATATGTATAATAATGTATGTACATACATATAGTTTGAAAAATAATAGAAGTTTTTAAAAAAGTTATTTCAAAAAAATTTCGGAACAAATTAAAAAATCAGTGAAAAAGGCGCGCTCCGTGGCGCCCCCCGGGTCTCGGCGCCTCCCCGCATTGCAGGGTCTGCGGGCGCGGTAGCTACGCCACTGATATACATACATACATACAACCAGCAGTGTGGATCAGTGGTTAGCTTATTATGCGTTCGAGCAGAGTGGTCACGGTTCGATTCCCACTAATAAAAAAGTTTTTTTTTAAAAAACCTTTTTTAGTTTTTTACATAATAAAAAGATACATATATAAATTATTATTTTGAATAAAAATACCAATAATTTTATTTTACTACCGTCATCTATGTATAAAACTAAAGACTACATAGACGTCACCTAGATTTCAAATTTGCAAACTTCACACGCGTTTTAAACGATATTTTATCTCTATCGTAATGGCGGAGGATCCATTTACTTATATTGATGACCAAAATCGGCAATATGGCAAAGTATGAAAACGATCGGATAAGAGGCAAATTTTTTCCTGAATTGTAATCGTAAAGGAGGTTTGTAACAATTGGTCAGACCTTAGTTTGTGACTTCAGGTCGATCGTTTCCGAATTCGAAAAATAATTGTATTACATGAAGTAATAACTGGAGCTTAATCGTGACATAAACACATACATATGTACATAATTTATAATGAACTAGCTGAACCCGCCATTGATTTAAGTCAAGATAAATTTATATGAATCGTTTGGGGGGCATCTTAAATTATTAGAAATTTCCTCCCAATTACTTTAAAAACATATTCCGATTCGAAGGCAGTGAGTCTACTATAGCACAAATCGAAAAATCTAATTCTTTTCTGAAAATTTAATACCCGTCAGATGTCATATACATATGTAAAAACCAACGTCATGTTTAAACTTTTGCATGACCCCATATAAACTTAACAGTTTTCCGCTAGTTACAAAGCTTTACTACGTATATGTGAACTTCTAGAATCTGCATCACCCATGCTTGGGTCCTTGCGGCTGGGTACTATCCTTTGTCTGTTGAATATATGTACATAGGTACTTACATACATACTATCTACCGCCTTTCACTTCTCAATTTACACTTGCGCTTGCATTTGACACTATCTGTCCGTCTGTCCGTGCCTCTGGGCCTTCCCCTCACTTCTCCCTCCCTCTCTTTCTCCATTTGACGTCTAACTAAAGGCCCGATCACGATTCGATTCAATTGCATCGTTTATGCAATTCGATTGAAAGGGTGCTCACATTATATGAAACTAATGTTGAAAATATGGTTTTATTTCTTTAGCCAGCAGCTTGGCTTGGTCGTTGAGTTTCTGCCCAACACCGAGATGCGCCGGGTTCGATCCCATGAGCTGACCTCGATTGAAAAGAATTTCAGTGCTGATTCAGTGCAAATTTTCTCATATTTAAACCGGTGCCACGACAAAACGTCCCCAGACAAAATGGCGAACGACACAACGTCCCCAACAAAATTATAACGCAGCATAATGTCTGCGGAAAAAATGATAATGCGAAATAATGTCTACGGACAAAATGATACAGAACCATAGCTCGGTCTTTAAGCTTCTGCCTAACACCGAGAGGCATCGGGTTCGATCCTATGAGCTGAACTCGATTGGAAAAAAAATTTCTGAGTATATCTGTAGTGCTGCTGGTCAGACCTGGATATTTGTGCTCCAGGTTGATCGTTTCCTATCAGAGTGCCAATTTCTCTGATTTCATTGTTGAAACGGTTCCCGATTACAATTGGCTAAAAACCTTCCTACCTCCTATGTCACCACTGTTTGAGTATGATTAATGTACAATAGAATTTATGTACAATTCATAGATGTATCGTTGATTTGCGAGTTTTCAGTGTTTCGTAATTCAGCGACTTGTGTTATAAAAATGCTGCATTGTTTGTAATTGGCCAAGAAAGCGCATTGGGGTTTACCTGTAAGGCCTTCCTGATATAAAATGTAATAAAAATAAAATAAAATAAGTACACTATGTGGAAAATGGTACAAAATAAGAATTTAAAAAATAAAACTACATACATTCAGATATGTATAATGTATGCAATGTGGTTCAGAAAGAAGTTAATTCAGAAAGCTGATGCCGGAGACCGTTTACGTCCGTTGCGTTGAGTTGCATTTCACCGTTGCGTTGTGCGCTTATTTTCTATTTTTATTTGGGATTTTCCACGACCGGAACTCGCAGCAGTGTTTCCGGCTTTCCGCCGACGTAGACGGGATTCGCGTCTGTCGGAAAAACTAACTGAAAACGGTAATTAGGATCGACGGGCCGCGTCCGGTCCCGTGCGCTCGCTTTTCATCGCTGAAAATTTCCGCGGGAAATTTTATTTTAACGAGCTCGTTAAGCAATAATCATACATCACTTACCGCTATAACGAATCTATCGCAACTTCGTAAATTCGCGCAGCTTTTGGACACCGCCGATAAGTATTTACGAGCTCGAAATTCAAACAGTATATGTATACATACATATTATATAAGCGATGACGATCACTAATGCATTTCAGTTTGCAAATTAAAATCAGAAATCCTCGAATTTCAACAATATTATTGTGTATATAAATTAATTATACAATAATCATGAATTTTTACGTATAAAGATCATTTCATACTGGCAAGGCACAGACAGACGAAAACTACACGTAAATAACAGTACGAAAAGTATTCTTTGGTACAGTCTGAATGGAATGCGTAATATGTACGTGGCGTGGACGTAGCAGTTCCGAAAAAATCTATTCATACTATACAGCAGTACATGTCACCGTAAAGTATCAAGTAGACTCGGTTTTCTTAGGCCACCGTGGAAGTATTCACACACACGACGTGACGTCATAGTAGCGAGTGCAGACGTACTAACGAAAGTGCGCATGTGCATATTAATATTTTCAGAAACGGCATATTGTGACAATATTGACTCGATGATACGACGCAAGCAATATTTCGCCGTCACGCAATATTATACATATGTATATGTAAGTCGATTTTTCCTTGCACTCGGACAAAACTTGTCGGAACGTGCGCTACTGTATAGTATGAATAGATGTAGTATTTTATATGCACTGCTGTTGCCTTGCAGTACCGAATAGTATGAATAGACCTTAATATGTAGGTAAATATGTCTCCACACGAAAGTTTCATACTAATTAAATTAATTCAATAATATTATATTAATTATATTAATTCAATAATATTATATTAATTATATCAATTCAATAATATTATATTAATTATATTAATTCAATAATATTATATTAATTATATCAATTCAATAATATTATATTAATTATATTAATTCAATAATAATATTATAATTTTTGGCCAAATTATAATATTTACGTACAATATATTATATGTACATATGTATATACATATTATTAATAAACAGTGACAACGAAACACAACATTAAATAAAACGAATATTTAGAACGCGTGAGCTTTCGTCGAAAGCTCTCTTGTCGTTTCCATACCTTTGAAAGTGTGTTCATTAGCGATATAGCAATTAAGGCTTTTAATATCGTACAATTTACGTTTGATCCTTTGATGTGCAAAACAAAAGGGAAATTTAACCGAAATTTTCCGACGTATATAAACGCATATCGTTATTATTTAGTATTGAGAAATGCGGCAGAAAACCACCTTTCAAAACCCGCAACTTGTATATTATACCATGTAGTACCGAAATATACATACAATTTGCTCAACAATTTAAACGTCGCAAAACCAGATGATTGGACAGCAAATCGATCGAATTGCGCAAAGATAATGACAGTACATATGCGAAATATTTTTTTTTTCGTAATCATCGGAAACAAAGGGGTCATCATGAAACGAGTATTGTGCGTAAAAAATAAAATAAAAATTGTACCAATATTTTATATAAATATATATATACATATGTATCTGACCGGGTTATACTGACGACCGGTTTTCGTGCAACAACCGGTATACACACAGTATCTGTATCTACAAAGACATATCATTAGCATAATGAAATCGTATCCGGGCGCTTATCATCTCGATGAAATTCTCGATCTGATACAATAACACACACGTGAATGTATAAGAGTATATCGACATGTGTAGATGGTATTTGTAGATATGTAAGAAGAATTAATTCGAGTGGAGAGAACATGAATAAAGGAGGTATGTAAAAAAAGTGTACCATTTTATATGCATCGTGAACAATGTATCACTGCGTTTGATATGCGTAATTTATTTCAATATATAATACATACATACATATATTCACGTGTTAACATATTGTGTCTAAAAATGGTGTTAAATGATCAAAAGCACACGCGTGTCGACAACTCGTTATGTACAAACCCTAGTTACGGTTGCTTCGCGACCCGCTATGGGGTTTCCCATGGGAACGTCTACGTGGGAAGGGTATCATCACTCCTTTGGCCCCGATTTATCCCCGGGGATGTTTCACCGCTTCTTGTGCCCCACCCTTAAGCCTGAGGGGACCTACAGACCTTTCCACACAATAAAATATTAATCTAAACTCGAACACTTAGGGGGCAGTATCGGCCGAGTTCAATACATCCACTCTAAATTTACATAATTGGATAATTCTCAATTTGAATTTGGTTTATATGTATTATATATGTTTATTATAAGATTTACCATGCATAGAATGAGACGATCGTACTTGTTTGGTTATTAAAAAAAACATCTCTGTAAATTTATTATAATTACCATGTTGGGGCATCATTCATTCATATCATATTCGTGCGAGTATCTTGTATTGTTTTCTCAATACAAATGTACTTTTTGTACATACCTGTGAACAAAAAAAATGTATATTAAAATAAATGATTGTTAATCGTAATTTTGAAGAACGATATATAGCATTTAAAATCGTGAAAACCATTTTTGAAATTTCGAATGAAGATTATTTACTATCTGCTGTATTATAGATAGTTTATAAATTATTAATAACAATAAAATTACCAGTGTAACCTGACAGGTTGACTCAAAGCGTCACACTAGTTTTACAAAACAAAATAAATAAGATAACAAAATAAAAACAATAAAAATTCCAATCATTCATCTCATTCAAATAGTCTTGTGTTGAATCTCAAGAAACTAACCAGCTCATCAATATGACAATTGAACAGGTCCAAATGCTCATCAATCACATTAAGGAACTGGATAGCCTTTACAAGAGACGAGTTATTGAAAGCAATAGGAATAGGTTGAAAAAGTAAATGATGACGCAAAGCTCTACCGCATTCAGGCGTTGAAAATTTTAATACCAATAAAATCGAAGGGTTGTCGATTCTTCCCTTCAATACTCCAAAGAAATATTTTTTGGAAATGGCAATAATTCTTCTTGAAGATAGTGAGTCAAAGGCTAGCATACTTTGTAAAAAGGCAGTGTGAAATAAATAGGGGTAATATTTATATTTCTTCATATAAAGGCATCTAATAAAATTTTTTTGAACTCTTTCTATCAAGAGAGAGAATTTAATTTCAGTGGCACTCAAAATTACAGACTCAAATTCCAATATGCTCCGGACAAGCGAACAATGAAGTAATACTTGGATCTTCGAAGTAGTATATGTATATGTATATTAGTATTATAAATTTTATTCTGATAATGTACCCGATCATATTTCACTATTATATTATCTATAATTGGGCGAAGATTTGATTTTACGATGAATCGAAAAATAAACAAGGCGACTTGATAAGAGTCCCTATATGTCGAATGGGTTGTTTCTATCCATAGTAATTTGATATGGGGAAATCAGTGGCGGGGCGTAGAGTAAAAATAGTCGGATATCCGTCAAATAAATTAAGGGCTAGCCTGGTGAAAATCGTTTGGGCTTCAGGCCGCGTCCGGATGATTGAGGAGCGCCGCGGGTCGTTAAGATTGCTGAAATGCCGCATCCATCAGCGGCAACAACGGCCTCAAAACAACACACAAATCTCCACTAGTTTTGTAGCAGGGACGCCGAACCGGTCGTACATCACGTCGAACGAAGGGAACCCTTCGGAAAGTTTGAGCGCGAAAAATGCCACGGTCGTATTGCCCTTTGGCCAAATTTCGCTTCAAAGTGATTGAATGGGTCCGACGAGGCATATTGCGAACTTTGCAAACCATGACGATCATCCTTGGACCTTAATTTCATTCGTACATTGAAACGCATTCATTTCCGCCATTTTGAATAGTCAAATTTACTGAAAACATTGTTGTTAGAGTAATTTCGTGCGCGGACATCTGGCCGAATGGACACTTGGCCGATGGACGTTAAGACGACCGAAATTTGGCAGAACAGACATTTGGCCGAACGGAATTTTGGCCAAACGGACTTTTGGCCGAACGGACATTAGGTCGACAAACATTTTGACGAACAGTCAAATTATTAAATTATTTTTAATTATAATGAATTATTTTGAGTATTACTTATTTAATTACTATTAATTATTTAATTATTACTAATCTCTTTATTATTATTAATTATTTAATTATTATTAATTACTTAATTAATATTCATTATTTAATTAGTATTCATTATTTAATTATTTTTCATTATTTAATTAATATTCATTATTTAATTATTATTCATTACTTAATTAATATTAATTACTTAATGAATATAAATTATTTAAATTTATTTCTACATATATGAAAAAAGAGATTAGAGAAAAGAAAAATTAACAATTTGCAACGATATTAATTTAATTTATGGCTTATTTAATATTAGAAATAGATTTAAACAATTAATAATTTCACGTGTGTGTGAATCTGTGAGTTGGATGGCTAGCTGTGATCACGTCAATCTGAAAGACGAATCTGATGAACTTTTGATGATTTCGTTAATGATTTAATTCCTCAAGCGTTCCACCAACTTGAAATTTCTCGAGACCCGTTTGCCCAACTTTTTCAGTGTATTTCATCATCAAGTTTGTATATACATATGTATACAAAACACATATACGAAAATATTTTACATCGTGAAATACTTATTTTACGAGATGAACATTAAGTATTGAAAAAATATAACAAGAATTGATTTCTTAACGTTTTTAAATATTTTAAAGGTGTGTTAATTAATAGCTTAAAATCTATGAATGATCACAATATGTTTCGTATATGAAAGACATTACATTACAAAAAATTGTATATTTATTTATTTTTATTGCATTTTATACAAGGAAGGCCTTACAGGTAAACCACAATGCGCCTTCCTGGCCAATTACAAACAATACAGCATTTTTATTATACAAGTCACTGAATTACGAGACACTGAAAACTCGCAAATTAACGAGACATCTATGAATTGTACATACATTTTATTGTACATTAATCATACTCAAATAGTGGTGACATAGTAGGTAGGAAGGTTTTTGGTCAATTTTAATAGGCAATCGTTTCAACAATGAAATTAGAGAAATTGGCAAACTCTGATAGAACGATCAACCTGGAGCTACAAATATCCAGGTCTGGCCAGCAGCACTACAGATATACCCAGAAAAATTTTATTTAATCGAAGTCAGCTCATGGGATCTAACTCGGCGCCTCTAGGTGTTAGGTAGAAGTTTAACGACCGAGCTATGCTGCTGGCTGTATGTAATATACAAAACCCCATCTCAAGCAGACGAAAAGTTGAGAAAACGAGTCGGAGCCATTTGCTTACTTCAAGGAGAGTTAAAACTCGTATGTCGGTAAAATATCAAAGCGATCAGAAAGTGGGTAAAAATCAGCAGGCAAATTTTCCGGGCCGAAAGTACAATCAGTGAAACTAATAAAAAACTTGTAAAAATTCTTAGTTCTGCTTCAAGAACTACATTTACACGTTTTGCACGTATTCGTATATTGTCAACAGGTGCACGTGTGCTCTAACAAGCCCTAGTGGTTGGAATTGATTTGATTAACGATTCCGCTACCGAATGTGTCTACTACCCAAGCAGTTTGTTCAAATTCCATACATTTTACAACCGCTTAAGTTACGTACGACCCATTAAACTGGGCCTAGGCGTGTAGTAACGAGTCATCCCTATCTTTACGCGAGATTTACGATCGCGATTTTCGAGATAAAACAATTCGATTCTGTCGAGGCATTTTCGCAACATTGTTGCTTTTAGCGAGCAACTGCGTGTCCGATGCATGTGTTTTGCATGTTTTATGTTCGCACATAAAATAAATCAGCTGATGGGAGGAAGGGAAGGGGGGTGGGGGTGAGTCGTAATGAACGTTTTATGATGGTGTTATATTTTACGTACATCCAATAAACGGTGCAAAAATTTTCACTATGCGCCGGTGCAATTAATTGGTTGTTAGTTAAAAAAAAAACTCTTCATTGGGTAATTGATGTCAATAAAACGCGATTTCATTCTATCATATATATGTACATAAATAGATATAATAACGTAGTAGCTCAAAAGGATAGAGAAGAAAAGTTGAAGCAACAAGAGAGATACTGTAATTAGAATCTGAATATTACAGAATTATTTGGTGGATATTTCATCTTTTTCATTGAAAAGTTCGAACAAGGTTGGCGGGGGCATGTTATATTAAATTATGATTATTGATTGTAATAATCAGCAGCATGGATTAGTAGTTAGCATACATGCTTTCGAACATAGTGGTCACGGGTTCGAGTCCCACTGGCTGCTGCTGGCCAGACCTATGTTTGTGACTCTAGGTCGATCGTTTCCTATCCGAGTGTGCCAAATTATCGGATTTTCATTGAAACAGTTCCAACAAATTGGCTACCTTTACCCATTTTTCGCAAGTATGTAAATACAAATAAAATTCTAACTAGTAATGGTTCAAAAGGACTGTGAAGAATTGGTGAAAGCTTATAACTGGTAGAATATTGATGTCTAGTATTATATGTAGATCAGGATGTGAAGTTAAAACTCGATTATAAATTTTGCGATCTATCGATACTATCTATGTATAATATAATATTTAATTTAAGGACACGTTTTGAATGATTGAAATTGTGATTTTCTTTTGCCTTTTAAAAGAGATTTCTAATAGATAAAAGGAAGAAACCGTGTTTCGTAAGGTTCTTCTTCTCTGGATATCTTCTCAATTCAAAGATTGGATCCAGTTTGTGTTAGCATATTTATGTACATAGATACATAATCAAACCAATCAATAAAAATCCCAGTTTGTTAATTTGCTAATGTTGAGGTTTTAAGCCTAGGTTTCTGGAACTAAATATCTTGGATAAGTACTTCAAATAAAATCATAAAATTGCAACAGCAGGAAGTTGATCTAGATTTATAATATCATCATTATCATCACACAACTCTTTTCAGCATATTTGAAAATAACTAATACATTAAGCTAACTGGGAAATTGAAAAGTTCTTCAACTTCCAGTTTTTGAACTCAAGATTATTTATTATTTACTTGATTCTCACTGCGTATATGTATAGTAAAATATTGATTTATTACATATTGAAACGCAAATTAGCGGTTGATAGGTACATATGTACATATACATATATTCCTACCTATGAATATACATATTTAGTGATGAGAAACCTTCGCGAAACAAGAACGATAAAATCGCATGAGTGAAACGTGGTTTTCAACACAACACATTTTCTAAAATGTTAACAGATTGTTCAGCAAACTCATCGATCATTTCACATATCGAGGTCAAAAACGTTACATCGCATATTTAAAAAAATATACAAACACATTTTTTCTACAATATATGAAAAGCAATGTAAAAAAAACCAAATCAAAAACTTTCAACATTTTAAACGCTGATGAAATTTGAGGACATTTCATAGACAAAGGAAATTTTTAAATGTTTTACTATGTATAATTTTTTTTACGTTTTTTTTTAAACACGAGTAGAATCCAGTGCTTCCGAAATAGTATGCAGGAATTCGAAATTAAACAATGCCTCAAAGCTCATTGCATTCTGAAATAGACCAAATTGCTCCTCTGGGAACTATTCAGCCTATTTTAAACGTTGAAGCGGGCATTACAAAAATCCACACACAAAGCATTAATCGAGATTGTTTCAATTTTATTCACGATTTTCAACAAAAATTCCCACTAGAACTATTTTAAAAATTATGAATTTAAAATTCAAATTATTTCGATACAACTACTCGCAGATACTTCGTGAGGATCATACAGGATGGAGCGAAAACAATTAGATGATTAATATATTTCTAATAAACATTTTAACACTTGCTGCACTGTGATGAATAGCCAGTGACCGGGACATATATTTTATTTTATTTCTCCAAATATACTGAATGCAAGGACTTCATATTTTATGTATTACTCATCAAAACCTCCATGGTTCGAATTATGTCATTATGAAATAAAAATATTGATCAATATATGTACAGAAGTAATTATATTAGCGGGAAGCTCCTTGTACACATGCCTCACAAATTCAAAATATAGAGAGATAATGCATTCAGTACGCTGCGCTCAACAGTCAGTGTGTGAATGATATCCACTTTGGAAAGACGGCTCTGTTTAAGCCGTTATTTTATTAATTTTTAATACACGATAAACTGATTTTTATGACTTAAACACCATAATTATTCATGCAGAATTTACATCATTTTAACTTAAAACATACATTTTTAACTGGACGCTTGGCGTCCAGCACAGTGGCTGGTGGATTTTTTTTAACACAGTAAGGCGAGTGTTAACTGAAAAGTATATCAATATTTAAATGAAAATAAACTAAATAGTATATAATTAAATTAAATAACAAAGCCATTATTTGAAGATGAGATTAGCACATTGTAGAATATTGTCCACCATTTTTCCCAAGACAATATCTGAAATTCAAAATATTTACTTTTCAATGTATGTGTCTCTTTTCATGATAATAATCGTACAGAGCTTTGTTTCCACGAAGCTCTGTATCCATATGTACATATAAATATTATTCACGAAAAGCAGGGAAGCTTTTCGAAATATCCCGATTCGGGACTTGAACGAAATCGAAATATTATCATGAATGGGGGTGGTGGGGTAAAATAAGTTTTTTTTTATATATTTTTTTCTGTCAGTGGAATGAGGGGTCCTATGCTGAGTCACTGCCACAGATGCGTCCCGTTCGATCCGCTGGGGAAATTATGTCTACGATCAAAGGTTCCCCTCTTCAATTTTTCGCGTTCTGATCGCTTTATAACAACAACAGCCCACCCCGCACTTTTCCGGGCGACGAAAGCTCTCCGAGAAGTTTTCCGAGGCCTTATTGAAAACTTTGACAGGGACAAGGGGGGGGAAAAGCTCGCGTCACCTATCCTTCCCCATTCCCGATGTTTTCACCTCCCAGAAATAGCAGAGAAATGCAGGTGAGTGCAGGTGATGGAATCACGAAACCAATTAAGGTATAAAGAAAACTCGATTAATTAAATTTCATACAGGCCACCAGTATAATTAATTAAATTAAATACAGGCCACCAGTTATTTAATGTTTTGTGAAATATTTCTCGAAATGAAGAAAAGTGGACTTTTCTCACCTTCAAATTTATTTCTAAGTAATATTCGACCTATAGATTTCATACCACTGTTTCGGCTATACATACATATAACGGTCCAATTGCCTTATTTTGTTCAAAACTTACACTTTTAATAAGGTTTAATATCCATATTAAACCTTATTAAAAGTGTAAGTTTATTATTCTGTTTATGTTTTACATTCCTAATGGAAATGAATTATTATTTATTTTTTTGGAAAAATATAATATAAAAAGGCAACGGAGAGTTATTTTTAATACGAATTTAAAATATTTATTTACATACATATATGTAAATAAATAGCAGCAGCAGCATAGCTCGGACGTTAAGCTTCTGCTTACCGTCAAAAAGGTGCCGGGTTCAATCCCTGAATGAAGATGAATTTTTCAGAGTATGCTGTTGGTCAGACCTGGACTTGTGACTCCAGGTTGATCGTTTCCTATCAGAGTTTGCCAATTTTCTCTGATTTCATTGTTGAAACGGTTCCCGGAAAAAAAAATTGGCTAAAAATCCTTCCTACCTACTATGTCACCACTATTTGAAATTTGATTGATGTACAATAAAAATGTATGTACAATTCATAGATGTCTCGTTAATTTGCGAGTTTTTTCAGTGTCTCGCAATTCAACGACTTATAATAAAAATGCTGCATTTGTATTTGTAATTGACCAGGAAGGCGCATTGGGATTTACCTGTAAGGCCTTCCTGGTATATATGTAAAATAAAAAAATAATAAAAAAATATACTAGGAAGGCCTAACAGGTAAACCCCAATGCACCTTCCTGGCCTATTACAAACAATGCGGAATTTTTATTACAAAAGTCGCTGAATTACGAGACACTGAAAAACTCGAATCAAACGCGTCATCTATGAATTTTAAACTTTTACATAAATTTTATTGCACATAAATCATACTCAAATAGTGGTGAAATAGTGGGTAGGATGGTATTTAGCCAATTTTAATTGAGGAACTGTTCCAACAATGAAATCAGACAGAATGACAAACTCTGATAGGAAACGATCGGCTTGGAGTCACAAATATTCAAGTCTGATCGGCAGCATTACAGATAATTATATATTTTTTTCAATCGAGGTCAACTCACGAGATCGAACCCGGCGAAGTCTGTCAAATTCTACATAAAAATCAACAACGGCAATAAAGAAGCGCATTCATATTTAAGGCTCACATTTAAAACGCGAAACCGATAAAAGGCAAACGCAGAGCTCGCATCAAACGTCTATAAATACATATAAAAACGTTCAAATTGCTCAACATCTTACGAATTCACAACGTGAAAGATACACATAATATAAACGTAATAAGGCAATTTCGAATGGCAATACAATAATTCATCCTCGCCCTATCTATCCATCGGCGAACGGGTTAAATTCCAACCATCACACGTGAATTATTCCGAGTATATTCAGATAGGTACCCAATATAGTAATATAAATAAATAAAAAAATAATCGAAAGTCATATAAATGCACGCATAATACAACTAGGTATCACTGGGATGAAAAAACGAAACGATTTGTGTACGCGTTCGTACCTCTTTTTAACCTTTTAACTGCCTCAATTAATCTCACAAATCGCCATTAGGGGCAGCGTGCACGCGTTGCAGTCACGTTACTTTAGAAACCTCTTCATTATCCAATTTTTTTGTCGACTTTCATCATCATCACTGATGAGTCATTCCAGAGTATGAAATTACATACAGTGATGGACTGATTGTATAGGTATAATACCATTATAAGTACTATACACTTGTAAAAGCTTTGTATAATATGTATAGGAAAATGATCGAATAAAAAGAATGCCTAACAGGTAAACTCAACGCGTTTTACTGGCCAATTACATACTAACATCGATAAACAATTATATGTATACAGTACTAGTGTTGTACCCGATGACATATCATCGCATGGGTGTTGGCATATTAAGTTATTAAATAACAAAAAAATTAAAATCAATGTGTTATCTGTCATGAGTTCCATCCCCACGCGGTCGATTTTTTTTCAAATACCTTTTAGCTATATTTAATTTAATATTTACATTTAATTTTTCAATACGAAAAAAAAGTAAAAACTACCTACTTACCCACATGTAAAAAATATAAAACATCAATAGAAAAGTTAATTAATTAAATACATTTTCAATAGATGTCGGTGAATTCTCAGGCAAGCGGAAACATTGGTGGGAAAGAGTATGCATATAAGTTTTTTTCTTTTCTTATTGTATTCGTATATACGTTTTGGCAGAGGTTTGGCTGTGACCGTTATCTCAGACAGATAGACAGACACACAGCCACACAAACACACAGACAGAATAGCGATATTATATGTAAGAAAAAATCTATAGTACTTATATTTCGAGAAATATAAGTACTATCGATTTTACAGAGTGGGTAGCGTATTCAAACCATAATCAACAAATTTGAGATGTTATAAACTTAGAAATATTTTATGAATTTAACCGGATATATTGGATAAATAAAAATACATACATACATACTTTTAAGTACCTCGCTTATCAATGTAGTCGACTAACCAGTAGGGATAAGACACACCGTTGATTTGTGGCACACCCAATTTAATAAGTAACACCATTGATTTATAGCACACCTTAAAAACTGACTAACCAATATTGTAGGACACGTGTCTTCAACACTTCATTGTTTTTAAGAAGAGTATATAAACTCATTACTAAAGAGCGGACCAACTTTGCGTCGTTCATTGTTCATTGTACGTCATGCTTCGTTCATTTTTATGATGAATCTTTTTTTTATGCTCTCTAGCTTTGTAGTTTGCCCTGTTTCCTGGAAAAAGCCCGATTCCGGTCCTACCTCTACTCATTACTGTTAGAATTTAAGTTAGTCATTACCATCGACTCCGAGAGTGGTAGTCATCACCATCGAGACTCCGAGAGTAGCAGTCAATACATTAACAGCAGAACAAAGTTACATAAATAGTGAAGCAAAGTTAAATTGAAACAGTTCAACGTATCTCATTTAAAGTCTCCATTCCATAATTAAATTCTACCAATAAGATAAATGTAACGTAATAATAACGACAAAGAAGTCTTGGATATTTAACCAAGTACATATATATGTAGTTTAAAAAAAAAGAAAAATTATTTAATCTTTCATTGGAAGGTGACAATACAAGAGTCAATGCCGGATGGATATCTTTTTGTAATTTATATCATATATAAAGGACTCGCACAATATTGAATTGCAATTTACAAGGCTTTAAAGTCGGAAAACAACATAAATAAGTATATACATACATACATACATATAGACAGTATTCGAGCAAACCTTTGGTCGCAATTATTTATAGAAAAATGGAATTAAAATTTGTATGAATAAAATATTTTTGATCTATTATAAAACATATGTATATGTACACATGTACATATACATATACATACATATGTACATACTTTGACCCGTATCTTTCGCGTTTCAACAAAGCAGTTTCATTGCGAGTGCGGACATACATTTTGTTTATCTTCTTTACACGGCATGAATATTATTCGTTATTCATTTCGGACGAAAAATGGCGAACAAGCCGATATATTGTTTTATTCGCAACATGTCAAAAACATACACACAAATACGTTCGCGGGTAAAAGTCGAAAAATAAACGAACGCAAACTTCCCCAACATGCGAACGCTTACAATAATATCGAGTAGGCGGATGTAGAGGGTAGAAGGATATATGTACATACATATGTACATATTCGTTCGATTCGAAATCGAGAAACCTACATTATTTCATATTTGTGTTCATTTCTTGGGCCAATTTAAGAATAATTTATATTGAAATAACAAGATATCGATTCGACGTGTTTGCTTTATGATGGAATCGTATATGTATTTTTGACGGAGTAGTATGAATAATTTGTTACCGTTTGAATACACATATTTCATTATAATAAAATGCTATAAAATATGATCCATTTCAATATGTATATTCCTAGAATATTATCAAATATATGTATGTTATTCAGAAATGTAAAACTATATAATGGATACAAATTATATTGTATTTGTATGTTTTATACACCTAAATATATGTAAATATTTATAAAAATGTATATTATAATGGGTATTCGAAATAAACCGTCGCTAAAAAACTGAACACGAAAAATGCAGATAAAAAAAAATTTCATTGAAAAAATAAAATTATAAAAAAAATTCACCTTTTCGTGTATCATTGAATTATCAAAGTATAGTAATTGATGAATTATCTTTCGTTAATTACATTGAGCACAAAAAAAATACCGGAGTGGAGACTAATCAATCTTTACTAAGTTTGACCCACTGAATTCGAATATTTTTATTTTTTCTGTAATATTAAGAGCTAATTTTTCACTTTACCACATATAAGGATTGGTTTTTTATATTAATATTTTTTGTTTTATCGAAACGTACTAATACTAGCGGTAAATGATTTTAAATTGAGTAAAAAATGTTGCTGTTTATGAAATGTGACTGTAAGAGCGAGATGAAGAATAGTGAGCGCATCACTCCATCTCACTCGGTCACGCTCATTTACGAGCGATGAGTTTAGATGAAGATTTCGTTCAGTTAAAATAAAAATAAACTATATTGAGATTGAAAATCAATCCTTATAAACTGGTAAATTTGCGAAATTAGTTCATAATTCATTAGGAAAAAATGTGCAGAATAAATAAATTTTTAATTCGCTATATAATTAATTATACGTTTATAAAAGAAATAAAAAAAATTACAATGAATAGAAAAAATATCTGACTATTGATTTCAAAACTCACTTTTGGAACAGCAAGACCAAAGTTTGAATTAAAGACGGCAAATGTCAAAAATCTGTAAAATATGCACATTTTTTTAAGCGCTCATATCTATGTAACGAGAGCAAGTTCAGAAAAATTATTGTTATATTCGAATTCCGTGGGTCAAATTTAGTAAAGACTGATAATTCTCCACTCAGGTAATTAAAAAACGTTTTTTTGTTGCTCAGTGTAATTTACCGAAAAATGATGATGAAATTTAAGACCATTTAAAACACAAAATGTCAATATTTGTTATAAATACATACACACATGTACACACATATGTGTTCAGAAATTTCAATCATAACTATAGATATTACGTTACATGATTGTAATGTAAATTTATATATTTTAATAGTAAATGTATACAAACATGAAGCTTCAACTCAATAGTGTACGTTTGTTGATTTTCCATGAAAACTTTCATCAGTTGAAAGCGTATTTGTATTATTTAATGGAAAAAGCGCCTTCTGAATAATACATACATACATTGGCATTTGCATATATGAATTGACCAAATGTAAAAACAATTTAAAATTTATTATTTTTATATTACACGTATTACCTACATATGTTCTACATATACATATATACTACACGAATTCACATTTTCTGCACACAATTGTCAAAGTAAAAATAATTATATTTCAATTATAGAAATGAATGGGGCGGTACGAGCTTCAGCAGTGACCCAATATAAACGTAATAATTCTTATTCGCTATTATGTTGCCAAAAAATATATGTGGGACCGATGTGACATAAAAAGGAGAAATTGGACCGCGCTGACCTGGAAAAATGTATGCGGAAAATTCATCTCCCCGCCTCGGATGAAAGTAAAAATTTTTCCATGACATTCGTACACAATTATTTTTTCTTCCGCAAACGTCAAGTGACGAAACGATTACGTTCCATAAAAAATATGTACAAATAAAAAAAAACAATCGCACGAGATATACCAAAGTCGAGAAGACGTACTTGTGTTATATAAATCACCAAGAACAACAATAATATATTAACTTATGGGGGAGGGATTTGGGTCATAATGAAAGAAGAAAAAAATATTATAATGGGGAGGAGGAATCGGAGGGATATTTGTAACAAGTTTCTTGAATAAAAAAAAACGGGTCTCCAGTCGCTTCCAATTTATCAATCGAGTCAGTAAATAACGGAACCAATAAGCTAATAGAAGCAAGCCTGCAGAATCCCCGAGGAGCAAAGAGGAAGGAAAAACACGAGGAAAATTCACGTGTACGACGGAGACTTCATTTTAAGCCCTTACGAGCGAATATACGTCGCATTTATATTTCGCAGAGTCACGAAAGAGGGTTGCGTTGAAAATAAAAATACATATATGTACATATATAGTGTCATCGATTAATAAAACCGTTTTCCGATGCGTCGAAAAGTTCCAAGGAAAACTGTTTCATCGCGACCGTGCCAAATTTTCAGTTGTCACAGCAATAATCTTGAAATATCGGGCAGCAAAATGGCGATGGTTTTATTGCAATTTCGTGTCCGCGTGGATGCCGTTACACTATGATCTATCTACCGTAGGGGTTTTGGACGTGTTGAATCTGCGCTTCTCAAGCGATGTGATTTTATCTGGCGCAAATAAATGGCTCGGATGAGTTTTGCATAATATTTCGAATGTCGAAGAGTCTAAATGGGAATCGAAGTTGAAGCAGTAAACAACAGCATACGTGGAATATTATTAACAAATATTACAAAACAAGATATAATAGGAAAGTTCGAAATATTTCAACATGGTACTGCCATGAGAATGTCGGAATTTGACCGGTAGAATTTCAATATAGACTAGCCATTCGATTTATAAAAGGAATAGTTGTAGACAAATGTACCGATACTTTGAGGATTCGACAGATTGAGAGCCGTTTCAATCGGAATGGTTTATAGTTGTGGGGTTTTAATGAGCTTTCAAACATATGTACGTACGTATGTACATACAAACAATGGTATAAGAGAACAACGACCAAGACTCAACGTTCGAGATTCGACTAAAACATTATTTACTAGCAATTGCCCAGCATTTCGACCGTGCTAAAAGAGAATTGAATGTTCTGACAATGTACAAGCCGGTGGTGTTGCCATGGATAATAAATCCTAGCGACTTGAGGACCGGTTGCCAACAGATAAAACGAACACACAAACACGATCTACATATACGGAAAATCTCGTCAAACTTTGAGAAAGGGGAACGAAAGCATTAAGATAAGAGAATCGATCTTTTGTGGGCGAAAACTAGCGGACCAGCACGTATCGGTGCGACAAACAAAGTCGTATGTCATTTTGAGTGAGTTGGATCGACTACTGAAACTTCCACGACGAAACATTTTGGTCTGAATTCTATGGGTCGAAGCTTTAATAAGTGATTATAAACAATACATCGAATACATTGACGTAGAAATACATTCGAGCTGTTATATTTGAAAGTGGCACAAGTCCACTTTTATTCATTTAGCCAGCAGTATGGCTTAATGGTAGCGTGTATGTTTAGCACCAAGTGATCAGTGTGTTCGATCCGCCATACTGCTGGTTAGATTTGGGGGTATTTGCGACTCCAAATCGATCGTTTCTTATCAGAGTTTGCCAATTTTATCTGATCATTGCTGAAACGGTTCCTCAAAATTGGCGAAAAATCATCTTTCCCGTTGTCACAATCTTCGTGTTCTTCAGCTTCTGGAAATACAGTGATTTATGAAATAATAAAATGCTGCATTGTTTGTAATTAATTGTCCAAGAAGAAAGACCAATTGGGGTCTTCCTGAGAAGCCTTCCTGGTATATATAATAATTTATTTTATTTAAAAAAAAATCAATACCACAGAGACTTGACAGGTTGCCCCAAAGCGTCAATGTGATTATAATACAAATAATAAAAATCAATAAAATTATAAAAAAAATAAAGTAAGAAATATGTACACAAAATAAAAACAAAGAAATAAGATTGAAAAATTTATATCGTGCTATTTAGGATGTGTTCCACCAACTCAACATAACTGGCATCGAGGTCCAAGTAATGTGCCAGTAAGTTAAGGTGTCGAACAGCTCTCGAGAGGGGGGAGTTCATGAGCACGTTTGATTTAGCCCTAATTGGCAAAAATATATCATGTTTTCTTAAAACTCTATATGACGTTTTCGGAAATTTTCAACACTTTCTACACTCGCCACTATGACGCCACGTCATGTGTGAATATTTCCACAATGTCTAAATAAATCCGATTCTGCTTGATACATTTCGGAGACAAGTAATATTAATAGATCGTGTCGGTTGCTGCTGTTACGTATACGTCACGTATATATTACGGAACATATGAATATATTGTACTAAAGAATATTTTTCGTACTGCTGTTAACGTGCAGTTGCCAGTATGTGCTGTACTAGTATAAAATAATGTGTATATGTACGTATGTATGTTTTGAAATATGTACATATATAGCAAGCTCGTTTCTGGTAATTCCATAGGTAAAACGAGTCAGATTACTCAAATTTAAGAATATATATATACACACACACACACACACATATATATATATATATATATATATATATATATATATATATATATATATATATATATATATATATATATATATATATATATATATTATGTTTAGCAATAAAAAAGTCGTAAAACGAATGTAGACAAAGCAAAAGTTAATTTAAGAACACTTTCAAAAGAAAATGTTTATATTTTTACGAGACGAGTACAAACACACGTAAAGGCATATTACCAAAGTTTTGCACATGCACATTAAATATATGTGTCATATTGTCATTTCTTCGCATGATAAGGTGATGTGGAGGGTCGTGGGAGACGCAAGAAGAGGTGAAGTCGGGAAGAGAGGGTGGGAAAAGTGTTAGGGGGTTCATGAAACTTATTATCTAAAGTGATAAGTTTTATCCTAAACGAGTAAAAGCACCCGAAAGGCCGAGACAATGGGACGACTCTCTCTCTCGCGAAAATCACGCGGCAATAACGATAAAAGAAAAGTTGTGCATTTCGGGAGAGCGAAATGACGAAACGAACGGACACTTTTCCGGGAAGGGACCGGCCTTATCTAGTTGGCGGAAAATGGAAAAACTTCGCGCGTCCCAATGACCGGTGCAAACATGACGTCGACGAAAGTTTTCCGCAAATATTTCACTTTGAACGAGGCGATTTTTCGCCAACTTCGACAACTTGTTATCTTATCTGTGTGTACTCACTGATTATATATTGCAACCCATGATTTCGGATTCATAATAGACTCTCTGTCTAATCAGATTGAAATTATGCTCACCTAACTTCGTAAAACTTCCTTGTAAACATCATTTGTCAGACAATATAATATATTTATATTGATTTTGAAATGCTTTTTATTATTACGAAATTATTTTCACGATACATCTTATATCTATTTTAATAGCTACTGATCTACTGATCATTCTCTATTTTATAATTTAATTTAATTTGGTTAGTAATCATAGTATTATATTATTCTAATGTTAATGTACAGCATAATAGGAAAAAGAGCTTACAATTCTTAGATATACATATGTACATATGCATTTTTTTTTGTCAAAGCATTCAGCTACAACTTACTTCATACAAGACACATATGTACACATCTAAATCGACTAATCAATATCAATATGAATATAATGAATTGTAAGTGGCTGGCAAGAAAGTCGTCACTATTAGCCTGCTGTCATCACGTCGATCTGACAGACGATTCCGATATAATTTTAATGATTGAATTTTTCTAGCGTCACATCAAAAACATGTACAGTTTACTTTAATGATAGCTAGTTACCCCGTATGTCGGTAAAATATCAGAGCGATCGGAAGAATGGGAGTGGTTCAAAATCAACTGACATATTTTTCGGTGCGAACAAACATCAAGTGAAACTAATAAAAAGTTTATTATATAGTTTTCAATTTAGACCTATCTTGGTATAATATTGTGCATTTCGTGATACTTTAAGATAATGTATTTTGAAAGGCTTCAGAGCTCAATATTAAGGAATTCCCATAAAAAACAATACGGGCTTGGGTCGATTTGGGGCGAGCGTCAAACAGTCAAAACGATCAAAAGCGCCCCGAAATTTCTTAAGCTTTTACATTAAAATGGTATTGTAGAAATGTAATTCACACGTATGTAGATACACTTAATCATATAATATGAATAATCCTGTACATTTTAAAATGTGTAATACAAAAGTATTTATATTTATTGAGATCAGTTTAAATTCAATGAAACAAATCACGTAAAATTTATGGAATCGATGTCCCTTCGCCTATTGTTCCTAAGAAATAATCGTCCCCAATGTATGTTTGTTAGCCAGCATTGTGGCTTAATGGTAGCGTGTATGTTTAGCACCAAGTGATCAGTGGGTTCGATCCGCTATACTGTTGGTTAGATTTGGGGGTATTTGTGACTCCAAATCGATATTTTCTTATCAGAGTTTGCCAATTCTATCTGATCATTGTTGAAACGGTTCCTCAAAACTGGCAAAAAATCGTCTATCCTGTTGTCACAAATCTTCTGTATTTATTGCATGTACAATTTGTAAAAATTATGTACAAATCTAAAATCCATAGATGTCTCAATGGATTAATTCTGTAATTAATTAATCAATTGTTCTTCGACTTCTAGAAATACAGTGATTTATAAAATAATGAAATGCTGCATTGTTTGTAATTAATTGTCCAGGAAGGCGCATTGGGGTCTTCCTGTCAAGCCTTCCTGGTATATACATATCTATGTAAAAATAAAAAAAAATTCGGGTGTGACCAACGCATGACTTTATCTATGTATTTGAGGAATATAAGAAGGTTACAAAACAAAATTCGATATTGAACTGATGACTATGATAGCGATACAAATTGAGCGCAAATGTATGGAAACTTGCACAAAACAAAAGATCTACTTCCGGTTGTCAGATTTTGTTCAAATTTCTTTTATTACTAAAAATCACTGAATTGAATTTGAATTTTTTCGTGACGAACACACATGTTTAAGGGGTCGAAAAAAATAGTGGAAGAAAAATCGAACAAGAGTAAACTGCCACTTCCGGTTGACAGATGCCTACTAAATTTTATAAATAACTTGGTATTAAGCTTAAACTTCTAGATATGAAATTTCAGTTCAATAAACCAAAAAGTTTTTGAGAAAAACATAAAAAACCTCGATTCTCTAGAGTAAAAGTACTACTTCCGGTTCAGATAGAAATATTTAAAAAAATTAAGGTTATAAAAATTATTATTTCTATCATATTTTAAAAATTATTATTTCTATCATATTTAAAAAAAATTCATTCTGATTCAGTTAGTGGTTTGGGAGATAATTGAATTCAAAAACTTAAAAAAAAGAGGACACCTATAAGGGGAGGTACCGTTTCCGGTCAACTTAAAAATTTGAAAAAAATTTACGTCGTGTCGATAAAAATTTTAGTAACGGATACTAAGTTTCAGTTCGATAGGACTAACGGTGTTAAAAATATCCCCAAAATACACACACACACAGATACACACACACACACATTTTTTCTAGATCATGAAAACGTGATCAGTGATCGATTCTGAGTTCGAATCAGTCAAAATCTCGAGTTCGAATTTTCGCATGATCACAAAACTTCATCTATTGTTACTACGTACAAAGATATTATTGTTACTACGTACATAAAATAAAATATGTATATTGGGAGGGCCGCTTATGTACCGAGCCGTTTTGACTGGACACCGCTTTGTATAATTGATTTCGAATGTAAAAGATATTAAGAAATTATCCCAATTTCGTTACATTATTTCCGTAACTATCTTATGATGAATTTTTGCCAAAGACTTTTAAATACATATCAAAACAATGAACTACATATACCTATATATCATATATGTATGTAGGTATAAAAATGGATCAATAAACTGGATTATTATTAGTAGAGCCCCGTGTCGTATAATAAACCATGCTTCCGACAATTTCAACAGCCTTCTGAGAAACGTACACAGGTACGAGTATATATGTACATACATACATACATACATATGTATATCATTGAAAGGGATCGATCATTCATTAAACGCTGTCGAGACGGAGCGGTCAATTTCGAAATAAATAATTGATTTTGCGTTAAAGGAGAGCTGACAGGGGCGTGCTGGCCGCAGCATCAGCCCCAGGGCACCGCAGAAGAACTGTTGCACCGATGATGATGGATTGTTCGATGACCGGATGTGAATATGCCACTTCTAAATCAGATTTCGTCTACGATATATTTAAGCCAAGCAGTTTCTTTTCCAAGAACCTTGTATAGTATTCTCGGAACAGAAACATCTACAATAGAGAATCATCGCAGTGGGGATTTGAAGAATACATATATGTATATGTATATTAATAATACCGACTATGAAATAATCGTTTTAGATAAAATCTTCATAAAATGTTATCAGATGAATCAAAGAGGATCCGGAAAATCAGTTTTTTATGAACAGCTATCACTATAGGGTAATAATCAGTTAAAGTTATATCCATGTGTTTATAAGCCTTGTGCTTTATTATACTTAATATACATATGTACATATGTATATGCACTTAAAGTTATTACTCTTTGTCTGAGCGATGTGATAAAAATACAGAGAAAGGATGAAAGATCCTATCCAGGATTAAGTATTTAAATATGTATTATGTGCTACGTAAAAAGTAATCGCTATAAATTGTGAGTTTTTGCAAAATAAAATTTATTTATTACGACATTTTAATATGAAGACTAAAACATTTCATATTTCAAAAGTTTTCTGCCTCTGTTATTATGTAATAAAATATTTATTATCAAAGTGTAAAAAATATCAAAGCACGTCTTATGTACATGGAAACAAATCGACAAGATATAAGAATATATAATATAAATATTTTAATGTGAATATAAAAATAAATTGATTCAGATTAAAAAAAAATTCTAGATTCGATTAATCTTTGTAAGAATACAAGATTAGTACAATTTTTGTGAAAAGTTTGGATTTTTTTTTATTCTCCAATAGGTAGTCATCTATGGAAATATTAATATTAAATATTATTATGAATTTTAAATTAAATTCAAGTAATGGTGAAAAGGGAGAGTAAGTGGCTAATGCAATAGGAGACGTTTCAACAATGAAATGAGATAAATTGGCAATCTCCGACTGAAGAACCAGCAACACTGGATCAGTGTTCAAACCCGTGACCCCTGAGTTATTGGAAGTATACGCTAACCACTAAGTTGGTTTTTATACTCAGTATCTATCCCTGTTCACGTTTAGTTTTCCATTTAGAGTTGTACATAGAATCAGTACAATTTATTGTAACACTAGCTGAACCCGGCATGCGCTGCAATGCCACAATAACACATACAATTCCCGTTCCCGTTCCCATTTGTTGGAAAAATGCAGGCAGCGAACACATTTTAAATTATTCAATTGTTTGTTTATTTTACCCTAACAACGCAGGTGGCGACGCGAAAACATTTGAAATGATTGCGTTGCAATGCCACTCATTCCCGTTTTGGGCGATTTTTTTTACAGTAAATGCAAACCGGACATGCATACAACAAATCCTGAATGTTCCATCGTAATCGGTTGAGTGGTTTAGGAACTTATACGAGACACACATACAGACAGACATTCATTTTTATATACTCGTACATATATAGATTACTAGTTGTTTTACCCGGCTTCGCTCAGTATTTGTAATATAAACAACTTAAACATGGTGAATCTAATAGTAAATATTCATTTGTTTTTTTAATTTATTTGAATCGAAAAAAAAAATCTACCAATCGAATCGTCATAGAAACTGACTTGCTTTTTATTTCCAACCAACTATTGATACAAACTTACAAAGTCTCTTTCGAAATTATATATTAGATGTATTATACATATATTATACCAGCATCCGGCGGCTCCCCCGGCGCCCTCCGGGCCTTGGCTCCCGGTACCCCCCATCCCCCGTCCCCATGTCGTCATGGAAATTTTGACTTGTTTTCGAAGTTCCCAACCATTTTCCAACCAACAATATTTACATACATACAAAGTCTTTCGAAATTATATATTACATACAAATAAAATCAAAAATTTAAAACAAAAACAAATCAATACTAAATTTAATATTCCAATAAAATTAATTAGTACACTCACCCACCTGATTCACGTTTTAATTTATACACTTTGAGCGAATTTGCGATGCGCCGAATACTAGTCAGGTGTTAGCGATCAATTTGCGCACATTAACATTTAAATAGTCCACCCCGTGTCCCGTGAATAGAATTCAAAGGGCTACGTCAAATCCAAACCTACACGTTTGAATTTCCCTTAAATGCAAATAGAAACGTACACACACACCCCACTAACTAACAACTACGATGCAATAAACTACATACAATACAACATAAAGCAGACACTCTCAACTACATAGCCACAACTTCAATTAAAGATTTCGGAAATCGAACGATTTTGTATTCAATACACTACCGTTTACTCTAATCGAGAATTTATCGATTAGATTGAACCCGTGACCACTCACGTCTAATAAATATAGTAACCGTGAGCAATTTGTAACTATGTGTGTAGTATGTACTAGGCACAGTACTGGGAAGGGGATAGTGTAATAGTTGGAGTGCTCGAGCATCCAGAGACGGTGTTGGTAAACGTGAGATTTATGCTCGCAACATCACAAAGCCACGGTAAATATTTGTTGGCTAGGTGAATAAACATTGTCTGTATGTAAGCAAGTTTAGTATGTATGTATGTATAGTACCTACAGCAGGGGATGTCAATACATTTAAAAAAAATCTAAGCACACTCAATCTTTTGAAAATGTGTCCTGTTTCAGTTGCATAAAGTTGATACGATACAATTAATCATTTGAAATCTACTACTTTATGTCACGCAACCCTCTGTTATCTTGGAAAAGAGTACTGTTCAATTTGTTCTCATTATCATCACCACCATTCACTGATTGATGAATTTGTCTCCAAAAACTCTCATCCACATCCTAACTCAGTCTACCTCTCTCACTTGTGTGCTTTTATATTTTTGGGTATCATTTCAATAATTTTCTTCTCTCCATTATGTTAACTACTCAATTCAAACCTCTCACTGAATGTTTCATTTACTCTTTGTTATACAATGATCAAGACTTCGCTGAGCATATAAATTGAAATGTATGCAGCATTTTAGAATTTAATCAAAGCTAAATACAATGAACTGTCATCACTCCCTTGAAACAACATGCTTGGCAACTATTTTTATATTTAGTTTATAATAGGAAGGCCTAACAGGTAACCCCAATGCGCTTTCCTGGACAGAAACATTGTACATTTGATACATGTATTATTATAAAAATTATATACACATCAATTAACATTCACAGATACATATATAGCTAAATTTGCAGCATTTTAAATAATTCAGTAAATACATATCAATTAACATGCATAGAGACATTGAAGGTCAAATTTGAAAATTTACAGCATTTTATACAATTCAGCGAAATTCAAAATTCGCGAGAAAATGGGTAAGGTTGCCAATTTGTTGGAACCGTTTCAACAAAAATCAGATAAATTGGAAAACTCTGCTAGGAAACGATCAACCTGGATTCACAAATCCAAAGTCTGACCAGCAGAAACCAGTGAGATTTGAACCCATGATCACTTCGTTCAAAGCATTTTCTGGTAACCACTAGTCTATTCCGGTGTATAGACTTTTTATCTTACTGCCTTGAAATCTAAACTGAGATTCCAATCTAGTAGCATTGAACTTAAGTAGCCAAATGTAATTTCTTAGATAAAAACTAATAAGAAGTAAAGATAAGATCAAACACCAATTATTGATTCCAAAATTGCATTAAAAAAGAATATTTAGTTTGAAATTAGCGAATTAAACGTATATGAGAAAGTAAAACAGCTGGTAATATTAATTTCATCTGAGATAAGAGTAAATGAAAGTGACAAAAGTAGCTTTTACCACTGTTTAATTGAGTTGTGTTTGGATAGTTAGCTGTCATCGCTTCGGTCTGACAGAAAATTCCAATGTAATTTTTAATGGTTTTGTCAATGATTAAACTTCTCTAGCTTCATGTCAGAGACATTAGCTTACTTCAATATTAATTCACCCTAGTATGTCGGTAAAATAACAAAGCGGTCTAAAAAATGGAAGCCATTCAAAATCAGATCACAAATTTTTGACGGGTGGGAACAGAGAAATCATTTCACCGGGTAGGAATGTCACCGAGTTCAGTGATAAAGTGAAGCTAATAAAAATATTCTAACAAACAAAGTCCATATATTCATTTCCCTCTATGTAGTATGTAGTGATTTATTTACTTTAGGCAGCTTAAGTGTCAATTGACGACGATTTAAATTACGTAATATACATACGTATTCCATAAGATCTTGCCCTGTATTCGATCTCACCATCCGTCTGTCGATATAAACTTATAAACTTGGCCACCTGGGTTGAGAGCGACTCTGGCACAGTACCTACAGGTACTTGAAGTGTTTGTTCACGAGGATAAAAAGGGTCGAGTCGAGGCGACACCTTCGTAACCTTTTCCATGTTATCGTAAGGAGCGTGCATTCGTTCGAACGTGTTTTGTTTGTTGGGTGTGCGGGCCTGTCTTGCGACACGCGTTGCAATTATGCGATCGGTTCAATTAGTGTCGATTCGCATGTAACATGGGAGATGTTAGCTTTGATGATACCTGCAGCTTCTTTGTCGCACCCCAGATGTAAAATAGCGCATATGTAACCATCATCAAGCCATTATAGTAATGATTTGAATATACTAATTAGATTTGTGGTGAGTGATAGTGTCTCTCGGATTATAGTGGTGCTCGTAATGCTAGTATAATACCTACACACATATACTATAATCTATTAGTGAATTAAAAATGTATATGAGAAAGTGTGAAAGCTTATAATATAATGTTCATACGAGATAAAAAGTAAGTATTATAACTGTTCAACTAAGCAGCGAGCTGTCATCATGTGGATCTGACAGTCGATTCTGGTGAAACTTTGATGATTTCGTTTGTGATTGAATTCCTTAGAGAGGAAGTGGTTCAAAATCAGCTCACGAATATTGCGCCATGTACACAGTCAGTGAAACTAATAAAAAGCTATGCAATTTACGTGGAAAGTAGAAAAGGGGAGGGTTTGTTTATAGACAAGTTCGATGGTTCAAATGGTTTAAATCATAACAAAAGTCTTTTTTTTAATAACTTCACTCTGTTAGTTCAATGAAACTCCTGCTTGTAAGAAATTTATGATTTGGAACTACTTTAACTCTTCAGATACATAGAGCGGTTAAATCTATTAAATTATCTGTCAGATCGAAGCGATGACAGCTAGCCATCCAAACGCGGCCGTCTACCGCCCCTTCAGACCTAATTAAACTGGTAAAAGTTACTTTTTCCATTCCCATTTACTCTTATCTGATATAAAATAAATTATAGAAGCTTTTATAATTTATTTAAGTTTTTCTATAATATCTTATTAATATATAATATATTATTGTTCTATAAGAAATTACAATCCAAAGCTTTTCTTGTAGACACGTAGATATAAACACCATATATTTATATCTACATATGTATGTCACCATATTTGGAATACTAAATACTTAACAGTATCCGTAAAAAGTTTTTGAATTTTGAAGGTTTTGTTTTCAACTTTTATACACTCAAGTAACGCCGAGTAGTTTTTTTCAATATGTGGATTGAAAAATTTACACCGTATTATGTAAAATCGTTATCTAGAAGTAGAGCAATTATCAGAACATATTATTAGAACATATTATCAGAACATATTATCAGAACATATTATCAGAACGTTGACATATTGTCTCAATTTTAGTGGTCCTAAATTGAAAACAGGATATTTTCATTATGGAAAAACATACATTATTTTTAAATTTATCGATTAAGATATTGGAATAAAGATAAATCTCATATTTTTTACAAATTTAGTATAATAATAATTGTCATTCGAACTCGAAGATTGTGACTTTCAAACTTGTCATATATAAATACGTAATATACTGTTCATACTTTAAATCATTACTATATGTAGTAGTGTTGATAATAATTCACATAATAATTAAATAATTCAGAATAAACATATGTATGTGCCGTAGAAAGTAATTGAGATATCCTTCATCCTTTCACTTATTTTTCAGAATCATACTTGTAATCAGTAGTATGATTGTGAAACAAAAAAAAATTAAGAGCTGAATATCTCAAAATATATGTACTATTATATTATGCATACATGCTTCAGTACTATTATGCATACATATTTCAGAAACCTCAACTCTACTTACATAATGGAAAACTACTACACAGTACATAGTAATTTCCTTATATGCAAATATAATGTGTTTGTATCTTTAGGCGAAGTTTATACACATATATAAACATTATTCGTGTGTTTGCGGTCAGGATTTATCATGCCGAGAAAAAGCTGTCTTCCGTAAAAAGAATTTAATAATAAGCGAAATAATTTTGTGTGCGCGCCGAGCGAAGAAAAGCTCCGTCAGCTGTCAAAAAGAAAGGAAAATTCTTGCCCGTCGTCGACGACGATTTTCCGCCGAAAACTTTTTCCCGGGACGGACCCCCATTGCAAAATTGACACGAGTCTGTCGTAAATAAAACATACGCTGAAAGTTATGACAACCTTTTTTGAAATTTATTTTCATCTCGTGCCCGTTTATAGGACACGCCCGCTATATATATTATTATTTTTTCCTGGCTCGCCTACAACATTATATTTCTTTCCGGGAACGTTTATTATTTTCCTCATTTCACTCCCAACTTTCCAAACCCGAATTCAAATTTATCGACAATTCTCGTCGTACGTGCAAATTTTCCCGTTACAAAACTTTACACCACCATTTGAGCATATCATAATGTGGTTTAATTATATTGCGTCCTTACGATGTTACAAAACATTGGACGAATGCGCAAGCATGCTCGGTTTTCGTAAGACTCACGCTACTCCGGATCGACTATACGTGGTATTACAGCACTTTATCTACCCTTACAATGTTTGAAATCTTATACATACATACGACTCATCCAAAGATGGACATTGCAATCCGGTCGATAATTTCAGGTCACGACTTTGGCTCGGCTGCACAATCGGTGGATGCAAAAATTGAGAAATCGTGGTACGGGAAGATGATTGGAGGGATGCTGCTGTCTGGAATTCCCACACGAAAATCTCAGACACACTCAAAGTCTCAGTCGTGTCCCGGAAAATGGTCCCACGGTGCGTTTTCGCTTTGTCCGCACGCAAATTGCCGGACCGAGAGAGCATTCCTGTTTAATAAACGATAATTTCGGAAGCGCAAACTGTGCGGAATGCTCGCGCCCTCGTCGCCCGAGGGGATTCAGGCCTCTGGGTCTTTAGGATAAGACCTAACCACTCAGAATTATACTCATCCCACTGAACCAACTGTCGAAGACTCCACGTGTGAAGGTTACACCAGATCTATTATTATAAATGAGTGCTGCAAGTTACCTACACATTAGTCAAATATTTGCATACTATTTTTCAAATTAACTACACTACTTTCGACCTACTTAAAATTTGAAAAACAAGGATTAAGATTTTATAAGTATTGATTATTCGATTCATATACATATGTATGTACGCTGCTGCGAGATATGGGCCCAGATCGACAGTCTCCTGCTAGGGTTGCCGATTATCTATAGGTAGATATGCTACCTACTATGAATATGCTACCTACATACTCTGTAAAATGTATTCTTGCAAATTCACTGTAATAGTTAATTGTTGATTATACCAATTGCCCATAGATGATTGTTATAAATACGCTACCTACATACATACTCTGTAAAACGTGTTCTTGCAAATTCACTGTAATAGTTAATTGTTGATTATACCAATTTATCCATAGATGACTATATTGTGTTGATATGTTTTAAATTGCTGTATCGTAAAGATAAGGTGATTCGTGCTCGTCAATCACTGGTTTACTATCGCTGATCATTTGATATCACTTTCGCGCCAAAAAGGCCTCGACGTATGTATGAACAAAACGTATAAAACAGCCAATAAGATATCGCGACCCATCGACCAATGACCGCTCTGTGTTGAGACTGGGTATAAATATTATGCGATTTTGATCCGTGTTTCATTCGGAGCTGGCAGGCAGACGAATCAAGATCAATAAATTACTTCTATCACTAATTCTGCGCGAGAAACCTCTACGCGGCCAAACTACAGTACTTATGTACAAAAATCTGACAATAGATGTCACCCTGGGGCAACCTGTCATGGCACCTACGGTAGAAATTAACGTATAAAATAAAATATTATAAAATCAATAGAATGTTTCAGTGTATGTAATAGGAATAACGGCATTCGAATCTTCTAAAAATGCAAACACACATTTTAAACGTGATCAGGTATCGACATTAAGTTATTCTTATATATGTTTATAATTTAAACTATACACATTTGAATAGCCCAACAAATCATCCAACAATTAAGTTATTAACCCAGATTACTTTGAAAGAAAAGTACATACACAGCTGTTTGAGAACGTCCGATGTGCGCAATTTATTACCTCCATAGAGTGCTTATATAAATTTTTAGTTGCCGCCGCATTCAAAAGGTGAATAATACAAAAGCGAGAGAGCCCTTTTATTAAGCAATTAATCAATAGCCTATATAATTATACAGGGTGGGTACGTAAAAAACGCGCATACACGTCGATCGGGTATTTTAACTGCGGAACCTTAACAATCGACGCAATTAATTGGCGTGACTCGTTGCAAACTCTCACTGAACTATGTATAACGATTGACTATGTCGATTGACACTTCTAAAACCAATTCAAAACGTATACATTTTTAACAATACGTTTCGATCTTAACCTTTAACGCACTTCACGCGTTCAATTCGTGTCCAAGGTAGCATCGACGAACCGGTCCGACGACACGTCTGGTGATAATTTGAATCCCGACGATGCAAAATCGTGTAAATCTGTCATATTTGAAAACGTATAATTGACCGGTTAATGTAATTGATTAATGGTAGATTGAAGTTTGCGATTTATGTATAATATGCATATTTGAGTGGACTTGGGGAAAAAAAATTAAAAGTTGCTCGGCAAATCGCTCGTAGCATTTCCTGCTACGATAATTATCGTTGTAAGCAATTTACCGAGCGAATTATTGCCCTGTATGAGATCTCCTTCACTACATAGTATGTTGGCTGATATTATAACTAAGTGAAAAATAATTTATTAAGACAAGAGGCTCAACCCTTAATATGACGTTGTGCTTGAGAAGACATCTTAAAACCTTCAAAGTACCTTCAAAGTGGACGTGCAATGAAAATTTTATGAGGATATTCAGATCTAGTTCGCTCCAGTACTGAAACTTCACACAATAACAAACCAGCAACATAGCTCTCAATATAGGCTGACATCACTAATTTACGACTTCTTAATGCAATCGTTGGTGAATATGATACTATCCACCGAAGTGAAAGTATGTAGGTTATCAGAGATTATTTTAGCCTATTTGTCTGGTGGCCTGCGCTCATAATCATTTTCATTATTTAATGTGATGTATAAGTAGAAATTTTCTCTTCCATTTGAGCCTCGCATCGATGTTTTGTATTTGTGGCTGGTTCTTATATATTGGTGCTGCCTATAGGTGCAAGACATTCCCTACTTTGTATTTTATTATTTGATATTTTTATTTTATCTCCTATTGTTTTTTTATGATTATTTATAAATGTATATATTATTATTTTTCTCATCTGTCTGCATTTTTTTTGACCATTTAGCGCATTAGGGACTCCTGTAATGCCATAATGATCCAAATTTAAATAAATATAATTTTTTATCAGTAAAGGCACATCGGGTTTACTTGTCAGACATTCCTGGTATATACATATATGCATGTACAACCTATACTAATAAATAAAATTTAATGGTTGAAATCAAAATTGATAAATCAAATACATCCGCCCGCTTCAAAGTTTTGGATCGCGACTGTACGACTGGATTCCCGCAGTTTTTCCCCGAAATGAATATTTCACACGCGATTAAACGTATGTAAATACGTCAGAATCGAACCTGTCGAACGGAAGACAAGACAATGTTCCGGATTTCTAACTAAATTAGGTGTGCAATCGGGCAGAGCAGGCGACCGGTATACGGAAGATCGCCGAATCACGACCGGATTAATGACCCGAACCGAATTGAATCGAACGACTTTGCGATTCCGTTTCCTCAGCACACCCAATACATACTTACATATCATATAGGGCGAGACGAAAGAGCAAGTGGCTATGAACTCCATTTCGACTAGGGCTTATTGGAGTGGGGATGTTTTTATTTTGAAGTTCCTACTCTCGACCGATCGCACAAACAATCAAAACCTCGAATAAAGTAAGATTGAAAAAAATGGTCGAATTCAATCATGTGTAGCAATTTACATACATATGTATGTGACAATTTGAATTATACGATGCAACCAATTCAATGAACCGTACGCACATATGTACGTACCTACAACAGTCGACTGGTTAATCCGATGAACCGGGTGTCTTGGAAAGGTCCTGCTGGCTAATTTGCATAGGCACGTGTCAACCGATGCGAAATGATTAATCGAATCAGTGCCAGTCCTCGCTTGACCGCATCTGAACGTCGAATGAAAACGTACATATATAAGAGGGTGGCTCGGCACTATAAGGGTCAACGTCAAATCGGATGCGAGATCATCGTATTATCCGTTGACGATCAACTGGAGCAGACTTCATACACGACAGCATTGAATGCAAATTTATATGAGACATGCATGAATTGCCAACATTAAACGGGTTTCCAAGGGATTCCGGAAACCCTTTGTTTTAAAATTAAAAATTCTTTCGTCCTTTTGTTTCAAATGGACGATCGGAAGCATCAAGCATAAATAGCAGTTTCATGACATCATTGTTCATCACAATTGCACACTCCGACATAAGCCCTTTGCGAATCGAAACACAGAGTACAAACATACGAACACTACCTGCCATTCCCGATATATCGACTTTCGTAACGTTATAAATCAATCAAAGTTTCGGCGGCTGAGGCCCGCTCATAAATATGCATGAAGTCTCTGGACCCATCAATTGGTTCCGGAGCAGATCTCGAAGATGGGATCTCACCCATTCCACCCCCATGGCCCGTCAAACGCGAACGAAAGTTTCCTTTTTTAAAGAATCACGTAGACGAGTAAAGATCTGGGCGAATCGGCGTGAAAAGGGATTATCGATTACTGTCAAGCGCGATAAGAGGGGCAGGTGCTCTCAACATCGAGAATTGTGCATTTAAAAAAATTGCACATACAAATCAACGAACATATCCCATTCACTTTAAAATATATGTTAAATGAGTAATCGAATTAAATTATAACATTTTGATTACATATACATATTATAACGTTTTTCAGTATTTATTTAGTACCAATCCCGATATAAACCAACATATACTTAACACACTAATAATAAATCGTTCAATACCTACGTGAGTACTCCAAAAAAGGCTCGACGGGAAACGAGCTCTAAAAAGTCCAACACAAAAGGTCCGGTCTCCAAACAGGTGAAGGCCGCTCAACAATAGACCAAGTTATATATAAATACATACAAAAAAAAGAAAAAGAAAAACACCGCGATAAAAAGCAATACACTTAAAATTGCGCAAGTTACCCAAGTATCGAATCGATTAAGTGTTTTATTTCATTTTTAAATATGACGCAAGTTTTGACACTGACATTTGATGTTTTATATCTTCTCTTTGTAATTCCGAAATCTTTCAGATCGATCTTGATAGGTGGATTTGATCACAGATCGGCTCTCGGACCAATTTCGGAGATCACTGACCTAGACTGCAGATTCGTTTGAAACATCAACCGAACAAACAACAATAACCCCAACGGCGGGGTAATTAAGCGTATTGGGTTTCGGGTAATTGAAAAGCGGGAAGTGAGTAGTTTGCGAGCGACCGCGAATCCGCGAATCGAGAGTTGCGCGAATAAGCGGGACCGCAACGCGGAAAGTGAAACATTTCGCACCGTGTGGTCTTGATGTGTAAGAACGATCCAAGCTCGGTCTGCCATAATTGATGTGGCTAAACTTGTGCGGACAAATCGACGACGAAAGTTTACTTGGACGTGTGTGACTGACCTATGAACGTAATGAAGGTACTACGTCAAAATATTCTTTTATATTCATTGAGCGCTCACATATGTGCAGTAATGCGAAGCTTTTAGTTTTTTTGTGAAGATCAATTTTAAAACAATGGAAGTGCTGAAGGGAGCTTTTCGATTGGATGTCTTCCTGTATTTCCAATCGGTTCCAAGCCGTAACTATTAAAGAGACTATATCTCGTCTTATGAAAAATTACCATGGGGAATACCCCAAGGTTCTCATGTAGGTCCTCTACTATTTCTTATTTACATCCAAGATATCGGGTCTTGCTTTTTTCCTGCTATTTGTTGGCGACATAACGACATTCAAATGTTATGCTACATTGGTAGTTTATATATTATAAAGCTTCATGTGGTAAATGAAAAAAATAGTGGAAAAAATTATTTTAATATGAAACAAATACGGAATATGAGCAAATATACGAAAGTTATCTACGTAGAAATTGCGTAATTTAAACTGATTTGATACAACGCGAGAATATAATATTAGGTAGCATAAACATATGTAAGTACGTATATGATACTTCTCATGATAATGTTGGGGATAGTTAAGATATTCAGAATTATTAACATACAAACTTTTATTATAATCAAACCGATATAAATATATCCTTCATTGAAATTTATCATTTTGAAAGTTTAACAGAACATGGGTATTTGATACTACTGGGTACATATATGTACGATAATGCCAAGTTAAGGATGCTAGCAGTAAGATATGTGGTGTCTCATGAAGAAGATTGGGATAAATAAGAAATACAGATACAAAAGGTTCTACTAATCCAGCGGTTAATTTAATTTATTGAAAGTCTCATTTTAGATGTTTAGAGCCTCTGTATTTGATACTACGTACACGAAAACAGATGAAGTGTGCAAGCAGTGGATATCAAACTTCTCAAGATAATGTTGGAAATAATTGGGAGCACAGATAATTATTCGAAACAAGTACTCATAAAAGTCCTTTGTTTTCATACTTTTAAAGCCCAATACCGCAATGTTTAAATTTAGTTGACTACGGTAGGTTTTATGGATAAGCAAAAAGATAAGCTTTCGAAGAGAATTTTGTTACATTAAAAAAATAAAGTAATAAAAGGCAGTGGGGTGACTCGGAAGAGATTAGGCATTTGAAATGGGAAATTTTAGCAATGAAGGAATTTCAACACCAAGGGTAAACGTTTGAAATAGGATACAAAAATGGAATATAATTTTTATCCCTAGAACGATGTGAAAAATAAGTCAAATTTGAAAATAAAATGAAAGACGAAACAATTATACACAACAATAACATTCACGAATGCGAATGTGAATGTCACGTGCAGCCACCGCAGCAAGAATGCAACCTAAATGAAACAACTTTTCGGATACCAATAGATTACCATTCATTAACCATCAGAATAGACTAGTGGTTAGCATATAATGCTTTGAACAAAGTGGTCACGGGCTCAAATCCCACTGGTTTTTGCTGACCAGACCTTGGATTTATCTAATTTTCATTAAAACGGTTCCGACAAATTAGCAAATTAACGTTACCCATTTTCTGGCGAAATCTCGAATTTTCAGTCTGGAATTTCGCAGAATTGTATAAAATGCTGTAAATTTACAAATTTGACCATAAATATCTCTATGGATGTCAATTGATATGTATTTACTGAATGTCGCTGAATTGTTTTAAAATGCTGCAAATTTAAACCTAGATGTCTCTGTGGATGCTAATTGACTTTGTATAATACTTCGTACATTGTATCAAATGTACAATGTTTCAGGCCAGGGAGGTGCATTTGGGTTACACCTGTTAGGCCATCCTGGTATTAATTAAAAATAAATAAATAGAATTACATCTAACCATATCAGCATAATATGATCATAATACATATGATCAAAGAATATTCACAAGCAAAAATAATAATAAAATGAAAAATCGTCTCAAAAGCACAATAAAGAGCCGCTAATAAGGTACACACTTGCGTATTACCATCGCGCGACATATTAAACGCATTAAAAATTTCCGCACGACTCGTTTAAAACATTTAATGCAAAAGTGCGAAAGTGCGGCATTCCACGATCCCGCAGGACTCGTAAGGACATTAATTCGACCGTGTGATTTCGTTTTACGACCACGAATAATACACACCCACCGCTCGAGCAACAATGGGACGCGACGCGATTGAAGTGAAAATCGATCGTCTTCAATCGGAACTATCTCCGATTTTCGGTCTCTACATTCATACATACATGTAGAGACCGAGAATTTCGAATTACGCGAGTGCTAATTCGACGATAAATCTAATTTGGCGGGCAATTATCATGCGAGAGCCGCCACTGCAAATCGAGTTGCGTTCGAGACGCGACACTTTATTATTGAATTTGACCGGAAGAGTTTGCGGAATGCTCACAGGTCGCACTTCCGGCCTAAAGTACACCCCCCCCCCTCCCACCCACAACCACCTCCGCCGAATTCGTCCCTTCCGGGTGAAATGTTTCGGTTTCCGGATGCAGCAAAAAATATTATATTTTTTCATGTGAAAATTTCGCCGGACGGTTTATTAGATTTGTATCTCGCATAAAAACATATTCGAATACACCACGAATATTCAGTTTCATTTAATTGTTATTATCTAAATATATTAAATACATTGTATATACGCAAATTTATAAACCGATGTTCAGTGGTATATGTATATTAATATTTCCAAATTTCTACAAGTATATACATAGGTCTAACCGATATGTATCTCAGTCTATATCTTATTTTATTTTTATTTCAATTGAATATGTACACTCGCCTCTACAGATCGCTCCTAAGCGACGAGTGTACTAATAAAGATACAATACAATACTACAATTAATACAAGCATTATTATATACTGCGAATTAATACAAACATCATCCACAGTGACATCTATAGAGACAATTTTATTATAGAAATTGCGAACCTCAAGACGCTGAATAACTTGAAATTTGCAAGAAAAATTGGAAAGGAGATTCTAATTTACAGGAATCGTTTCAATGAAAATCAGAAAAATGTGTAAACTCTGAAAGAAAACGATCGACCTGGAGACACAAACCAAGGTCGGGCCAACAGCTACTAGTGGGAATCGAACTGTGACCACTTCGCTAAAAGCATAACATGCTAACCACTAGTCCACCCTGCTGGTTAAATATACAAATATGTACATCAATTATCTTAATAGATTTATCTACTGTTATATATGCATGTACATATATGTATATAACGTGTTCTAGTATTGTATTTGTTTTATATTTATGCTAGTTTTGGTTTATTATTATGTTTTATTTTAGTATTGCCTTAATGTATACTCTTTTTCTTTTTTTGTCTAGCCATAATGAAGACTCTGTAATATCACTATGGCAAACGTGTAATAAATAAACAGATACATATACATGTAAACTATACAGTATGTATTTTATATTGTAAAAGGTTAATATTCTGACGAACATAACGCATTCAGAAATTGAACTACACAGGATACAGCACTCATAATAATTAACAGAAAGTAACATTAAAGAAAATGACACGCTGTATATGTACATACATATATATATATATATATATATATATATATATATATATATATATATATATATATATATATATATATATATATATATATATATATATTTTATACACATAATGAAAGCTCCATATTCCAGGGCGTATACATGAGTGCCTCGAGCTTTTCACTGGAAAGCGTTTCATATTCGCTCGTAATAAAAATAAATTAACATTTCACTAACTGGATTGCAACGGCGAACGTGCGGCAACTAAAACTGTGTACATTATAATTAAAAAAAGCGAATAAAACTATTTTGTAGGTTAATTACATATATTGTTAATTTATTTTCACTATACATACAATTATATATTTAACGAACGATTCAATTCTTCAAAAAAGTTTCAAATTCATACAAAAATTCATTCAAATCAACGCAATTTAACGAAGGGAAAATGCCGACAAAAAATCGAATAATACAAAAAACAGGGTTGTATGCAGAAGGATGCACAAATAAGGTGTGAAAAAATGAAAAGTGCCAACTGGCAAATATTTAAATTTATCCGCCGGATAAATTATGCGGCTTTAGCGCAAGCACCGGATTCATTTGCAGAACCGAGACGAAACCTGCAGAAGAGGGGAAGGGAAGATGGGGGGGGGGTGGTGAGGGATGAGAATAATAATAATGAAAAAAAAGCGAAACACCGGCAAGTTGGCAATATTTAAATTTTTCATTATTCGAGCATAAATTTGGCGCCAAGGGTGACTCGAGTGCCCCGTCGACGCTCGGGTCACCAAGATTTCCCGGTCGCGAATACGATACACTTTTGTAATATACATATATATGTATGTACATACATACATTTGGCACAAAACGATCAGAAGAAACTCTTAAAATCCTCACTGTAGCTCCTATTAAATATATTTCAATTGTATTACAGCGAGAATATGCTAAATATCCAATTATTACAGTATTTTCAACATAGCATTGTCAACCATTATTGAGAATAATTTAAACAGGTGAACATATGTACATATATAGTAACATTTTTTTTATTTTTACTATTTATAAAATATACGTAAAGAAAGAACCGGATGAACAGAAAACGTTTTCAAAATGTAACTGTTTTTAATAATACCATGAAATTCGTTGATAACAAGATGGGTAAGACTTCACCATATTAACCTTATATTTATATATGTATATTAGATTCATTTCTACCATAGGTGCCATGACAGGTTGACCCAAGGCGACATCTATGGTCAAACTTTTGTACATAAGTACTTAACATCACAATACAATACAACAGCGTCATCTATGGATAAACTAGCAAAATCAACAAATTCGATATATGATGAATTTTCGAGAAACAAATTCTACATACAATATAAGTAAGCATATTTTTATACAATATGTCAATAAAATAATTCATAGCAGGGGGTACAAATTGTAAATGGAAGGTCAAGTTAACTCCACCGAACTGTCATTGCTCGGCGGTCGAAATAGAATAAAAAGTACAAACACATTTTGGGTAAGTACCTTCCCAAAAACATTACAAAGGTTCTGGTCTATTATATAAGTTAGTATTACATGAGATTTGGAATATATGTACATATATTGAAATCTATTATGTATGTACATACATACATATGTATATAAAGATTAATATTGTTTGTCTGTGTTTATGTGTGTGTGTCTCGAATAGGCTCCTAAGCCACTGAAGCGATTACGATGGAACTTTCAGGATTTGTTGTATGCATGTCCGGTAAGATTACTGTGAAAGAAAAACGGGAAAAAACGGGAACGGAAACGGGAAAAACGGGAATGAGTGTCATTCGCCAGCAGCATAGCTCGGTCGTTAAGCTTCTGCTTAACGTCAAGAAGGTGCCGGGTTCTATCCCTGAATGAAAATGAATTTTTCAGAGTATGCTGTTGGTCAGACCTGGATTTGTGACTCCAGGTTGATCGTTTCCTATCAGAGTTTGCCAATTTTCTCTGATTTCATTGTTGAAACGGTTCCCGGAAAAAAAGATTGGCTAAAAATCCTTCCTACCTACTATGTCACCACTATTTGAAATTTGATGGATGTACAATAAGAATTTATGTACAATTCATAGATGTCTCGTTAATTTGCGAGTTTTTTCAGTGTCTCGCAATTCAACGAATTATAATAAAAAATGCTGCATTTGTATTTGTAATTGGCCAGGAAGGCGCATTGGGATTTTCCTGTAAGGCCTTCCTGGTATATATGTAAAATAAAATAAAATAAAATATATATATATATATATATATATATATATATATATATATATATATATATATATATATATATATATATATATATATATATATATATATATATATGTAATTAAATAAGGTAAAAGCTGTTGATATGCCCAGCGGACAAACAAATGATAAACTTTTTATAAGTCACTAGCAAAATATTTCAGCGATATTCGGACGGGTGAAAGTGAAAATTACCAAGTAATAGTTTACCCAATTCGTTGTTTCCAAATTTAAAACTGTAGATTTGAACAGCGGACAAAAGAGCATTCATATTTACATCTATAGCAAATGATATATAAATTTATTCTATAACCTGGAAGATTTTCATGCATTGAACCATCATTAAACCATTCCCGAGTTCTTCATATAATTATAGAGATTGAGTATTCATACAGCGGTGCCAAAATTTTTATAAAGGTTGGTCACAGCATCGTTTCGAGCGGGCGAACCGGAAAATGTCGCGTTTTAACACCGGCTAAAGCCATAATTGTCGAGTAAATACTGTCGTTTAAAATTAAATCTCATCGTTTTTATCATGTTTGGATTTTTTTTCAAGCGGTCGCGATTCCGGTTTTTACAATTCAATCCTACAAATTCAAATAATTCAAATACATACATATGTATGTACATATATAAAGTGAACTGTATTGAAATAAATAAAATCGATATAAAATACACTTACGATAAAAATCACACATACACAGAGTCTGATTTTACAAAACGACTGATTTCAACCGACATAATTCTTTCTACCACAAAACACATGTTGAAATTTAAACAGCGCATACATACTAGCTTAAGTCAAAGTTTCAAAATTACACAGGAGTTAGACACGCATATTTATTAGATTAAAGTTCGAGCGAGTTGTTCGTATTAGCGTTGCACAAAGTTGCCCAGAATGAGCAACAATAATTAAATACCAACGAGGGGTGGGTGGGAAATAAGGGGTGGTAAAGTGTTGTGTAAACCCCGAGGCTGACAAATGAACACATCAGCATAGCAAAGTGGTCTGTGGACCACTCGACGAGCCTCCAACGGGATATCTCGTCATCGAGGTGCATTTTTGCTACGAGTCTCATGAATAAACCCCTTATTTATAGAGGGTAACCATCTATCTCCCTATCATCCATCTCACACATCGATAGCTCGAACTTCAAAAGGCGCCAGAAAGCTCTCTAGGCATAGTCAAAAGTTTAAACATGCATATTTACAATATTCCTGTACAAATTACTAATTTGGCGTCGCTCGGTGCTCAATATCAAGAGCACATGTCAGACGCTCCACACCCCCCACCCCCCACTTCCCCGAATTTCCTCAACACGATCGTTCGCCACCCCATGTCCTTACAGCGGATGCTTAAAATGCACCCATTGGTCAGAATGTATCGTCGTTGCTCTAATTGGTCAAACGTTTTAGTCCACGTGAACCACTTCGCTCTAATTGTCTTGTCTTGTTCGCGTGTATTTATTTTATTAAATATCTCTAGGCACAAAATATATTCCTGTCCTTTGATTAACTAGTGTTCTGTCCGTCGATTTCAACGGGTGGTTTCGGAAAGGAATTGATACACGAAATAAAATAAAGTTATATGTTATACTATAAATATTTAAGTAAGGTAATTTATAGACACGCGGGCGCACGTAATATTAATCGTAATAAAAAGTGCGCGGATTACGCTCTCACCAATCCAACCCGTTCGAAATGATGAAATAAGTGTGTGTGTGTATGTGTTAAATGACGCTCCACACACCCCCTCCCCCACTTCCCCGCTTCCCCTCGTCTCGAATACTTTGCTCTGATTGGGTGTGTGTCCACGCGTCTGCCACATACCCAAACACATAGTCACAAATCCACAAACGTCACGCCCGTTTTTATATATATTATATTGATATTGCGAATATTTCTTGTGGTACAGGTGTTGCACTATTCACTCTGCCCCTCTTCGGGATATACGCCCCGGTTTAAAATTCAACAAAATTTGCACCCCTTCTATGTACGCGCCCTCACTTCCTCATCTTATTGTAATTCGATCCGACTCGTCGACTTTGTAACCCTCCTCGCCATTCAAGATGCAAATTCGATCAGTTGAAGAACGAACCGTTCGAGTGCGAGCGTTCCGCGCGAATTACAATTAGTCAATGAAAAACTATTCGAGTATTCATACTAAAGTTTATACTTATCGAAACATGAACTATGCAAATAACACAGAAAGTGTTCAATTTCAATTCGAAAATTTTCAACTGGAAAATAGCTTGGATCTTTCACTATTATACTGTGAAGAATATGTATGTATAATATATATAATATATGTATACATTCGCAAATGAATCAACGTGCAAGAACTGAAAGGGATGCTTAGTATAACGTGATCATATTACACGTCTGCGTCGGATCGTTTTTACAAAAGGCAACACTATCGCACACAGCCAAGAGAGAAAATTGTCTAGGAGTCACACATTTAACAAGAGTCAAAGTAAAGATTTCGCGCCTTGTTAGTTTTAAAAGTGAGTTGATTCATGAGGAAAACTCTTTGTATGTTTCGAAGCAATTCGAAAAACCATCTTTTTTCCTGTTGTACATACATACATATTTACGTACGATTATATGTATATATATATATATATATATATATATAGGACGGAAAATAATAATAAAAAGAAATCTTACCTGGTGATTTCTTCGAGTAGTCGGCAAGGATCTGCTGCATAAAATTTGACGGCCAAATAGAGGGTGTGAGGGCCGTTTCCTCTCAATTGACGTGCCAAGCGTCTGCGAGCCTCTAGCCACCTCTGAAACATTTAAAATTTACCGAGCGTCAGAATTTGAATAATAATTACAATAAATATTCAACCGGAAAGGTTTCGAAGCACCGCGACCTGGACAGGAAAAGAGGTCAAGACATGAATATGGGAAAAGAGAGCAGATGCAACATGATCGGTACAGCAGCGTTTATATTCACGGGATAATTAATAGACTTTTATCAAGAGATTCTAAAACGTTCCTCATTAAATTTAAACATATGCATATGTTACAGTGAAATTATTATTTTCAGTCAAATTACAATTCCGCTGGCGAGATTACAATTTTCATAACTCGAGGAATGAGTATGAATCTAAGCAATGGAATTACAAACCCACTTCTCAATGCTAGAAAAACGAATGATAAATAAGTGTGCTACAATGTTAAATAATGAAAAAAAAAGTATTTTTGTAATATCAAAATATAAAAATTAAATTAAACAGCCATTAGTTACAAAGCTACATCGATAAATAGCTAGAAGCGAGGCACAATTCATTAAAATATTTTCTGGGACAGATAATCTACATACATATGTGCATAAAAGTATTTCGGTTATTTTACTTTTTGAATGAATTTTTGCATTGTTTATTTAATAGTGACCTAGAAATTGAAAAAACTGCAATGATCAGGACTACTCATCCTTATTTTCTTCAATTCGAGTGATGTACTTAATCATTCCGTTTACAAAGTCATTCAGAAATCTAATATTTCTGCTTTAAAGATATCAATCAATTTTTTAATTCTAAAAGCATTCTATAAAATAATCTTATAATATTGTAAAACGGGTGGTTATAAATTAACCGGTACTTCATCAATTTCTTGTATAAAAATTATTTATTGACAAATAATAAAGGTAAAAAAGTATGAAATTTTGAAATGTTTATATGTACAAAATTATATCACTCAAATAAAGTTAGTTTTCACGAACACACTTCAGAGCCGTTTTCGGAAAATCCCCTCCATTCTTCCCAATGTTTCCATTTGTTCGATTTTATTGTTTTGTTTTCCCAGTTTTTCCAGTGTTTTTCTTTGTACACTTGTGCCTTAAGATATCTCCACAAATAAAAATCACACATGGAAAGGTCAAGTGAAGGCACATTACCAAAGCGCGAAATTAGCCGACTAGGGATCAACGCTATATCTGCAACTAGTCAGGCCCTGGCTGTATACATACGTATATTTGCTGGAACCATAAATTTTCCCTGTCGTCATCACAGTTCCGGTTATATTCATGATTACTGGCATGATGACTAAATGACATGAAGCGAGGAATCAAACGATTATAACTGTAGGTTCCTTCTTCATTTAAGGGCCGAGTACTACTCATTACAAAAGCGTCCGTTACCCATGGACCACCCCATATGATCAAAATTATAATTCCACTGATTAGCGTCTGTGAATATGCAATATCTGTACTAGAAACATAACTATGCCTAGTGTAATGTGTAATCGGATACCAATTAATTTAAAATTCAATATAATGAAAAGTTATAATTGAAAGTGGCGAAAGTACACCTTGCAGTTCCAAAAATACTATTTTCGTTTGACTTAATTCACAAGTTGTTATTACTTCTTTTAATTCGATATGTGCAGAATCTCGGAAAGCAGAATAAACGTATTACAAGCCACCAGAATTTTTAAATATTGTTAAACGCAAAGCATTATATTTAATGTTTCGCGAGATATTTCTCGAAATGAAGAAACGTTGGAGTTATGCGACTTTAAATTATAACGGTTCATATCTACATTGGTAGATAGAGAACTTAAATACACTTTAAATATGTTATATTTGAAACCAATCATAAATACGATAAAAATTTGAGAATCACCGATTCGCATACAAAGCATCGAATTACACAAAACAAATAAGACAACACCAATAAATATCTGAGAAAAATCGATTGAGTGGATACGGGTACGACCTATTGTTTCGAGAGGCAACGAAGTATATGTATGTACTTATTAACAGGTATCATTGCATTCAGGCACGAGGTTTTCTACCCAGAGAGCGATCGGTCAGTGCAAGAAGCAGAATCGTACGCGCACACATATATTATATTATTATATTATACGCATTTAGAATGCATAACATCATGAATTATTAATGAGCATCTGAAAGAGAACCCGCCAAAGAGTACCTTATAATTTGTGAGGGCGCCCTCATTAGAGGACGCGCGCTTAGCCCTGCATTTTCGACCGTGACCCTGACGTTTGTTGGCCCACCGATCGTTTTTCGAAGTGGTATAATTAAAAATTAGAGGCGGATTTTTATAAAAACATATAATGTATGTATAAGAAGTTTAGGGACTTCTCCCGCTCTCTCACTCTCTCTCTGCATACAACGCGCAGTGGGCCAAGGTCGAATCGTAGATTGCAATAAATCTAAAAAGGATTTTGTATTGAAATATATTCACTTTTGACATTTAAAACATCGTTTGGGTATTTTGATGTGTGATTTATCACCTCGATTTTTGAATATTTTTTTTCTAAAGATAAAAGGGAGATAGCGCATTAGGATTTCAATGGCCTCAAACTTATTACTATATCTTATGTAGTATGTACATACATGTGCTAACAATAGATGAAGTTTTGTGACTGTGCACAAATTCGACTTCAATATTTTGACTGATTTAATAATAATAATAATAAATTTTTATTTCAGGCGATAGGGAGAATAGTGCAATCCCCAACGCCCATATAAATAATAATATTATTGAAAAATATTAATAAAAAATTATAATAATAATAATAAGAACAATCAATCAATGTCCATTTAAGGTCGGTGGAGTAGCTCCATCCATCGAACATATAATGAAGAATGCAAATGAGAAGATGCAGCAACAAGAAGACAATTAGAAGATGAAAATATACAAAGACGTAGAGAGGCCGTTCTCATCCTGAGAATGGCCTCGAAGTGAGGCACATGCCCTTCCACAAACATTTGCGACGCAGATGTTATATTGTACTTTTATCTTCCTCATCGTCGCCCGCTTGTATCTGGTCCATAATTCTCCAGTATAAAGGCTAATACAAAAGGACAAAAATAATTGTCTCTTAACCTCCACACTGCAGTGGTAAAACCATCTTGCCAGCATATTAGCCCTTCGATTTGAACTCGAAACCAATCACCGAAAAAAAATATTTATGTTTGTCTGTGTATTTTGGAGATAATTCAAACACTGTTATTTCTATGATTGCTTATCGTTACGATTTAACTTTTTAAAAAAAAATTATTAAATATTAAGTTGACCGGAAGTGGTACCTCACCTAAAAGGCCTCCTCTTTCTTAATAAATAGTGTTTTAAGGTTGATATTGATAATTATTAGCAGGGCTTTACAGATACTGGGTTCGTTGTAAGAAATTTGTGCACATATTCACTGCCAATTTTGTATACTGACGTTGAAAAATTTACTATGTATAATATTTTCATAACTTTCACATTCAGTGTGTGTGTGTGTGTGTGTAATTTAAATTAATATTTGTAATTAGATCAGAATGACGCACTGATGGAGTCATTATGACCTTGTTTCGATTAAAAACGAAAAATGTATTTTTCATTTCAGTCAAAATTGGTCATTTTTATCTATTTACATATATTTTATTTTATTACACGCATACATATGTACATATGTATTTAAAGTGATCAGATAAAGTTGGTCACGAAAAAACCGAACACGAAAACTGTACCACTTTTTTTTCCATGTTTCGTGCATTTAATTATCTATGTTCGCAATTTTTGGAGCTAACTTTTTGATCAATTTTAACATACATAGAACCATATCTGACTGAAACAAAATGTTTTCTTAAATATTGTACGTGCTTTTCCACATAACACCTAAGATTACTCAACATCATGAAATCAAGACACAATCAAAGAACACATCCAACAACAAAATTAGCATAACATATTTACATTAAAATAATATAATACTATGATTACTAACAAAATTAAATTAAAGCTATTAAAATACATATAAGATGTATTGTGAACATAATTTAGTAATAATAAAAAGCATTTAAAAATCAAAAAAAAATCAATTAAATATTATTCATGCGAAACATATCATTACATGGGGATTGCCCGACTATGTGAACTTAATGATTTAATTCTAGATACGAATCGGTTCCGATCCAGTGTGCAACGGAGAGATATGATTGGCTCGAGGGTTTCCAAGCACTGAAGAAACACTGTAATTATTTCGACCGGAGCAGGTACAAAAGGTAAGAGAGAAGGGAAAAAAAGGGTTTTGACATACGAAATTAGTTTGGCGTTCTCACGGATGCCGTGCAACTATTACAACTCAGTGACGTGTCTCAAATTTCAGCTGAACACCGCACAAAGTCTTCGTGCCATCGCTAAATTTTAATACGTCCACAATTAAGCTGCCTGACTCGTTCGGTTCGAAAAATAAAACGTGTATATAAAATTTTGAGTGAGTTGATTTTTTTCCCCTGAGTCGTCGTCGTATTGACACGTTGATTACAATTTATATCTGGCGTGAAAGTTGTCGCGTATCAATTCACATAATAAATTGCGAAATCCTAATATGGAGTGCTCGTTGTTATGAAGAAGTGGAATAAAATGAGTATTTTCTTCCAATTAAATACGTACAATGTATGAACATAAATGGAATATATCAAGACTGTACAAAGTTTTTCTGTATTTAAAAAATATTGCGAAATACATTGTATATGTACATATGTATGATTAATATACATATATCATAGGAAATTATGTTGATGTAATGTCTGAAATTTTAAATAAAGAATTAAATTATGTAAGTGATTGGTTGTGTGAAAATAAATTAAAACTGAATGTGAGTAAAACAAAAATGATGTGGTTGAATAATAAAAATGTATTTAATGAAGTAAGAATTGATGATAAAATTATTGAAATAGTTGATAATGTAAAATATCTAGAAATCCACATAGACTTCACATAGACACAATTAATTTTAAGGTGCACGCTGAATACATCATTAAAAAATGGCTAGAAAAGTTTGTGTTTTATGTAGGTTAAGAAATATTTTAAGTAGAAAAAGTAAAATTTTAGTCTATAATACAATTGTATTGCCACACGTGGTTTATTGGGGTCTACCTCACGGGCCGGAATGTGAAATTACCGAAAACGCAAATATCGGAAGGCAAAGATCGAAAATCGAAAGATCTTATGTCGAAATATCAAAAAAAAGGGTGCATGGTAAACGGTACATACTCACTTAATTTGCGCGAGTAGGATACAACAGGAACAAGAGGAACAGGCTTTTTCTCCCGTATTCTGCGCGCGCACATTAATACGGGAGGAAAAGCATGTTCCTCTTGTTCCTGTTGTATCCTGCTCGCGCAAATTAAGTGAGTATGTACATAAGTATGTACCGTTTACCATGCAGCCTTTTTTTTGATCTTTCGACTTAAGATCTTTCGATTTTCGATCTTTGCCTTTCGATATTTGCGTTTTCGGTAATTTCAGATTCCGGCTCGTCACGGAGACCGGGTTTATTGTGCCACTGTGCTTAATATGTTTAATGGCGAAGATTTAAGAAAGATACAAAATAAAGCCATGAGAGGTATTTTGAATGTGGGCAGATTAAAAAGTATTAAAATTATGTTAAATGAATTGGGATGGATGAGTATTAGAATTAGTTTAAATCTTAGTACATTTTCTTTTGTTTATAAGTTAGATCATAAGTTATTACCAAAATATTTTAAGGATTATACAATAAGAAATTATACTAGGAATAAGAACAATTTAGTTGTAGGTAGAGTAAGAAAAAATAAGACAGCTGGTGGTGTTTGTCACAGGGGTTTGCTCATGTACAATGCCTTCCCTGAGTGCGTCAGGTCTTCTAAGACCGTGGATGCATTCTTGCGAGGTGCGAGGAGACACCTCTGTGAAGGACAGTGCATATAAATTTATACATAAAATTTTAGAGTTAAGTAATTAAAAATGTATTTTTTAAATTAGCTAGATAGCTCAAATTATATAAATATATAAATAAATGTACATATGTATGATTCGTACATAATATCGTGTTTAAATTGAATCCTTAACATGAATATTTGTTTCTTTGATTACACTGAGCAACAAAAAAAACCAATCTTTGAATTGAAAACCAATCCTTATAAACGTGGTGAAATAAAAAATTTGTCAAATAAATGAAAAATAACACGGAAAAAAAATCCGTAAAAAAAATATATTTTTGACTTTTAAAACTCGATAGACAATTAATGAGAAGTATTTTAAAGCAATGAAGTATAACAATTAATAGGAAAAATAACTGACTATTGATTACAATACTCAGTTTGAGCGTAACAATCCTAAATTTTGAGTTAAAGACCGCAAAAGCCAAAAAACTGTAAAAATCGCGGATTTTTTTAAACGCGCATATCTCGTAAACGATCGGTCACCAACAAAAATCAATATCATATTCGAATTCAGTGGGTCAAACTTAGTAAAGATTGGCTAGTCTCCGCTCTGGTAACTCAAAAACGTGATTTTTTGTTGCTCAGTGTTATTGAATCAACATATTATCTAAATACAATTAAAGCTCCATACAAAATGGCTTGAAAATGTTAATTTTTTTCTTTTATTTCCAATTATTAATCGCACGAGCAACGTCAAGATATTCGGCTGATAATTATCATACTAAAAATGCAGTTGAAATTATTTCTTTATAAGATAGTGCTAATATTATAAGACAGTACTCAAAGAGAATATACATATGAATATAAATATAGAGAACAGTAAGAAAGACTGTGAACTAAGGAACAAAGTAGTAAATAAAAAAAAAATAGGATGATGATTGATAAGAGATAAGAGTTTTAATCCAGTAATGGATGATTATAACATATTGAAAACAATGCTAAAAATCAACAAAATATCATTTTCATTTTAAAAAAATGTAACGGGAAATAGTGGAAGATACACTAAAAGTCATGAATCATGAATAAACGATTATTCCATTTATTTGACTTTAAAAATTAAAGCTACATATGTAGGTACATATAAGTAAATAAGATTCCATAAACAGGTTGTCGACCGCGACCCACAGTTTACGCGTTTTTTTCATAGCCTTAGTAAAAAAATAGCACTCCCATCGGAAAACAAGTTGATCTCGGACATACGGCAAAGACCTTTCATTTTTTCGCTTCACTTTTTTTACTTTATTTTATTTTCATTTAGGAAGAAGAAAATTACGCATTTGCGGCCTCATTATCATACATCGTCCACATCGTGTTCGGGGTCGTTTCGGAAAATGCGAACGATAAAAGAATGAAAAAGGAAAACTTTCTTTGGTGTTTTGCGTAATAAACGCCTCGACTTCTGGCAAGCTCACAGTGGTTCGATAGAATAGCAAACGCTCGACAAAAAACGCCACGAATATTGTAGACCTCCATTGATTTTCCATACTGGCTGTAATGTTTTGATTATATGATTACAAATATGATTATATTTGTTCTGAGGAGCATTTAACCTCACATTTTCCTTACTTCTTCTTTTGCACTATTTTGGGCGTCATTTAAGTACTTTCTCTTTCCATTACTATAGCCTCAAGTTACACCCTTTCAATTTCAATTGAATCACTCCACTATATAGATAAATATGTCACCTTATCTAAATATACTTCACACCAAGTGATTCGTTTTGTGTGTCTCCTCATTTTACGTTTTTCATACTTCAATAGGTGCAATAAACTTAAGGCAACTTTTTGCCATTGAAATTTATCCAAAATTATCTTTTACAAACAAAGCGCCATTTTTTTTTATTATTATTGAAAAACAGCATTCATTTGCCCAAATGCAATTCACGACAATTTCATTCAACTCTTTATCTCCAATATCATATTTCCGTACAAGTCTTAAATTTATTATGTAACTATTAACTATGTACATACTCCTATTGCATTGTTACAGTTAAAACTTCAAATTACTTTGAAATTGTTTCATTATGTTGAGTATTAATTATTGTAATGACACTGAAAACAGCTACATACAATTTTTTCATGACCGTGAAAATAATCATTACTATTACTTTTATATTTCGTTATAAGGAAATTTTAGGAAGTGCATACATATAAGAAAAAAATTCATGCCGATTAAATCAAACCCAAATTATCTAAACGCAATTTGTTTTCGATCATCGACATTAAAGAGTATTTATTTAAAAAATAATATACATATACATACATACAAATAATATACATATACATATAATATATATATGTATATATATATATATATATATATATATATATATATATATATATATATATATGTATATATATTTATATATATATATATAAATATATATATATATATATATATATATATATATATATATGTATATATATATATATATATATATATATATATATATATATATATATATATATATATATATATATGTATATATATATATATATATATATATATATATATATATATATATATATATATATATATATATATATGTATATATATATATATATATATATATATATATATATATATATATATATATAAATGTATATATATATATATATATATATATATATATATATATATATATATATATATATATATATATATATATATATATATATATATATATATATATATATATATATATATATATATATATATATATATATATATATATATATACATTTATATATATATATATATATATATATATATATATATATATATATATATATATACATATATATATATATATATATATATATATATATATATATATATATATATATATATATATTTGGAGTTCGGTCTTTCGTGTCATGTGAGGAGGACGTGCTTCTGCGTTCCTCCCGCTATTACTCGCTTAAACCCGGCTATTGCACGAAATTTAACTTAACCATCTAATCACTTATTTTACTAATTGCATCCTAGTATAATTTAAGTGTAAAAATAAACAGCAAATCGGTCGTAAAAAGCGGTTTTATATCAGTTATTTCGAAAAATTTTGTGCTAATTTTTGTGTCAAATCGGTGTCAAACGAGATACATCTCCCTACCTGAATACAAAAAAAGGGTCCTTCGCCAGCCAAGTCGGTCCCACAGAAGCAATAAATCTTCCACATAATTGCTTCCAGCCAAAAATCTTTAACGAACTTTACTTAATAGAATAATAGCAAACAGAAACGGTGTTTCCCAACTGTCTATCAGTTCTTTTTCATATTTAAATTATATTAAAGTAATTCGTGTAATTTTATATACTTTACTAAAGTTATTATTAAAATATTAAATTGCAAACCGCACTCACATATATAAATCCGTTGTCTCCAAAGAGGCGTCTCACGATAAAGATCTGTAAAAAAGTAGTATAACAATTGCTAATCTATTATTATCATAACTAACTACTTTCACTTACAAAGTAACCCTGTTAAATGGCATGTAATAACTCATAAGTGATCCAAGTGATACCTAGGATGACTATATGTCAAAGCTGACCACAGAGAAGAGTTTATGGCGGTAAGAACTCACTCCTTGAATGGAAATCTCTCTCAAGTACCGCCTTTTTCTCAACACATCTTGGATAAATGCGAGAAAAATAATATCCAAACCTCCAACAAGGTAAGAGTGACGATGGATGATAGCTTAGCTAATAGAAACCTGTATTTAGCCACGTACAATGTAAGAACGTTATCGAGTGAAGGAAGTGTGCTTGCATTAGAGAATGAACTAGAAAGTATCAAATGGGATTTAGTAGGACTTAGCGAAGTAAGACGAAAACAGGAAAACCAAATAATCCTAAAAAGTGGTAACTGTCTCTACTGGAGAGGGCTACCAAATGGTAGAATAGGAGGAGTAGGGTTTCTTATCAATAAGAGAATAGAAAGAAATATTATAGAAATAAACGACATATCGGAACGTATATGCTATGTAGTATTAAGAATCTCGAGCAGGTACACTTGTCAAATCTTCCAAGTGTACGCCCCCACATCTAGCCACCCAGACGAGGAAATAGAAGACTTCTACGAAAAACTACAGGGCGCATACGATAATAGCCGCCACCACTTTAAAATAATCATGGGCGACTTTAACGCAAAAATAGGACAAAAGGCAAACACAGAAAGAGCAGTAGGCAATTTTGGTACCGGCCAAAGAAACGACAGAGGCGATCGCCTCATAGAATTCGCAGAACACAACAGGCTCTTCATCACTAATTCATTTTTCAGGAAAAACACCAACAATAAGTGGACTTGGGAGAGTCCTAAAGGAGACAGAAACGAGATCGATTTCATCCTAACAAATGCCCTGCACTCCGTTAAAGACGTTAGTGTTTTAAGTAAAGTAGATATAGGCAGCGATCACAGATTAGTCCGTGCCAAGATGGCCATTAATATAAATTGCGAACGTAGGAAATTAATAAAAGGATGCAGTAACTCTCCAGATTTCGCTCAACTAAGGTCTAGGAAAAAGGAATTCGAACTCGAACTTGGAAATCGATACGGGAAATTAAACCCAGAAGCAGACATCGAGGAATTGAACACTGTAATTAGTTCGGTTCTAACCTCAACAGGTAAGAAATTAGGTGGTTTCAGGAAACAGATTAAATTAAGCAAAATTTCAGCGGAAACAAAAAACCTAATTAAGCATAAAAGGAATTTAGATAGGGATAATAATAAGCAAGAATACAATCTAGTAAATAAGGAAATTAAGAAGAGAATAGTCAGGGATGTCAGGGATTTTAACAGCAAGCTAATAGAAAATACCATTAAGAATAACCGTAGCCTGAAAAAGTGCAAACAGGATCTTTTCTTAGGCAAAAACCAAATGATCGCAATCAGATCAGAGAGCGGAGTAATAATTAGGAATAGAGAAGAAATCATAGACAGAGTTTACACGTTCTATGCAAAACTATACGAGAACGACAACGGCCAATTCCCCACTCTGGAATCGACACACGGCCAAAGGGTTCCTGCAGTATTGCCTAGCGAAGTAGAGGCCGCGCTAAAAACTGCAAAGAATGGTAAAACCCCAGGGGAAGATAATATTCCCATCGACTTACTAAAATGTGGCGGCCCCCCCCTAATTAATATCTTAGCTAGGCTTTTCAGCAAATGCATCCAGAACCAAGCTATACCAGAAGGATGGAATAACGCAACTATCATTTTAATACACAAAAAAGGCGACAAAAGCGATATCAAGAACTACCGACCCATTAGTCTACTTTCAGCGGTCTACAAGCTCTTCACGAAGGTTATTACAGAAAGGCTGAAGAATATCCTCGACGAGAACCAACCTATAGAGCAGGCAGGGTTTAGGGCAAATTTCAGCACAATGGACCACCTCCAAGTAGTTGGCGAACTAATCGAGCGCGCCAACGAATATCAACGGCCACTGTGCCTAGGTTTCGTCGATTATGAGAAAGCCTTCGATACAGTTAGTCATAATGCAGTACTTAACGCTCTAAAAACACAGGGAGTGCCGGAACCCTATGTGGGACTGTTAGCTACAATATATAAGAATGCCACAGCTTCAGTTAAAATTTTTTCAGGTACAGATAGATTTAGCATAGGAAAAGGAGTAAGACAAGGAGATACAATCTCGCCCAAGTTATTCAATGCGGTGCTTGAGGGAGTTTTCAGGAAATTGGATTGGGATACAGCCGGAGTAAGCATCAATGGTCGCTTTTTGAGTCACCTTCGGTTCGCAGACGATATAGTTTTAGTAGCTCGTGATTCAGCTGACCTACTTATCAGACTAACACAGCTGGACAGGGAAAGTAGAAAAGTAGGATTAAAAATTAACGTAGATAAGACTAAACTAATGTTCAATAGTTATTGCATGCCTGATAGCATCCCCTTAGATGATAAACCAGTAGAAGTAGTAAATAATTATTTATATTTAGGTCAAATAATTGACATGTCTGGTAGTAAAAATGAAGAGATAAAGAGACGTATGAAATTGGGGTGGAGTGCATTTGGACGGATGAATGCTGTTTTTAAATCAAAAATGCCACTCTGCCTGAAGAAAAGGATCTTTGATCAATGCGTTTTGCCAGTGATGACGTATGGATGTGAAACTTGGACACTGAACGCCAAGATGCAAAATAAAATCCAATGCACTCAAAGAAGTATGGAACGCTGTATGCTTGGCATAACGAGGAAAGACAGGAAGCGGAACACGTGGGTGAGAAATATGACAAGGGTAGTGGACATAGTGGATAGAGTGAAGAGATTGAAATGGCAATGGGCGGGTCACGTAGCTAGGAGGATGGACGAAAGGTGGACAAAAGAAGTGCTTGAATGGTACCCGAGAGAAGGCAAAAGAGTAAAAGGAAGACCGCAAGGAAGATGGGTGAACGAAATTAGGAAAATGTGCGGAATGAGATGGATGAGTGTTGCGCAAAACAGAGACGAGTGGAAGCGTGTTGGAGAGGCCTTCATCCAGCAGTGGATGGCGAATGGCTGTAAATGATGATGATGATGATATATATATTTATAAGAATTGAAAATATATTTTAAGCTCTTTTTTTCTATTATTCTGTATACACTAGCATTAAAATAAGATAATACTATACATATGTATGTAAATACTAAGAAGACAAATGAGCGACCTATAAAGAACTGTGAACAAAATTGTATGCACTATAAAAAGCATCTAATAAAAATTTAAAACATTAAATTGATAATTTTGATTTTTATTATTACTAAATTATGTTTATATACATATTATCTATTTTAATAGCTACTAATGATCTACTGATAATTTTAAAATAGAAAATTATCAGTAGATCAGTTGTATTTATAACGGAATAGTATAGCATTTTTTCAAGTTAGTACATATGGGTGTGTTATAAATTATTTTCAGGGATTTATTTTGTATTATTTGGAGCTTGGAAAGGTTAGTATTCGAGGCGATATTCCATACAGGTGAAGCAAAGGTTAATAATGATAATAAGAAAACATTAAATTAATACGTATGATAACTTCTTTTTGATACGGAAATTCAAATAAAACAACTGTAATAATAAAAGTAGGAAATGTACATATAAACACATATTTTTGAATGAAATGTATTTCCCTAATGTAAAATTCCCGAAGTCAACAATATACATACATATATATGTACATACATATACTTGAAATAAATCAGCTGATAACTAAAAATAAAACTATCACTGTCTGTGATAGTTTTATTTTTACGATCTGTGTACATATATAAAGCTTGTATTGGTTAGAAAGTTTGTTTTGGAGAAATAAATAATGAAATTTGAGGTTATGGGTAGCTGTTGTATGTGATGTATGTATGTAAGCTTATTAGATACAACATAACTTCTTATTGAATACTTATCTCGCAGATAAAACTCAGTGAATAGATATACTTTTAACAGTGAAATGTCAGATCTGACATATTTGGCCAAAAATCAATATATATCGTGTATTACCTTACAAGAAGCTACACGCCAAATTTGAAATTTATATATATGTACATATAGAGAGAGTTAAAACTATAAATATTTATATATTAGAGATAACGAGAACCTATAGAGCAAATTTTATAAAATATAGAGTGAATTATAGGCGTTTAAACAATTAAAATCTGATATGGCCATATCACGGGGAAAAGGTTGAAGATAGATTATGGTAGCTTGCAATATGTCACCGTAACCAAAATTGTGGATATTTGATACGCATTTTATCTTCAACGTAATGGCAGACGATACATTAACGTATATTGATGACCAAAATGAGCAACATTGCAAAGTATGAAAACGATCGGATAAGAGATATAAAAAATGTCCCCTTACACGAAAACCATGTGAACTGTATAAGAGGTAAGTAAAAAAAGTCAACTAGACAATACATATTTACTACAACGAGCCACAGCGCATATGTACATAGCCTTAAATTAGTTATAAACAAAAGATATATAAGCAGGCATAATAGCAAGATTGCGAAGAACAAAGTCGTAAAAAGAATTGTAGCAATGTCGGCACCTGCAGCTTCGCACTTTGTTTATGCTCGCAGATCTCGGGGATGGGGGGGTGATGGGAGGGGGTGGGAAGAGCTTTCACGAGCTTTTAATACGGTGGTAAGAGAGCGCACACTCCACAGCCTGCGGATGGCCATTTTTCATAGGACGACCTCTCAGCGGGTGGCTCTTTATAGCCAGTTTTCCAACACTTACGTACTTATATTCACTTTTGTCAACGAGGAGAACCTTCACGCACACGCACGCACCGTTCCACACCATCCAGACCCTTGAGAAAACGTCTCCATTTTGTGAACGGACCCTCGCGACAATTTCGCCTCGTTGTTTCTGGGACGCAACGGAAACGCGGCACCACGGAAATCTCATTCAGGTTACTCGTCGAATTATGTAATATTGAAAAGCTGTTCGAGGAAATCTCGCGGGAGATTTCAATAGCAAAGTGCGAAGCCTGCAGATGACGTGAACGAACCTGCACAATTCGATTCAATATTATTCAATAAAAATACACAAAATATTAAACACTCCCGCTTAAAGATTTGCCAATATTTCTAAATAATGTATATTTATATATCATATAGCAGCGATGTTCAACTGATGGTACGAGTATCTTACCGTGAACCGAGCACTGTTCATTTTGGTCTCTTTTGGAGGGCTGTGGAGTTGGAGTCGGAGCATTTCAATCGGAGTCGGAGTCGTAAAATAGCCTTGTACAAACATAGAAGAGGCTTGTAAAAATCAACCGACTTCGATTCCTTTCCATTATTTACTTTATATGTCAACAAGAGTCTCCAATTTTATTGAAGTAAATCCACCAGTAAATTGAAATTTATTTTATTAATTTTTTTATAAAAATCATGAATTTAAATTACATTATAAATAAAATTTTTGAATTTTGAAGATTTTTTGAACATCGTTAATCTTATCGAACTGAAGCATAGTATCGGTTTCTGAAATGCTAAGATGAAAATTTTTTTCAAATTTTTAAGTTGACCGTAAATGGTACCTCTCCTTGTAGGTAGGTGTCCTCTTTTTTACATACCTCTTTTATATATTTTTAAGTTTTTGGATTCAATTATCTCCCAAAGCACTCAACGCATCACACTGAATTATTTTACATGAAATAGAAATTATAAATTGTATACAATAGTATTTTGTAAATATTTTTACCTCAAAACAAAAGTAGTACTATTACTAGAGAATCAAAGTTTTGTATGTTTTTCTCAAAAACCTTTGGATGTATTGAACTAAAATTTCATATCTCGAATTTTAAGGCTATAAACAAGTTTTATATAAAATTTGGTCAACACCCGTCAACCGGAATAATTAGCAGTTTACTCGCGTTCTTCTTCCACTATTTATTTCGACCCTTTATTATTTTAACATAAGGGTTATAATTTAATATAAGAAATACTATTCTAAATTACTAAAAAAAATCTTAAAAGTTTGTCAATTTAAAATTGAAATTTTAAAGAAATTAGATACTAGGCTTACCATGTTGGACTTTGTTTTTATTAAAGGTCTCGATTTAAGGTTTTCAGTTTCAAGAATCCCAACTATTGGGATAAATTACCAAGTTCCGTACCCTATGAACTCGTACGCATTTTTAAAAATATGAAACCCATTTCATAATTATAAATAAAAAAAATATAGGTTACCGCAGATATAAACCAAAATACGTAATTAATTTCATTATTGACACTAGTCGATCATAAAAGTGAAATAGAAGCGATAAAAGACGAATGAACATAGCGAAGCATGCATTTATCGCAACCGTCATCGCAGACAGGATGTTAAAGTAGAAAATAAATGAATTGTTATAAAAGCTCGGTTTTCCACATATCCATAATATAAGCACGGACGAAAGGAGTTCGAAGAATATACATACATAAGTACATATAAATTTTATGTTTTGCCTTTTCTACCCGTATAATATATGTAGGTACATACACTCACACACAGATAGTTAGCGTTATATCTCTCGGGTCGTGTTTTTACGAGCGAACGTATAAATCGACATATGAATTTCCATTTTCATGAAAAGCTTTGAGGTGCGGTTTTCCGCTCACCTTCCGTTCGCCGAAACGATAACCGCTTACTGTCACTTTTTTCCCGTGAAAAAAAAACCATTAACTTTTACCGCAATTTTACGAGTCGCTTTCAAAACCCTACCCAAAACTACCCCCAGACAGACAGTGCAGTCCAGTCGAAACGGAAAAGCACATTTATAAAGTTGTGTTTACGTTTTAAGCATCCACCCTTACCAGCCCCCTGTAAACGAAGCGTCAACTTGCATCGTCCCCGTGATCATCTCGAAGGTATAAAAGACCGGCCGGCCAAAAGCTCCCGTCGTAAAACTACCCCTTGTTCGGAACGGGGGATGATAAGAACTTTAATAAGAGAAGTGGCTAGATGTGGCACACCCTAGACACGGGGTGTTTTCTCGTTTTTACGAGTTTCCCCTCGGGAAGGAAAGGAAGCTTTCGCGCGACCGGAAACGGTCGAAGCTTCTCAAATTTTACGCAGACGGACTTTAAAACTGCGACACGTTTGAAATGAAATGTTTCTAAGTACATATATTAATGCATACATATACATATGTTATACTGCAGTTTGTGGTGTACCCATTAACACGCGTATATAAAGTGGGTTATTTAGTCTATTAACGGTTAAAATTCTCGAAAGCCCAACGTAATGAAACGTTGAGAGTTCTATTTTTAGCGCAATATAAATTCCTGCTATCAACTCTTATAGGATTATGGTCTCTGTTTTAGAGTGCAATTGTATAAAAATAAAGCGCATAAAATTCTCAATCGTAAAATTGACTTACCGTCTCCATTTATGTTCGTGTAAATAAATACGTATTTACATACATATATGTATAAAGAGTTCAATTTTATATTTAAAATAAATAATACGAAAATCTTTAGCATTCGGTACATATCCGTATGTATGGGAAATATTATACATATCTCATTTATTAAAATTTATTAAAACATTGTATTTTGAATTTTATTTAGGAAGGTACTGTGTCATTATTTTTTTTAATTAATCTACTATTTTTACTGATATAATTTAATTCTATAAACCGATTTTTCGACATACGCATTTAAGCCGATTATTTAAATACAAAATAATTTGAAGCACAAAATGAAAAACCCGTTACCGGTCCTAAGATCAAATTCCTAAGCCCGATAATTTGGACGTGGTTTTTCCGAATGGACCCGTCATTATTATTTTGATATGATCACAACTGTATGTATTTGTATAAGCAACACTTAACTTATTTGTATTGATTTTACGAGTCAAAATTGATTGTTAAAATAAGTCCCATTTATAAATATTTATACGAAAACACAATCTACTGACCGTTGTAGAGATTTCTCAATGAATTTGGAGATTGTAGCAAAAATATTAAATTCCGTGATGATTATGCAGAAAACCGTTTCAATAATAAAGTCGAACAAAATGGCTGAAATGCCAACAGGAGAAGGTTCGATTTTTTCCCCTTTTCACAAGGCGTGACCTTTTGATTTCTCGACTCGTAACATTGACGTCTCCATAAGCGAACATTTCGATATTATATTATATTAACCATGCGATATCTGCTCGAGAATGATCGATCGAGAAGCGACAGAAGAAGCGATACAAAAAAATCTCGAGAAAAGATCAGTCAGTGTCACGGGAGCGAATTCGGAAACGTTTTGGGTGTCTTTTTTGCCCCGTTGCTTTCTTCTCCTTTATCCTTTTTTCACCACCGAGAAACAGAACAGACGGCAGAAGACAAGAGCTTACTTTCGCAGAAAGCTTTACGAGTTAATGCCGCGGCGAAAATCAAAATGGACACTTTTACTACCGGTGCTTCCTAGTCGGAGCGGATCATTTGCGTCCAGGGCTTCCCCAGCCGTCTCTCCTCTCAAAGGTTCAAATATAATTGCCTTTTGTTTTATTGGCTGGAGTGTTGCGATTTTGCAGCCATTAAACACGGGCGTCGTTACCGGGAATTAATTGACCAATTCAAACCGACTCCAGGACCCTCGGCCGTTGTCCTTTCTAACGACACTATTGCACTTCTTTGATGCTTAATGGTGCAATTGGTCTATAACGGAAGATATTTTACCTTTGAAAGAACAGCTCTGGTCAAAGTGAATTCACTAGAATTCTATATATGTACGTACGCCCTAGGGTACGTACGTAGAATTCTAGAATACCACCACCATTCTTTAAATACCACCGTTGCTTTTTTACAAAATTTCATTTATTTGGTCGTTGTAACCATTCACTTTTAATGATCATTGGAAACAACAATCGAATGATCGGATTGACTACTAAGTCACCGGACCAAATAATTATTCTTGTAACAAAACGTTAAGTTAACAAGCAAGTACATATTATTATATTTAATTTCGAATGTATAGAGATGTTAAAATCATATCGAATTCTGAAAGAAATTGAAATTAACAACAGCTTCTAGAGGAACTCATTCATTTTTCGAACAATTTAACGATTTAACCAGAACCACGAATTATTATTCAACTACATAACTATTGTTTTACCTTTTAGAATAGATGTAGTTCTATGTCAGAAAACTTCAACAAATTGTGAACTTATTCGAAATTTATGTGTACATATGTATACATTTTTGTCACAAATTTAACGTAGTATGTACTACAAACTGACTGCAAGTCAACAGGCTAACTAATTAAGCTGATAAACAAAATAAATCACGTTTTTGAGTCCCCGGAGCGGATACTTATAAATCTTCACTATGTTTGACCCACTGAACTCGAATATGACGATGATTTTTGTTGATTTGCTTTTTTGCTGTCACAAATTTGAACGCGCACGGTATCAACGACAACATTTTTTATTTATTTATTTATTATTATTATATAGCAAATTGCTAATGAATTATTTAACAATTAACAATTTAAAAATAAAACTAGCAACTATAATATAACATAGTTAACAAAATTAAACAAATTTAATTTACTCGACTTAAAATCATCAACCGTTTGAATAAGTACGTTTAGAAAAAAAATATTGACATAGAAAACAAATCCTTATAAACGCGATGAAATAAACGCATGATATCAAGGAAAAAAATGTGTAAAAAAATATATTGTTGACTTTTAAAATTGTATTTAAAAGCAATAAAAAATCACGATACAAAGGGAAAACACCTGGCTATTGATTTCAATAATAACTTTTAGCACAACAATACTAGATTTTGAGTTAAAGACTGCAAAAGTAAAAAAACTGTAAAAATTGCGCATATTTTAAATGCTTATATCTCATAAACGAGAGCAAATCAACAAAAATCAATGTCATATTCAAAATCAGTGGATTAATTGATTAGTCTCAGTGTTATTATTATTAAGAATCATCGTCGAGTCATAGCGATCAATTAAAAAATAAATCGTATTGCAATGCAAGAGATAAATTATCATTTGTATCGACTTGAAAGCGAATGGCTCTATTATGCACCCTCACGAATGGATGTAGTCATACGTCAATTTTACCGAATTACTTCGGCTGTACCATACATATGTATAATATTACAGAAACTCACCGGTTGATTGTCTTCGTCCAGATATCGAAGTCCGAAATAGCTCGTCTCGACCAGATCCAACTGGCGAAACACAGCATCCAGCAAAGCTTGGCCTGATTTATTCGCCTGAAATGAAAACAAAAATATAAAATAAAATAAAATCGCACAATATGTACAACGAAACATGATAAATTTATTGTTATTGATATCGAATTTGCATACGTGGGTAACCTTATATATAAAAAATTTGGGACACGTTACAGTGTCTCAAATGAGCACTTCATATGTCATTCTTTCAACACTCGGGTACACACAATATAAATATGGTAGAACGGATATAAATCACGCTCACGTAAAGGTTACAAATATCGTACACTAATTCACTTTTATGACAGCAATCATTTATAAAGTCAAAACTGAACGTATATCATATTAGCGGTTCAATTATGAGCGTATTGTTAGCGGAGAAAATTTTGCATTAATTAATGATTAAGCCAAAAACAAAAACAAAAAAACAAAATCATGGCCAAGGATAAACGAGCACGATTTTGCAGCTATCGAATTTTTTAATTGTCAAACTTGTGTAGGTACAAGTTTAATCTCGCAAAGTTGTCAAAAAAGTTTCGCATCGAGATGAATAATTTAAGCAGGGGAAAGTTCGACTATGTGTATTAAACTTGTACTTTAAGTTTAATACACTCATGTTCTCGAGACGCTTGCAATGAATTTTTCATTTTAATTCGTAAACAAATTTAAGTTTTAATGCGAATAAATTTACACGATAGTCTAGTCGGTGCATTCAAATCAGTTGGCTGAAACTTTTATATTTTAAATTAATAAAATTATTTAACTTTATTCGCATTTCACATAATATTTGCATACATCATCAAAGGTAAAAATTTCGAGATCGGATTTTCTCACGATCACAAAACTTCATCCATCGAAACTTCATATTATGGAAAAATATGCATATAATCCAATTCCAAAAATGGATTAATTAAATAAATTTTCAATAGATGTCGCTAAATGCTCTGAGACTATTGCCTTAGAGGAAACATTGGTATCAACAGAATATATTGAAGCTTTTTCTCATCTGTTATTTTGTTCGAACATTTTGTTAGCAGTGTTTTAGCTTTGACGTACATATGTACATATGTCGAATTGAAACAACTATTATAGTACGGCGAGCGTTATCGCACACTGACACACACACAGAATAGCGCTATTATATAACTATAAATATAATGTATTTTTTTCTGTGTATATAGATACATATGTATGTATATGTTTTTATTTTTTTCATCTCTCTGTATTTTTTCGACCATTGTGGCGCATTACGGACTCCTGTAATGCCACAATAGTCAAAACTCAAACTTAAATTAATAAAATAAATAAATCTTTCTATCCAGAATAGGTTCCGTTTTCAACCAGTAAGGAATGACTTTCTAAGGGGGTGGGGTTGTATTATATTTAAAAAAATGAGTGTATATGAATTTTAACTATTTTTTTATTTATATATTTTTTAAATAAATTCTAACTAAACAAAAATGACGAAGAAAGATTCATACAGAATACATATTCAATATTATCATATTAAACTGACAATATTATGAACAATTTTAATACATGTTTTAGGAATGCTGCAATGAAGCACTCTGCATTTTACGAGAGGGACGGGGGGGGGGGGAGGGTGATCGAAAGCCGAAAACCGAAAACCACAAACAGCCCATCGACCTCTACAATTGTAAACGGGTGTGAATGTGACGAGTGGGGACAAGAGAGGCTGGATGATTGGTTGCGGGCTGGGGTCGGGATGTTTCAATTTGCCGACACGCCGGGTGGTCGTCGTCAATTGCCGCCATTTGTAATTCAAATCACCGGACCAGACACCTCGCATCGGACAACAATCGCTTCCGAGATTGCACAAACTTTTAAAACCAGAAGCATTCGAATTGATGAATTCAAATATTCAACTACGACAATTTGAGCCATATTTCAGAATACATAAAAAATATTTTTACCACCGTGTCATTACGGGATTACCCCAAGGCGACACTTATGATCAACTTTGTACTATATGTACCTATATATAATATTTATATACATTTATAGCATAACTTTGAAATTAAACTCAAATAATGGCGACAAACGAGGAGAGATGGCCAATTTGATAGGAATCGTTTCGACAATAAATTCAGATAAATTGGAAAACTGTAATAGGAAAGGTTTGACCTGGGTCACATACAAGCATGTATGTACATACATGCATACATATATCCAAAGTCAGGCCAGCAGCACTGGATCAAACTCGTGGCCCCCCAGTTGTTAGCATTATACGCTAACCACTGAGCTATATTTCTGGTGATATATATGTATAGGTACCAGTGGCGTGCCGTCCATGGATGCTGTGGATGCGGCGCATCCTTTAAAATGTACGTCAAAACTATTTTCTGAATTTCTTTTATTGTAGTTTTATTTCTCTTTCATTTATTTTTGATAACATGATTATATTATATACGATCTTTTATCTGATCCAAAATTGACATAAAAGAGCATCCCCGCTGAAGGGCTAGATCCCACTGCTGCAGCCGGCGCTCGTTAAGCCTTGGATGCTGAACTTCCATACAAATCTTTAAGCGCATGCACAAAAGTGAGCTCTCACTCTTGTGTATGCGCATGAGTGAGAAGACTCTACAGCCGTCAAGTAATTTACTTTTATTATTTTATTGTAATTTATTACATCCTAAATTATTATTTATTATGGCCCTAAATATGCATAGCCAAAGTAATAATGCAAGTAGATTTATCGCCATTGTTAATAATAATTGTAATTGTTTAATCAAAAATGTACTAAAAAGGACATTTGCTTATCTACCATATAATGAAAAAGAGATTATTGATAACAGCCCAAAACTCACACCAATATTGAATATTCATTCAAAAACGAAAACATATCAAAGATATTTTAATAAATATATATTTACATATGTACATCTATGACAAAGTTTCGAAGAATAAAATAAAATTAAAAAAAATAAATTGATCGTTTTTTGGACAGCATCCCCTGGTTGAAAAGTTACCGCACGCCACTGATAGGTACATATACTACAAAATATGTATACTATAAAACTGTGTTTTTGAGTTTGATAGTATTCTGATACCCATAATAGTTTATTGAGGGAGATAAAATGAAATTAGCGAAGTGAAACCTAAGCAAACATAAGTAAAAAAATAAGCGAGTTTTCAATGTCTGATTGCAACAAATGAAGACGGTCTCTCTGTTAATGAACATCAAATCGATTGTGAGCTTTCGAGATCAGATTCCAGGATGTGAAAAAAGGCAATCAAATATAAATTTATCCTCTCCACAGAGGAGGAAATGCATTCGCCGTTTCACTACTTTTCCAGAAATTATATTTTTTTCCTTTTTATCTAACTTGAGCACTTATATCACTGCAGCTTTATGAGATTGTCTTACAATTTAATTTCAGCATCAATTGCATTCACACCAAACTACATATTTATATCCATAATATCATCTAATTTAAACTTATTGCAAATCCTCACAAAGCTGCTTAAAATATCTTACATATGTATATCATAAAAATAAAATTAATTTATAGTTTGGTTTCAATAGGAACCATATTTCTATATTAATATACCTATTAAATTTTAATTACTTTCAAATCATTTTAACTACTCAAAAGTTGGTATTGACCTCTTTGAAATATTCTGGGGCCCCAAGAAGACCACTTTGACCCCAGTTGAGAAATATTGTTTTAGAAAACAATACATATATACAAACATATACACATCATATACTACATACGTAATAAGCAATGACCAGTCTATTGTGTTATCGGTAAAAAATAAGGCTTCGTAGGAAAAAAACGAACAGACTAGATGGATTTTACCTGGTGGCCTTCGAAGTCTACCGTTTAGCCTTCATTTGTCAATACGGATGGATTTACGACGTGTCGAGCTGACTGATGGTCGATATTAGAATAGATTAAGATCTAGACAGATTTTTTACTCTCATTTGCGTTAATATAAATATGCAGGTCCGGAACAAAATGAATTAATCCAATTCGATAAAAAGATCATCATTTCGCATGAATAAGATGTACATAGAAATGCCGTCATAGCTCCATATGTATGTACTTCATTAATGAATATTGCCAATTACATTAAAATATAATTTCTTATACTAAGCAGTCAAAATAGCACAATAAGAAGTGGACAGTTTGCTTATGTCAAAAATCATTCAATTGAAATACTATAAACGTCATGACGTGTGGATGCAAAACTTGGACATTGAACGCCAAGATGCTACACAAAGTCCAAAGCGCTCAAAGAAGTATGGAACGGTGTATGCTTCGCATGACGAGGAAAGACAGGAAACGGAATACGTGGGTGAGAAGTATAACAAAAGTAGTGGATATAGTGGATAGATTGAAGAGATTGAAATGGCAATGGGCGGGCCACGTGGGTAAAAGAATGGACGAAATGTGGGCAAAATAGGTACTAGAATGGTACCTGAGAGAATGCAAAAGGGTAAAAAGAAGACCGCACGGAATATGGGTAGACAAAATTGGGAAAATGTGTGGGTCGAGATAGATGAGAGTTTTGCAAAACAAGAACGAGTGGAAGCGTGTTGGAGAGGCCTTCATCCAGCAATGGATGGTGAGCGGCTATAGCTGATGATGATGATGATATGTTATAACAATTGAAATTATGTAAGTACCTAATACAGTTACATCTCGAACATAAACACACATATACATATAATATAGCAAATTAACAACTACACATAATAGTTCACTACAAAGTTTCGACAAGTTCTTAAACTCGCAGATGATGGTTACGTACACCCTTTGCTTCCATTTCCTTCTGTTAAAATCAACTTGAACGTCTACCTTCAATATACATACATACATACGTATAATATAATATTATAAATACATACATTTAATCAAATCGAGACTCGCTCGAATCCATATCCCGAATACAACTCACTCTTATAGTAATAAAATGTACAAAAACCATCTGCTTCAAACTACGACACCGCATAATTGTGACCAATAATCACCGTATTATCAAGAACAATTCCACGATTTGAAAAATGCGAAATAAAACATTCGAACGATTTAAGCAGCGACACGACACGATTACAATAGAATGACCGCGAACAAAGATGGGAAAAACGTATGGGACGCATTCGGCTTTTTTTTCTCCCTTTCTGCGCTTTAATTAGCGCGTGAAGATGAACTTGTGGGAGTGCCAGATATTTCGAACGGACGTATTATATGTATGTATTATACATACATAAGCTTCATGTGAAGTCACACACTGGATAATCATATCGTTGAACAGATGATGAAAACAGACGAAGACAATGAGAAACTGTGCGAGACGACCGCTCCCACGCTCCAGACATCAGAATTGATATAGGGGAAAAAAATTCTAGATTCGATACAATAGGTGTAATTATCACCGAGAGCACTTATTATCGTGCAATGATCAAATAAACGACATTCGAATATGGTTGTAATAAAAATACACATATGTATGTACATATACATATATATGTACATGTATGTATAAATGTACTCATTTGAAAGGTTTCAATTCAACTTTTTTGGACGACATAAGAAAATAAAGTTGGTATAAAGAAGCTAAGGTTGCTTTACATGTATAGCAAATATTTAGTTAATTTGGAACAATGAATGCAGCAAAGTACACGATCCAAAACTCTAAGTATAAATACATACATATGTACATATGTATACCTATACATACATATGCCTTTGTAGATACGAAGATACAAAACTATGTATAAATCTATAAAAATTAATGAATTAAGAAAAATACCAAAATTTAATGGCATACATATCATGACAAGGAGCTCATTTATTCAAAAATAATAATTACAAAATAGTAGCAAGAGATGAAACTCAGAATTACCACCATGGAAGTGATTTTAACAAGAAAATTGTTTTATTTGACATTAGAAGTTAAAAAAAGTCACTTGTGAATGGTGACCTTTGTTCGACGTGCTGCTTTAATAAGGTTTTTATATCCTAATTATGATAATTGGAAAGACATCTACATAAGTGATAACTCAAAATAAAGGGCATGCTTTGAAAAGGTTTGACTTCTTAAAGTAAATTTAGTACAAAAAAAAAAGCAGTTTTCTCCTACTTGATAAATTTTCGAAAACTTATCGTGCCTTTGGTATTTTTTTCTGTTGACACAGATGCTTGAATTTGTTTAATAAGATTGAATAACCATTAGAAAAAAAAATATATATATCAACATACCACTATTAACTTGGGCAGTATTATCAATTAACTGTGAAACTTTTGTGTTTTTTTTCGAATTAAAGTTTAGCGACTCCGATTCCGGAATTGTTTTATTATTCGACTCTGACTCCAACTTAAAAGATTCTAGTAAGATGGACTTTTCTTACTATCATATAAAATAATAGCGATTTTCAAAATATAAAAAATTAAAGGAATTAAAAGAAAAATCGTGCAACCCAATTTATAGAATTATTGTAATAATGAAATTATTAAAATATGTGGGATTCAACGATTTTATTTATAATGCAATTGAAATCCATGAGTTTTATTAATAACTTATTAAATTCCAATTATTTATTCGATTTACTACAATAAAATTGGAGTCTCTAGTTGACGCATACCGTAATACTATTAGTTAGAAATAATAATAGGGATTAGGTTGATTATTTACGACTCCGACTCCGATTCAACGGCCGTGGTTTTTTCTAAAAACCTTTAAAAAACTAATTTAAGAAAAATTGTACTAAGATATAAGATAAGAAACAAAACGATATGAATTTGTACTAAGGCATGTACATACATATGGCCCAAAATGCTCTAAATAATATGAGCTATCATCTCAAGATTGAAAAAAGAAAAAAAAAAGCAAGAAATATGGAGAAAATTAGAAATAAATCAAATTCTTATTAAAATCATATTTTACGTTTCAATAGATGTACAAATGAATTTTTTTTTTGAATTTTGAACACAAAACTATACGATTATATGAATGAGATCATATGTATGTGTGCAAAAGTAACGTACAATTTTATATCGATCGTACTGAATTTTTTTTTTTGTGAAGGATTTCTGTCCGTTAATACGTTTCGATTTTCATTTTTTATGAGAGCCAATAAACACATAATAAAAATAGGTATGATCGAGTGCTATGATTTAAAAGGTACGAACAATTTTTTTTTTTGCAACGAATATGGAACAAGCGTGGGACGTGAGCTTGAGCTTAAATTGATACTAGAGCAGAGTACGTCAAACATTTTTGGTCAAGGAACAATTTTAACTTTGTAAATTATGCATACGAAAAAAATTGAATAGGAACAAAGCTGGAACTTTCAGTCAACAATACCCTTTATTCCAAGAACAAATCATAAGCTTAAATTTTCCTATACAAAACAACTCGGGAACACAATCGATTTTGGCAACGAAAAGTGAATATTTTCATATACATAATGGAGATATTATATGTAGAAACTGAATTTTAAAATCATACATTGTCATCGATTAAATCGTTTTGCCAACAAAAACATCATGCGATGGGTAAAATAAGAATAGCAAACTTTATGTACTAATATGAATTGTAATTAATGAAAAAAACTACATAATTACACAGCAGGATATACAGTTTGAGAAACTGTATAATATGCTATTGCTAGTTTAAATATAATATATCAAATCAAAGATGTTTAACCATTATATACGCAGAAATCAACTAAATAGTACTATATGTATGTATATATGTATGCGCTGAAAATGAATCGAAAGAGTAGCGCCTCAAAGCAAAAAATGAAGAAGATGATGATGATGATTTTCGGCAATGAAATGATAACCAAATCGATGAAGAAAGAAGCAAGGAATTGATAAAAATCAGCAATGTTTTTAGATGATGGTAAAAGCCGTACAAAAATCAAGTAGCTTCCATGACACGGATGTCGAAATCGTGACGACGAAGTTGATTATTCGCAATAAAACATTAATCAAGTTCTCAAATCGCAGGTTTAGCTTCCCTATATCGATTCGGCGGATCAAAGTTTACCGATCGATTGTGAAGTCATGAAGAGATGAAAGCGACTCGCGTTTATAAGGTCAAAACGCATGAGTCGATAACCTGTTTTTGAGTACATAATTGGTCAACGATCAAACTTGAAACAATCATAAACGGCTCTCGGATATTTATGCGTTACATAAACATAATAATAATAACTATGTATGAAACGTATGCTATATAATGTTTACGAAAGATTCCGACTAGAGGTCTTAATGGCTGTGTAGACAGATGTGCATCGTAATGCATTTTTCATATCGTGTTCACACGCGACTGCACGCGGAGATATATACGCTTATTTACGTTACTCGAAAACGTATAATTGTGATGTTGATTATGATAGTTAGCTGAATTGCTAATATTGCGAAGACAGAATGCGATTTATAACCTATGTATATATTTCTATTATATAATACATACATCCAATTTTTTTAATGAATACAAAAACACACTCAAAAGATGAATCAGTATAAGCAATAGATGGATTTGGATACAATCATAATCATTAGTTAAATATTACATACATACATATATATTGATTAATTTACCTTTGATTTATTTGAGCAAAATCGAGTGAAATTTTCAACGTGAAAATGACTTGCTTTTGTTCCATGAAAAAAAAACAATTGAATTGTTTTTTTTTATTTATTTAAAATATAAACATTAAAACAAATTTTATTCTAATATAATTACAATATCAGTAAAATTTGACTTATTATTATTAAAATACAATGTTATTATTATACATATTTTTGATGAATTGAAGGTTTCAAACGCATCTATATATTCATATATAAATATACTGAAAATGGACCAGTCTTTGATTTACTTTAATATTGTTCTATTTATTATTTATTTTTATACATATGTATATTAGTGGTGCTACCCGGCTTCGCTTGGCTTCACTTTTGATGCTCTCTTCCGTTTTAGCACGGATATAATATAAGTAAATTGAAATGGGAATGCAGTCTAGTAGTGAGAATACCGTCAAACCATGAAAAAAATCTACATTTGTTTTTTTTTATTAAATTTACTTGAATCGAAAAAAATATATATTTAACGACCAACCAATCACAAACGTCTTTAAACCAATCCAGCTAATCAGAAACAACATTGACGTCAACCAATCAGAAACGATTTTGACGATAGCCAATCAGAAACGAATTACAAACGCTGTTTCGGTTATATATATAAGATAAATACGAGGTAGGCCTAGCAGGTTAATCCCAATACGCTTTCCTGGCCAATTATAAACATCCATAAACAATTTATAGTAATTTTACAGAACATCATAAAGACATCTATGCCATAAGTTTGCCAAACATTTTTTCGTGTTTGCAGCATTTTATAAATCAGCGAGTGCGAGAATTGTTGGAACCGTTTCAATGAAATCAGATAAATTGGTAAACTCTGATAGGAAACGATCGACTTAGAGTCACATATCTAAGGTCTAGCCAGCAGTACCGAGCAAGGATTGAACCCGTGATCACTCAATTGAAAGTATTATGTACATGCTAACTGATCTACAATGATGGTTAATTAACTTTAAATCAAAATGACGTCAGAAACGCAAAGTAAAAATGGGTCAATTTATTATTATCATTAACATTTTGCAATTGAGATAATATATAGATATAAATCGATATCATTTAAAGACAAGAGCATGCAAAATCTCAATAGGCACGCTACAGATGAAAATTCGAAAAAAATGTATGACAAAAATGACACGCTCTTCTTTATTGTGTCATTAAATCTCCACTTGCAATACCCATAATGTGTAGATAAGAGCATAATGTAAGTTTTCCAAACTGCACCCCGCGGTGCAGCACGATGCACTATTGCACACACAACAATGTATCGAATCGATGAATGGTTCTCGGAATACTCCCCGGGGAAAAACACTTACGAGCCCAGATTCAGATACGTATCATTTATCCACAATGGACTAGTAGGGCTTTGATCCAATATCAGATTTGCCCATATTGGATACTTTAAATCAAAATAGACCAAATTATATCGTGTTTATATTCGTATTTGGAGTATGGAGTTAATTTTTGGAGAGGATTCTGAAAAGGAAATTCAAAGGTGAGCGAGTTTACGTGTAAAACCCAATGGAGACGACGACGCAAAGCTCGTTACATCGCGAGGCTGTCTCTGAGCAAACTCAGTTAGAGCAAAATTGCTTTCCAGCGTCAACGGTTACGTCTAGATTACACCTCCTATGTGTATAATGTGTACTTTGCAAAATATCCTATAATATAATAAAAGGGTCCGATGTGTGCTGGCGGAGGTGAAAATAAGATTTAAATTTGCATCTATGTTTGTACATACATGGTCAATTTTCATTTCAGTGCTGATTTTCAAATTTTCTCATATTTAAACTGGTGCCGCGACAAAACGTCTCCAGATTACATTGCGAACGACACAACGTCCCCGACAAAATGATAACGCAGCATAATGTTTATGGACAAAATGATAGCATGCAACATAATACGATATTTACATATTTTAGCCAGCAGCATAGCTCGGTCGTTGAGCTTCTGCCTAACACCGAGAGGCGCCGGGTTCGATCCCATGAGCTGAACTCGATTGAAAAGAATTTTCAAGTAGTGCTGCTGGTCAGATTTGGATATTCGTGACTCCAGGTCGATCGTTTCCTATCAGAGTTTGCCAATTTTTCTGATTTCATTGTTGAAACGGTTCCCGATTAAAATTGGCTAAAATCCTTCCTACCTACTATGTCATCACTATTTGAGTATGATTAATATATAATAAAATGTATGTACAATTCATAGATGTCTGGTTAATTTGCTAGTTTTCAGTGTCTCGTAATTCAGCGACTTGTGTAATAAAAATGCTGCATTGTTTGTAAATGGCCAGGAAGGCGTATTGGGGTTTACCTGTAAGGCCTTACTGGTATAAAATGTAATAAATAAATAATAAATAATATATGTTCAAAAACGAAAAAAACGTACAAGAATTCAATAAAACGTATGATGACACGTCCTTTGACATATTTATATTATAGATGAATATTAGATAAGCCATTTTTTTTGTGATATCATGCGTTTATTTTGCCAGTTTTTAATTTCACCACATTTATAAAGATTGGTTTTCTCTCTCAATATATATGTATATACATATATTTATTTTATATCGCATTGTACTAATTGGAGCGGTAAATGATTAGTCTCTGCTCTGGTAATTTTTTGTCGCTCAGTGTTATTAGAGATACATCATAAGGTTTCAAAAAATGAATGTAATATATTAGAGATAATAAGGTTTCATAAAATTGTTCTACATATTTGATTTGCCTAATATTCTAGTCATCATTATTCATATCTGCTCGTTGATACTCTATGACTTCTTAAGTAATGGTGAATTTTTTTATATTTAATCTAGCAATATGTATAAATGAGTTGTCATTATGATATGCTTTCCTTCTATATGCGTTATATTTTCACTCATTTTTCGTTTTTTGCCTCTTATTCAAGGTTGGTTTGAGGTCTCAACAGCTTAAAAAGGTCCTTAGAAAAGCTTCTTCGTACATATATATGTACGTTCTGCTGCTAATCAAACATGCTCACTGTCTAAGCTTTCCATAAACTGAGATCAATAGTTTCAAACTCACTTAAGGCCTAGGCAAAGATCTGTTATACATATACATATACATAACCAGTAGCGTGGTCTAGTGGTGAATGTTGAATTATCTCGTACTTGATGTTACGAGTTCGATTCCCTCTAAGTCTCGCTATTGGCCAGACCTTGGTTTGTCAAGGTCGATCGTTTATTATCAGAATTTGCCAATTTTTCTGATTTTCATTGAATCGATTCCTGTAAAATTGGCGTTTCCTTCCCAATTTTCTGTTGCGAACCTTTAGTTATTGTTATATCTTAGGTTTCGCCATATTGCTCACCATAGATGTCTCTGTGGTTGTTTATCGAATATAAAATTCGTATTGTTACATGAAAGTTATTCATCGTTATTTATCGTATTAATACGATATTTGTAATATCTGACGATAGATGTCAGATATTGTTTAGATTTACATGTATCTATGTAATAATTATGTGGACCAGGAAGGCGCATTTGGGGTTTACCTGTTAAGCCTTCCTGGTATATTTGTATATATGTATGTAAAAATAAATAAATAAATAAATATATTCCACATTGCAGACTTTACTATTCTTATGAAATATCTCATTTTTATTGCATATACTCTAGATTTGAAACTTCGTTAGTATTCAAAATGAATCTCCCTATGTCTATAAATGACATTATATATTTAAAAATATTCTAAATATGCCAAGAATATTTAAGGCTCGAAGGAATTGTTTCATAATTCTATCGTATGGGTCGATTATTTCTATAAGAACTAGGCACACCCAGAAAGTACAACTGTCTTAACACATCAAATACCGACATGGTAGTGTTGAAAAGAAAAAAACTCCGACAGATCAATTAATATCCGTCCGATCACAATCGAAATAAACACTAGAAAGTAAACATACAAAGTATATTATATACAATTTAACATACATACGCATGCCACACGATGCGCTTTTACTTTCGCGAAATACATACATTTACATACATTATTCGCGACGCGACCGAGTAAGTCAAGAATAAAAATAAATAAAATATAAAAGAGTACACTTAATAAAGACAATTTGCATACGTTTTGCCCGCGAGCCAAACAAACAGCGCATACTTTGAGAAGCGAATGTTACCGACGATATACATACGTATAAACCTGGAACGCCATATAAAATACTCGCATTACGAATATTGAATATACATATTACATAATTCAGTTAAAATTCATTTAAAATTCTATACGAATTGTGAGAAAATGAAATATCAAATAAACAGAATACATACGTAGTATGGAATCTCTTGCGTCCACTATGTATGTTAGAACCAGCCATAAATACAAAATATCTCTGTGAGGCCCGAATTGGAGAGAGAATAGCGAAGAGAATACTGGCTACCAGACAAAAAGGTTAAAATAATCTATATATGTACATATATGTATATAAAATTGAATGTCTGGTTGTCTGTCTGTCTGTCTCGTATAGGCTCCTAAACCACTCAACCGATTACGATGGAACTTTCAGGATTTGTCGTATGCATTTCCGGAAAGCTTACTGTGAAAAAAAATGGGACAACATGTTACCAGTTGGTTTATGACAACACGGCTTTAGTTAGTTGACCTTCAACCGTCACTCCAGCTAGTCTCTGATAAAAATCACATTCAGGCAAGGCAATAACGATTTCATTAAGAAATCTGATAGCTCTTGGAATATGAGCCATCCGATAAAGAACTGTGCGGGCGGGAGGTACAACCGTCAAATGATGATATTTATCACGAACACGATGACACGAGACTTTATGTCCTAGGGACATAAGGTCTCAATAATGACAAGCATGACGTATTACCACGTAGAAGCTGGAGAACAAAACGAATTATGAACACTAAATAATAAAAAAAAAAACATTCAAAATAAAAATGTTCGAAAATATACCTAGCGAAATGATATAAAAAAAACCGTTAGTTAACATAGAGTAATAAATCTAGCATATAAATAGGTAGGTGGCCTATTTTGGTGAAACCGTTTCAACAATAAAACCAGATAAAATGGCAAACTTTGATAGGATCGACCTGGAGTATCCAAGGTCTGGCCAGCAACACTGGATCAGGGATCGAGCCCGTGATATCTCAGTTGTTAGCATTATAACATTATAACAGTTGTTAGCATTAAGCATTATAACAGTTGTTAGCATGCTAGTTATGTAATAGTTTACATCACATCGAACAAAACTAGCTTGAATATTTTGATGCCCTTTTTTCAATACGATATTGGCACAGCCCACTACGCCAGAGGGTACATAAAGTTGTACTAACATCTGTGATATATAATATAATTTGACTTGTAGATTGAGTGACAATTTGTAAAAAAAGAAAATGAAAATGGCAGATGAAAACAGTAGGCACCTGTCAAGATTATACACAATGCCGTTAACATATTCATACATAGCAGGATATTGCGTTTCCTGTTCGCGCTCGTGTGACTGCGTTTTTGCATGAGATGTTCTTCAATTTTGGCAACAATTTATCCTACAGCGTTTTCCTAGCTTCAATTCTTTACGAGGGTTTATATTCAGTTTGCGAAATTTTCATCGCTCCAGTTAGAAGACACGTGCGCATTCAACCCATTCATTATATAAGAAACGTGTCGAGATATGTCTATGTACATATGTGTAACATCGTATCAAAACTTTCGACATTGGAAGGATTGGATGAATTCGCTTGTTGGCTCGTCCTTTTTCGATTTCACTATACCGTACAATCAAGGCAATCCTCCTCGAGGTACAGACGAAGATGAAGATCCTCCGACAAAGGGAAAATCCACCATAAATGCAATTGCAGTCGGCAGAACTGGCCGTGACGGGTCGGAGGCGAAGGACAACAACTGCATGGGTGGCCATGGCGAAGACTCAACAACCAACTGGAGAAAGTTAAGCCTCGGAAACCAATAGGTATATGTCCCTGGTTATACTTACAGACTTATTCGATTTCCACAATCAAGTCGAATGTTTCAAATTAGAATAGATTGAAAAAAAAAATGGTCAAAAGACGATTGTCAACACCTTACAGCCCAAAAGAATAATAAAATAAAATATGTAATTGAAAGAGATGGACAGTTCCTTAAGAGTGAGTCTTGTAATATTCAATTGATGTAACCAATCGTGTACTAATATTTTCAATGTGAACTATATTGCGTTTTGATTAGTCAAACTAAATATGATTTGAGTACAAACAGTTATTCAAGATCATTGTACTCCATTTTCATTGTGTTATTTACATGCATATATTTTCAAAACAGTTTCTCAAATTCTTTTTAGATAATATAATATATGTATGTACATTCATGTTGACTTCATTTATACATATATGTAGTTTTAATCTATTCATAACTAATAAGCCGCGTTAAAGGATGCACTATCGCATAATACACATTCAAATGCGATATAAATACCATTTGTGGTCCGAAACTTGAGATAAAAATTTATAATTACTGATTCTAATACGTAGAAAACTAGTAGGGAATACAAGTTTATCATAAAAACTTTCAAATTTAAATTTTAAAACATGTTAAAGACGACTGACGTATAGAAATGGGTCAAATTCTACATCGCATGTTTTAGAAATCGGAAGATTAGCGATAATTTTTTTCAAGTATTTCAGGCCATTCGCTGTTTACTAATAAAATTTGCTATTGCAAAACTGATTTTTGCATTTAGGAATAGATTTCTTATTACATCTTTACGCAACTGTTTTGGATTACAAAGCCCATTAAAAAAGCGATTCGATCGACAACGTCATTATCAGAATTCCCCTTTCATTTTCTGAAATTCACCCCCTCACCCCCCACAATGGTAGGTGAGGTTAGATATATGAATACAGACCCCTATTCGTAATCCATGAAAACGTGAAAGGTATTTGAATAGGCGTCGTTTCGGGTGTAATTATTTTATGTTTTAATATTACGTAGCTAGGTGAGATTCGATTTCGATTAGGTACCTTTAAGCTCATAACGATCGCCGATATAGATATACAATATTCTTTTAACGGCCGTTTCGACGATGCACAATGGGTTAATAACGATAAAGATATGTGCATTGATAAGGTTGTGAAATCAGAGAAGAGATTTTAAGTAAATGATTTTATTGATTAGTTCATTTCGGATATATAAATTAATATGATTCAATAGAGGAGTTGAGATGAGTTTTCGACCTCAAATATTATGAACGTAATATTATCAAATGCTAGGATCAAATCTTAATTTTTATTGAAAAACTGACAAATAAATATGTATATAAACATTGAAACAGATGGGAATATAATATAATTATAATTATAATGATAACAAGCTGTATTCAACAATATAATATGAAGTTACCTTGCTATCAGAGCTACAACTATGCAATTCATTAGTATGTAGTGATTTATTTTTTTTATAAATATCATCCTATAATACTCGATCGTATGAAAATTTAACTGACAAAGGGTAGGTCGACGAATTTCATTGTAAAGTCAAACTCTTTTTCGAGAACAAACCCTCCCACTGGAGCACCCCTCGCGGCTACTAGTATTCAAGAGGCGCAGAATGCGAACGAGGGAACGAGAGGGGGAAAGTCAAACAAAAAAAGTATTTTCGAATAAAATTATTCAAACCTCAAAAGTTATATTTAACTTTCATTCCCACAAAAGCCTTTTTTGATCGCCCGTGAAAATACGTCGCTGCGCTCTTGCCAGACTCGTTACGGCCGCACAATGAAATAATCTGTCAAAGGGCGGCACTAGGGTGAGGGCTATATGCACATATATACAATGTACATATTGTAGATAATACCCCTTTTGCGTTTAGTACAGTCTGTATATATTAAACGCTCAATGCAAGTCTAAAAATAAAAATAAATCGTACAAAATACACAGTACCTTAATTTAGGATCTATATATATTTAACGCCGGACTATTTGGACGTTTAAAATAAAGATAGATACTCAATGCAGCTCTCAACAAGTTATATTTTCAAAATTCTGACAGGAAACATAAAAAAGCAAAAAATGCTACTTTGGATTATCGTTTAATCAGTCAAAATTAATCATAATCGACCCCATCAAACTACACATATTTATATCCATAATAATTGATTGGCTTTGTGTCTTACAGTCTTTGTGTCTGCAGTATTGCGATAAAGTTATGTAAAAATTATATGAAATTTTGTTTGAAGACCTGCAAATGACGGGAATAGATGAAAATATATGATCTGTTTCAATGTTTTTCATTATTCGATGTATTATCATAGCATACAACTATAATATATATGTATATCTATATTAGCTGTGATTATCAATTAATGTGTTGTATATTAGTAATTAGTATTTGCGACAGGAAAAAAAATCGCCACATATCTAAAATTATCTCTCAAATTGCTATTCAATTGATGTTTAGTGTCATTTTTTTGACGTTTTTTCACAAACATAATTAATTGTACAATAATAACCAGCGTGGTAGACTAGTGGTTAGCATAGTATGTTTCAAGCAGAATGGTCACGGGTTCGAGTCCCACTAGAGTTTCGTTGCTGGCCAGACCGTCGTTTATGACTCCAGGTCGATCGTTTCTTATCAGAGTTTACCAATTTTATCTGATAATTGTTGAAACATTTCCTCAAAATTGGCAAAAAATCATCTTTCCTGCTGTCACAAATCTTCTGCATTTATTGTGTGTATAATTTGTGAAAATTATGTACAAAATCAGAATAGATGTCTCAATGGATTAATTCTGTAATTAAGTAATTAATTAATTGTTATTTCGTGTTCTTCAGCTTCTGGAAATACAGTGATTTATGTAATAATAAAATGCTGCATTGTTTGTAATTAATTGTCCAGAAAGGCGCATTGGGGTCTTCCTGTCAAGCCTTCCTGGTATATATCGTGCAATTTTGAATGTGAGGAAACGTAATAATGTAAGAAGTATGTTAGATGAATTGAAATGGTTTGATATTAGAAATAGTCTTAAATTAAGCACTTTAAAATTTATATATAAGCTAGATAAGAATCTATTACCCAAATATTTTAATAATCATATAGTTAGGAATAGAGATATACATAATTATAAAACTAGAAATAGGAATAAATTAATTATAGGTAGAGTTAAGAAAGCTAAAACTGCAGCAGGTGTTTTTCACAGAGGTGTTCAAATCTATAATGCCCTTCCTGAGAGCATTAGAAGTGCTAATAACATTGGTGCTTTCTTGAAGGGTGTTAATGGATACCTTTGTGGAAGATGATGTAATTGTATAAGATAATAAATGCAATGTTTGGCATTATAATTACATTATGTTTCAGCTTCTAATTACAGTTTTTTTTGTTAATTTTATTATTTTGTAGTTATAATTTTAGTTGTTATTTTGTGATATATTCATTAGCAGTTTGCTATATAAATAAATAAAAGTAGCATTTCTGGTATTATTTCCGAAAGAAGTACCAACGTACGTAGTTTTACGTTTAAAAACAACAAACGAATCCACTTCAGCCCCGGCAATTTTTCCACATATTATATTTAATATCAAGATTCATACTTTGAATTGATTGAAGTCGAATCTAGAGTCGTGGTCGGAATATAAATTTTCAAACGATTCTTTTTATACATGTACGAGTTGTATAATATGTACGAGCTTTAGTGTATCTATAGGTACATATGTATATGTATATTGAATTCCGTTCAGAAAATTTTATCACGGAGACAGTGCAATTAAAAAATTTAAGCCCGAAAGGTTTAAAAAGCGTTTTTCAATTCTTTCGTGGGTATTATTAATTAAATTTGCTCATTGACGGCGCACAGCGACTCGTCTCGCGGGAATTGAACCGAATTGGCCTGTTCGAGCGTTCATAAGCAATTTCAACGGTTATTATCAGACACACGGCCACGGCTCAATGACTATTAAAACGACTCATTAGCCGAGCAATTGGCTTTGCCGGTGAATTTTCTCGTTTCCATCGACTCAACAGATGCAACGGCGGAAGCAGCCGAGCTTGAATTTAAAGGAAGATCGACCAAAGCGGATCTGCATTCACAATATGCACCTGGGTGTATAAAATACTCTCTCTTCTTTAAGATTTTATGCTCCATAGTGAGAATGATATTAAACGTTATACGTAAATTATAATTTAAATTAAGAGCATCGATTATGAAAGCGTATCCCTGATATTGATAAACATTACTTTGTATGAGAAATTTGATTCGATTAATATTGCAATCTGTCTCGACGTATTCTTTCAATTTGTGAGGATTTCTATATTCTCTAAAAGATAACAAAAACTATTCAAAATTTCACCATGGTGAAACAACTTACGTATACAGGATCATATCATCAAGCTTTTATCTTACAATCGTTTGGCGAAAGCTTTTCAAATCCCATTCCAAATAATTTCCTACATTATTATTTGTTACGTCGCAACGCGTCGATTCGTTTTTTTTTTTTGGATTTTTTGTCGGATAGAAATTTTTTTAAACAAATGCAATTTTAATTTTCATAAGCATATGGCACATTGTTTAAAGCATTTTTGTATAATAGGTTGAAACTATGAGTACCCATATGCTTTTCTCTTTTTTTTATATTTATTGTTCTTATCATTAGAAACGTATTAGTGTTTATTTATTTATTTTTTATTTTACATACATATATACAAATATACCAGGAAGGCTTAACAGGTAAACCCCAAATGCGTCTTCCTGGTCCACATAATTATTACATAGATACATGTAAACAGTGGCGGACTGGGACTGAAATCAGTGCATGCCAGGAGTCAAAGGGGGCCCCACCCAGGGTTAAAAAAAATTGTCCCCCCCCCCACATATAACAAAATTTTCTTCTTTCCATCACGCTAAAAATCAAGGGCAAAAAATAAATAAAATTTTCAAAAATGGGAATAAACAAATTTAGGTACAAGAAAAATGGCAAAAGCAATATAGATCCATAAATTACATTGTATATTTCGTTTTAATCCTTGTCCTAGGTAAATAGAATGCATCATAAAAGAATGCGGCATAAAAGCGGCTTTTACTTTCGGTAGAAAACAATCAGGGACGTCATTTCAGCTTTTTCTTGGGGGGGGGGGGGGGCAGGCAAAGATTGGTCAAATTGAATTTTTTTTCAAAAAATCTTTTTTATATCGGAATAAAAATGGAAAATATACAATATGAAAAAATAAGCTTATTTTTGAAAAAATATATATAAAAATATCTTATGTAAAAAGCCAAAAAAGCGCCGCAGGCGAAAATTTTTTTCCAAAAATCTTCACATGGTCGCAAAATGGTTAACAAAAGTCGACCATCAAAATGTATCAGTATATAAAAAAAATATACAAACTTTCGGAAAAATAAACGATACACATTTGAGACAAAATAAAGTAAAGGCGACCTTTCTAACGATTCGCTCAATGGGATGAACAGTTTCTAAGAATGTTACCCAAGGCATACCACTTAAAAACCAAAATATATTTGCTTCAAAATAATAAAATCTTTTTTTTTCAAAGCACATAGCAGCGATTATTTTATTAGTTACACAAAAGTAACATAATATAAGAAATAAACGCAGCATTCATAGATCCATAGTATCTCATTAATCATTAAATTCATAATATTTTCTAAATTCACCTATTCCTTAATTTAGGGGGGCGAGTGCCCCCCCCAAATTACGTCCCTGAAAACAAAAAATGCATAATATTTTCAATTAATGTTAATCGAAAATCGAGATTTTGGAGAGGGGCCCCTATCCTATGTTTCTATATACATGGATGTGTCTAGATTAGGAATAGATTTTATATTCGGAAACTGTTTAAAATTGTGTATTTAAATCTTACTATATCGTCGAAGTATAATCAAATGTTATTTTGAAAGTATGTATGAAGTAAATTTAAATCGCTGGTTGATGATGAATCGTCCTATCAAAATTGTTTTAAGCAATTCAGTTTATATTATTCACGGAAATTTGTTTATTCCCATTTTTATTTCATTAGGTAGTTGTTACATAGGTTGGAAATATTAAATAACCTTGAGATTGGAAATGGGCCCGATAAAAGGGCCCACGCAAATGTTGAAACTTACATTTCGAGCCTAATAAAAAAAGTTAACCGATCCTTGGGCTGTTAAAGCAGGTATTAGTTGTTTGTGTATATCGTAAGAAATTTGTTTTGTTGAAATACCCAAACTCTAGGTCCCAAAGTGCAATATCCTATAAAGTTTTACACACGTGAAATAGTTAAAAAGTTATTTAATTTTACTGAGGGCCCATATTTTCTAACGGATAGTGGGGCCCACATGCCATCGGGCATGTACGCTTGTATGGCCAGTCCGCCACTGCATGTAAATCTAAATATCTGACATCTATGGACAGTATACATATATTACAAACATCGTATTAATACGATAAATAACGATGAATAACTTTCATGTAACAATACGAATTTTATATTCGATAAACAACCACAGAGACATCTATGGTGAGCAATATGGCGAAACCTAAGACATAACAATAACTAAAGGTTCGCAACAGAAAATTGGGAAGGAAACGCCAATTTTACAGGAATCGTTTCAATGAAAATCAGAAAAATTGGCAAATTCTGATAAGAAACGATCGACCTAGACAAATCAAGGTCTGGCTAACAACGAGACTTAGCGGGGAATCGAACTCGTAACATCAAGTACGAAATAATTCAACATTCACCACTAGACCACGCTGCTGGTTAATGTTATATACATTGTAATGCTGTTGGATCTGTTTTTAATAATAAATAAATACCTTGAGACAACTACCTACCTATTACTTTTTGTTACAATAAATCGCCATGATTGTTGTTACAACAAATTGCCCAGCTTATCAGCTGACGGATTGTTACGTCTATACTTACTTTCAACACACAAATTGCATCATATGAAAAAAGTATTTATGACAATCATATAATCATTTTTATTTAAAAAAAAAATTCGTGGGAATATTATTTTACTGTAGAAAAATATTTGAGATTAAATCTGTCTGCACTGAGTGTTGATTTCTTGGTTCAACCGTTAAGAAGCATTTGTTATGAATAAAATCATTTCACAATAGAATGATCTGATATTTTGTATAGTTTTGACATAGAAATAACAATGCCAACGTTACTGGAATCAGTCAGTGACTATCTATGTACATGTGTAGGTATGATGAGATATCGATACAAATTTAAGCCATTTATTTTAAATGGAAAGGGGAGATAATATACATGTAATTAAAATAAAATTACTATATTTTTCTTAGTTTGAGAGACACATGCTTTAAAAAAAATCGAACAATTTTTTGTCCACTGTGTATATAAACGGCAAAAATGAAACGAATTGAAACGTATTTAGCGGGGAGTAATGGAAGCGAGAATGGCATGTGACAGAAGGGAGGCTTTGAGACGAGGGGGATGACGATCCCCAATGGGGAACTAGGGGAGATCCTAAAAATCCTCATTTTGACTTTTGATTCACTCCTCCCTACCTTCGACAAAGTACACCTACACAGCTTTTAAAAATAGCTTGATTCAATTTTTTAAAAATCTGACCGGAGACGTGAACCACGTCGAAATTGATTCTCCCATCTTGTATCCAATCAATATTTTAGTTAGTCAGGATCATAATTGATACCCTCGGGGTTGACATGTGAAAACAAAACAAATCGGCAATGTGTTCGCAGTCAATTAGGCGAACCCTTTCGTCGTTTTAGCCCTCGACGTACCGAATTAAATTTTCAGACCTGGCGTCGATTGTGCATATGTACATATATTGGAAATTAGTTTGTCGGGGCGGTTTTCAATCGAGAGCCAAATTGAATTGGCCTTTGATGTCGTCAGGTGTAAACACCACACATGAAAAAGTAATGGATTCGGTCGAACAATCGATGCAGACTGTCATTGAATTGCATCACGACCATCATTATTATTATGCATTACGTATTCATAATAATCACATTGAGTACGGTGTAAACTGTTTTCGAAACGTGCAATAGTTCCACAATTTTGTCGATACTTCAGAATGAAGTTTATTTTATTGGCATTAAATAAACTACAGTTCTGAAAGGCGATGCTTGTATATTTTCATTTTACGATTTCAATAAAAAGTCGTATTGAATCTATTACTCAGTTTCCTCCATTAAATATAGCCTAGGTATTTATTGCTTTGGTTCATTTTATTTATCCACAATTATTTCTCTTACAATGTGTCTACATACATAGAGCATATACATATACTTAAGTTTACATATTATGCAAATTAAATACATTTAAATAAAGTTTAATACTAATAATACAATAATGTTATTAGTATCGTATTAAAAGTAAGTGATAGTGAAAGATATATTCAACATATTGAATAACATTTTTAGTGTTTCGCAATTATTAATTCGCATCAATAATCTTAATATTTTTTTATGAAGGTCTGCAGAGTGGATTTTGGCTGTCATCAATGGAATATTTGCAAGATGGGCGATGATGATGTTATATCAGGACAATCAACCTTTCTGGTTGAACTGTGAATATAGAATATTGAGGCGTACCGCAATCAAATTTAAAGTTTTGCTCAATGAATTGGGGAAGAGGAATATCTACATATGACGGAGCTGTTACAGCGGCTTCTTCAGTGGAAGAGTTGAGTGGAAAGGGTTATCGCACAGTGTTTTCAACTCATATTTTGTGTTATGATGGTATTTGGTACTTATGTACAAAAGTTTGATCATATTCTTTGCCCTGGGCAACCTATAGTGGCAGATATGGTCGGGGTTAATATATAATGGATAAATAAATGTGTGTCAATGTTTTGAAAAAATATTTAAATACTTTTTTATTAAATAAAATTTTCACTTTTTTAATAATACTGTAATTTTTCAAGCTTTTACGAAAATCTGTGTTCACAATTTCTGATTAAAATTATTATTTTTTTACTTTTGCCTTTATTATTATAAAATCTAACGATTTTATATCAAAATATTGTAAAATAAATATTAATTTTATATTTTACTTGCACTATTCATTGATTTGAAAGTTTTTCTATTTGAAAAAAGCTACTAATATAATAATTAAGCTAAATTCAATGTATGTATGTATATTATTTATGAATATATTCTATATATAATAAAATAAATAAAAGCGATAAATATATATATACAATATCAGGGGAATTTTCTGCAAACATTCACAGGAAAACTTTGGCGTAATACTTGGGGGAAAATTCTCGTTGAAAAGATGAGGGGGAGACATATCGAAATCGGTAGAATCAATTCGAACAGATAATTGACAGGATAAAATGATACTGACAAGAATTCACCTTAACGGATACTTATATATATACCACCAGCTAGAATCAAATTTAAGACTTTTGTATTTTGAAACACACAAAATATGTACTTTATACAACACCTACTCTAACCGCATCGTACTAAAAATTTGCAATTCATCCCGGAATGAAATCATCACGTTTAGTTTTAATTAACAAAATTCGATCAACACACGGCGAACTAGGCGTGTCTCATTAGCGGAAATCAAATTAACAAACCCAGAGTAAATAAGTATATGACGCGTTAAATACACATTCCATTTTCTATTATCTACACTTGCATCGGTTACGTGTACATATTATATATTTTATGGTTTAAAATTTCCACGTATATAATGTACTTCATAGATACAATAAATGAGAACGGGTGTATGAACAATATAATATGTATATACGTACATACGTAGGTGATAGATATTATTGAGTTAAGTTCGTGATTCTAATCATGCGAAACACTCGTTATCTTGCAGACACGTTCGAGTTCATTTATTATAAATTAAATACGCCCATTTAATTTAAGACAAAGCTCGGTTGCTATCATTAGACAAAGCAACACTAGAATAGTAACGAACAAACAAACGAAATCGCCGCTAATCGTTTTATAATACAATCCATGTAAGAAGTCGGCATTTTAGGATACGATTCAATAACATTGAACAACATCAAACATATAATAAATATTAATTTTATGAAAGAAACATACATATCTATGCGAATATACAGTATTAAAGCCATACACCGAATAATATAAAAAAAAACTGATTCAATGCCTTTATGATATCATTCTTAGGGGATCGTTAAGTTTCGTTAGAAGAAAAAGGTGTAAATGTATTGGATGTAATAATACGTGTTTAGGTTTAGAAATCTCAAATTGCAGGCCATTGTAAAAGTGCTAATTTTCGGTGTAGGTATCTCACACTTACCACCATTCTATTTCCACACAATGCAATTTAGACAATAAAATGTAGACATTCTTAAATGTAAAGATCATCCACTAAGTAGTCGTACGTGATAAGATTCAAAATTCAAGCATTTAAATAATGGTTCTCACACTTAGGTCGGTCATTTTGAAGTGTTTTAATATTTTTCAAGTTCTAATCAACATTTTTTGCTCAAATTCGATTATTTTCTTTGACTTTTCTTTGAAGGTTCAATGCTAAATATTTTTCAAACAAATTAACTATGCTTATGTATGTACTAATAAACTAATGTACCACTCTATCTTCTTCAAACGATCCAGAAAATGTTTATTCACAATCAAAACATTTCTACAAATTACTGGTTGGTTTGGTGATCAATCCTTAAATTCTTGCAGAATTGACATTCAATGTTCCCAGCCAATTCACGTACATTAGATGCCTAAGTTTGTTCTCTTCTCCTGTGGCATGTACCCATTTGATAGCTTCGTCGGCTGTTGCAAGGGATATCAAGCTTCTTAATCAGATTTCTGCTAACTTGGATATATCTAATCTGCTGATAATATGCCGATCTGGTATTAAACATTTGAAAAATACTGGTTGGTTTGGTGGTCATTCCTAAAATTCTTTCAGAATTGAAATTCAACGTTCCCAGCCAACTCACGTACATTAGATGCCTCAGTTTGTTCTCTTCTCCTGTGTCATGTACCCATTCTTCATATTTCGTCACCTGTTGCAAGGGGTATCAAGCTTCTTAACCAGATTTCTGTTAACTTGGTTATATGTTTAATCTAAAATATACTGATCTGGTTGAGGGATTGTTAAATTTGAGATCGTAAACGTGTTCTAATATTGTATTTGTTTCATATTTTCAGTTTAATTTAGATTTATATTCATACTTATTGTAACCTTTGACTTTGAGCTATTATGTACTGTCATTATGGAAATGTTGTAAATAAATAAATACATAGATATCGCTGAGAAAACATTTACTATACTAAATGTTTATATAAAAAGAAGATACATTTAATGGTAAGTACAAACATACATAGAAAAATCTTATCTTGAAATTTGTTAATTCTATTTGATGCGGTTTGTGATGGTTTCACGAAAAGTTTGACAGTATTTGACTGTGATATTAAAGCAAAACAAATAAGCACTCTACAGTTTTTCTACCGACACCATTAAGATGAAACATTTACATATATATTGTGTTAGACGAATACTAAATTTTAAGAAAATTATACACATTAAACTGGTGAAGATTTAAATGTCAAAATATTACTCGTGTATGAGTCAGGCAAAATGACATTCATTTTATCATAATCATCAGTCTTCTCTCAATTGCTTTAATTACGGAAGGTAAAGAGAGAGTTACTGGAAAAGCATTCTACCTTATACAAGCCAAATGACTAAATCTAATAGGGAGATCTTGCATTTACAATATTATTATTCATATATTTTAATACTCTTTAGAACACAAAATATTGATCCAATCTTCCAGAATTGAAATTCAGCGACCAAACGCAATTCTCGAACTGGCGATATTGTAAATTTCACACCAGCCTGAGCAGAGCACGTGGAAAATAGCGCGTGGGATTTTCTCATCTGGCGAATATGTCGAATGTGCAGATATCAGCTCGAGGATGGTTCTAAACCGCGAAGAAAGCCATTTGCACCAGGTGCTAAAGCCTCCAACAAACCCATAAAGTGAAGACGGCACAACGAAAACAACCATAGGACATTACTAATGCGTCGATATTCATATATATGATTGTAAGTATAATACATACATACATACATAGAGCCAACCTTTGGGTTACATGTTCTACACAAAAGTTTTGTATTTTTGCAAAAGATTTCAGTGCTAAATCCAAATTTGGTTAAAAAAAGACATGTATGAAGAAAAGAAAGATGTATGGTAACCCTATATAAGAGCGTTCGGTGGTGGGACCGCTTTCGAAAATAAACATCTCAATCAGTACGCGGACACTTATCCACCTCCCCGAATATGAATAATAAATTGACTGTGGGATAAAAGTGGCATAAGAATAAATTTGTGCATTGTTTTTCGACGGAACAATGGGGGCCCCGATTACGAAACGGACGAGCGTCGAATATGAAAAGCGTTGCGTAAATTTCACCGCCGGGAAATATTGATAATGCTTTATGATTATGTTTCAATTTAAACGACCCGGTTCGATCTTTTAACCTTCTCACGTTTTCTAAACGTAAAATGCATACTTCAAATAGTATATGTGAAGTCTACGGTGGTCAAACACTTTTCGATTGTGGAGGATAGTAGAATTGGCCTAACGCTATTGACAATATATTGCTGTTACTGAAGACCTAACAACTAACAACACTGATCGAACTCATGATGAAAAAATTAAATATGAAAAGAAGCATTGGAATAATATGTCTCTACATAGAAAAAAAAATAAACTTCTAGATATGAAATTTCAGTTCAATAAACCAAAAGGTGTCTGAGAAAAACATAAAAAGCCTCGATTCTCTAGAGTAAAAGTACTACTTCCGGTTCATATAAAAATATAAGGTTATAAAAATTATTATTTCTATTGCATGTAAAAAAAATTCAGTCCGATTCAGTTAGCGGTTTGGGAGATAATTGAATTCACAAACTTAAAAAAAGGGGACACCTATAAGGGTAGGTACCATTTCCGGTCAACAAAAAATTGAACAAAATTCTCATCGTGTCGATAAGAATTTCAGTAACCAATATTAAGTTTCAATTCGATAGGACTAACGTTGTTCAAAAAATCTCCAAAAAACTACAGACACACACACAATTTTTTTCTAGATCATGAAAACGTGACCAGTAATCGATTCTGAGTTCGAATCAGTCAAAATCTTGAGTTCGAATTTTTGCATGATCACAAAACTTCATCTATTGTTACTACGTACATAGATAAAGTAAAAATTGATATGGTTCGGCAAGATGGACTCATTCATAAACTCGTAACTAACAAAGTACCAAACAATCCAATTTTCATCATCAGATCATACCTAACTTGCAGAGAGATAGTGGTTAACGTAAGACCAGCGGTTATCATATTATGCTTTCGAGCAGAGTGATAATACTAGAGTCCCACTGCTAGCCAGAACTTGATTTGTGACTCCAGGTCGATCGTTTCTTATAAGTTTGCCAATTTTTCTGATTTTCATTGAAACGGTTCTTCTAAAATTGGCATATCCTTTCCTATCTCTCTTGCTGGTCTCAAGTGAGTCAGCGTCTTGATGTTCGCCAATTTGATTGTAAAATGCTACAAAAATTTATCCATAGATGTCACTGTGGATGTTTGAATGAATTCACATTTGTATAAATGCTTACGTATATTGATTATATTCTATCTGTATAATTACATTTAAATGTTCGATAAAATAAATAAATAATGTAGAAATGGGCTTAGCTATAAAAAAAAAATAAATAAGGAAATATTTTCTCTGAAAAAAATCTCGGCAGGTGTCCCACAGGGAACCTTACTAGATACACTCTTATTTGCCATATATATTTGTATATAAGCAACATAGATACCTATTCCAAAAAACTGACACATTATTATTTATACATATGATACTGCTTGCTTCACTTCTAGCATCAAACCAGAGGCGAACTAGGTAACATACCGATGGAACACTTCACGGAGTGGAAAATTAAAATCAATTAATTTAAAACAGACGCGATCTTTTTACGTGTAAAAAAACATAAATAAAGTTCAGATCTGAAAAATCCATCCGAAGAAAGTCTGAAATAGCAATCAACTTATGTATGTACATATTTGCAACAATCAAAATATTTTCTCAAAGAAAACTATAGTTTTCCATTTATTTTCATTTACAAAGTAAAAAGTTCAACCACTAAGGAGTATATGAAGTTCAAACACCTCAATATAAACACGAAGTAAAAACTTTCTCTCTAATTGAAAAGTTACATAGATACTGCTTCAATCTATACTTTTTTTTTGTATTGTAAAAGGACTTGGTTAAAAAAGGCTGTAAGTCGCTGTATATTATATGAGCCAAGCAGCTAATTTCACATTAGGTAATTGAACGCTTTCCCAGAATAATTAATGTGGCCGAACGACTATACATGTATGTACATACATATGTATTGTATTTTTTTCAATTCAAAAGCAAACACGAAACAGAGATCAGGGTCGTCCGTAGGCGAGGTCGAAGTGGGCGTGTACAATGGGCGGCTCTCGGTAAAAGGGTCAAAACCAAAACGACTCATTTTTTTTGGATTTTTTTTAATGAGAAACATTTAAGCTGAACACACGAAGATAATGAACACTTAAATTTGTCAAATTTTACTGAAAAACTCAGGGATCTTCATAAAGTTCTACATATTGGCAGCAGTTTAGCTTAGTGGTAGCGTATATATTTAGCACCACTGAGGTCAAAAGTTCGAGTCCTTGCCATTGCTGGTTAGATTTGGGGTTTTGTGACTCCAAATCGATCGTTTCTCTATCAGAGTTTGCCAATTTTATCTGATCATTGCTGAAACGGTTCCTGAAAATTGGTATTAGATCTAATCCTGTTGTCACACAATCTGCCTGTGTATAATTTGTAATAATTATACACAGTAATCTGAAATCTATAGATATCTCTATAGACATCTCTATAATTTCGTATTTATTATAAGTATAAAAATTGTATACAAAAAAAATCTAAAAATAATCCATAGATGTATCTATGATTATTATTTCTGATTAATTGTTATATGCTATATATTCTGATTGTATATGTATGTATTACTGTATTTCTGATTGTTTATGTATTCTGTATTTCGTTAACGTACACCCGTCGCATTGGAGCAAATCTGTAATGATGAGTGTATATTGATTTGTAACAATAAAAAATAAAATAAATTAATAAAAATATATATTATAGATCTACCGACGAAACCACCATCTAATACGTTTCTAATATTCCATATTTTAGATTACATTCATCCTCGTACTATGCATGATGAAATTTCAGAACTTTCATATAGTCTACCATTTATATATGTATGTATGTATGTATGTGCACCTTGTCTTTTTTGCACGGTAGTCTTTGGAGCGTATCCTCCGTGCAAAAAAGGGGATCAGCTGTATGTGTAATTCAACATCAAAAACTTGATAAACACACGTTCAAAATACTCATATTAAATATCCATGTCAATTACGAACACAGAGGCGTAAGTTCGATTGTTAAATCACGATTTTCGCGAACGAGTATGTAGACAGTTAGGAGGGATAGAGAGAGAGAGAGAGAGGGAGACTCCTTTGTTTATCGAAACTCGCCATCGGCCGATTTTTAATTTGTTTTTAATATTCTTTCGGAGGCCGCCGAATGGGTTAACGGCCGCTGAATCTTTCCGCGGACAGTGACTGTGCAACTTCTATCAAAAGATAAATAATCCGAGGCGCGAGCTGCTGTCACGGCTATAGTAATCGACCGCCATAGCTATTGTGTCCGTCCGTCCGTCCGTGGGCTCGCGTGCCGATAGCCCATAAATAGATATTGACGTTACAGTAACCAGGGCTGGAAAACCGAAGTCGTCAATTTTAGTTATTTCCAATAGTAAACGTGCCTACGATATTTTAATACGCTTAAAAAAGCTCCTTCTTGGAATATAAAATTTAATCGAAGTTTATTTTTTTTCTTCCACACTTAGCGGCTTCTTTGAATAGCAGGTCGAAAAGGATATCGAGGCTGACTCATTTTCTGATTTATCTATACAAACTAGCCGATACAACACTTTCTTATAAATTCAACCAACATAAAATTGAAATTATTATATTTTGCGTAAGTGTGACATGATATAAAGGCGACCCAATGTTTTAAGTAAAATATTAATAAGTAATATGTATGTTAATAAGTTTTTGGTCAGAATTCGTAAGCCGGAAGTACTATTTTTTTTAAAACAATATTTCATTATTTCAAATTATTTTAATCTTCTTTATTTTTATTTTTAAATGCTTTTTATTATTACGAAATTATGTTCACAATAAATCTTATATCTATTTTAATAGCTACTGATCTACTGATCATTTTCTATTTTACAATTTTAATTTAATTTGGTTAGTAATCACAGTATTATATTATTCTAATGTTAATCTAAAGCATAATAGGAAAAAGAGCTCAAAAACCTATTTACAATCCTTATAAATGTTCATGATACATCTAATACATAATATTAATTAAAGACTATCTAAAGTCGATGACCTAAAGCAGATTGTGTTTAGGTAATCTGTGTTTATACCTGAAGGGTATAGACATTTTGTTGTAATCACCGAGACTCTTCACAAGTGTGTTAGAATGGTTATTAGTGATTCTTTCATAGAATCTACTGGTTAGTTTGTTAGTAATGTCTGTAACAAACGGAATATTATATATAGCATGCAGTTTTTTCAGGTTAGTATATATGGGTGTATTATAAATTATTTTAAGGGATTTATTTTGTATTACTTGGAGCTTGGAAAGGTTAGTATTCGAGGCGTTATTCCATACAGGTGAAGCATAGGTTAATAATGGTAATATGAGCGCGCGATATAATTTTATTTTATTTAGCGTTGATAAAGAACTATGGCGATTAAATATTGGATATATTGAGGATATACCCCACATCGCCTTGCATTTCGCTGCCTCAATGTGAGGTGCCCATCTCATTCTTTTATCAAACGTTACTCCTAAATATTTTATTACTGACTGCCATTTCAGACTTTCTAATCTTCTTTATATTTATTGTGTATAATACTGATAAGTGATTTTAAGTAATAAAAAAAAAATTGATTGAAATCCAACAACCGGAAGTAGAACTTTTGTCTTGTGCAAGTTTCCATACATTTGCGCTCAATTTGTATCGAAAATGCTGTCATAGCTATTAGTATTTCATAATGCTTCCGGAATATGTGAATGTGTCTGTACGGTTCAATATTGAATTTTGTTTTGTGACCGTATATTCCTCAAATACATAGATAAAGTCATGGATTGGTCACATCCGAATTTTTTACATATATATATATACCAGGAAGGCTTGACACGAAGACCCCAATGCGTCTCCTGGAAAATTAATTACAAACAATGCAGCGATTTATAACATAAATCACTGTATTTCGAGAAGCTGAAGAACACGAAATTTAACAATACATTAATTAATCCATTGAGACATCTATGGATTTTTAGACTTGTCCATACATTTTTAAAAATTCTACATGCATTATACAGAAGATTTGTGACAGCAGGTAGGGTGATTTTTTTGCCAATTTTAAGGAACCGTTTCAACAATGATCAGATCAAATTGGCAAACTCTGATAAGAAACGATCGACTTGGATTCAAAAACATCCAAGTCTAACCGGCAGTATATTAAAGATTAGCCCGGGATCTAACCCAATAATCTCTTGGTGCTAAACATAAACGCAACCACTGAGCTATACTGCTGGCTTTATATATGGTATCGCCTAATTTGTATGACTAATCCATACAAATTAGCCGATACAATGTTTATTATAAATTCAAAACAATTCAATTAAATGACATTAAATTGATATTATTCAATTTCAGCAATACCGGTAGTGTATTTTGTACCGAAGATCGATTTTGGATCAAAAGCCCGAAGAGCCGGTTTCGGCAGTACCGCTATGGGAATCCCTAGTCTGTATGAACTATCAGTTTAATATCAGTTGACAGACCGCGCATGCGCTTTGCCAGTGTAACCCAGTGTGACGAAATGGGCGATTTATTTACATATTATATGTATGTATATGAAATAAAAAAAAAAATAAAAAACAAGATAAATTGCGTTAAAAGCTTCTTAATTATGGAAAAATGACAGAAGATCTAGAATTTTAATCGTCATTGTGTGCATTATGAAATAAAAATATAAACTTACATACATCCAGTGTCTTATTTTTTCGTTAAAAAAAAAGGTACACACCTGTGAACAAAAACAAAAAAAAATTAGTTAAAATATAAAAATCTTTTTATGTAAATATTAAATATATTTATTAAATAATTTTTATTCATATGAAATATCACCCTTAATAGACATAATGGCTAACTGTGTATGTATATATGATTGTATGTTCATAAATGCCTTTATTCTTTACTTTTTAATTTGTTTTCCTCATATTTATCTTTTTCATTTTCGTAAAAATCTATTATTGGACTCGGATGTTACATATATTATTTATTTACTATTTGTTTTTTTTATACATATCTATGTACATCCTGTCTGTTGATTTTTCAATTAATAAAATAAAATAAAAAAATAAAATAAATATCCGAATACGTTAAATATGTATACATATATAATGTTTATTCAGACATTAATTACAAACCGCAAGCATGTGTATTTCTAGCAACAATCAACAAATTCAGACCAGCTGAGTTTACGAGAGGGAGATGGGGATGTTGATTTTACTGAAATCTTCACAACAATTAAGTTAGATAAATTGACAAACTATAACAGACGTTCAATCTGGATTTAATAATCTTGCCATCAGCGATAGACATACAAGAATCATCGAAAAAATCAAATAAATTTTACAATTCCGGCTAGGATTTGAGCCAACGACCCCTACTGGTAAACAATAATAGCTTTACTAGCATTGAAGTAGAATGGGTAGAAGCGCTCTTAGCTTCCAAAAATGTTGCTACAAAAACTCCGTGCAAACGGAGATTTCGGCTGTTTTGCTCAGTTGATTGTTAAACTCTGTAGCAGTAGGATCTCTTTGAAATAGGCTCTACTAGTGAAATTGTGTGGTAGTATTAGTTCGACAAAGTCCGAACATCTGTATGTGCCCGTGCGTCCCTGAACGTCAAGGGACGATAAGGGACGATCACTTCCACGAATTTTTTTTCCTCACTCTTTTGTCTCTCTTCTGACTTTCCGTCTCTCTCTTCGATGGCTCGCTTTTAAGCGATACTTTTGTTAGGAATGACTATTCTATACATTATACTTCAATGTTTACTAGTGATCTGATCATGATTAGGAAGTTCCTAAAATCCTTGAAGAAGTCAAAAAGTTTATTCGATTATTTCAATACTACACCTGCAAAGATAAGACGTGTCTTATTAGACTTCTAATTTTATTTGACAGTTATTGAGACAGTTTCATATAAAATTTACATCACTTAATATTAGTTACCTTCATTTTCCAGAAGGAAACGGAAAATTCCATACTAAAGTACAATGGAAAATATGAAAACGTTCATCAAAGTAAAGCAACAAACATTGCGTTTTTCATATAATTTGAATATATGATAATCAGTTGAATTTATATTTAAATTCCATATTATACATAATGTCACGCATTATACAATTACAAACTGAAATTGACACATTGATACACCCAATTTGAATACCTTTAAAATTTTAAATCACAAAGTGGTTGATACACAACAAACGACCAATATCCAAACACAGAGGATGTGAAAACTGAAAGGGTTAAATTAATAATTCATCGTTCGACGACCAAACTACGATATAAAACATTTTCGCCCATAATTGAAAATGGTACAGGATATTGCACTGCAGTACCAATATTTGCCGATATTTGATTGAAATCAAGACTGAACACACAAAAGTGAACACAAACACACACACACGTGTATGGAGAGAGTGGGTTTTAAAATATATGATGCCACTATAAAGTACACAGAGTAGAAAAAAACGTTAAAACATTTTGCATTCTAGCTATTATACACATAATATAAAAACAGACATAGGGCGAGGCAGATAAACTTGGGGTGTTTAAAATTGAGACTACACGGTGGAAATTTTTTTTTTAGTGCCAAAAATGTAATAAGTATGTAAGTACTACACTGTTTTGTTTTTATAGTAAATATGAACTTTGGAACGGTGTTGGTTTGGTTCAAAAATACTTTTACGTCAAGTGGAAGGTAGAATAAGAGATACATACATACATACATATATCAAACCAGAATAGGATTGGAAAAAATCAAAACACATACATTTTGGATACTCAATACGTCAAGTCAGATTGCAGAAGTTATATTTATAGTGAAAATACAGAAATAAATGATAAACACTGATCCACAACATAGGGTCGACTCTCCATAAGGAAAGATTGATGATACAATTGTAAGTAGTTTCAGAAGCAGCACAGAACAGATGCTTCTTAAGGAGCCGAAATAATCAATTGTTAAATCAAAGCAAGAAGAGTCTGAAGACTTTATGTGTAGATATTTTGGAGACATTGCAGAATATCGTTCAAATATTCAGAGATCTCGTGAATTGACATTAACAAGATAATGTAGAACAGGTTCTCCTGTAAGAAATGGAATAATCTATAAAGGGGATCAATTTATATGTAAAATCTAAAATCTAATGTGTTTGATATTTCAAGCGCACAGAACAGATTCTTATTTAGGGGACGAAATAACCAATTGGTAAATCTAAGGAAGAAAAGTCTGAAGATTTTATGTGTAGATATTTTGGAGAAAATGCAGAATATATTTCAATTATTCAGAGATCTCGTGAACTGATATTCCAAAGATAATGGTTCTATAGCTACTATAGGAAATTAAGTAATCCAGAAAGGGGATCAATTTATATGTGACATCTATAAAGATCTATTGTGTTTGATATGTCAGAAGCAGTACATAACTTATAAGAGATGAGATGACTTAGAAGGCAGTTTTAATTAGTCAATCAAAGTAGAGAAATGTGAAGATCTGATGAGTTCTAGAATCGATGCAAAGCAATTTTTCTTATAGGAAACAAGAAATGAGAAGGAAATGCAATTCACATCTAATGACAATTTTCAGACCCAAGTAATTATTGCAAAAGAGTGAGAGATCATCTCCACAATCAAATTCGCTTCTAGATGTGCTTATTTTTCAGGGTGTAATAACATTTCATACAACTGAAGAACTCCATCTGAATGATTTGCACTAGGTCATATTAAAAATCCCGCTTCTGTTGAGTTTGAATATATTTTTCCAATTCCAAGATGAACTGTCATAAGGATAAGTATACGTAATGAATTTGCACACACATCGCAAACCCGAATCATCAGCATCACGGTCGTAATAAAGACATTTCAATTACGAAGGCGTAACTGACGATTCAGTAGGAGACTAATTTAGTCCTACGTGAAATGCATAATTCATTATATCGATACGCTCCAGTGTTTATAATATAGCATACATACACACACGTAGCGAATGCATTTATTACTATACAACGATAACATTGTAAAGACAGCATAATAAACTGCACCTTTGAGAGTGTCTCAACTTGACGATGATGAAAAGATTCTGCAGATTTATCGATTATTAGAATCGCATACAATGTACATTTATGTCTGCTTAATCAGAATTCCATTGTGGTGGTAATTTTATGGCTCAGTTTATGTCTTTGTTGTGTGTACATATGTATGTATATGATTTTTAATTCATAGTCAGTGAACGTGAGAGATTTAGCGGTTTTGATTTGATTGTCTGAATGTTCATTCTCGCTGTGAACTTATTAATTGATCGATGAAATATATTCATGATAAAATCAAGGCAGTATCATTCAACTGATTTTATCATATTTCACAGTTTTTCTTAGTTCATCTTCATTGCGTTTATTTTTTTGATATTTTCTTAACTTTTAAATATGTAAGTGTAAGCTTTTTAAATACAAACTGGATTTTTTATCACTATTCATCATCATTTGTATATGAAAACTTCTCCAGTATTCTTTAATGTGTATATATCGTGTCGATTGCTGTGATTTTATCATGTGAGTCGGTACATCTCATTTATTCTCTCGTTGAACTAATTAATTATTCGTTGCAATAGAATATTTATTCGATATAAAATCTGGGTTTTAATCATCAACATCGTTCAAATCTTATACCTTAGTTCATTCTCATGTTTTATTTATTACAAACATCATATGTATGTATGTGCCATGATAGGAATCACCCCAAGGTTACAAGGACACATATGGTTAGATTATTTTTGTACATAAGTACTAACGGTTTACATAACAGTGCATATTATACATAGAATACATAAAATAGAGAAATATATATTTTTTTGATATACAGCAAATTTACGAGAAATACATTATATAGGTGGCATTGTTTTTATAGAATCAACAAATTCGAGGTAGTAATACCATTTTATTGGATCCGTCACAACAATTAAGCCACAAACATCGGAAAATTCTAACAGGATCTGTTTTTTTAAGAACCGCAAGATCTCGCCAGCAGTGTATTTTGTCAGGACTTGAACCCACGACCACTCTAATGGTATGCAATAGCTCTTCCAGTGCACTGAGCTGTGGCTCCCATTTAGGCACTCCTATATAATTTTTTTTGTTTTTCACACATTATCCAATGAATGTGCCCAACATTTCTATGTTCTTCGACAAACTCGAGGACCTACATATGTATTTTTTTTAATTTACTATCAATTTTTTAATCATTTTAATTCGTTACATCTAACATTTACTTGATATCCGATTCTAATATACCGGCAATCTGATCCAAATATAAATAATGTTGGTACATATGTATGTAAATGAGCCGTTATTTTTTTTTCAATCGAACATATATTTACACTCGCCTTACAAATCGCTCCAAAGCGACGAGTGTACTAATATAGATACAATACAAGCATTTTTACACATTGCAAATTCATACAAACATCATCCACAGTGACATATGTATATGGAGAAATTTTTGCAAAATTTTATTATAGAAATTGACGAACCTCAAGACGCTTAATAACTTGAGATTTGCAAGATTTGAAAGGATTATATTTTGAAGTGGCGGAAGTCCAATTTTCAGTTCCAAAAACACTATTTCTGTTTGACTTAATTCACAAACTGTTATTACTTCTTGTAATTCGATATGCAGAATAAACATTATACATAATGTTTTGAGAAATATTTCTCGAAATGAAGAAAAGTGGACTTACTCTACTACTTTCAACTATAACGGCTCATATATTATAAACCAAAAAGGCACAAGCAATAAATGTAATTGAATCGTCGGGTTTTAAGCTGCTCATTTCAGTATAACGAAAACTTTCAACCGTCACATCAATTGAATGAACCAACTGGAGTGCTTCCAATTGCCGCAATTCGTAAAATTCAGCGACACAATTCGACAAGAATTGCAACTAGTTCACGCTAGATAGATTTTCAGTGGAAAAGAAACTCTAGCAGGGACATATTGTCGGAGCTGGAAGACTTAACTAAAGTCGACATCGTGCACATAATGGAGAGACAGTGGCAGAACAAAGTGAAGCCCCATTTTCAAAGGGCTTAATCCTCTATCATTATGCACCGCCATTGTGTGGCAGGGCCAAGAAAGTTTTCGTCACTTGGTCGACGAAAGAAGGAAGGGGAAGAAGTAGAAGAAGTAAAAGCAGAGACAGACGCCCCGTAACAAACAGAACAAAAACTCCACAACTTCGCATAAATCACGAATGGCTTTTATTTCCAAGGATCGTCAATTACGTGCCTATACTTTGTACTCGTCATCCCTCGATATTCGAAACGTGGGCGTGTAGACGCATTAACTGTATGTAAATATCCACGAGGGGGTTAACTATGGTGTGTCTGCGATGATAAATGTATTTGTAGATAGGAAACAGGACGATTTCACACGAATGGGGACGCGGTTGTGGCGCCGACCAGTGTAGACTAGTCGGAATAGTGTAGACGAAGACACATACAGAAATACATACATACATTCTAAAAATTTAAATATAATTTTAAATTACTGGTTCACCAGTAGAGAGGTCGTGGGTTCAAATCCAGATTATACTTTGCTAATGTTTTCAACTTAATTGTTGTGACGTCAATAATAAAATTGGAATCCTCTTCTACTTTCGCAAACTCTACTTGTCCGAATTCATTGATTGTTGCAAGCATACACACGCTTGCGGTTTGTAATTAATATCGGCATACCCACATTGTATAATGTGGATAGATTTATTGTAATGAGTCCAAGTTGAAATTGCTACCATTTTAACTATTTTTAAATTTCGATAACATACCCATACGCTTTTAGAGTGTTGTTTTGGAGTAAAACTTCTTCATTGTATTGTAAATTGCCTTGATGTGTATGCACGCTATACAAAAGTTTAAATAATGAAAAATTGCACAAAACTATATGCATATATACATATACATACATACGTATTTACAAGCATCGATAAACAATTACAAGCATCGATAAACAATTACAAGCATCGATAAACAATTACAAGCATCGATAAACAATCACATTTATACAGTATCATAGAGACATCTATGGACAAATTTGATAATGCTAATATTTCGAGAAATACGAATATTTAAAAGAGTGGGTAGCATATTTATATCATAATCAACAAATTCATGATACTATACATATGTACATACACTCGAATTTGCGAGAGACAAGATAGGTTGCAACTGTTGCTTGAACCGTTTCAACAATGAAATAATATAAGGTACCAAACTCTGATAGGAAGCGATCGACCTAGAGACACATATATCCAAGGTCTAGCCAGCAACACCGGGCCAGGGAATGAACCCATGACCTCTCATCATTACAAGCTAATCACTAAACTATGTCGCCGCTTGTACAGATGTAAAAGGGATGGTTCCAACTCCTATACCCAATCCCACAATCTTCTAGCATCCTTTGGAACTACATATTTACATACATATACATATGTACATACATATTTATATATCAAAAGCCCTACCCGCATTTGACAAGCTTTTTATTATCTTTACTCTGTTAGTTCAATGAAATTCCTGTCGTTCAATTGCTTCGAATGAAATTTTTAACTTAAAAAACTTAATGCAAAAACTTGTGATCTGATCGTGAACCACTTGCACTCTTTAGATCGCTTTGATATTTGAGCGACATACGGGGGGGTTAACTAACATTTAAATACGCTATTGTTTTCAACATGAAGCCAGAGGAGTTTATTTTATGTCAGATCACAAGTTAATTTTATGTCAGATCGAAGTTATGACAGCTATCCATATGCGGCTTTCTAGCACCCTTTTGTAACTCAATTTAACAGTTTTAAAAGCTACTCTTTTCACTCTCATTTGCTCTCATCTTATATACACTTCATATTATAAGCTTTTATACTGTAGCGCGAACGTATAGAGGGGTTTCAGTAGTGGTAGAGAAAGCTTATTGTTCTTGATCCATCGGCCTGTCACCTCCGAATGAAGCACAGATCAAAACCGCAGAATATTTATACCCATCGAGTACTCTCTGCACATAGAGATCATTGGTCGATGGGTCAAGATACCTTATTGGTTGTTATATACGGCTCATTTATACGCTTATTGGTACAAACGTGAGATCTGTCCACGAGCACCACTGACCTAATCTCTATCTTGAAATACTGTCTCATATTCCTTTTATTAATTCACTAATAGAAATTTCAATACCTAGTGTGTACATTACATATTTAGTAGATTATGAGTAAGGTATTTTCACTTTTGTTGTATGTATGTAAGTAGATTTTCTTGAAATTTGAAATTACTCATGCTTTGTCAAAGTAGGAACATCTTTCAATAAGACATCAATTGAATTGGAGAATGAACATATACATACATGTGTAATATGTTTGTATTTATGTCCGAAGAACAATAAAGGGGTTAACGATAGTTCAAAGAACAATCCATTTGTGAATCGAGTGTGAAAAGATACCTATTTTTAATTGCGAGAATATTTCTCCAGAGATACGTCGATTTTATCTCAATCACGGAACAGACTACGCTTCAGAGATTCGCACTGAAACTTTCTAGCGAATATTGAAATACGTTTATAATTGATTGCACATTCATACAGAGTACGAAACAATCGTTCGATAGATGCAAAAAAAGCCATTACCTTTTCCCTTGACAGTGTTATAATGGAGTAATTAAACTTTTCTCATACGCACGCACTCGAAACAATACATATTCAAATCATAATAATAATAAATATAAAGTTATACACGATTTAAGCCGTATTAAACGGTACTAAAAGTTTAACAGCATCGTTGTAAAACATTAAGAACTCGATTATAATATTTTACAAGCCACATAACACACATGTGAACAAACTCCAATCCAAAGAAGCTTCAGAAATATTATACAAACATATGATGGTTTCCTTAAAAACGTTTTCCAAACATGATTTAGTTGCAATTATCATTTTTTTTTATAGCAAGGCTTATTAGTTTCACTTCTCCAATCGATCTGACGATTCCTATATTCTTCCGATTGCTTTGAAACTTTGCCATTTTGCGAGGTTTGGCCGCCGATAGAGATTTTAATTCAATTCAGATTTCAGTCGATGGTGAAATATAATAGTAATAAAGACGTTTAAGAATCCAAAAAATTTGGAGACGGTGACAGCTAGCCCTTTGCCACTAGCCTGTAGCATTATATGTTTGACTTTCCGCCCCCCACTTGTTTTAATTATTTAATTGTTTTAATTATTTAAACATTTCTTAATTATTTAAATTTCAGATTTTAATTGTTTAAACTTTAATTATTTAATTGTCACATTTTAATTATTTAAACGCCTATAACTTTATCTTTTTCACACCATATCTTATAAAATTTCTATTATATGCTCTCATTATGTCTCATATATATTTTTTCTTCACTAATAGGTTATATGTATAATGAATGTTAAAATGTTTATATTGTAATGTTGATAATTCGATATTCGTGCTATGGCCAAAACGCTAATGGTAACTGTTTGACGTCTGTCCGCACAAATCCGTCGATATTTGTTTTCAACTCTCTGAATTTGGATTTTTGGCTTGATTTTGGACTGAGAGCGTTTATTCGGAATTGCGATAATTTACGAACTTTATATTTTACTATTTTTATAAGGCTTTTTTTCAACGATGCAGCAAATGTTTATATTATAGAGTCAGTATAGACAAGTACACTGATAATAAATCGTATTGTTTCTTAGTAAATACCTTTAAGGGGAAGAATATATATATATAAGAATATAAATGTATATTATGTATACATAGAAATATCGAGCCAAATTTATTCAAGGCTCTTTGTTACTCGATAAACATTTGTCCGCACGCTTGAGATGTTGTGGCGAATCCATACAACGCCGCGACGCTAAGAAAATACGCTCTGAAAACGATCGGAGCGTGTGTTAATTAAAGTCGTATTGTCGAAAATCATTTCTCTGGTCTTCTTTGGAGTCGGTACGACCCACAGTTTTACAGCGCCTGTCGCTTCGGGGAAGAAGACGCATGCAAATTGTATTGAAACAGACACGACGCACAATAACGTACATAGATATGTATGTGCGATGAACCAGGGACGTGGAAAATTTATGTAATATTAAAATATATTAGGTTAAAGTAATATATTATGCTATGTGTACATATGTATTTTAGTTTGTTTGTTGCAGTATTTGTATTCACATTCTAGGGTAATAACTATAGTCAAATTTTAGCACAAGTATTTTACATTTTATAATAAATAGTAAATTTTAAAGTATGTATATTTAATTAATGGCAACGATTCGGGAACAATTTCGCACATAGCGACCTCACGCGTCACGAAAATCTCAAACACTCGAAAATTCCACTCATCGAGATTCACCACGTGAACTATCCGATGCGGTGCAAACGATCGAAAAGCGCCAGACAGACTGAACCACAGAGATTAACGACACGTGTACCTTATGCGTGCGCACTGCTCGCACTTACACTAAGCGAAATCTACCCGAAGTCCCGACATACCTACCCTGTATACGTTCTGTGCTTCTGATACTTTATTTCCGAATTTTTCCTTATTAAATTATGAAAAACTCGCCAGAAAGATCCAACTCAATTTTAATAATTACCATTTTAATAATTGCATCTGTGCACATCGAAAGGTTACTCGTCATCTGATGTGCAATTTTTCATTCGTGAAGTCGAGAATTGCGTTTAAAGCAGCCATCCAGTTAATCTGTGGTTCAATCTGTCTGGCGCTTTTCGATCGTTTGCACCAAACCCGAACTATCATGCTAATGAAAATTCAAGTGCCAGATATTCCGTATTCGCGATTTTCAATGCAGCTGTTGTCGTGTGCGAGATCGCCATGTGCGATATTGTCCGTTTGCCAATGGTGACAAATGAGAATAGGTTACTTATTTGTTTGGAACCGTTTCAAAACTTAGTTTATTTATTTTTGTTTTCATATCATGATCACACTGAAAACTTGCCACAAAATATCTTAACAAACATTTAATTAGTTTCAATGGTTACTTCCCAAACTTTGTGACCTGATTTTGAAGCACTTCTACTCTTCCGATCGCTTTGATATTTTACTGACATACGGAGGTTAGCTGTCATTAAGGTAAGAAAATGTCTCCGACATGATGCCAGAGGACTTTAATCATTAACGAAATCATTAAAATTTCATCAGAATCTACTGTTAGATCGACGTGATGATATTTGGCTATTCGTGAATTCATTCACGCCATCCTCTCGCAACTACTCACGCTAAGTACTTGAATATATAGTTAGATGTACATACATATATAGTACATAGTTTCAATAAAATTTTATTTCATATTTAGGCTCCATGATTTATTGCGATCTTTCAACAACTGTTCTGATAAATTGGGGCTTATTGACATATCATAATTGTGCTTTAAAGATGAAATTCATGAACAAACTGTCAAAAAAGTAATAACATATATTCTTTTATATTTTTGAAAGTAAAAAGATCAAAATATGAATTCAATTGGAATGGGAGTGAATTTGAGGGATTGCATTAAACTTTGAGCTCCAAAAAGGTTACTCTGTCTGAAGAAGGAAGATTTTTCTCGACGTGTTTTTCAAAAATTAATGAAATATTGACGAGAAGTTTGGGCATTGAACACCTATTTATAGTGCAACAAATCCACTGTTTTCAGGGAAGTATGAAACGTTGTATACTCCGTATAACGAGGAATCATAAAACGAAACACATGAGTAAGAAAAATGTCCATAGAAGCTAATATATTGTACTAAGTGAAGAGTTTGTAGTTAAAAGTTCAGAAAAACCTACATAAGTACTCACAGTAATAGTACCCAAGATAATATACATAATAAGAGACGATGAGCTTCACTAGCGAGATGAGAGGAAAACGTAAGGAAAATGTTGTTCAAAATAGACAAGAGTGTAAGATAAAGAACGAAAAGTTATAATTTGAAAGAGATTTTAAACCGGAAAACTTTAAATACAAAGTGTGCAAAGAAGGCATTGTAATATTTGACATGCAAACTTACGTAATGAGTAAAAAATTCATCCGCAGATTTACAGCATATTTGGCATGTGCAAAAAAGCCCGTCATCGAGCCCTTCGGCAAATTTCCGGTTAAACGAGTCGGGAGTGGAAAACAAAAAAAAAAAAACGGCGTAAAAACCGCAACCTAAACGCACATTAAAATAACCGAACCCGTCAATTTGAGACGATTCTCATGTATGAACATTTTACCTGCGTAAACGTTTCAGCTTAACTGCCCGGCCATTACCCGTTAATCCGAGGACCCCAAAGGTGACTTAATTGTTTAATTTAAAGCGGTGAGTAATTTTCGAGCGCCCTTTATGACATGCTTTTTACTTCGCGATGTACAGTTTGAGGGAAGCTGGAGAGGAGATACGCTCCCTTCACGCGTATCGTTTTGCATCTTGCGAGAGCTTTTCTTTGATCTTTGACATTTGATTTTACATACAATTATAGAAAAAAAATCGTTGAGTATCTCGTTTCTATTTGGCATGTGTTTATTTCTTGTATTTTATTTGTTTTTTGAATAAAATATTTGTATTATTATTGATAAATATTATTAAAAAAAATTCAGAAAATATTGTGTGTACATGTAATTTGGTATTCCTCGAAACTTTACCACTTATTAATATTACCAAAATATTAATATTACCATATAGCGAGTCTGTAATTTTCTAATGTAATACAGGTTTGTATTAAAAATAATTCAATGCAATTGATTTCAATGATACTTAAAAAGTCGTTTAAAATTTTGAAAAGTCTTCATGAAACTATCAGACCAAGTTCCTACTCAAGCATTTTTGTGCTATTTTACCACATAAGCCGTTATATTTGAAAGTGGCAAAAGTCCACTTTGCGATTAGCAATATTGAAAAATATTGGTGGCCTGTAATACGTTGATTGTGCTTTTCCGAGATTCTGGACATATCGAATTAAAAGAAGTGATACAATTTGTGAATTAAGTCAAACAGAAATAATGTTTTTGAAACTGAAAATTGGACTCTTGCAAATTTCAAATATAACAGCTCATATATTTAATATTATATTAGTAAATGCACACATAAATGATGTAAATTTCGGTCAATTAAGACATTAATTATATCTTAAAGCCAAAAGCATACGATTTTGGTTGTTTTTTTTCCAAAGTAAACAAATCATATTTTATTATTATTTAAACTAAAATAATAATAAATTTTCACTAAAAAAACAAGCCACTTTCAATCATTGTATAACAAAATAAAAACAATAATTTGAATCGAAGTGAGATATTGATACATAAATCAAATTAAAAGTTTTATATAAGAAGTCATATTAATTTATAGATCTATACAGCATTATCTTAAACAATAAAATAAACATATATTTAACAGCTGTCATAAATAATTGCTCGACGAAAAATCTACTGCACTGACTAAAAACGCATTAAAAAACAAATGTGAATAAAAGTCTGGTTTTTATCCTATGTATACATATTATAATATAATCTTATGATTATTCCGACAAGCCGATTCGGCTTTATTTTACAAAGGCCATAAAATATTTTACGTCGATGTAAATTATCGTTTTTCCATAATTTTCCCGATAGCTCGGAGAAAATATAACTTTTTTACGATCTGAATGACACTTTGGAGACTTTACACCGACGATAAATCATGCTATTCACCAGAAGTCAACAGTATCAAAAACCGTAAAATACCACATAAAAATCTCCCAGTTATTAATTAAGCCGCGAAAAAAAAACACGCAAGAGATCCAAACTAGTGATTTCGTAGACTTCAAATTTTAAAATTAGTTACAGAAGTTTGACACGATAAAAACTCACGAGAACAAAAGTTGAGTAAACGACTTTATAATAGCGGCAAAGTGTACGTCTGAAGAGGTAGATAATTTCACGTCTGACGAATCGTTTTATTATAACTCATTCATTAGTTCACAAATTGGAAGTATCGAGTTGAGTTTCTGAACTGAAACGGCTCAAATTATAATAGAGGAAATTTTTTTGTCCCGTTTATTTGTTTCATAGTTAAATTGAAAGCTTTCAACAGCTAAATACAGTGAGCTTTAAGCGTTAAAGTGAGTGGTCAATTAATTAATAATCAAAGGATATAAACTACACGATGAAAATGCCTCAGCAACAATTTTATAAACGAAGTAGATTTTATAAGCTCATAACATAAATATACTTAATTTATATAATATGAACGGACAGAAGCAGCAGCTCTGGAGTCACATGATAAAGTATGGCTCTTAGAGTAAAGTTGCAGCTCTGGATCTTTACATGATAAAGTACGACTCTCTAATAGTCGAATTAAGTTATATTCATACTATCCAGCTCTGCACGGCAACAGCACAGCACAGCAGTGCACGTAAAAGACTACTACTATTCATACTATACAGCAGCGTACGTTCAGACAAGTTCTAGCCGAGTGCAAGGCAAAATCGGCTTACATATAGACCACAGAGCGCGACGACACATCGCAATATTGTTCATATGCGTATACGCACTTTCGTTAGTCCACGTGCACTCGCCACTATGACGTCACGTCGTGCGTGAATATTTCCACAGCTAAATAAAACTTTTGCTTGATACGTTACGGCAAAATCTATTCATACTGCTGTATAGTATGAATAGATTTTGTTGACTGCTGCTGTTACATTTCGCCAAGTGCATATTACGGAACATATGTACATGTTTCCATATAGAATATTCCAATGAACTTTTTATACTGCTACGTAACGTATTAAGCAGAACCGGTTTTCTCGGTCTGAACGTATGCTGATGTATAGTATGAAGAGAAGTAGTATATTCCGTGAACTGCTGTGACAGGCTGTTGTCTTGCAGTGCTGGATAGTATGAATAGAACTATACCCCAGCCTTGCTCGGATAGGTGATAGTGATAAAAAATAGCAGGTGATATAATTATCGACTTGATCCACTTTCCAAGCGAATACTAAAGAGTAGGAATGTAAATATAATAACACACTAATTGATACGTCTATTGAAAAATTGCGACCCGATATGCCAATTTGAGTTTGCGTGAAAGGTAATAAATAATAAAATCCTATTATGGCAGTATGCAACGAAAAGGGAAGAAAAGAGGTATTTTTATCCAATTAAATACACATAGAGAGCCTTACATAGATGCGATGCTGCGAAACTGGGTACGGGAAGTCCACAATACCGGTCCCGGATAATTCAGCTAATTGACAGTGTTTGGCTTCTTCGACAAAGATGGAGTCCCTCAACGTCGACAATATGGTGGATTATCAGATAAGATCGGTTTTGCCTCATTGTTGTGTTGATTGAAGAGAGTACATCCTCTTTGTGTATGTGTGTGTGTGTATATAATAACGACTATTCCAGTGAACTTTTCGAAACTCTACGCCAGGTATATAAATTATAACGAAAGTAACGATTGTGCAAAATTGGCATAGTATAATTTTACAATTACGAAAGGTCGAATGTACCCCTACAGTTTAATTTCCCGGCATTAATATCTCCCGCCTCGAAAGGGTTAAGCACCTCGTGAACTGTGCTCAAAACTATTATGCGAACATAAAATACGGTCCGAAATACGCTGAAAAAGCTGTTTTCGCTACGTTTTTACACCCGCTGATTAATACTGAATGCGGTGTTATATAATTGATCTAATGCAGAGTAAATATGTATTATTACTGTTTTCAAATATTCTACAAAGCACTGACTTTAATAAAAGTTTATATAAAATTTGGTCATCATTACTATGAAGCAGTGTTTTCCAAACTATGTTCCGCGGAATTCTGGTGTTCCACGGAACCTGAATAGGTGTTCCGCGAAAAATTTGCAATGGTTTTATAGGCTGATACACATTTAAACAATTTCTACGTCAAATCGAAAGGCGAGTGATGGACAATCTCCACTGATTTTTATGACGTCAAGAATCTAAGTACACACAGGCAGAGAGTTTAAATATAAATTGGATATGGAAATGAAAATTGTGGAAAAAGTATTGCAATATAAGGTAAAAGTAATACAATTCTTAATATGAGAGGTAAAATTCAATTTTGGATTTCATCAGTAGAATCTAATAATTTTGATTGTTTTCCTGCCTTAGATAAATGATTTCAATTTTAAAAGAGATGTAGAAGTTTCCAAAGTATTTTTTAGAGCACCTACATAACTTGAAAGCAACTCTTTTGCAATATTTTCCGAAAACTAGTTAGGAAGATTCCTGAGTTCGGAATCCATTTTCTGTGACAGTTAAGCCAATAGGCTTGATTAGCGCAAGTGATTATGAAAATCTAATTGATTTACTCGGGGACTCTGATTTGAAACAAAAATACAAAGATCAGCCATTAAATGATTTCTGAGCGAGTTCGTCAGAAGAATACACCAATATGTCAAAGCAAGCTATTTTTGTTTTACTTCCATTGCCTGATATCAAGAAGATTTGCGATTCAAGGACTCAAAATCATCAAAGTCGTTAAGGGCTTTGTTTATTTAAAATGTATTTATAATATATGAAAGAAACAGTATTTGAAAATAATTATGAAAAAAATAACAAGTGTTTTAATAATATATTTTATTTTATATTTACCCAACTTTAAAAATAGTATTAAAAATAAGTATTCCGTTTAAATTTCTGGATTTGTGAAGTGTTCCATTGCAGAAAAAGTTTGGCAAACCCTGCTCTAAAGTAATCGTTTTCTCAATTTAACATTAACTTTCTGAAGACAAAACAAACAGAGGAATCGTTTTTTGAGCTTTACTACAAAAATTGATACATACAGCCAGATCCTAGTGTACTCGTAGAGCTTTCTCATACAAGTAGAGAGTTCCTGGGTTCAATTCCCGGCCAAATACGCAGCTGGCGAGATCTATTGTATTCTATGTACTGGTATATTTGAATAATTTTTAGTACTTATCTATGTACAAAAATAACCTAAGCATATGTGTCACCAAATGAAGAAACCGACGAAACATCGAAAATAATATTACACCATTAATGAAGTTGGGGTAATTCATGTCATGGCACATATAAGGTTTATAATAAATAAAAAATGAGAATGAACTAAGGTAAAAGATTTGAACGATGCTGATGATTGAAACAAACCCAAATTTTGTCTTGAAAAAATATTCCATTGCAACAGTTATCGAATAATCAATTAGTTCAAATAAAAATAAAATATAATGTCAAAGTCTGATATTAATATGTATAATATATATTCTACGCATAATTTACACATAAAACATTATTACATTAAGAGGTCATTACATAAAAACTTTGAAATGATGATAAAGTTATATATGTATGTATGTATACATATGTTGACGACATAATGCAATGTTTTATTGAGTGGAACGAAAGCTTGAAAACATCTAAAATTTCTTACGACCATAATTTACATTACTAAATGAGGAAGTAATAAGATTTTCTAGAATCATTATTACGTACATTTGACGTACATGTCCACATAAATATTTATGTCACGGCTAAAGCACCAATTTGCATAAATCAATTTCACTAAAAAAAATTTTAACCTCATAAATATTTCACACATATCATATTCAGTATTGGCAAAAACTAAAAATTAAATTAAATTCTACAACCTCGTACCGAGCGTGTGCCAAAGTTGGAATATACCTACTTGTATTTTATCATCCATGCTAACATTGGATTTTTTGTCAGTGCTAACAAAATTCCCAGACATTCCCGAAGCTCATCCGAGAAATGAGTGGACCACGCCTGTAATTTGTAGGCCATTATCCTCACTACCTGAACTGATGGGGTGCTATCACAATTCACTTTTTGTACAACCCCTGCGGTAATCGTAAAATATAAGCTCGCACTAATAGTGTCTAGGAGGGTTTCGAAATCAACGAAGCGCGCACTGAATACACAGAAATAAAATAAAAATCATTCAAAATACGAAAAAGTATTCATTATATTCCGAAACAATTCAAATTTAACTAAAAAAACAAAATTTGAAAAAAATACAGTGATATTGTATTAGTCGTTAATTATGCCGCGCCGTATACATTTTTGTACTGGGTGCGGCAAAGATACGCGCTCTATCAATATATTATGCATAATCATCCGACGAAATAACAACAAAGACAAATCACAAAGTTAACGAGACTCTCGCGTGGTGTTGAGAAATCGACACAAAATAAATACACTACATATATATTATGTGGATACTATATTATTATGTACAAGAAGACACTAAATAGCGTATCTGTGACACATAACTGCTATTTAGTGTCTCGAGACTGACACAAATGAAACGACGCGAGGACACATTTCGGTCTTCGGATGACCCAACCCAAAAGATAAATAATCGTATAACACTTTGATATGTACCACAAACAACTCATCTAGTCGGTGGAAAAAAAAACTAGATCGCAATAATGAAAGAGAAGAGGAGGCGAATCTCGGAACGGAACAGTTGGCTAATTTCTCGGAAGCGAAATACTAGTTACATTTATCTAGATTCTTGACTAGGGATTGAGAACCATTTTTTTTAGAATGAAAAACTCATTCTACATTTTTTAAGAAGTTCTTAATCTTAAGCGTTTTATGTGCTAATATTTAATGTTGTTACTAGGGCCGATAAAACTACAAAAACGAAGGGTTTCGTACCCAACCAAAGCCTATAAATTCATGTTAGGATATCATAAGTAAGCATACCAAATGTAGTGGTCCAAATATGAGTTTAAATATATTTATTTATACATCCATTTTTATCTAGGTCAATTACAAACATCGAACATCAAATATTACTATCATCATAGACCAGTGCTACTCAAACGCTGGTCCGCGGCCCAGTAATGGTCTATCCGGTCCGCGGACAAAGACGTCATTAAAAAATTAAAACAATAGCTTATGATAACGTTGCATCATCTCATCCATTATATACATTATATAAAGACAAGCCCTGCAAACTTGAGATTATTTGTGGTACTATGCCAAGATATGGGCGCTGATTATGAACAACTATTATCGCATGCTGCCATATGTTAATTGTCAAGGGGTAAAGTCCTGAATTTTTTGGACTATTTTTTGGATTTGAAATTTTTCCATGCAAGGAAGAATATCATCTTGTTTTACAATAGCAGACAATACAGATAGGTTGAAACGAAAACTAAAATCATGGAAGATTCGTGTTTTTAAAAGATTGCTATTCACAAAAGAGGAGAGGAGCTTAATATGACAATTTAAAAATATGATGGTGGTCCGTGAGAATTACTGAAAAATATATGCTGGTCCGCCAACTGAAAAAGTTTGAGTAGCATTGTCATAGACACATCTACGAACCAATTTTTGAACCGTATCAACAAATTGTAAGATGCTGTTAACTCAAATTTCGTGATAAATAGGACAGAGTTGCCTGCCAATTTGTTGGAACCGTTTCCAATTAAATCAAATAAGTTGGCAAACTCTGAAAGGAAATGATCGATTTTGGAGTCACATATCCTGGCCAGCAAAAAAGCCAGGGATAGATTCCGTGACCACACAATCGAAAGCTAACCACTGATTAATAACAATATTTATTTGGGGCTAGAACATTTTAGCTCAATAATTCTTTTAACCGATAATAATCAAAATCTGAAATGAAGTTCAACCAAAATATTTTTGCAAGCATTTCATAAAATTAATTGTATTCAAGAAAGTATACAGCTTTGACGGATATAAATCTAGATTATTTGATGGGTGGGCGAACAGTAGGTTAACAATTTACCAGAAGCAAGACTTTAAACATCATTTGGACAAATTAAAAAAATAATTATATAATTATTTATAAAGATACAGTGTATCTATCATACACATTGCGAATCGCAGGTTTCCTATCGCTGATATGGATGGAAGACCACTCTGAAGGGCGAATAGGAAAAAGATAATTGAGTGAAGCGCACGATTATACCGAGAAGTGAGAGATGTATTAATACAAACGCAGATAAATCTCTAGGGTTGTTCCCGAGATGAGTACGGGATGAGGCGGGATGGGGAAACGTATTAAGAATATGAACGAAGCGAAGTCGTAAAACCGTTCCAGCAGTAAAAAAAGCGACATAAATCACCTATGGACAGAAAATACCTGTGATTTAGATGCTCCACCCCGTCCCTAGTCAAGTTTGCCCTTAAATAAAATTGCCGCCCTGGGCCAGTCGCCTTTTCGACCTCGGAATGGCTAATGACTGGCGCAGACGAAGAATCATCCGGTCGACCACGGCATTATTCATATTTTATCTTACAAAGTATACTCGATTATAATCATGCTTCGCCATGATGAAGGTTTAAAAGTTTATCTTTAAGCTTCTGGAAAAGATAATAAGAAATAACAACATATTCATTTCGTATAGAATCATACATATTCAAATGTATGTATGCATTATAATAATATAATACTATGATTACTAACAAAATTAATTTAAAATTGTAAAATAGAAAATGATCAGTAGATCAGTAGCTATTAAAATAGATATAAGATGTATTGTGAACATAATTTAGTAATAATTAAAAGAATTTAAAAATTAAAATATGTAATGGTGGACATTCAAAATTACAGTAGAAAAGTTTCTCGATGGCTAATACTTTCAATGAATGTGGTATTTTGCTCAAGAATGACTCCATTAAGATTCGAACCCTAGATCTTAGAGCTTCTGAACAAAAACTCGCATGACTCACTATCAATGTAAGATTTCATAAGACTTATACCGTGTTGACACGATGCGATTAGCTTGGACCAAGTAAGTTGGACTAGTAACTTGGATGACCTAAACCTTAAAAAACGGTTGGATCACCTGTTGTCATGCTTCGTGTAACGTCTAAGTTACTCGTCCAGGCTACTTGGTCCAAGCTACTCGCATCATGTCAAATCCTACAAACATAAAACAAGAGTTTTGAACTGAAAGAATAATGGCAAAAACACACTCGAAAGTACGGCACGGTACGTCTATGTAGACTACAGATGTGATAACCGTGTCTTCATGTCAATGTTAATTCGCACGATCTTATTATTTCGACAAGTTTCTACTTAATTTCTTAAAATATGTGAATCACCGTTATCGATCATCATCAAACCTATGTCAATAAAAGTATAAAATATCATCGAAAACACTCCAGGGGGTGAATTTTGCCAAGGATCACGATGGCATAGATTAGACGTGCTAGCTTTTTTTGCACGTGCAAAACTATCTAAAAAAAAACACGCGCTGCGTACCACTATTTGTGTCTGGACCTTATTGAAAAATCAACAGGCCTCAGATATAGGAATTCATAAAAATAAACAATAAATATAACAACATATCATCTGAGCCCAATTATAGATTTTTACAAAATGAAAAAAAAAATAATAAAAACTAAAATATGACTAAATAGGACAATGCATAATTAAACATAAAGTGATATAATATAATTGGATAAAGAATATATAATAGAAATAGAAATAGAAATGGATCAATCAATCAAGACTCTCCCGATGACAGTCCTGAATTTATTGATGTAAGGAAATACCGAAATAGTATACCTTAAATAAATACTTTAAATACTGGTCTAGAGATATGTAGATAATTGATCTAGAGATAGATATTTATACTGAAATTTAATAATATAATTTATGAAAACTGATTTATATACATACCGAAATTGATTAAAATACTGGTCAATTAATTTGTGAAAATACTGGTCAAAATTTTCTATTTGGTTTCATATTATTGTAAAATAACATGAAACCAACTAGAAAATTTTGTAATGCATACAAAAGGTATTGCAAATTCGAGTTTATAAGAATCTCGAATTGGCTGATATTATAAAATGCTACTCACTCGTGTCTATGTTACTGTATAATTGGCCAGGAAAGTGCATTGGGGTTTACCTGTTAGGCTTTCCTGGCATATATGTACATATCTATATGAATAAAAAAATAAATAAAATCGAGGTATAAATTTGACTTATTTGAAACAATGAAGTAATTCAGTTTTTTTTATTATATGTAGGTATTTTAAAGAAATGCAAAATTTAAAAAGAATTTCTAATAACAAGGCAAACAAATAGCAATGTTAATAAATTAAATTGTTCCATAAATATATACACACACGATTTTTTAATATATCACTCAATGAACCGTAGTTTATATCTTAATTAAATTAAAATTAGCATAAAATAGCGTGTTAGCACATACATACATACATACATACATGCGCACACGGTAAAAGTCACAAACTCGTTATAACAGAATCTATAGATATAATAATAAATTAAAAGAAAAAAAAACGAGTTCAATTTACATACGAAACATTTCTAACGTGGTTACGTTTCTGCACGGTCATTTATTCATCAAATTAACCGGAAAAAAATGGATCCCCACCCAAACCATGAACCAACCGAAAATTATGATAATGAACCATCGACTTACCCAAGTTTATATAATGTTATTCGAATATACCATTTTTTTTTCATTTTCGATAATCGCTTCATGATTGATAGCTCGGATAGAGCTCGAAGCGCAAGCTACGATAATTGATTCGGGCTTTTTAAACGGTAACAACGAAATGTCTGATCTTGACATCATCGCGAGGAGAACAATCATACCGTGAGTTGTTTTTGCGGTTTTCAAATCATCATAAACGAAACTGGAGACCACGGAGACCGCAAATCCAGCGAGAGTGGTTCCAGATACGACGATTTTTATGGGGAGGATCGCATCGAATGCAATTGGAAGTCAATTGAATAATCATAAAACTTACGAAGTAGATTCAAAGATGAGAGTATTTTATAGAATATTTCAATTTCAATTCTACTCAAGGAAAAACTTTATACAAAAGACTTTTGACACTGATTTACAGACAAGATCTCTTCATCTCGTGGGTTGATGGAATAAAAAGTATTTTATTAGAGCTCTTCCATTTAAGTATGATGGCTAAGGTGACCATATTTTTTTGGAGAAAATAAAGCACTTAATTTACATACAAAAATGTTTTAAAAGTTTATAACATATATTATACCAGCAGCGTGGAATAGTGATTAGCATATATCCTTTCGAACTGGTTGCTTTCATTGGTAGCTGCTGGCCAAACCTTGGTTTGTGACTCCAGGTCGATAGTTTCCTATCAGAGTTCGCTAATATATCTGATTTTCATTACAGCGGTTCCAATAAATTGGCAACCTTTACCCATTTCTCACAATTCTTTCTTCTCACAAAACTTTCGAGCTATCTGCATCTCGAATTTTACTGATTCCTATAAAATGCTGCAAATGTATCCATAATTGTATCGCAAGTTTCGAGTTTCAGCATCTCGAAATTTGACGATTTATTACACATTATTGAAATTAATATTGATATTTTTCACTAACGCAGGGTCATGCTTTAAAAATTCAAAAAATTGTAGACAGCTTATGCAACTTCGAAGGTTGCATTTGGTATAAATGCATTCTTCTTATGTGTCTATATTCAAATGGGTTTTTTTATTAGTCCACACATTGATCACTTACGAAAGTAGTCGTTAAATGGAGGCATTAGACCCAGGAGACATTTTTAAAATACTTTTTTATCTGTGAAATATTCAAAAATTTCAACCCACCTATATTGGCAGGTTTTGTCATTTTTCGATCTTTTCATTTGTGCTATAACTTTTAATACACGAAACCTCATTGACTAATATGCCTTCAAGTATATTTAAGGACCAGTGACTAGAATTAAACGAACAGCTTTCTTAGATTTTCGTCCACAGAAGAATTTCGCGTAATAGGACCCATTAAAATACTTCCATTTCCACGAAGCTATTTAAATAATCAATACAAATTTGATAAAGTTTATGAATTACATATTTTAATATTTCCGCGTCAATATTCTTAGTGATAGTCGATGTTACAAATTAAATGACAAGGGGAAATTTTAGAAAATAAATAAATCTAAAGAACAGAGCAGTAAACCAAGAACTATTGTCTTAATAAAGTACATATGTAATATGTTCAGCGTAATGATGGCACACTTTTACTACTTCAAAAAGATACGCAAAATCAACGGTCATTACAAGATTATAAACCGGGGCGTGTTTTTATTGGGTCTTTATTTAAGCGCACAAAGACAGTGAACTTTTAACAAAGATAATACAATGAAAATATCAATTTATAAAATCTCATTATACAGCAAAAGATCGGAAAGAAGTAGTAAAAGAGTATCTCGTGGGTTATAAATTACATATGAATATTAATGATTTGAAAAGATGAGATCTTTGTTCTTTGAAATGTTAATGAGATCTCATTGTTTTTCAAATTGTTTTAAATATTATATATAAATCATAGTTTTAAATATTCTACCTATATAAAAGCTTCTTGAAAGGCTGTTGTATGACTAAAAACTTGATTGAAAGAGACTAGGTCTGCCGAATTCAATTTGAAGCCAATTCCGGAAATCAAAACTAGCACTACGTGGATGATAATTTTAAGAGCAGCTTCCAAATGAGGCAAGACGATTGTTATAAATATGTAGCAAACTACATACATACATACATATATGAATGTAGCGTTGAAGATCGTAGAAAGTGGAGCATAGTGGACAAATTCGAAGTGTGAGATAAAATCAACACATTCCAACGACCTTATGTCGACATATTTATGTACATATAAAACACTTATTGAGGGGTCGAATACATATTTTAGGTAGGTGTTTGAACTCTTCACTCCATGGGCAAACCCTCGACGGTCTGTGACTTGCACATGCCTTTAATATTTCGAGAACAAAACGAAAGTGGATATTCGAGCGATTTGAAACGAGATCGAGGATGGAAGCAGCGGTTTTGAAAACGCTCGGGCATTCCTTTGGCAAATTCCTATCTCGTCGCCAGACACTCTCTGAGATTCCCCAGACTTTGTCAAGAATGCCCGCCGAGTGGAAGAGCGGTGTCGGTGACACAATCGCAGATGATATTATCGGGCTGATGAATAACTGAAGGTACCAGACGGGCCATTCAAAGGGTGGGTTATTATGAACGCGCTCCGTTTGAATGCAGCGTCGAATTGACTGGCGCTTCCGAACCCACCCCGACTCCAATTCCCCCATGAAAGCCCTCGCAAAATATACAATCCATACACATATCTAAATCCAACGCGGTTGAAGGCGGGAGCATATTTCTAGTTCACCAATTTAAAATTAACAAATATTTATTTATTTTTAATCTATACCAGGAAGGCATCACTGGTCAGAAACATTGAAAATTTGATAAAACTATTATACAAAGTAAATACATATCAATTAACACCCACAGAGACATATATGTTCAAATTTGTAGAATTCAGCGAAATTCGAGATTGCTGAAAATGGGTAAGAAGAGAAAATGGAAGGTTGCCAATTTCTTGGAACCGAGAAAATGTGTAAGGTTGCCAGAAAATGGGCAAGGTTGCCAATTTGTTGGAACCTTTTCAATGAAAATCAGATAAAGTGGTAAACTATGATAGGAAACAATCGACTTCGAGATCGAATCGAGTTACAAATCCAAGGTCTGGCCAGCAGAAACCAGTGGAATTTGAACCCGCGACTACTCTGTTCAAAGCATAATATACTAACCACTAGCCTATTCTGCTAGTTAAATATACTATCAGAGTTTAGAAAATTTATCCGATTTCACTGAAACAGTTCCAACAAATTGGCAACCTGTTCTCGCAAATCTTTGGCAATCTCCAATTTCGCTGAATTGTTAAAAAATGATGCAAATTTACAAATTTGACCATAGATGTCTCTGTGGATGCTAATTGATATGTATTTATGTACTTTGTATAATACTAATAATACTTGTATCAAATGTACAATGTTTTTGGTCGTCGGAGTTACGTGTTAGGCCTTCCTGGTATAAAATAAAAATAAAAATACACGCTATTATGTATCCGGTGCCGCTATAGAGCACCTTGATCTTATTTTATTAAATAAATACAAGAATCGTACACGGGGAATATAAAACCATAAAAGCGATAGTATAATTTAATTGCTATAATATAAACCTTGACAACATCTGATTCAGTAAATAAACCGTGCCCAAGTACGACAGTTAATCACAACATCAGACTCCGTCAATATAGCCACAAGATCGAACTCCGTCAGTATCGGCGGACAAGTTGCTTTTGCCCACAAAAAATGGTTCACTATTATCAACTTTTTTGTTTGGCTCTCTTGCTTTGTATGTATATATATATATATATAAAATGTATCATGAACATTTTTTTCTATTATGATGAATCAACACCAGCCTCAAGATTAGATAATAATATAAATACCAAAAAAAATAATATGTAAAATTTATATTTTAATAGATCACTGGATCAGTAGCTATTAGAACAGACCTAAGATGTATTGTGAACATAATTATGACCGCATTTAAAAATCAAATCGGCTGTAAATTTCTAATGAAACGCTTTTGAGATTTCGTTTGTTTTATACACACAATTATGTGTGTTTTTTTCGACTCATGCACACATCATCATATTATACCATTACGCTATACCTAGTAATACCGAGCAATGGAGCAATTGTGCAATTTGGTCGGTAAGCAAATCGCCACCGGTTCAAATTACACGTTACATAATGGTAATTATCAGTTGTGGCGCACCGAAGCTCTACTATATGAATTTGTATGTATGTATGTATATAAATACATTTGTATACATATGTGCTTTGTCTATCATATCCACAATTTGTATATAACATTTTCCTGAACGTACATATGTACATATGTATAATTGTTGGCAATGTGCACTCCATGTGTCCAAAATTGCGAGAATTTCGGCGGTATGTAAATCTTATCGTTACATTATACAAAATTCGTAATGTTTCAGATCCGTAGTTTTTTATTGCGTCAAAAAAAAAAGATTTATGATCAACGGATATTAATATTGTATGGGATTTACTCACGTCGTTTGAGATATTTAAAGTATTTCCGGAATAGTTTTCATTTTCCGCTCTTAAAACATTCCGATTTGATAGCCGTTTTTTCATATATATTTGTATCTGTATTTAATTGGTTAGTTTTTTATGATCTGAATGATCTTAGAGGATGTCCTTAGGTATACACGTTAACCTATTATTATTTTTTTAATTCATAAACATGTGACTCGCTTAAAAATGTTTGATTATATGCAGACATGTACACGTACATATTACTCATATAAGATTTAACTTTTTAACATAACTACGTTTAAACGTGTCTAATCGAGATTTTTTTTAAATATATGTAGAAATAATGAATGTTACTCACCAAAATCCAATTTTATCATCTTGCATTGTTGTGTTTGGAAGTAAAATGATAAATCCATAAATGGCATGTTTCTGTTAAATCCACTTTATGTACCTATAGTACAATTTTTTTTCTATAACCATATTTTTTAAGATCAAATTAATAAATCATTTCTTGTATTAATTTTTTATTGAATAAACAGTACAGCCATTTGAAAGTTTTACTATTTAATAATTTTTCTTCCAAACACCACAAATGTGTATTTTGAATTTGATTTCTTCGTCAAGCCATAGAACATTGAATGAATCGATTGAAGCATACCTGTAAAAAAAAAGTTATTAGAATTGTAAATTCCAAATTTTAAACATCAAAAGCAATTCTTTTAAACTTAAATATACATAGAAGAGAATCAAAGGATTAAAATAATTACTAGACATCGAAAAATATTGTATTTTCGCCGATGAAAATCATGATCGAGATGAATACTATAATGGAACGAATCAAAGTGAATTCAAAAACATACAATACATATAGAAGATTAAAAAAAGTGGAAATGATTGGCAAAGTAAATTTTCTTAAAAATGGGCTTAGAACAAGAAACTCAGTATATAAGTATGTATATGAATGTATGTTCGTATTATTAGATACTAATATATCAAACACATTCAGAAAAATGCAATAGACAAAAATGTTCAAATACAGAACAGTATTGGATAGGAATTGCCATATACCATTCGGACAAGTGAAAATATGCGAATCGGAAGTGGAAAATTTTCCCCACACACACACGTGCATGTTATAGATGCATCGGTGCATATTGCGGTGTGCATAAATTTCACGATCGCACTTTATCGTCTACGGGTCGACGACGTGTCAGAGCAAATCGGTATGCGAAAAACGCCAATTACAAGTTGGCTGCGTCGCCGATCCGAAAGGACGTAAGTGCCGAAACGTCAAAAGAACGACGTGAGCGCATTTGCATAGAAAACGTTCGCTACATTTACGACTTTTTTCCTATTTTTTTGCTTCACTTTTATTTCAACCCTTTCCACACACAAAGGTCTGCTACGAAGAAGATTTTCACATGGGCGAATTTCAATTTGTCCGAGGGGTCCTTCCCACCCCACCCCCCTAGATTGTGAACCCTTTTAAAAGGGGGGTGTAGATCGACTTCGTCACGTTCTCATTTTAAAATTTAGCCGGCAACACCGGAGATTCTCCCGTCAAAGGAGTGAAAACTTCGACAGTTTGATTGCGAATAGTACATAGAGAACATGTCAAGCGACGTGGCTACGGTAAAATTAACAATTTTCAATTACAGTATATTATGTATATATGTATGTGTGTATGTTAAAGTTACATATACTTTAAGAATTTTACAAATTTTATACATTTAACAATGTTTTTTAATACAATAAAATTCAACAGTTAAATTCACAACTAAATTTTAGATTTTTAAGTTTTGGAAGGGCTCAGAGCCCGGATCGAAGAACAAATTTTTGTACATATGCTATGCAATTCTACAGTTTTCAATATATGTATATACCTATATAATATATTTATTTATAATTTATTTTTATTTTACTATGGTGCCATTATAGCTGCCCTAAGTGACACATATGGTTTAAACCTGTACATATACATATATACGTAAATTGATAGATTAAACATCTGAAGTCATATTCAAATAGTGGAGGTTTGCCAACTTGATGAGGAACCGCTTCAACAATTAAATTAGATAAATTGGTAAACTCTGATAGGAAATCCAAATCTGAATCAGCAGCACTGCAGAAATACTCAGTATAAATTCTTTTCAATCGAGGTCAAACCAAGGTTTGAACTCAAGACCTATCAGTGGTTAGTATTAACCACCGAACTATACTGCTTGCTTTATAGAAAAAGCCCACACACACACTTACATATATATAAACTAAATTAGTATGGAACACTGTATGCTCGGCATAGCTCGGAGGGATAAGAAACGGAATACGTGGGTGAAAAGTATGAGAAGGGTAGTGGATATAGTGGAGAGATTAAAATGGCAATGGGTGGGTGAATTTCAAGAAGCATGGAATAAATCAGTGCTAGAATGTTACCCGAGAGAATGTAAAAGGGTGAATGGAAGGCCAAGGAAAATTGTGAAAGGTGAGATGGATGAGATTTGGCCAAAACAGAGACGAATGAAAGCGTGTTAGAGAGGCTTTTATCCAGCAGTGAATGGCTGTAAATTATGAAGATGATGATGATGATACAGAACTGTCAAATTTGCTATACTAGCTGACAGCACCCTAGCTTAGACCGTACACGTATTTTTGAAGGGCTCTTTTGAATGTCTAATCTTTCTCCAGCTCACATATTAAATACTACATACTACAAAGTACTTTATAAGTAAAAGTGTCTTTGTAATTTCATTTGTTTTCTTTTATGACTATAGAATAAGAATAACATGAAATGGTATCTCAAACAAATAATATAAAATGAAATGTCATTTAAAATTCATTAAAAAATACATTGAAAAGCAACAGCTTCAAATATCATTGCATTTAAAATTAGATTTGCATAAGTTGATAACATTAAAGATTTTGTAACATGTAGAATTGACGTTGATCTTTTTACGACAAACACTTCGGCATAGGATTTGTCAAATGCTACGACGTTTGACGAGCGCTCCAAGCGAAACTACCTATAGAATTTTTATAAACTTGCATATAAAGAAAATGCAAGTTTAAGCGCTTTGAGAAAACAAATTAAACGGGTGCATAAAAACAAAAATCCTCACAGTTTCAGGAGGGCTGAGCGAGCGTCTCGCAAACGATCGGGAAGCAATCAAACATTCGCCATTTGACAAACTTGAGCATTCCGACCCATTCGAAGAGAACAATCAAACGGTCTTCTTTTATTTGAACTTGGGCGGGTTTTATAGTGTGCGATCTATCTCAATATTGAAAAGTGTACATAGATACACTCTAGCTCCAGGCCAAATAAATATCCTCTACGGAAGCAAAACAAAAGCCTTTAATATTCGCTAAATAAATAAATACAACCCTCGCCATAATACAACGACCGCAAAAGGCAAAGGAAAACCAACCCCTTCGAAACCTTAATTTTACCGAATATACAAAATGCGATGTAAACTTAATACAAACGAATTTTATGAAGCCTTTTGATCGCTTAATACATATCCCAATCCTACTCAGCAGTTTGAGCGGTAATGTGACCTTAAAAAACCATTCACCTTTTACATTTAGCGACAGATTAATGTTTCACATGGTTTTTGGGTAAGACATTTTTCTTAGATAGAGATGCTACGATAGAATATAAAAGATATTTGTCTATACTTTATACTAAAATATTTTCTTGAATAAAAACTTCTTTTACCAAATGCAATTTTGAGATCATATTTCAAAAAAATACGTATCTTTATATAATAAAATATAAAAAATGAATTGTGATTATAATGTCTACGGTACACGATTAAGTCCTTAAAATACAGCAATGAATCATCCTGGATATTTAGATCCTCCTGCTGATTGTGAGCAAAAGCTATTGGTAGACAAGTTGACGGTCTTTGAAAAGGTGCTACGACAGACAGCCAATTGCAAGTTTGCCGATTTGTATGCAGACAAATTTCCAAGTGAATGGTCATCTTAATTCTATCTACATATGAAAGATCGCGACGAAAATTAGTCCTGAATAATCGTTGCATAATGTAAATCAGACGCAACTACGCTTTCTAATATTTATAAAAAAAAATTGAACCGAAACCAGTCAGTCTCATAAGAACGGACACGACAGTTTCGTATTGCAATTAAGATTGATCTGACTGTATGCTAATACCTACATAATAATAATTGTAGTAAAAACTCCAAGAGATGATAAAAAGCACGCATAAATTCAATATATATGTAAATAGATCGCAGTTTGTCGGCACAACAGGTTATGTCTAAGCTAAATCCATCAACCGTCGTCCAATGGACAACTCAAACACTTGAATAATTGATTTATTGGAAAGTGAGCCAGAATACAACTGGTCAAAAGTGGTACAAATCGATCGAAACAAAATTACAAGGTACACCGCCCACGCTTGCCAACAGTGTTTGATTTTGATAAACAGCCTGAATACGCTTAAATTTACTCAATTTTTAATATCTAACTTAGATAAGAATTCTACCACCAAAATATGACGATTTTATATGACTAAGAAGTTGACAATACTATACTATAGATATAAAAAGTCATAACCATTATGATTATCTCCTCTAACTAAATACTGCAGAACTACGTACATAGATTTTTACAATAAATCATACGCCATTTTTCATTCTCTTCATTAAGCGGTTTACTTAAATATATATTTATTACTTTATCTATGTATGTAGTAACAATAGATGAAGTTTTGTGATCATGCGAAAATTCTAACTCGAGATTTTCACTGATTCGAACTCAGAATCGATTACTGATCACGTTTTCATGATATAGAAAAAAATATGTGTGTGTGTGTGTGTCTGTGTATGTGTGTGTCTGCCTGTGTGTTACTGTGTGTTTGTCTGTGTGTGTTCATGTGTGTCTGTGTATTTCTTTATACGTTTATTTAGTTATACATTAAAATATTATCCATTCATATAGATACATACATATCTACCAATATAGGTACATATTATTGCTTATTTATTTATTTGTCGGCTCTGATATTCCAGAGTTTTCAATTGAGGACCACTTAATTTGGCATGGCCTTATAACACTTTTAATTAGTTCGAAGACTACCAAATTTTCTATAAAAATTCCATTATATTTTTACAAATGTTATCCGCCTGACCTACGACGGGCAACCCTAAAAGTAATTAATCTAATTATTACTATATGATAAAAGCAAACTAAAACTATGTGTGCTCCTAAATTTAATACTACAATAAATCAATTCAAAATGTATTAAATGATTCGTAGCCAATTCAAATGCTAATATTCTGATAACCAGTCCTTCTTTAGACGTAATGAAGCAGATTGAGAAAATAATGTACATACATATGTATGTATGTATGTATAAACTTTAAGATTATTACAGAACTTTTTAAATCTTCTCTAAAATTTTGCATTTCAAAAACAATAAAGAAGCATCTTTTTTGCGTCACAAATTAATGAATTTATATAAACAATTATTAAATTAAAACAAACCTAATAATTTTAACGTCTGCTTACATTATCTCTTCCATTACCTTCTCACTCGCTGCGTTAAAAATAATTAGATTATCAAAGTGTTTTGCAAAAAAAAAACAAAATGAACAGGCCACCGTCTTACCGCTAGCCTATAATAACCTCAAGCTAATGATAAAAGCACCTCTGCTTATACATATTAAAAAAAACGCAAGCTCAACCAGCACAGGAAGTGAACTGGGTGGAAAAAAATTAATTATCACACTTGATTTGACCTGATTGATTGCATTTAAAGTGTTGATGAATGCATCCGGCGAGAGTGGAAGATAACCGTTAGGAAAGTCTAGTGACATGTGCGCAACTTTTTTGCGCAATTACGCCCGAGAGAAATCTGAAAGCTCAATCAAGCGACACTCAAGTGCAGAAAAGATTTATAGTACAGAGAACGTGAGAACGGAAGATTGCCTATTTATCAAAATCGTTAAAAGTGGCATTAAACGCAGAAGCGACATTAACTACAAGTGAACAGACCTGAACACTCGAGTCACTTGCAATATTATTCGTAAAACTGGCTATAAAAACTACATATAAGAGGACAACCAATGTATAGTAAATCCTGTCACGAAAAGTGCAACAACAAAATGTTACGTAGCATGGTTTCGAATTACAAACATATAATACATATGTATATAGCCACAGCGTAGTGCATTGGTAGAGCTATTGCATACCAATAGAGAGGTCATGGGTACAAGTCCCGGCCAAATACGCTGCTGGCGAGATCTTTTAGTTATTTAAACACAGAATTTAAAGATTTTTCTGGCATAATTGTTGTGACGAATCTAATAAAACGGTATCCTCCCCCACATTTTCTCGCAAATTCAAGGTTGTAGAATCTCGAATTTTTTGATTCTTATAAAAATATGCTATTTATATATTCTGTAATAAAATATTTCTCGCAAATTTGCTGTATATCAAAAATATGTTGATTGAACCATAGATGTAGACCTACATACATATATAATTGTACTGTAATGTTTGAAATTGTTATTAATTATGTACAAAAAATAATCTAACCATATGTGTCTTAGTGTAATTACTGTCATGGCACCTTTGATAGATGAATATGTAGGTGAAAAGATAAAACTATCAACTCAAACTCTCCCGAAGAAGACTAATAAAAGCATCAAGACTTTGATTTAAATTTGAATGTAAGAAGCAAAGTGCATTTTCAAAATAATCCCAGATTTTTAATTAAACATGATAACATAAATGGTATGATTCATCTGTTGTAGATCGAACGCCAAATCATCCAAATTTGATAGGATATTTCGGTTCAAAGTATATTCAGACAAGCAAAAAATTGTCTGTCAAATAAAATTAAACAAAAATAGACCAGTACACCATTAATTAAGGCAAAACCTGTAATATTTTCAGTCCCACTATATCGCAATCTTAAGTCGTGAAGATAAGTTTCTCAACTAGTTGAAAATTAGTAACGACACTTTCTGAAAAAAAAAAAAGAAGTTGAAGACATCAATAACTGCCTCACATGGCTTGGATCAGGCAGAACCGAATCAAATTAAACGAATTAAAGTGCTGATACAAAGAAGTTGAGCAATATTTTCAACTCCTACGTTATAAATCTAACATTAGTCGTACCGGCATAATCCAGCCCTCGGTATTGTTCCGATACATTGAAGTTCCGATCGGATCCCACCTCCTCCTCTTACCTCCCTTTTATCTTACCCACTTCCTGAGTGGTTTCTAATCGGTGATCTATACGGATGACCCAAAAGTGGTCGGCGAACCAGTGGGTTTCACTCTCCTTTGTGCATGCCTACTATACGTGTGTGTGATGCGAAGTGGTGCTCGCTCGTCTCAGTCTCCCGTGCTAATTGGATTACATCGCTCTGGCCTTCCTCCCGTCCTCTAATTAGGCCTCTGCCATTCCCAGTACTAAGTCGGGAGGATCTCGGGATCCCCGCGCGAGCCATAACTCTCGCCCTGTGTCAAACTAATCTTACCGCCTTTTCGTGAACTTTGATAAGACTCAGGTCTCAGCTTTTGTTCTTGGGTCTACGAAGTCGTAGACCCACGCCCGTCCTCCTGTCGATTAACGAATTAAACTCGACTCGGGAATTTAAATCTGCGCAGATTTACGAGATTTTTTGCGCCGACTTTAACCCCGTATATATCTCTTTTTTAAACGAAATCGGTTTTTGGTCACATTGTGGCGAGAAAGAAAGTTCGCGATATTGTGTTGGAGGAATTTATTTAGGTTGAATTTAAAGTTAAGGTTGCAAAATTTACACCGGCTTGCGGTCTGTACTCTCATTATTAAGTTTCTAGATTTAGCTCCTTTGTGTGAAGGGGAGGAGGGGCAGATGAAGGGCAGGAAGGAGGAGACTGGGTGGGTGGTAAAGTCGCCAGCTTTACACCCTTGTCAACTCGGATTCCCTCGGCAATATTTCAACGTACAAACGACAAAAAGCCACTTTATTTACCTCAAATATCGTTGAAATATTTTTTCGTGCTTAACTTAACAAACTTACATATTTTAACGCAGAAAAAAATATGCCAAGATTTTCATTAATCCAATACTTTGTTGTTACGAGCTAATTAATCCCAAGATACATAATATAATATAATAAACTTTACGAAACAACAAATGTAAGAAACATAAATGGAGCAAAAGTCTCGAAATAGGTACATTTCTCTTAATTTCACTACCATTTCACAAAGTATATAATAAGTATGTATGTACATACCTAATTTAGAGAACAAACAACACGTTTAATCTGAAAATATTTTTCATTTCAATTCGAGGTCAGATTTCTAATACGAAATAGTCTCCGTTATTACAAGTAAATAATCAAAATCAGTTCAGTTCAAGCATTTTTTCAAAACAACAGTTCATACATAAATATATAGGTATATAACAAGCTAGCTATCTGGATCCACTGTGCAACTTTTCACTAGTAAAATGCAACGAATTCTATTTAATAAACCCAATTCTATTGTGAAACACCATATCTAATAAAATCATCGACTGTTGGTCATAGAAAACATTATTAGAAAATGGGTTCATAAAAAACAAGCTCTTCTCTATTGTATAATTTAACCAACAACATAGATCAGTAGTTAGTATGTAATGCTTCCGATTATGTGGACACGGGTTCTATCCCTGGCTTTGTTGCTATCTATCTATCGTCTATCGTTTCCTTTCATAGTTTAGCCATTTATCTGATTTCATTGGAAACGGTTTCAACAAATTGGCAATCCTGTATAATTTCACGAAAAATTTGAGTTCAAAGCATCTCATTATTTGTGTGACATTTAAAAATTCTGCAAACATTTGTCCATAGATGTATTTATGATGATCAATGTTTGTAATTAGCCTTGAATAATACTAATGTGCGATGTAAAGCATAGATATATGTCGTGTTAATAAAAATAGTTGTACCTGTATAAATAAATAAAGTAAAAAAAAAAAAATATATATATATATATATATATATATATATATATATATATATATATATATATATATATATATATATATATAATAATAACTACGGATATATATATATATATATATATATATATATATATATATATATATATATATATATATATATATATATATATATATATATATCATATATATGTACGTACATTGACAAAATCTCAAATGCGAATTTAGACTTATCGGGTAAAACTTCCAGTGTGAGATTTGGTGTTATTCAACTTATAATATCGTTTATGGTAAATACATGCCCACATTTCCCTTTTAGTCGGACGGAGAGAGATACATTTTTGTATTTCTTGATGCAGTTTATAATGCGCTTAGAGACTCAGCATCCCGAGGGAAATAAAGCCCTAGTTTATTTACAGCGACTTTTCCCATTGAGGTCCACGCTTTCCTCTTTTTAGCCCGACTGTGAGTGAAAATTGGAGGATTTCACGTGTTTATCGCAAACCGACATACCGCTAAACTGAAACGTTCACAATTCGACATATCAACGGTCAACGTTGGCGAGTGGGATTTAACCCACACGAAACAGCTTAACAATATAATAAAACCAAAAAAAAATGGAAAAACTCTTCATCCAACCACGTCTACGTCTACTTCAATATTGGTTTTAAAATCAATACTTGCATATAACATACATATATGTACGTTTGAAATATAATTGAACAATAATGAAAAATGTATGAAACTTTATATGAAGGTGAATGAAGACAATGAAATAAACAAATCAAATCTACCCATCTCTCGACTTTTGCAGTAAATACTTTGCACGAAAAATCACCTTTCTTATATGGATGATGGGAATACAAATTGTCATTTTTACTAACCTCTTATACATTTCACATGTTTTTCGTGTAAGCGGCCATTTTTTATATCCCTTATCTCTTATCCGATCGTTTTCATACTTTGCCATATTGCTCATTTTGGTCATCAATATAAGTTAAGGTATCATCCGCAATTACGATGGTGAAAAAATATCGTATTAGACACGTTTGGAAATACTGCATCGTATTACACGGTGACGTTTATCTGTCACATTCATCATTCACATCGGTAGTTTCATTACTTTTCGCCCTGCCATCTCGCTGTCAAATTTTAATTATTTAAACGCCTATAACTTTTTCTTTTTTCACTCTATATTTTATAAAATTTGCTTTATAGGTTCTCCTTATCTCTAATATATAAATATTTATAGTTTTGTGGAGGCTTGCTGAGCCAACGGTCTTGAGTGTTGCCACACCGGCCTTTATGTAGGGTGGCAACACTGTCCGGTGAATCTGACAGAATGACGTTTAACCCATAACCTCAAATCAAAACAAACTTTCTAACCAATACAGGCTTAATATATGTACACAGATCAAACAGTGATAGTTTTATTTTTAGTTATTAGTTATCAGCTGATTTATCTGTAATTTCATCCCGAATTGATCATAAACTGACTTCTATTCATCATATGGAAAACCCGAGAAAACATTAAAAAAAATCAATTGAAAGGAATATGCAATCTGTTAGATCAAAGCCGCGTAAATCGAGGTACATACATACATACATACATACATATACATATATGTGTTTTCAATTCTGCGAGAAATCCGAAGCTAACCCTTTTTATATATCATAAAATAAAACAATGACTTTTGATAAAATAAATCTACACATAACATAAAGCTTCAGTTATGCAATAGTTAGAAGACAATGCAAGTGCACTATAATTCAAATTTGTGTATTGCTTAAGGCGCGTCGAATTTACAGAACCTTTGTACCAAGTTTGGTGCATTTGAATGTAGCTAGGCGTCGTTAATTTGATGCTAATGGTGATAATTGCGAAGATATTGAATTTAGCAGGCTGCAAGTCGTCTGCAACTTCGTCGTATGCAAACGTTTGTAATTTACGTATACTCAGATTATCCATACAAGTACCATTAAAACTTATCGGTGTTTCTACGTACAAAACTATAATTGAGAATATCATTTATTCAAAACTGTATTTCATATTAACGGATCAAATTATCAAACATTGCATATACATATGTACATACATAAGCAGTAAAAATTTAGAAAACTTTCGGAAAAACGTCAATTATTGAATTTATGTACCAATTATCGAGTTCCTTAAAGCGATACGATACTTACGACAACTATTTACCGTGCACATTGCGAAGAGAGGTTTTGTCAAATGTTTTGGAAGCTTTTATGTGTCGGGTTTCTCGAATATCATCATCAAGCTCTCTTGCGTATACAAAAGCTCCAATCTTTTTATTATTCTACCAAATTTCGTCCTTTCAACTTTATTATTAATATCCTCGACTGCCATTGTGTTATCCGATAGCTTTCGTCATTCTTAACTTCACAAGAGTGAACTTTGCGCATTTTTATTTGATTTAATTACACCTGATTTACGATAACATCTTAATAACTTTAATACGATAGGGATAATGTTTTAAAAGACCTATCTTCCTATATTATAAATAAAAAAATAACAAATCGAACATAAGTTCAAATTTATACGTTCAACTTGTAAGTACATATATTATATTTAATTGTTAATACTTTAATTTGATGGTCAATTTATTTTGATATTTGTTTCGTAATTTAACATCAATTTCGCTATTACGCGTAATGAAATGATTTTTTGAAACCGAAAACATGATTCAATAATTTCATAAAAAATACATGTTAATGATTAAACTGATACACTAACGTATTCTTATATATGAAGTTACATACTTATTTAACTTTAATTGATAATATAACAAAAATTTGGTTTCCATTAAAAAAATTTACAAATTTCATACGACATGGTGTTAAAAAATGTAATTAAAACTAGCTGCTCAACTAAATAACATGTGACATGCGAATGGTGCGAATGTCATGTGACAAATGTCATATCGTTGATCTTTGTAAATGATTTCATAGATTAATTAATTCCTCTAGCTATTAATTATGAATTATTATTAATTAATACAGTATTATAAATATAAATGAATCATTTCTAATTAATTAGGTGATATTTATGTGCCTATTGTATTACTATACTAACCCATAACCAACTACCGTATTCATTTTAAGTTTCAAATTGATCGGATGTGCGGAAGTGGTTCAAAATTAGCTCAAAAATTTCGAATCGCTAAAAACAAAGGCGACTACATATTATAAATAAATGTATGTAAGCTTATTGTAAATCATATTAACAATTAGATAAAACATAACTTCTTATTGAATACTACTATAATAATAATATCTCGCAGATAAAACTCCATGAAGAGATATACTTTTAGCCGTGAAATGTCAGATTTGACATATTTGGCCATAAATCAATATATATCGTGTATTACAATACATGAAGCTAGACGCCAAATTTGAAATTTATATATACATATGAGAGTTAAAACTATAAATATTTCAATATTAGAGGTAACGAAAACCTATAGAGCAAATTTAATAAAATATAGAGTGAATTATAGGCGTTTAAACAATTAAAATCTAAAATGGCCATATCAAGGCGAAAAGGTTGACAATAGATTATGGTAGCTTACCGTACCGTCATAGATGTCACCGTACCCGAGATTCTGGATATTTGATACGCATTGTATACGATATTTTATCTCCAACGTAATGGCAGACGATACATTAATGTATATTGATGACCAAAATGAGCAATATGGCAAAGTATGAAAACGATCGGATAAGAGATATAAAAAATGACCACTAACACGAAAACCATGTGAACTTAATAAGAGGTAAGTAAAAAATACCAATTTCACGATAAAAATTAATATTGCAAATCTTATCTTTCATTCCCTGTATTTAACTGTACAATAAATCGCAAAATCTTAATCAATAAAAAATAGACAAAGGTAAACTCAAAGCCTAAGTTTCACACCAAAAACATTACAAAGAACAAAAGAAACTGATAAGCTTTGAATATATAGGCTAATTTGAGTCAAAATCTTAACAAACCAAAATTATACATATACATAGTACATTAAGAAAAAATGCTAATAATAATCTGTCTATATGTAAAATTACCCAAAAGCATAATCTAATCACACGATCAAATATTCAAAAACGGCAAATAAATAAATAAAAGCTTTGTAAAAAAGCATCCACTAATTAAACATTGCAAAACACTGAATATCAGTGCAATAATTCGCCGGTGAATATGCGTCTCGGCTGACCTTCCGCTCCGTGGAATCCGAATGCGGGAGTGGGTGGGTGGGTGAGGGAGGGGGGCGCATGCCCTCGCCGTAGGCCTGCGCCCCTCTCACCCACGCATCAACCCCAGTTCCGGGGCATCCCACACCCAACATCCAGCGGCCCGGAACTAACAAGTAAAATTGTTTATGCACGCCGTACAAATGTTGGAGTTCCCATTGAACACGTCGCGCTTGCACACAATTCCCCAAAACTGAACACGTCCCCCTTTCCGTCCCTCTCCCACTTCCCTTAAAAGTATGCGTGTAGTAACTAATTTGAATGTTCGCACAAATAAACATAAATAGACCGGACGAATTGAGATGGAGGGGGGGGGGGGGGGGGCGAACGAAGGCTCCTGAGGGAGTTCCCTATAAAACCATCAAGCTTTCGATGTAACGTGTTCGTATGTATTTGTCTATATACGGAAAATTCTATACAATATATGTATGTATGTACGTTGAACTAAAATATTCGGTAAATTTTAACAGTAGTCGTGATTTCAAAAAAATTAGCAATAGTAAATCATTGGATTGAATTCCATTCAATAAAGTAAGAATAAAGATTTATGGTCAATTTGCATAAAGGTATTGTAACGTAGGGGTGGGTTCAGAATCCAAATGAAGGGCCAAAGTCGCTTCACAGCATTTATTCAACGATTCAAGAGGTTCACACGGATCCAACTATTGTACCTCCAGAATAATCGGATCTACCTAGTGTACCTCCTTATAAAGGACAAATTGTACACCACAGCTCTCCGACACATTTATGTATCTATTGCCTAGGCACACAAAGGTCTACCGTGGTGAGTCTATTGTTCTGTGATAACTCCAGCGTATCCTTTGTTCGGGAGTCCCGTTAGCCTAATCCGGGGTCTTTATTGTTCACCCATAAATTAACTTAGACAGTGGATATTCTCTCTCGTGTTCCCACGTTACAGTATGTACTTTAAAATGTATGAAATTTTATAAAAGTTATTACAATACAATAAACGAAACTATGGTTAATTTTACTGATGTTCATAGAATGATGGGATTGTTTTTGAAGTAAAACTACTAAATTTATACCTCAAATGATAATAAAACGTATACCATTGAATGGAACCAGATTGATTTAGTAGATTAAGTTTGCTTGATGACTTTGCAGTATTACGTCAAAGTTATGCGAAAAATATACGAAATTTTGTAAATGACCGTAATAAATGAAACTGATTTTTTTTTTAATTCCAACGATGATCACAAAGTAAATTTATGAAAAATAATAATGGTTATGTAAATTCCTAGAATAACTTTTGTATTTTAATGTCTGAAAGAATCCTAAGATAAGACGTACCAAGAAAATCAAATTCAAAAATCTTAAGTTCTACATACACTGTAGGTATTTGATTTAAAATAAATGTAAGCTTACATTTTACTACGTAAAAGATTTATGCTTACTCTACATACTAAATAAAAAATATATGTAATAAGACTTTCGCTAAAAGAAAACTAAAATAAATCAAATCTCTAAACGTACATACATACGAAGACACATAGAAAAGTTTGTAATATTATATGAGTTGTCTTTTACAGTAGTAGGTATTAGTGTAATATATACATATGTATGTACGAAAATTAAATAAAAACTAATGTGAGTCCACACATGAAAACCTTGAAAGTCTAACAATTCCTAAAATGCTATTTATAAACGATCACTATCGATTCTAAGAATTTGTCTGTCGCGTGTGTCTGCGTATCCAAAGTGCTAATTAACACGACAAAAAAAAGCTCGGCAGTGTGCAAAATTTTTACCACATACAATATTCGCATTTGTGCGAGTTTGATTTATTGCATTGTATACTCAAGTGTCCGAGGGCATCAATTCGAAAAAAAGTTGCAAGAGGCCAAACGCGCAGATCGATCATATGGGTCATTTCGGACCGGTTTCGGTAAACGGCCCAGCCTGATCAATCGGCCCCGGGAGAGAGTTTTCACAACGGGGAAATTTTCGCGGGGAAAACGAGCGACCATTAGTCAACGACGCCGGAAAAGCCTTTGGAAAACCTGGTCAGGGCTCTGCGCCCTCATCCGACAGCCCGACTTCCTACTCTTTGTCGGCGACGACCTTTGCTCACTTCGTTACAAAAAACCCAACTCAGGATGCTGCCCCAGATGATTTACAAGTGCTGGGGCTATTTTTTTTGCTTAATTTTTATAAGTGAAACTTTCTTTACGCCCGGTATAGTGAATTATTTCCCTTTATATGTACAGCTCAACGCGTCATGAAACATTGCACAAAACTAGAGCGAATTCCCCTTCTCTCACATTGAAAATTACCTCACCTAAAGTGGTTGCCAGAAGAATTTCAAACTTAAGGTTTGTGGACGATACGACAGTAATAGCTAGTAATAAACAGGAAATAGGCATGCTCCTTGCATATTGTAGAAGAGATAAGTCATTTAGACCTTAATATAAACAAAAATTAGACGCTTTTTTATGTGAAAAGTTTCAGTAATCTGATAAGAGCGAACTCCCAACGAAAACGAAGAGGTGTCAACGAACTGATTATCTAGGTATATTGGTCTCAAAGAATGGAAACTGCAGAGCTCCATAGAAGAATTGGAATATGCAAAATCGGCAATGGTGATATGGAAGAGCCGGTTCTACACAAGAAGAACGAAAATCCACCTGGTGATATCATTAGAGTTCTTAATTTCACTTTGGGTTGGAGAAAAAGGAGAGAAACACCCTGGATGCCTTTGAAATGTGGTGCTAGAAGCGAATGTTCTGAATTCCGTGGACTGCGAGTCCATCCTTTAGGAGCTTAAAATATTAAAAAAAAAACTCTCCAATCTCTTCTTCGAATTTCGGACATGTTGTCAGGAGGAGAGGTGAGAGTTGAAGCTGATCGTAGCTGAATCAGTGGAGGCGACGCGCGCAAGAGTAATCTGTGTGGGGGATCCCACACGGATCAGATTCTGGGCGGATCAGACCAGAGAGTCAGCTAGATCCTCTATGTGCACTATTATCAGCTTGGTCCAGGACGGAGAGGAATGGAAATGAGTTATCCATCAGGTCCCAGACGTTCCATGAGACCACGATGCTCAGTATTAATCAATCGCAAAAAGATAGAGAGAGAGGAAACCTATTAAACCTAAGCTATTTATTACCTAAAATACATATTATATATCCAGATTTTTCGTAGATATGGTTGATTATTTTAGAAGTGCAAATTTCATTAATAGTTGGTTAAATCACTGGTGCAAATTAAGCGCGACGCTCGATTTGGATCTTACAATCAGTTTTATAGATTTAGACCAGGATTTGAACTCAAGACCTCTCAACTGGTAAACAGCCGCTTATCCAATTTAATACGCCGCGGCTTTACAACATGAAGTTTCACTTCTATGGTGCACACTTTATTTTTATTTTAGTTGTTGAAATCGAACGATCCGATTGAAGGTCGAGGCTGGAGCTGGTCTGAGCCACGAGACGAGCTCGAGGCCGCCGGGTTATCTGATCGTCGAGGAAACGTCTCTGTGAGATCTCAATCTGTCCTGATGACGACCAAACATTGCCGACGTAGAACGACATTGCCAACAAACAGAGTTCCATTCAAGTCTGGTGCATTCGCGCATTCAGAACCGGAGCGCTAGCATTTAACGCTAGATCCGAGATAAATTCAAAACGCTTTCAGCGCTTCGGGGCCTCCGTATCTGCGAGTTCCAGAGAAGTTTAATGCAAAAGCGAACTTACCTCTCTACTACAGAACCGAATGACGCATTTCGAAACGTTCTCCTGCAGTCCGAGAGGAGGAGGTACGGGCGAGATAGTAAATTTAATATATGTACAATAACCAAAAAAATACTCCCTAGAGGTGATGTTCAATCTAAGCGCCAAGCATACATACATATATAACACACATATGTATATAGAAACGGGAGTAATTTACTGACAAGTTGTCAATTATCATATTAGAAATTGGTGAAATGCATAACATTAAATGTGTGATTTGAGTATTTCAATTGGGTCATCTTATAACTGAAAAACGCCACAGAACAGATTCCCAATCATTCATATTACAGTAAGAGCGTCAAATCTCGAATCAGTAGTACTGTCGACTGAGTAGTAAGTGTGTACACTAAGCTTTTGTTTTTAGTTAAATCTTACGACGCTAGATTCTTATTAGACAAAGGATACACTGACGCACAAATTCATGCACTTGCTGATTTGCGCTAGTAAATCTGCTAACGAATGAAATTTAAGTGGATTGTCAGCTGACCAAAGTTTGACGTTGCTCTTCCAATGAATTTTATGCTCAAGAATATACCTGGTTGTGTTGAAATAACTAATTTATTGTTGAATTGATACGAAATAGACATGAATTAACAAGGTTAAATCCAACAATTAAAATTACGTACATCGGTATTACCTATCATTTTAGAGTAGTTTAGGTTACATTTTATTTTGTTCATTAATAATATGTTCTCCGATATAATGTCACATTCTTTTAGTTTTTAGTTTAATCCGTCATAGGCCGATTATACACTTGTTCCGAATGTCAGCTTGTTATTCCTTTCGTAAACATTTACTACGTACGGATAGCTAGTGTATGAATTTACTAGTAAACGTGTTCATTCATTCTCCCATTTATACTTTTACTGGGTGATTTTGATGATGCATAGACTAACTCGTCAGTGTATACTGATTCGAACTTTACACTCTTACTGTAACATACATGTACATTATATAGGAAATAAGGGACCCGTGACCCCATTTTATAGAAGCCAAGTGACTCGTGACCATGATACATTTAAAAAGGTTTCTTTAACAGGCTATATAAAATATTCATTGAAAAAATATTTTTTATGGTAATAAAGTATATATGTATACGTATATTCAATATATGGAATTTTCACTCCGGCTTATTTAATGCGATGGTTGAAATCTGCTTCTCGCTAACTAGCTTTAAAATTGGCGGTCGAGATTTTGTGAATGCCAATCTTATTATGTCAGTATCAACATTGAATCTATTTATTGCTTTGGTTTTCAAATGAATAACCATCGAAAACCCACGTTTACAGATATGTATGTATAAGCAAATAGAGGTAACACTAGAAACATTTTATGAAACAATATTTATGTTTTTTTGGTTTTCTGTTTCATAAGTTGAGAGCCTTACAGTGCTTAAAAATCTCCACACCACTGTAATACTAAATCGACTACATTAGAAGTTTAGTGCTTTAAAATTAAAATGATAAAAAAGTACTGCAACAATCCTGTCATTCAATTTAAAAATCTTTACAACCACATTTTAAATTATAAAATAAAAACAAGTCCACTGTTAGACTGGTGAAGCCTTAAAAAAATGATATTTGTTCAATTTGAATTATCAATTAAAAATTAATTTAAAATTTATAAAATTTAAGCATATTTAAATCAAGTAACAGATAAATAAAATAGGGCATAATTATTGCGTTAATGCTACCCACCGATAGGTTTCCCAGGTTAAAGCCCTGGGTTGACCTCGATTGAAAAAGTATGTAAACGTAAGTATTTCTGTAGGAATGCTGGTCAGACTTGGATATTTGTCACTCCATGTCGATCGTTTGAAAGGGTTCCTCATCAGATTGGTAAAAACATCTTACCCACATCGTCACCACTACTTGAAAATTAGTTAAAATCTATAAATTTATAAACATATGTACAAGTTTAATATCATATGTGTCGCTTAAGAGCGACCCGAGATGAATAAAAAACAAAATATAAATTTTGCTCTGTACTGGAAGATATTCGTAAGCTAGAACAATTTAATTTAAATCTTCAAAATATTACAATAAAACAATGTAAAATGAGTATCAATATTCGGCACTAAGTAAAAATCGTAAAAAATCTTAATTTCTTAAGTTTGTAAGACTTAAGTCTGTAAGTTCGTATCAGAAGCCACCGATTACAAAGTCATCCAATCAGGCATCAGATCGTGCGAACACGAACATGATCGATTTTCGAAAAAGGTTGCCCGTCTCCGTCTCGGATTAGTTAGTTCACAAGGTAGGCACAATTATTATTAGGAGTTGTGAAAACAAAAGCTGTTATCGCAGCAGCTCGCGAAACGGGTTTTGTTCTGTCGGCGTTAAAGTCGCTTTTAACGAGGCAAATCCGTCATAGGGCTCTAGGGCCGGGTTATCCCGATTGGCGATCTCTGCCCTACAGCCTCACCGTTCGGATATAATTGGCACGGTAACCGTCGTAAATTTCAACGCTTTTCATCGCGAAAATTTAGCCTCGTAATCACCGACCCCTAAGGCTACATCTACTTAACTATCGATACTTAACAGACACCAAAAAATTAATACAGGCACCGCTGCAAATCTTAATATGGTAAATTTTTTTAAACAATCCTGAACACTTCATACTTTTCCTACTACTTCTACTATAATTTCCTGATAAATTAGTAACACTTAATTTGATATACATGTGTATTATCTCATGATAGTCGAACTTAGTTCGTAGGCTAACTTGCCGAATTAGGTTAGAAAAGTTATTCCACACGCTAACTTTACCGGGCAATTCGATTACATATACATAAGTGATAGCCATTTTGTCAAGCAAATCCTGCTCTTCATTAAATAGCATCTGTAGTTACATACTTTTGACTACTATTTTTACTCCTAATTAAGATCCAAATTATAGGTACATATCAGTGGCGGCTCGTGATAATTTTTAGTGGCGGGGCTGCACTGAAAAGATGTCTAAAACATGTCACCATAATTGTTCTATCATGTCATAACTAGAGGTAGGACCGGAAGCGCGCCGTCAATTGTTCCATTATTGTAAATGCTTTGTTAAAAAGGTTCGGCAAACCTTTAACAATGCATTTACAACATGTGAACAATGGACAGCGCGCTCTGGGTCCGCTCTATAGTCATAACAGGACAAAAGTTTTCGTTATGCTTATCTATTTCCCGCCGATAAGCTTCGCTTAAATGGGTTTTTATGTTAGCCGATCCCAAAATCGTGAGATTACACACATTTTTTAAGTGTTCGACACTTCCCTCGTGTTTTTTTAATTTTATCGTTTAAATGTTAATTTTTAAAAAGTTTTTTAAAGTTTAAAAGTCAATAACTCCTGTTTTCGTCCAAGATGCTTCGCCTGGCGGCTCGCCTCCAAACAAAAGACACGGATAACAAAATAACACGTTTTTTTCTGTACATCCCGTTAACCAATTGTATTTTTTATAAATGTCTGTATTAAATTTTCGCGAGTAACTAAAGGATCTACTAGTAGCAGGCTGTGAAATAATTAAATTGGGCGTGAGGCAGCCTAATGCTTTTATAGCGACTTTTTCGGTAAGTTCTAGTCGTGAAAAGTGCAAATTTTGTAAATATTTTACTGAATTCTTTTTTTCTTCCATTTTTGAAAGAAAAAAAATCTTAATATATTTAAATAAAAATTACGAGAAAAAATTAAACGGATTTGAAAAAAGTTTGCTGTTATCGAAATGAAAACGACTCACCGAAGATTTGATGAGGGCTCGTACACAACCAATTAAGAGTAACGAAAACGAATAAAGCTGTGATCGTGCGATTCAACTAATCAAATGTAAGATCAAGTGCGCGAAATCTTACACAAACTGACAGATGAATGTCGTTTAACAGGCGAAGGCTGCCGACTATCCAGCCCAAAACGGCAGAGTGAGTGAAAGAGAAAGAGCTATCTGCAGTTGCAAATAGCTCTTTCTCTTTCTCGTTCCGAGACTCCGGGCTGCGTGGCGTTCAGGGCGGCGCTGTAAAACTTTACAGCCAGTACAGCAACATTTTAATTCATCTGTCACCATACAAGTTAGTGGGGTCTTCGAAACGGTCAACATTACTTACAATATCACCCTTTTGGATATGGGTGATATTGTAAGTAATATTTACTCTGTCGAAGGCCCCAATAGTTCGTCCATCCAACTAATAAAAAAAATATCATTAACAAATAAAATATTAAATGTATTATTAAACATATATTTTATAATTTTATAGGAGGGGCTGCAGCCCGGCAGCCCATTAGGACGAGCCGCCACTGGTACATATTATGTACAATATTGTTATAAAATCCTTCCTTCAATTTCTAAATCCCTTTTCATCTCCCTTTACCATCTAATCGATTGTTGTACAAACTATTTCTTTATCAATATGATTTTTATAAAGTTTTTTTATTCTGTACTTCTTTTATAGAATAAACCAAGAAATTTTTCAACATTGAAAGTTAAAAAAATATAACATATAAGAATGAAAAAATTGTACTTACGATCAAAGATTAATAGTTCATTTATTTATAGTTTGAACCATTGTGGCATTACAGGAATTTCTAATGCGCCACAATGGTCGAAAATATAACAAAATAAAACTATAATGTTATTATAAAATGAATGTGACAAATTAGGGTAGGTGGCCAATTTCGTAGGAACCATTCCGAACCGAAATAATCAAATTCTGATAGGAATCGATCGACCTGGAGTCGCATACATATATCCTAGGTATGTTAGGCAACACTGGATCGGGGCTCGAACCCGTGACTCCTCAGTTGTTAGCATTATACCCAAACCACTGAGCTATAAATGTATGTTGATGGTTTATGCTATGTTGGTTTTATATTAAAATGCAAGTTCAAATAAATAATAGTAAAATAAATATTACATACATATGTATCTTTTCATTTTTACAAAAATGCAATAGAATAAGCGACTTTTTACACGAATTCTGCTCTTTTTCGATTTGCAAGCTCCCTATTTTAATTAATCAATATTTTTTTATTAAAAATTAATTATATTATAATTAAATACATACATCATGAGATAATTATACTCAATTTGGTTACTCAGAAAAATTAAAACTAGACATACACATATACATATATGCTAAAAATAAATTTCCAACAAATCAATTCAACAATAGCAATCGTGTTAGTAACAATAGTTTAGATACATTTATCATAAATGATCAAAATTGCTTCTGAGCGCATCTCCCAAACCAGAGAGAACCATCAGACCATAGTACAGCAAGTTTCAAGCCAAACTCAGACACTTCAATTAAAGCTCACGTTACTTAATCCATTAAAAATAACTAGCCATGAAAACTATGTGTATGTACATAAGTAAAGAGCAAAACGCAAATTTTCGAAAATAATAACGCACGCGCACTCCTATTTGAGCAGATACAAAACCCAACGGATACGGCAGCTAATGGGTTATGGCTTCGTATAACCCATTAGGTGAAACCATTATTTTTCATTTTATTAACCTTATCGTGACAGTTGAGCGCGCGCGCGTTCGCCTACAAGAACGTACGACCAACAATATAAAGTCGAAATTTGCGCAGTTGTAAACCGTGCGATATCTTTATACGCTCACTAAAAAAAATATAATAATAGAGATTACGAACCAATAATAAAACGACACTTACGAAAGCATTTCGAACTGTAATAATCGTAAATGTTGAGGCATAAACGGAAATTTTACCGTCCCTCTATCGACGCGACCCTTCGGAAGATTCTTCCGAATGCGTCGTTAGATTTTTATGAAGTTTCAAACCTTATCAGTTTTGACATAGAAACTGTCTTGGATATTATGCACATTATCCACTATAAAAATCGACTGGAAACAATGTTAAAATACCAACAGATTTAATGATCAAAAATTCTGCACTACAATTACGTCCGCATTCAAAGATATTTTTAATGGATCAAGTCTATATCAATTTTTTTCTCGACTGTATATATTAGATCTAAAGTAGGTATAATTTTGGGACATTTCCTATCGTAATGGTCGATTCAGACGAGACAATAACAATAAAATGTAATATCTTTCCGACCAGCAAAATGAATAATTGTGATCTTTCAAAAGCGATAAAAAAAAGAGAAGAGTCAAAGCGATTCATTACGAACTTTGCAGATTAATCACTTTTATGTTCAGAACATTTTTATATTGGATGCTATTTATAAAGGTTGCTTTATAAATCGTATTTAATTTTGGTAATATTTTTCAAGCTCAAAATAATTTGAAATATTTCACGTTTCTTTGAAGAAAAAATACATAGAAGCAAAATTAGACTGATAAATTCTGAAATAATTTTTAGGCAAAATCATCTAGATTTTTTGGTAAAAATTGAGATCGCAATTTATCATTTTCCCCATTATATAAAAACATGTTAATATTACATAATACACTTCTCAGTTTATATTTTTAAAAAGCATGTGCAAAAAATGCGAATATCGGTTATTCTATACGAGTTCAATCCCAATAGAATTGACGAATACGAAATTGGGTTACGAAGGTTTTAACGAAAATATATAATGGAAAAGCATTCATGAAATAGATATTTCGTACTTTTTCGATAGCCCATTTTAACGATACACCAAAATCCTTATTAAAAAAGATTCTTTACATTAAAAAAAACGCTTTTCATACGAAAAAATAAATTGAAAAGAATTTTCTTGCATAAATAACGTAAAAAATTATCCATCTCAAAAATTCTTATTATTTTAAGTCCTCCGAGCGTAAACTTTATCATTATCATAATAAAATAAACGATGAAAATCTACACATTTTAAATTCCACATACATTTATACAGCATAAATACACGACGGTACAAAAAACATAACGAGCCATCTTAAAGTTCTCTTTACACGCTCCGACGAAAATTCGTATAAACAGAACTCACTAACTAAATCGTGTAGAGTCCAATCAAAACATTCCGACCGACAAAAGATATAAATTATACTCGTTGAATACAAAGTATAGGCGCAAGTGCGCTAACGACTCACTTCTAATTGACTAATTTAAGTCAGATTTCGTTACGCCTTCGAATTTTTCCTCTCTTTGACTGGATGATGGAGGTAGGGCGAATGGGAGGGAGACGGAGTGAGGGGTGGTTTATAATAATATAGGATTGAGGTACTTTTCAGGCACCTACCGATTAGGGGGTAGCTTCTTCACAATCGGCGGTAGGCGTTTTTGTTTCATAATAGCGCCCTTAATGCTCATAATTAATTTTGAATTGAAGCTCTCCAAGGCGAAATTACATCTTAATGACGACACTTTAAGCCCTCGAAAAAATACCCCCCCCCCCCCCTCCCATAACAAAAGAGTGGTTTTGAAGAGAATTCAAGTAAAAGAGTTTGGGAGAGAAGATTTCAAGACCAACACATCAATCTTATTTGTCGGATTGTGTATTTAAATTACATTCACAAAACTCATCAAATGAAACTATGTACATATTTATAAAATAATCATTTCCTTTTGGAGTTAAAATATATATATTTTTTAGTTTAATGCTTATTCTAAACATTTCCAAAAGTAAAAAAAAAAATAAAAACCATTAAACAAGTCAATCAGTCATAACAATTCATTGATACTTCGTGTATACTATATGTATGTATGTAGTTAAAATAAAAATTGACTACGAAACCTTTACCAATAGACTTATTAAAGAATAAAAAAACAAAGCACTGCTCTGATGAAATACACGTAGGGCTGCTATGGTTTCGAGATGTTGACTGATAATGACATTTAAAAATTAAACGATAGACGGTAGAATTGAAAAACGAGTAATTTAAAAGGAGGTGGACAAAGGCAGTGCGGGAATGGTACCCGAGAAAATTTAAGAGAGTGTGAAGAAGGCCACAAGGAAGATGGGTGGACAAAATGTGTGAGGTGAGATTTTTATTTATTTTATTTTATTTTTATTTTTACATATATACCAGGAAGGCCTTACAGGTAAATCCCAATGCGCCTTCCTGGCCAATTACAAATACAAATACAGCATTTTTATTATAAGTCGTTGAATTGCGAGACACTGAAAAAACTCGCAAATTAACGAGACATCTATGAATTGTACATAAATTTTTATTGTACATCAATCAAATTTTTCAAATAGTGGTGACATAGTAGGTAGGAAGGATTTTTAGCCAATTTTTTTTCCGGGAACCGTTTCAACAATGAAATCAGAGAAAGTTGGCAAACTCTGATAGGAAACGATCAACCTGGAGTCACAAATCCAGGTCTGACCAACAGCATACTCTGAAAAATTAATTTTCATTCAGGGATAGAACCCGGCACCTTCTTGACGGTAAGCAGAAGCTTAACGTCTGAGCTATGCTGCTGGCTAGCTATGGATGAGAGCCCAGGGTATACAATTAAATAATTGCAGGTCACCCGATGAATTAGTCACACGATGAAAATATCATACGGTAAAATGAACTTGAAACAAGCGCTAGGACGAGGATATGATTAGTTCTGGCGACTCGCATTCGAACTTGTCCTTGGCTCCCTGCCGCCCTTAAACCTTTCATTCTCACATTTATTTGTTTTGTATGACTAACTTATGATTAACTGACTGTTAGATATAAACTGGAAAAACTGACTCATGGACCGGGACACGGGACACAATTTGATTTAACACAGTTCTTTATCGGATGTCTCCTATTCCAAGAGCTATCCGACTTATAAATGAAATCGATGCTGCTGTGCCTAAATGTGATATTTTCCACCTCAGTGAGCGTAGGTTACCGGAGATTATACTAACCTATCTATCCGGTAGCCTGCGCTCATCTTTATTTTCATAGTTGGGTGTGATGTATGAATGAAATGTTGATCTTCTCTCTTCCATTTGGGCCTAGCAGGGATATTTTGTATTTGCGTTTGCTTCTTATATTGGTGCTGGCTTTAGATGCAAAACATTCCCTAATCCCTATTATCTATTTTTTTATTTGATATTTTTTACTTTATATGTTATTATTATAATGCTATTGTTTTTGTATGATTATGTTTAAATGTATTTTATAATAAGCAAGAATACAATCTAGTAAATAAGGAAATTAAAAAGAGAATAGTCAGGGATGTCAGGGATTTTAACAGCAAGCTAATAGAAAATACCATTAAGAATAACCGTAGCCTGAAAAAGTGCAAACAGGATCTTTTCTTAGGCAAAAACCAAATGATCGCAATCAGATCAGAGAGCGGAGTAATAATTAGGAATAGAGAAGAAATCATAGACAGAGTTTACACGTTCTATGCAAAACTATACGAGAACGACAACGGCCAATTCCCCGCTCTGGAATCGACACACGGCCAAAGGGTTCCTGCAGTATTGCCTAGCGAAGTAGAGGCCGCGCTAAAAACTGCAAAGAACGGTAAAACCCCAGGGGAAGATAATATTCCCATTGACTTACTAAAATGTGGCGGCCCCCCCCTAATTAATATCTTAGCTAGGCTTTTCAGCAAATGCATCCAGAACCAAGCTATACCAGAAGGATGGAATAACGCAACTATCATTTTAATACACAAAAAAGGCGACAAAAGCGATATCAAGAACTACCGACCCATTAGTCTACTTTCAGCGGTCTACAAGCTCTTCACGAAGGTTATTACAGAAAGGCTGAAGAATATCCTCGACGAGAACCAACCTATAGAGCAGGTAGGGTTTAGGGCAAATTTCAGCACAATGGACCACCTCCAAGTAGTTGGCGAACTAATCGAGCGCGCCAACGAATATCAACGGCCATTGTGCCTAGGTTTCGTCGATTATGAGAAAGCCTTCGATACAGTTAGTCATAATGCAGTACTTAACGCTCTAAAAACACAGGGAGTGCCGGAACCCTATGTGGGACTGTTAGCTGCAATATATAAGAATGCCACAGCTTCGGTTAAAATTTTTTCAGGTACAGATAGATTTAGCATAGGAAAAGGAGTAAGACAAGGAGATACAATCTCGCCCAAGTTATTCAATGCGGTGCTTGAGGGAGTTTTCAGGAAATTGGATTGGGATACAGCCGGAGTAAGCATCAATGGTCGCTTTTTGAGTCACCTTCGGTTCGCAGACGATATAGTTCTAGTTGCTCGTGATTCAGCTGACCTACTCATCAGACTAACACAGCTGGACAGGGAAAGTAGAAAAGTAGGATTAAAAATTAGCGTAGATAAGACTAAACTAATGTTCAATAGTTATTGCATGGCTGATAGCATCCCCTTAGATGATAAACCAGTAGAAGTAGTAAATAATTATTTATATTTAGGTCAAATAATTGACATGTCTGGTAGTAAAAATGAAGAGATAAAGAGACGTATGAAATTAGGGTGGAGTGCATTTGGACGGATGAATGCTGTTTTTAAATCAAAAATGCCACTCTGCCTGAAGAAAAGGATCTTTGATCAATGCGTTTTGCCAGTGATGACGTATGGATGTGAAACTTGGACACTGAACGCCAAGATGCAAAATAAAATCCAATGCACTCAAAGAAGTATGGAACGCTGTATGCTTGGCATAACGAGGAAAGACAGGAAGCGGAACACGTGGGTGAGAAATATGACAAGGGTAGTGGACATAGTGGATAGAGTGAAGAGATTGAAATGGCAATGGGCGGGTCACGTAGCTAGGAGGATGGACGAAAGGTGGACAAAAGAAGTGCTTGAATGGTACCCGAGAGAAGGCAAAAGAGTAAAAGGAAGACCGCAAGGAAGATGGGTGAACGAAATTAGGAAAATGTGCGGAATGAGATGGATGAGTGTTGCGCAAAACAGAGACGAGTGGAAGCGTGTTGGAGAGGCCTTCATCCAGCAGTGGATGGCGAATGGCTGTAAATGATGATGATGATATATATATATATATATATATATATATATATATATATATATATATATTTTTTTTTTTTTTGCTCTTCCCTCTGTATTTTTTCGACCATTTGGCGCATTCGGGACTCATGTAATGCCAAAATGGTCCAAACTTAAATAAATAAATGTCCCGAACTACCAGAACGTATGGCAGCCCTAATTTACCTACATACGTATATTAGGAATTTAATTTGGTAAATCGTGATGGGAAGCCACCGCAACAAGAAGTCGATCGAAAGAGCTTTTGGAAGCTGTACTCAAGATGACATCGCAAGCAACGATGCAGGTTTAGCCACGCAAGTTACATGCATTGTAACTTCTACCACTTCGTGCCGCAATGTCACAACGATCCAAAACATATACCTTCATATTATATAATATAGGTAGATACCTAATAACCTGAGCACATGCAAGTTGAGCAGTTCCACGAGCATATCAAAATCTAACGAACCTGCTTGTCAACATACATAAATACACGAAAGCATTCCACCTGCACCTTTAACCCGACTTGTTTCGAAAGTACATACATGCTGCTTATATTCGCAGAAATTAATTCGCGAAGTTTGGCAAAGGCGAGAACCGGAAGAAGTTCCGTCGCCTTGACCACGGCCCGAGTCGTATGCACCAGAGGTGCATTCATTATGCACAATTGAGCAGCCAGCCGCAGAGACAATGACTCGACCGCGGGCCGGTAAGCCGCACGACGAAGACCACTAGACCACTGCGGTCAATAACACAACAAACAACTAACTGCACCAGTGGACATCAACCATTTCGAGGATATATGATGGTGGTTGTAACAAAAAAGCAGACCCTAAAATAAATCACCAACAATATCGAAACAAATCTACGTATCTTGGATATTAAACATTGTGACCGCATGGACGGTTGGTTATCAAAATCGGCCGAGAATTAGCGAACGACGTAGAGCGCATGCACAAAAGAAGCATCAGCTGTAGTAATTCAACAAATATCGTCAACGTTTTGGAATACATCATATCCAATGTTTAATCTACATATGTAGATAAGAAGCTTCTAGATGCAGCAGCGGAAGGACTGGAATTGACAATCAATATAACATAGAGCGGTCTCCGTGACGGGCCCGAATGTGAAACGCCCGAAAACGCAAAGATCGAAAATCGAAAGATCTTAAGTCGAAATATCAAATAATAAGGGTGCATGGTAAACGGTACATACTCACTTAATTTGCGCGAGCAGGATACAACAGGAACAAGAGGTACAGGCTTTTCCTCCCGTATTAATGGGCGCGCGCAGAATACGGGAGGAAAAGCCTGTTCCTCTTGTTCCTGTTGTATCCAACATAGAGATAACACGCAACTACATACATCATTGACTGCTCTTCTATCCAAATCCAAATCAAATGTTTTCATTATCTCCAAATCCAAATCGGTCCATTGCCTCCACTAATTATCGACAAAACTCGTACATCGTCAGAGTTTGTAATTTTTACAATAGCTTAGAAGAGGATATAGACCTATTTCACGATAGTTTAATTACTATTAAGAACTCATTTGCTAGATGGTTTTTTTTACCCTTCTCGCTTAACTTTTTATTAGCTTAACTTCTATTAGCTATAATTATAAATAAATAAATAAATGTCGAAGAGAAGCAGGTGGAGTAAGTCCAGCAGTTCCAGTACATGGGCTTGTTCCTGAATCAGACTCTAATGATGACGTCAAGCCCGTGCAATAATTCAAGTGCTTTGTTGCAGGGACCTTAGCATAGAAATACGTGTCAAATCCCAAAAATTTTATATTCAGTTGTTTCTGTTATACATACACAAGTGAATCGTGGACGTTAATATTGTTGACCATGAGAAGAATTTTGAAGCGAACGAGTAACGAAATATAGTAACTTATGTACGAAACCTAAAGTCCGAAGTCCATCCGTTGCAGACTATTAAAAATGAAATAAATAAAAGTGAAAAAGGTAACTTTTACCACTGTTTAATTGAATTGTGAAGGAACGGTAGAAAGCCGCGTTTGAATAGCTAGCTGTCATCACTTCAATCTGACACAAGATTCCGGTGTAACTTTTAATGAGGTTGTTAATAGTTAAACTCCTCTAGCATCAGGCCTGAAACATTAGCTTACTTTAATGTTAGCTAACCCCGGTATGTCGGTAAGATATCAAAGCGATCTAAAGAGTGGTTCAAAGTGGTTCAAAATCAGATCACGAATTTGACGGACTGAATTGTCATTAAACAGAGTGAAGCTAATAAAAAGCTTGTAAAAAATAGAGGAAGGTCACAAAGTGGGTCGTAAACGCCTGTCTGATTGCTGACAATAAAAAAAACAGACAGGAGTAACCTTTGTGTAAAGGATATTTCACGACACAAGAAGTTGGGAAATTGCACAAATCCAGCAAATCGTCCAAAATTTGTATGAGGCTTGCCATAAAAAAAAGAAAAAAACCAAGATCTTGATTCCATCAGTAGGCGGGTGCTTTCATGGACCTCTAGCATATTCGAACTTCTAAATACACATTCATATTGGTTAGAAAATCAAGTCAAACTCACCAATAGGAATTGCATATTTTTCTTCCTACTGCCAAGTTAACAGAAATGAAGTATATAACATGCGCCGCACCTACCGATCATATGAACATCACGCCACTAATATCACACAATAAATACGAAAATATAATAAATTCACAATATGAACCTTTTCGCAAATTTAAAAATCTTAATATAGTATTAAAAAAATCTTACATTGACCCGTTCAAGCGATCCATTACTTCTCAAATGTATGAATATTTTGAAAAGTTGATCTTACCTGGAATAAAAAAAAATTGATTAATAAAAATGACGAGTAAAATCATCACAAAAAAAATGCAATCGTAAAGCGCAAATCAAAGATTGACCACAACTGCATCTACATACATATGTAGCTCCAATCATTGCATGCGATTACACTAGCAATGCACTCTATACACATTTAGTTTCACATCAAAACTAGTATTACATCGTAGTAAATTGCACTAAATTTGAATATTTCTCCTTTTAAGTCAATGCTAATAATCCTTGGATTTTCCATACACAGGAAAAGCTCGATCGATTCATCTTACAACGCAACCATTTTCCAACCAAAAATATATGTAAAATTTAAATTAATTAATAATTGAAATCGAATCGGATCGCTCAGAATGTCATGTCGACAAACGAGACATTGATGAGCCGGTTAATTTATTCTTATTTTTATTTATTTATTTGTACACATGTACGGTATAATTTGCCCGTGATCTTGTTAACGAGACCGTATCAGTTAAAACCGGTATATTTTTCCATACATCTCTCTCTCGCTATGTATGTATGTATTTGTGTTTATTATTTTTTTTTCACGACATGTCACTGATGTTGCAGAACAGTGAAACGATACGTGTAGAGAATCGGTCGAGCGTGCAACATCATCGAAGATCATTTTTTTATTTTTTTGGATCGTTCCTTTCGCAGTATGTAATGTCGTAATCGAAATTACAACCCATACACGTTCAATACGTGGAAATATTTCGAATTGAACATTTTATGTACATATGTATGTTCCGAACCGTTGCAGTTTTTATTTGTGGCGAATGAAAATTGAAAGGTTTCGTTGCGAATGCGAGAGCACGTGCGAAAATTGATTTTTAAATACTGGATGAAATTCGCGCAATAAAATTCTAGAAAATTCATTTCGCTTTTAATTAACGGAAAAAGTGAGTAATTAATGTCGACACGGACCAAATTAAACAACGCGCACGGAATAAAGTAAAAAAATAAAATAAATATAAACATAATACATACATATATATTTTATCTACAATGTATATTACGAGTTGTATTTAATTTGAAACGTTATATAATTTTAATTAACCATTTAGAGTACATCAGGCATACTAACAAAAAAAAAATTTACATGCATAGAGGAAAATCCTGAAAAATAAAAGAAAACTAATACATCGTCAGACGGTATACAAAACTAAAAGATTTAAATTTAATGATTTTTTATCATAGAATGCTCTTCAAGTTTTGATTATTACATCATTTGTAAAATGAAAATTTTATCCAATACATTCTTATCATGTATTTATATAACACAACACATTTTGATTACTTAATTTATTTTACTCTCTCTCCCCGGTTCCATTCTAGAACTTGCCACATTACCCTTTTAATATAATTATTAATTTCCTTGATCTCATTTGTTTTGATCTTCCCTCGCTATACAACGTTCCATAAAGTTTGATCTTCATGCCACATTTCTACTTCAAGAACTTCAATTGCTCCAATAGTCGATTACCTTACCCTAACCATAGATATGTAAGTATCAGCGATGCGTTCCAATTTCTGTTTGTCCTCGTTATATCGAACATTCAACATTTAATACTTTAACGCATTATATTATATACGAACATAAATGCAACCAACATTATTACTGACCATTTGTTTTCCAAATACAATACAAATCTACTATAAATAAGTCTCTTCGTTTATGAATCCCACCAAATTGTATTATTTTATTTTATACATATACATATATACCAGAAAGGTCTAACAGGTAAACTACAATGCGCCTGCCTAGTCAATCATAAACATCGATAAAAAATTTACAGAGCAATTTTATAGAGAATTCAAAATAGTAACATCTATTGGATAAACTTGATAAAAATTTTCGTATGTTTGCAACATTTTATAAATCAGCAAATTTGAGATGTTGAAACTCAAACGGTTTTCAGCATCTCAAATTTGTCCCGTGTCTTGCAAAACTCAACCTAACGGTTGAGGTTGCCAAATTTTTGGAACTGTTTCAATGAAATCACAAAAAATTGGCAGACTCTGATAGCTAAAGATCGACCTGGAGTCAAATATCCAAGATCTGGACATCAGTATTGGGCCAGGGATTGAACCCGTGACCATTCAGTAGAAAGCATCACACGCTAACCGCTGATTTATGCTAATCAAATAGATTTTATATACACCAACACATACATACATATGTACGTCCATTATTTTATTTTATTTTATTTTATTTTATTAATTGAAAAATCAACAGACAGGATGTACAGAGATAGGTATAAAAAACACAAAAAGTAAATAAATAATATATGTAACACCCGAGTCCAATAATAGATTTTTACAAAAATGAAAAAGATAAATATAAGGAAAACAAATTAAAAAGTAAAGAATAAAGGCATGACAAAATATGTAGTACATTGCATAATTAAACTATAGTATTAAAATATTTGGAAAAGGCTATAAGATAGAATATAAGAAGAAATTGAAATTTACAAATATAAAAAACAAATGAAAAAGGTAAATACAAAATAAACAAATGAAATGGAAAGGAATGAAAGCTATAATATGATTAAATAGCACATTACATAACTAAACTAAAGTATAAAAATAATGGAAATATTGGAAAAATAGAATAGAAGAAAAAATGAATCAATCGGTCAAGATTCTCTTGATGTTAGACCTGAATTGATGTAGGGAAATACCAAACAGATCAACCTCATTCAGCTCTCCGTTAAACATACGATAAACGCGCTGCAGATAAAAATATTTTTGGGAATTAGTATTGAAAGGATCAAGTGAAAAGAGTGTAACGCGTCTAGGGTATCGAACTGGGATTCTGAAATTAACCTTATTCAGTAAATCAGAACAATCAAGGAAACCATTTATGAGCTTAAAGAAGAATATAGCATCAGAATGTCGTCGCCTGACAGAAAGATTGTTAAAAGAAAGGATTTTTAAAATGTCGGAAACAGTAGAATGGGTATAGGTAGGAAAAAGGTAGCGTAAGGATTTAATAAATTTAAGTTGAACTTTCTCAATACAATTAATATGGGATAAATAAAAAGGTGACCAGATAATTGAGGCAAATTCAAGGTGAGACCTTACAAAGGAAAAATAAAGTAATTTTAGTACATAAGGATCATTAAAGGGTTTTGTTGAGCGGAGTAGGAATCCAAGAGATTTAAATGCTTTGTTGGTAATAAAAGAAATATGTTCAGAGAAATCTAGTTTATTATTGAGTATTACACCAAGATCCTTAATAGAAGATGACGTGTTAAGGATTGAATGATTTAATTGATATTGATTAGTAATAATTGACTTATTTCTAGTGAAATTTAAAATAGAGCATTTTTCTAGATTAATAAAAAGATCATTATTTAAACAATATATAGAGAATCTATCTAGATCTTCTTGTATCTTATGACAATCGTCTATGGTGTATATAGGTTTGTAAATTTTTAAATCATCAGCGTAAAGAAGTATAAAGGAATGTTTGAAGATGTATGAGATATCATTAATATAGAGTAAAAAGAATAAGGGACCTAAATGCGACCCTTGTGGGACACCGGAAGGAATATGTCTAAGTGATGATCTAAAACCATTGAGAATTATGATTTGGTGACGATTTAGTATATACGAAGAGATCCAACGAAATAAATTTCCTCGGATTCCAAGGGACCAAAGTTTATTGAGTAAAAGGTTGTGATTGATTTTATCAAAAGCTTTAGAGAAATCCGTATAAACGACGTCTATTTGGATTCGTAATTATTATTAATTTAAAAAACTCTAATTTCTTTGAACGACCTCAAAACATGTACAAAATTCATTGCATAACATCATCAAAGTGTAAGAAAAAAATTGACAAACTCTAACAAGTTAACGCCTCATATTTTTCGACGCCCATTATTAATACGACCGTAAAGTCAATCACAAATTATTCTAACGTGCGGAATATGTAAATGGAAAAAATAAAAATACGACCTCGGGCCACAAGTATACAGTTTCAAATAAATAAACACATAAATTCAAAAAAAGCATTTCCATTCACACGCGCACTTGCATACACTACACTCGAGTGTGGGCGGGCGGTTCAAAAATATCAAGCGCAATTAAATCAAACGTCGTTTAACCGTAAAAAGGGTTACGTTGCAAGTATATTATAAGAGCAAAACGAAACGAGATGGCAGGAGGAGGAGGAGCAGGACTGAAAAAGTGAGGGAATCTGGTAGAAACGTCATATTAAAAACCGGGAACAAGACGTGAAGGGTACGCGGTGCGCTATTGAAGGGTTTAAAACCTTTCACGTCAAAAGAACTCGAGAGTGTATCCCACCGTTTGGATTGCCGGTAGGGGGTGGTTCGAAGTCTCGTGTGCCCTCGAGTATTTGTGCGCCCTCTTAAGCCTCAGACTCTTAATTTGCACAGGCGGCAATGGACCACGAGGCCCAAACGACGACGGCCTCCCCAGGAACGATTAGGACCCGGTACTGCACATGCTGTGCCGAAGAGACAGTGCTTTTGTACCCGAAGGGTGCCTTTGAGACCTTGGCGAGCCCTCGAGATTGCGTTGGGGTCGGAGACTAGTACTGGTAAACTTGCTTCAATTACAACCGGTTGCTTCGCGCGTGCTCCGCTTCGGTCCCGAGAAATGCCATGTATTTATAGACAATTACAGTACAGTAGCCAAATAACGAGAAATCCTGATTTTTGATACTTTTTTAGCATCCCGACATTTAAAACGCTCAATTTAATTATATTGTAGCTTCCATAACCATACAATGAAAGTCCATAAATCGACATATGCATGTGTTGTATTTTGTGAAGTTGGATTTTTATTAGCATTTAATGCAATTTTATGCAAATATTTAGGCAGGAGCCATATTCTATCAAAAGATTAATTAGAGTTTTTTTTATCTCACACTAATCATCTTCATTTACAGCCACTCACCATCCACTGCTAGATGATGACCTCTCCAAAATGCTCGTCTCTGCTTTGCGTAACTCTTATCCATCTCAACCCCTCATCATTTTCAAAATTTCGTCTACCTTTTGTCTATGCAGTCTCCTTTTTACCCTTTAACATTCTCTCAGGTACCATTCTAGCACTTTGTCCACCTTTCCTCCATTCTAGCTACGTGATTCCCCCATTGTTATTTCAATCTCTTCATTCTCTCTACTACATCCACTACCCTTGTCATACTTCTCACCCACGTATTCCGCTACCTATCTCTTCTCGTTATACCGACCATACAGCGTTCCACACTTATTTCAGTACATTGGATTTTGTGTAGAATCTTAGCGGTCAATGTCCAAGTTTCACATCCATACGTCATCAATGGCAAAACGTATTGACTGAATTATATTTTTCTTCAGGCTTTACACTAATAAAAGATATATAATATTTTCTTTCATTTTCTTATCAAGTTGATTGATTTTATTTGTATGTACGCTGACAACAACAGCATGTTATACATGTTGAGTACAGAAAAATAAATCTTTGAACTATACAGAATAAACTACCATCCACGATAATACATAAATATATAAATATGTATAATCTATATGAAATTTTAAATTAAATCTCAAGAGTGAAGACGAGGAAAATTCAAGGGAAGTTCTCGTATAACATCTCAAACTCGATAAGAACGATTAAAAAAATAAAACACAAAATATCAAGGCAAGTCCTACGACTGAGAGATTCAGAAATACACTTGTAAAACTTCTGTAAAAATTCACAGAATCATATTAAAATAACAGGAATGAGAAGACTGCCAAAGAAAATCAATGACTTATAAAGTCAATAATAAAATTAATTTAAAATTCAATGCTATCATAGCATATTTGATCATCAAATTTGGAAGGCTTGGGAAATCCTTTCAGAAAATCTTAAGTACAGATATACCATATTCATCATTTATACATTCATATTTACTGTAAATAAAGATGAACAACACTCGTAACTTCACATTTAATTTAATCCAATTAATCCAATCTAGCAGACCCACCCCAAATTCACAACATGAATTCAAAATACAAAAAAAAAAAAAACACTCTAATTTTAAATAACATACACATGTACGTACATTCAACTAATAATCAGCTAATTTTTTAAAACTTGCGTGTTAACTTTCCAAGGTTCAAAAACAAAACACCACACCCAACTAACTATAAAATTTATGTTTTGATAAATAACCAAGAATAAACACACAGCTAAAAACAAATTATAATATAAATCAAACAGAACAGAACAATGAGAAAGTTTCTTCGAAGAGTGTATCGCTACCTTTCGTGTGAACCAACGCGATAGCTGCACCAGAAGCGTAACATAAACCTTTCAAACATGAAAAATTGTTGTTTGTTCAAAACGTTTATTGTCTCCTTTATATTACAAAATTAAATCAAACTCCATCGAACGATACAAAATCATATTATTATTCACGTTCAGGGAGCAAGGGAGGACTGATGCGGCCATACGGTTTATTCATCCATGTGAGATAATGAGGGTGCATCACGAGGCTCACCGATATTGAACCAACCTGCTGTCGTCTGCACTATTACAGGTACGATAAAATGCTACATACATAAGTACTCGTAATATATGCATACAAAATATCAAAGGATAGAAACTGCAAATACTAATGAGAAGTCTTTGAAATTTAATTCTAAAACATATCGCCCCGTTAGAACCGAGTGCGCTGTAGCAATGCTACATAGTGCATATTACATATGTACATATTTAATAGGTAGGTATTTTTTGCTTCCTCAAATTAGCAATGAATTGAAGTTTAATGTATTAATCATTAGAAAGCCATAATAGAGGCGATCGATCAAAGCAAAGTGACTGAATAAGGTAACGCACGTATCAAATCTAGATTATGAATAATGCAATCGACCGGATCGTAACGTAAACCGTTCGTACAAAAAAAGTCAATCATGCGAATATGAAGCACTTTGACATTATAATAATCAAATGCTATTATGATAATCGGCAATAAAGCCTATCAGTATCTATTCAACCGTTCGACTTGTACAATATTTTTCATTTTGATTTTTTTCCGCACTTGCGTTATCTTATATGTTATCTTGTATGTAGCCTGTTTCTTATTTCAACATCATGTTAAGAATTGTATCTCTATCGTCTTATTTTTTTTTTTCGTGTAACGTGTTAATTTGGCAAAGCATTAAATATAATGATTTGCGTTTAACAATATTTAAAAATATACTGGTGGCATGTAATAAATTTTTTCTGCTTTTCCGAGATTCTGGACATATCGAATTAAAAAAAGTGACAGCAATTTGTGAATTAAGTCCAACAGAAATAGTATTTTTGGAACTGAAAATTGGACTTTAGGTAAGTAATAAATTATTGAAATTAAATTATTTTATGTATATATATATATATATATATATATATATATATATATATATATATATATATATATATATATATATATATATATATATATATAAATTAATATTTGACACTGAAGATCGCACTTCTTCGTATAAAATAAACTTACAAGTTAGCTGGGGCTCAAATAAAGGATGAGTGAATGAAGCTATGTACATATGTATGTAAGATAAAACCAAATGGAAAAAAAATGAATTGGACAGCTCAAAAGAACTTGAGTGAGTATTTAAACTATCTTGAAATATATTAATAGAAATTCTATATTACATATAGAATCATGATTATATTGGGATAAGGAATTGAAGGACTTAAGTGAATTACAGTAAATCTCAATTAATCTAAGAAACACCACAGTTTGTTTGTATGTAGATTTATACTCATCCGAACTAATTGATAAGAGCAATCTTTTGACATATGCAACTTCATGAATTACAACTACAACTGCAACTTCATAAACACAAAAATTAGTAATAAAAATCAACTATATATAATATATTATACCCTGTCGTTTCCCATTAAAAAGCATTCCTGAAATTGTACGCAGATGTGTGCAGATTATTTCCAATAGGCAAAACCTAATTCAAATAATTTTGACAAATCCAATACAGCTTTCGATTATTTAATATAAGTATGTATCACACCGATAATAATAACAACACCCGTCATCAACATACCCTTTCCTGGAAAACGCGCAATTTTACAAAACGAGGCACGTACACATTACGCGGAAAGGACGACACCGACATTTAATATAATATTTATACGAGTGTAATATGTATTTGATGCGATTTAAATTCGCAGTGTACAGCACTATCGAGAGGTTGGCAAAAATTAGATCGGATGCTGGGTAGGAGCACAAATACTCTACCTCGGGTACGTGACGGGCCCCTTCGGCGATGCGGAAATCTTGCGGTCGTAATTTTCCGTCCGAAATATGAAAATGGAAATGTTCACGGGGGCAAATATTAAATTTTCGCAATCAGGAAAATCGGTTTCGGATCCTTTTCAATATACCCGGAGCGGGGTGTAAAACAGTGGCTTGGGCGAGGGGGTGGTGGGCCAACTGATTGCGGTCCCCGGGGTCGTCAAGGCCCCGATAAGGGCTGCCAAAAGGCACCCCCCCCTCCCCACACCACATTATTGCTCAAGGAGGGGTAGTAAAAATGGCAACATTTGCCCTGATGCGTGTTATAAATATGAACGGATTCATTTTGCGTTTACGACTTGCGTATTGGGTGGGTGTTTGGTGTCGTATTGCAGTTATTTTATTTTATTTCGAGAGGGATAGGGTAAGATTTTTACCAGTGAATTAGTGATCAATCTTTTTAAAAATCTGAAGAATCAATGATTGGAACTTAATGCTTTTGTATGCTTTAACTCCATTTCAGTTGAAACTCAGCGTACGCGAAGAGTTAAAATTTAAATAAAAATATTACAATACAAATCAAAAGCTTTCCATAAAACTTTACAAATCAAAGCACATATGTACATAAATAGAATTGCAATCTTAAATGTACATAAGTACATTTGTATTCCCGTCGGTGTAACTCGATAGCTTTGAGGCGAAAATTTTTATTGTACCTTTTCGTTCTAATCTTGAACACATGTCGAGTAACTTAAAACCGATCTCAAGGATCAAGGATGAAGTGGAAGCGTACATGTATCTCTAGCACATATTTATATATGTATGTATGTATGTACATAGAGCATTCCTCGAGAAAATTCTGCGAATCTCTAACCCTCTCGACTCGTCCTCTCGAAGCGGCACACGCGCCGTATCATTTTACGATTATCAAATTACGCCATCGTCGGATTCGAAAACATAGAAAGAACGGCAAAAACGAAATGAATATGCGGAAATCGACATGATTGATACCTGCAGTGATTACGCACCAGCCCGTAATGAATGGGAGAGCAATTTGTCGTCTAAAGACCGGTACATTTTAAATTATTCAATGGCACAATCATGGAATCAAGCGCGCCGTATATTTATCATAATGCATAGCTCGAAGTCAGAATAAACGATTTCAAATGCTAAATTTATTAACTGGAACAATTTTCTAGTTTTATCTAAAATGAAAAAAAAGCACTTCATCATTTTTGCAATAGTGCCGTGACAATTCATCCTAAGTCAACACTAACTATGTATACATACATATATCGTAAAAATTATACAGATAGCCACAGCTTAGTGCACTGGTAGAATTATTGCATACCAGTATAGATGTTTTTGCTTTTGCTTTTTGTTTTATCTATTAATTTTTATTTTATTTTCATTTTTTGTTTTCTCCCTTTCTTATTTTAATATTTTATTATGTAGGCCATTGTGGCGCATTAGGTTCTTCCTGTAATGCCACAATGGTCAAAAACGTTAAATAAATAAATTTTGTGGGTTCAAGTCCCGACCAAATACGCCACTGGCGAGATCTTGTTCATAGTTATTAAAACACAGATCGACCGTCTCCAGTTAGATTTTTCCGATTTTTCCGGCAGACTTTTTGCGAAGGATGCAATAAAATGGCAAATTTTTATTAATTATTTCTCGCAAATTTTCTATGTATTAAAAAAAATGTTTGGAAAAATGAGCTTGGATATGTGACTCCAAGTTCGATCGCTTCCAATCAAAGTTTGCCAATTTGTCTGATTTCATTAAAACGCTTCCAACAAATTGACAACCCTGTCCTATTTCTCTCGCAAAGATTCGTTTAAATGCTGTAAATTTTTTCATAGACTTCTTTGTGGATGCTAATTAATGTTTCTAGTTGCTTTGTATAATATTTACAAAACTTCTGTACAATGTTTGACCATAGACGTCATGTTTTATATAAATAAAAATGGGTGTATAGCCAGGGCCGCCGAGAGGTCTCCCGGGCCCTGGGGAGAGGGGGGGGGGGGGGGGAAATCGGGCCCTATGACAAACTAAAAGAGGTCTTATAGATATATTTTTTAAAAGCGAAAAATCCATCAGAACTATTAGAAAAATACCTATATGTTATTTATTTTTTTAGTAATTGAATAAAAAAATATGATATAACAGGTATAATTTCCGACACGGGGTCCCTGGAGTGATCCGGGCACTGGAACTGCATCCCAATTTCTCACCCCTCCCATCGGCCCTATTTATACCTGTATATATCAATAATAATTCTTAACCACTTAATCGCCACGCGTTTTTAGAAACCGATTCGATTATTTTATGTTTGTGTTTAGTGCCCACCCTTGACACTACCTCTTGAATATATAACAAACTAAGTATATATATAGACTTTTTTCAATTTCATTAGTATTACAGGATATTTTTAAATGTCACTGTGAAGTAACCAAAATTAATTTCGAATCATGGTAATAAACACAAAAGAGCGCGCACCGGTACACTTATGGCGATTAAGTGGTAAATCTGTATAGCACACTCGTCGCGTTGGAGCTATCTGTTAGATTGAATAAAACAAAATAAAAATATACATACATACACAGTGGCGGACTGGCCATACAAGCGAACATGCCCGATGGCATGTGGGCCCCACTATCTGTTAGAAAATATGGGCCCTCAGTAAAATTAAATAAGTTTTTAACTATTTCACGTGTGTAAAAATGTATAGGATATTGTAACTTTAGGACCTAAAGTTTGGGTATTTCAACAAAACAAATTTCTTACGATATACACAAATAACTAATACCTGCTTTAACAGCCCAAGGATCCGTTAACTTTTTTTATTAGGCTTGAAATGTAAGTTTCAACATTTGCGTGGGCCCTTTTGCCGGGCCTATTCCAACCTCAAGATTATGTATATACCAATACCTATGTAACAACTAACTACTGAAATAATAATGGGAATAAAAATTTCGTGAATAATATAAACTGAATTGCTTAAAATAATTTTGATAGGACGATTCATCATCAACCAGCGATTTAAATTTACTTCATACTTTCAAAATAACATTTGATTATACTTCGATGATATAGTAAGATTTAAATACACAATTTTAAACAGTTTCCGAATATAAAATCTATTCCTAATCTAGACACATCCATGTAAATAGAAATATAGGATAGGGGCCCCCTCGCCAAAATGCCGATTTTCGATTAACATTAATTGAAAATATTATGCATTTTTTTTCAGGGACGTAATTTGGGGGGACCTAAATTACGTCCCTGAAAAAAAATGCATAATTTAAGGACTCGCCTAAATTAAGGAATATGAATTTAGAAAATATTATGAATTTAATGAATAATGAGATACTATGGATCTATGAATGATACGTGTATTTCTTATGTATGTTACTTTTGGGTAACTAATAAAATAATCGCTGCTATGTGCTTTGAAAAAAAAACAAAACAAAACTTTATCTAATGTTATTACGTACATATGTACATAGATAAAGTGACAAGACAGTCAGTAGAAATTAAGTTAATTGATAGTTTTTTGGAGAATCAGTTTGATGGTCGATTAATGTTGACTATGTAAAGATTTGTGGAAAAAAATTTTCGCCTGCGGCGCTTTTTTCTCTTTTTACATAATATTTTTTTATAATTACTTTTTCAAAAATAAGCTTATTTTTTTCATATTTTATAACTCAATAAGGTAAAGAATATTTTCCATTTTTATTCCGATATAAAAAAGATTTTTTGAAAAAAAATTCTATTTGACCAATCTTTGCCTGCCCTGCCCCCCAAAGAAAAAACTGAAATGACGTCCCTGATTGTTTTCTACCGAAAGTAAAATCCGCTTTTATGCCGCATTCTTTATGATGCATTATATTTACCTAGGACAAGGGTTAAAACGAAATAATTTATGGATCTATTTTGCTTTTGCCATTTTTCTTGTACCTAAATTTGTTTATTACCAATTTTGAAAAAAAAAAATTCCCTTGATTTTTAGCGTGATGGAAAGAAGAAAATTTTGTTATATGGGGGGGGGGGAACAAATTATTTTAACCCTGGGTGGGGCCCCCTTTGACTCCTGGCATGCACTGATTTCAGTCCCAGTCCGCCACTGTACATACATGCAACAATCAACAAAATCGGACATCGATGATAAAAGTGAGCATTATGGACGAATTTATCTATACATGGGGATTAATTATGGCTACGGAATTCGGAACACAATACGAGAGACAATTTTTTTTTATAAAGACAGTTTAGTGACAAACATTACTATTATAACTAGAGATATGTCTGCAATTTGCTTGCATACAATTCAACAAATACAGTTCCACTTGGAAATTCGTACTTCAATTTTCCATCTATGGCGGATACAATGTAACAGCGTTAGTTCGAACCGAGCGTTCGAAAATTGATTAAACCAGCACTGACTCGATGCACCAAATTTTGATTAAATAAACGTCCAAATTGATAAGCAGCATCTGCAATCCACTCGCGAACCCCGGCCGGGTCGAACCATAGAAAATTAAGCCCTGTCCCAAAAGCGAAAGTGAATTAAAAAGTTCATTTTTTGCCGAGATTGGCGCTCATTCGCACGTTATAAAATAAAATAGATTGTGCAAGGAGCCGGAAGAGGGGGGCTAGAGGAGATTGCAGGGAGCAGACGCGCCGCCCTGGTGCCACCGCTAATCTAATTCAGTGCCGTCCGTGCACCGGCGAGACAATGATATTCATTAACGCAGATTCTCCTCCATCGCGTCTGGGGATTCATCGCCAACAGCCAATCGAGTTAAACGTCTCGTTTTAATTTCAATCACTCTGTATACATATAGCATACAAGAAAACTTCTTCCCTCCCCAAGCTAATATTAAACATGCTATATTGATATAAATGTAAACCAACATTATTTACATTCTATTTGTGTACATACATAGGTATACATAAGGTAAAGGCACCGACGATCAATCCTCGACAGATCTCTCATTCTGATGATATCAACATTTTCCAAACATGCTAAGAGCAAATTAAATTCAAAACTGAATACATAACAATAAATACGCACACAATCATAAATAGTAGACGCGAGAGCGCAACGAGCAACTCGCTCGTGCACTCAAAACAAAATAAATTGTAAACGCACGAGCGCTATGGGTCAATACTAAACTTCAACACAAACACAAAACGATAGAAACACACTTTACGCGCACAAACTTTAATAATATCGAATGCAAATTAATCCAAACTCGAACATTTAACACAAAATTAAAACAAAATTCGAGATAATCATGGCAAACAACGAATCGCGTAAACTGTAGTTAGAATCCTGTTAGCGTCGATATTAACGGCGAACACAAACAGAGCCGGCCTGTTTGCAGATTTTAATGAAAATCATAACGTTTAACGAGTTTCCAAATATTTAATAAGCCCCCCCCCCCCCCGAAATCTGCGAAGATAATGCGAATTAAATTACACGTGCGAAGGATTGCCGATTGTTCCCGAAATGAAAATAAATAGCACGAAGAAAATAAGTGCTTCTCGTAATTGACGCGGTAAACTCTCGAAACAATGGTCGTTTACTTGAAATACACGAAGCTTTCTTGTCGAAAAACCAAAGGTTCTTAAATAATATCATTATCAAAAGTAAGTACTGTATATTTTTGAAGTAAAACTTTCATATAGAGGACATTAGGTGAATGAAACTAGATGTGTAACGAAGAGTTGCATCACCAAAAATACATATAGGATACTATTTTTGTGCCCGTTGATATTTCAACAGGTGGTTTTAGAAAATAATTGGTATATTAACCATACCCGAGGCTATTGTCGCTAGTAGCTACGACCCTTACAGTCAATTAAGATTGCCCTCGCGCTCGCCCGGCCGTCCGCAAACAAATAGGCATGTTTAAGTATGTAAATATATGTGTTATTTTCAGTATTCATGGCGCGAAATCCTGCATTCATATGAACTTCTGATAATAAATTGTTTTATATATATATTTTTTCAAATCACCATACTAGTCCATGCAAGAATCATACATACACACACCCCTTGCATTTTTAAATATGTGTATGTACATTGGCTCTTAGACCCAATGTCGAGACTATGCGTAGCTATTTTTACAAACCTCCTTTACTGTACATATATACATATGTATGTACATACATACATACAGTGACGGCTTGTGCATAAGAGAAGCACCCCTCACAAAAATTACGAAAAAATCAGAAACATTAAATTCATACTACCTATGTATATATATACATATGTATGTATGTATATACCTATGTATATACATATATACATATGTATGTAATGTGGCAGTAGTCCAATTTTAAGTTTCAAAACTCTTCTGTTTGACTTAACTCACAAATTATCACTTCTTTTAATTTTTTATATCCAAAATCTTGGAAAAACAGAGTAAACGTATTACAGGCCACTAGTATTTTTAAATATTGTTAAACGCAAAACATTACATATATTTAATGTTTTGCGAGATATTTTTCGAAATCAAGAAAAGTAAACTTATGCCACTGTCAATGATAACGGCTCAAATGAATATGTACATGTGTTTTTTTACTAAGAAATACCTCACATACTGGTGTATATTTAGATTTAATATACACAATGAAATTTTAATTATTTATTGTATTGTGAAGATTTTTGATAATCAACTATGTACTTAATTTTACATTGATTTTTTATAATATTGATATACAATACTGAATTTACAAACAACGGCTATTGCAACAAAAATAAATGTTATCAATCCCCCAAGTCTCATAACAACCAAGATCGACTGTAAAAAGAATGATATACTGATTTTAATCATTAGATCCAGATTCCCCATGGAAGAGTTCACGGAAAATCTCACCACAATCGCTTGAAACTGTACTACTTACAAACAGTTACAAACAAACATTAAAATTACACCATCGGATAATTTTTGTTTTTTTAATAAATTATCGCAGCTCAATGCGATAATTGCACGACAGGTTTGAAAAATGGCATGAAAACAGCATTTACAGTACAGAAAATACACAACGAAGATCGTCGTGTGAATTGTGAAGCCCGTTAGGATGAAAATCTATGTAGCATCAACCCGTGAGATTCGATAACATCACGAGAACCATTAACGTTAACGCCTTTGTTATATTTATACAACAACAATAGGTAGCCGATACAGAGATCGACAACATTTCAAAACGAAACAATCTGCGGATCATATTTAGCAGATAATTTTGCATCCCTCGACTATTGCGTCGGAAAACTTCGAGAAAATCGTTGACACTGCAATCGCCAAGTTGAATAAAAAGCCAAAACCAACCTGGCAATATGGCAAAAGGACTCGGAGAGTATCTTAACAACGACACCCATTTGAATTATTATCAGGGTGAATGGCACTGGATAGAATCTTGATTCTGGGATAGGTAGCCGTGCCGTAACAGGAAGCAAACCCGCCATTGGGGAAGAATACCCCGAAATCATCGCATTTTACGACTATTAACCACCGTGCCGGGGTTAGCCTGGGACCATTGCCACGTTCTTTTATAGCAGGTCTCTGTGGGAAAACGGCATTGTTGCTTTTTATAGCCGACATCTTCTCACGAAGCCGCACATTACGGTGTACTACCACCATACATCTCGACTCAACAAACTGACTTTTCGTCGGGAAAATGAGTGTCGCAGGAGAAGAAAGGGTCAGCATAAATATTCCCACGCGAAAGTAGACCGGAAATCGACTATTTCACCGAAAGGGACAACAACAACGACAGGTAGATAGATCAAAATTCGAACTGTTCGCTGTACGTACTGTGAAATTACGTCTGATTGATATCCGTGTTTGTTTTTGCGGCGTGGCACAAGTCTTCGATCATCATCATCATCATCAACAACAACAACAACAATACCAGTACGTACACGCCTACAGCTGACCCATAATTTTTCTTCTGCTCGTGTATAACGTATACTTACTGATTACATGTTTTGTGTATGCTTACTGAATTGCTCTCAAAAAAGAGTCTGAATAGATTTTTTAATATACATAGTTTTTTTATATACAAAACGAGAGTTAGAAGTCAGTCTGCAAAAAGGATCTGATTCAAATAAGTAATATTTTGATCATGGCGACTTCATGAAGCTTCTTTTTACATACAAGACAAAGCAAACTCATATAATTGAATAAAACGATGTATATTATTGGGGCCTATTCATTGAGACAATGCCACATAACAATACACGTGCAGAATGCAAAATAGCAAAATAAAGGTTTTCTACGAAGTTAACAGACGATTAGCCAAAATCCCCTAAATTCATTTGATCCCAATGAGACTCTATCCATAATCTATCCATGTGCAAATATCGGATAGTCGTCGGGACAGTTGCAAATAGCAATAGACCATTCCATCAGTGTTCAAAGCAAGAGAGAAAAAAGCTTTCAAAATGGTTTTACTAAGAAATCAAAAAAAAAAAACCTATGCCCTTCTACTTATTACCAATTCTAATCAGTATGTCGTTGCTATATTTCTCATGAGGCTTAGATCTTTTTTACAGAACTACACATACATATACATTCAAATTTAAATTCAATTCAAATTCATCTATCATTTGACGCGAAAGATATAATTCTAAAAGTCAAAAATGCATAATATTTAAGCGATTAGAGTAAAAAGACGATATGACGCAGATTCAACGTCCTCGGCCGTATTAGAAACGTATCCAAACGCCAGAAATTTGCAAATTCTTGAGCGAATGTGTTAACGTACGTATAAATATTGGCATTATTAAAATGGAATTTTTGAAGAATGTGTTGTTTTTATCTATGTCCAATATAAACTACGTACAACATACACATTCAGTGTTAAAATTCGCAGCATCCATTAATCAATTTAAGCATCATGCGCCCGATTCGATTTATTTATATACGTGAACCAATTTATTCCACACGTCATCTCAAGTGTCATTGTTTGCAATTACATTCATATATAAAATAATATAAACGAGAATACGTAGTGCGTAACGACTACACATAAACACACACACACACACACACACAATATGTAAGTCGAGAAGAACTCATTAAAATTCTACCCTCGAAAGCGCAATAGCATGTTAAAATAAATTAGGTAAATTTTATTCATCGGAATAACTCGGGATCTACTCATCTCTCGTATGAATATTAATTTTATTTATTCTTCCTCGGTATGTAAGCTCTTTTTAAAGATATGCGCCATTTCGAACGAAACTCCGAAATCATCAATCAAATTCGTGAAAATGTCGGACGAGAACATCTTCAATTTATTTCATTTTATAAAATATATACATTGGTATTTTAACTAGACTAGTGGCGGAGTGGAAAGGACGTTAACATAAATACAATTTGAATGCGACACTCGATAAACCACTCGTAGATTTAGAGAGAGAGAGACAAGGGAAAGGCTAAAGAAGACTTACCATAAAATAAACCAATTTTTTATTCACAAAGTCATTTTAACTATGTACGTGTTGTGTCCATTTTATATGTAAATTTGCTATTCATATTGATGATGATTTTAAACCCTCAATTTTGTATCAAAATTCGCTTCAATTCATATAGCTTTGTAGCTGTAGTTCGTTATTTTCATTTAGAAGGTATTCTTCGAAGATATTTAAAAGCAAAATTTCGATTATTTTCGGCTTAAAAATCAACATTGAAAGAATTCATCGTAAAAAAGGGAATGTTCAAATTCACGGTATCGAATTCGTATTGATCGGAGGCTATACACAGATATACATACATACATACATACGTACGTACCGTAAAGACGAAAATATTATTGAAAATTAAACGAAGCGAACTGAATCGAAAGGAATTCCGCTCGGAATGATTTAAAAGTTAAGAAGAGAAAATTTCTGAGACAATTCATCGGATAGACAGGAGCAGACAGACTTTTCGAGATGAGATTCGATTTGTCAACGTCAAACGCATCCCCGAGTAGAGAGCGATACGCTCACAAAAGACTAATAGGCGACATGATCTAAAGGAAAATCGAATTATTTCCAATATGAAACGTCGGGAAAAGCCGATACAAAATTCGCCGAATCATCGCCTAGCATTTTAAACGCACAATAAGAAACGCTTCATTTAACTCGACGACGCGACGAGCGAATGACAAAACCGTACAAGTATGTACATACATACATACATACATGCGAGTGCGTTTTCAAACCGAGCGAGAATCGATATTTTTACTCTTTTTAAGTACATACATATGTATGTGATTAAAAATTCAACCAGTCACTTAATAATGGCACGATATACCAGATGTATCTTGCTATAGGTATAACGGGAAATTCGAAAAAAGATCCCAAATTGTTGTTGAATATTCCAAACTGGGAAGTACATATGACGCAATGGCTACTAATCATTTCATTATATATACTATTACAGGTACAGGTAAAATCTTCTCGAGTAAAAGTGTCAAAACGTCAGTTATTGAATATTATTTTAAACAATCGTAAAACAAACAAAACTTATTACAGAGCTTTTTTTATACGGCTGAACGCGTCAAAATCGCCTCAAAAATCTTACAAATTTCTTATTTTAGTTTCATTTAAGTAGTGTATGGTATAAAAAAAATCATTGGACTACGTAGAGGGAATAATAGGCTAGTCCCCTAAAATCTTTTACGTAAAATTTAAAATTATCAACAATTCTATTATAATAAATTCAAATCGTTGTCCATATTGATATTGTTCACTCGGAGTCAACTTCGACTCCGACTCCACAACCCTGTTTTTCGACTCCGACTCCACAACTTTCATCTATCCGTGTAAAACCAGTAATTGCCGGTAATATTATAGTATGTATATGTATGTATTATACAAAAGTAAAAGTAATATAAACTTACATCAATCCAATTAAATGCACTTTTATTGATTGCAGTTGATATATTAAATAATTGAAGGCATACCTGCGAACAAAAATAAAAATACATTTAATTATTAATCGAAAATCAATATTTACATAGTTCTGCTTAAAAGATTTTTTGTCTAAAGCATTTGTTCTAGAGAATAAATCATATCCTCGTTTTGATTTAAGCTCTATCAAAGGAAAACCATTTGATTTCAGATAGTTTCATGATAGGTATTTAAAAAATTATTACTTATGTAGGATCAAAATTTTACGGGTTCCAAATAATGCACGACGATTAGATCAGACAGTGTTTATTGTACGTCTTTACGTCAGACCTACCAAAGGGCAAGTGTCTCATCTATGTATAAGCTAAATAGTACACAAAAACAAAATCAAATCTTACATATATGTATAAAATCCACCCTTAAATATGTATCTATAAAAAAATATATGAAATAGTGATTCAAAATCAGCTCACAAATTTTGGGAAATAACAAAACAGCTAGTTGAACTAATAAAAAGCTTCTATAAACCGATAGTTTCATTATAAATAACATTCACATTAAATCTTACCGAATTAAGGGCAACATTTACTAATACAAAAGCCACTCTTACATACAATGGGCAATAATAATTTGCGATAATTCCGCATGATTAAAAATTAAAGCGGGCAGACGCTACATAGCGGTTAACAGTTAAAATTTCTCACGTTTCCGATTTAACGGGCGGACGTAACGATAAATAACCAAATACGATAATTTTCACAGTTATTTCGCATTTTACTTTGCGCGTGAATTTCGTAATAACATTATTAAAGTCGAATGCGAAAACGAACGGACATTACGCGTTCGCAAAATGCACATATTATTAAAATAAATCTCGAGCTTTATTAGCAAGGGGTGGGGTGGGGGAGCACGGCTCTCTATCTCGACCTGGATTTGGCTCGTTATCGAAATAAGAAGATGAGATGATACCGGTGTGAAAGTAATAAAATCTGAATATTATATTATGTGTGTGCATATCCTGTCAGGGTTGATGAACGTGACGGTCGCGGTCTGTCGCGTCGCGTCGCGTCTCGTCGTTCCGGCCCGTCGACGACCCTCGACCATCGGAGACCCCAAAGTTCACAGCTTCTGACTGATACGATAAAATAATAACCGAATGCATTCGTTCGCTTTGATGTCGGGCTTGGGTATGGTCATGTCTGGTGCACGTTACAGGAGGATTAACTATGATTTAATCATTTGCGAATCTATGTACTTTATCGTCATAGGAATTCAAACACCCAATTCAAAGACCCAACGCAACACAACTCATACGTGAAAAATTAAGACTCATTTGAATTGTGATTATCGTTGACCGTTCAATAAAATATATGAGTAGTCCAATTTTCCAATTTTCAGTTCCAAAAACATTATTTCTTTTTGACTTATTTCACAAATTGTTATCAATTGCTTTAATTCGATTGTGATTTTAATTGATATGTGAAGAATTTTAGAAAAGCAGAATAAACGTATTACATGCCACCAGTATTATTTTTAAATATTGTTAAACGCAAATCATTATATGTATTTAATGCTTTGCGAAATATTTCTCAATGAAGAAACGTAGACGTAAGCCATTTTCAAATATGTATAACGACTCATATAATGATTACAAATATTTTACAGCTTCTCCTACAGTTGGAAATCTTGACATGACAAAAATCCTTTAGTTCGAAATTGACACACAGATTAAAAAAAAAAACACATTGACATTGGCAAGAAGTCGATATAATATTATGCATATACATATGACAGTTCTATCATTCTAACAAAAAAATATAATATAAAATACAAAATATTGCAACAATTAATATTACAAACCCAATACTATGTCGATAGATTCATATCCTGTTTCATCATAAATTGGAAAACGCGCTGAAAATGTCATCTTGAAATTACAAAAAATTTATAATCAGAAAACTTGACAGGTCGAAATTCAAATACAAATTTACCCCAAAACGCTACGACCAATTAAATGCGAAAACTGTCCATTGGTAGAAATCTTGTCATGTCAACAGTTGAAAGATAACTTCCACTATAAAAATACTATGACACATTGCAAATCTGACAGAACGAAATCACGACAGTTCGATACATGTAGGTATGTACAACGTACTGTCAAAGACATGATAATATAATAGGTGTAATATGAAACAACCAATCGAAGAAGTCTCAACATTTAAGAACCACAAAAATCGACGATACTACATATTAAAATGTAATCGCAATCCCTGCAAATCTTCTACAAACATACATATAAAGTACATACGAGCAAATGTTTGTACGGTCTCGTCACAAATTTGAACAAATCATCAACATGGCATGTATCATTCAAAGCAAATCGAAATCGATCACACTGAAATCTCTACACGAAGAAAACCCGACAGGTCGAAATTCCAACACGGCACAATTCCGACACGACACAATCCTGAAAACAAACTCACATGCGGAAAATATACCAATATTAAAATTCTCACAACACAACGACCAACTGACGATCGAACACGAAGACAAAGCACTCGAAGACGAGTTCATATAATTGTATATACATCTACAAAATCACTGTCGAATTCCTCATACATAGAAATCGCAATAGGCAGAGATCCGGACAAATAATCTCCGATGCATAATATGTATATGTATATCCACCGCCTAAGAGCGAACCATGCTAAAGGATACTCACTTGAGGATGAATTGTACTATACATCCACATATATGATTGTGTGCAAATCCCGATGGTGAGTTGCGTTATTTATTCAACAGTGCCAGGCTCCGGAAAGGCCGACTATCCGGCCTGTATCGAACCGGAGGACATTCATAACATTTTCCCGCCATGAAGTCGGCTTAAGCTAAACTTATTGGAATTTATTGTTGAGAATTTATTCGCGCGAATATGGCATTTATATATACACGTACATATATGTATGTATAAATCGCATACATACAGTCCCTAATAAATACATTCAGTCGTTTGGCATCCAAGCAGTGCGAAATTCGACGCTGTCGTTTCGATAAATCGAATAGACTCAGTATTACGAAATTCGAATCAAATACGTATTTGACACCCCGAGAGGGAAAATTGCCAGAAAATAATACATTTTTAGCAAAGAAGGGTGAGATCTCAATATACTGTATGTACATATGTATATTGTTTCATTTGATACTTAAGCAATCTTTTGAAATTTCAATGTTATTATGTACATACGTACATATGTGTATTTATTCGTGGGAAAAGAAGAAGAGACCAAATTAAAACATATAACGAGTGAGAAGTATAATTTACATACTAACAGATGCCAGTTCTGGGAGTGAAAAATTAAGTATAATATATAAAGAACCCCTCCCCCTCTCGTTCGTGAATTATTAGTACTACGTATGTACATACCTCTAATGCTAAAATAATGGACGAAATGTGGACAAAAGAAGTGTTGAAATGGTACCCGAGAGAATGTAAAAGGGTGAGAGGAAGGAAGGGGTGAGATTTATATTTATATTTATTTTATATATTTCAATTTAACATAGGTGCCATAACGGATTGCTCCAAATGGACATCTATGGTTAAACTTGTACATAAAAACTAAAAACATTCTATAATATACATACATACATACATGGGTAGGTACATATATTAAACAATCAACAAATTCGGATTTTCGAGAAACGACGAGAGAGAAATCTATATATGTATGTAAATATATACTCGTATGTACATACATAGTTTTGAAACTCCTTATCGCTGGATTATTTATTTATTTAAAGTTTTGACCATTGTAGCATTACAGAAATGCCTAATGCGCCACAATGGTCAAAAATATAACAGAAAAGAAAAGAAACAAAATAATACCTAAAGAAATTAGACATAACAAAAACACAAAACATATATGTATTTACACAAACAACTAATAATAATAATAATCATAATAATAATAATAATAATTACAAATTATAAAAAACAACAAAGAAGGGAATGTATTATAAAAGAAAAGAGAGAAAGAAAAATAAATATAAGCATATGTTTATACATAGACAATTCATGTATACATAATCATAAAAAACAATAGCAATTATAGTAATTAAAGAACTTTATAGTAATTAAAATTAAAATAATAAAAAAATACAAATTCAGGAATGTCATGCTCCTGCAGCCTGCTCCAATAAATAAGAACAAGCTACAGATACAAAACATCCCTGCGAGAGTAGAATTATCAGTAAAGAACTCAAATAGCTGGTTTTTCACACCATAAGAATAACTGAGTTCGCTAAGAATATGAGTGGATTTTAATTTTTGACAAAAAAAGAAGACTTGAAAAGATCTTTTTTGTATGAGAAAGCTATTTTAAATTAAGCCCCCCCCCCCCTCCCATCCTCACCCCATTTTTAGATACTTAGTACTTAATAATTGATTAGACACTATGATAATATATTGAGTTAACTTCTTGAATTAAGAACTCTGTCAACTATACAGACTAAGATATGCTTACAAATTTATAATTTTTTGACAAATTTATCTCCTTCTAGCTTCACTCCGTTAGTTCAGTGACATTCCTGTACGTCAAAAAGTTGTGATCTGATTTTGAACCACTTTCACTCTTCAGGTCGCTTTTATATTTTACTAATATACGGGGGCTAACCATCATTGAAGTAAGCTAATATTTCTGACATGAAGCTAGAGAAGTTTAATCATAAAGGAACTCATTAAGATCGGAATCTTGTGTCAAAAATATATACACGGGTTTCTACCGCCCCTTCACAACTCACACAACAGTTGAGTTATAACAGTTACTTTTTTCACTCTCGTCTCATACAAACTCAAAACTACAAGCTATTATACCATCTCACATTGGTTTTCAATGCACTCATAGACTAAATAAAGTACGGAATATATTAGTAAAATTCGTAGCCCGACTATCAAAGTGTTCCGGCCAAATCACAATTAAATCCAGACCTTTCCAATGCTCCAATATAAGAACTGTACTATTTACAACCCTCATTTAGCATACGGCTTAAAGCACATGCCGAATTTCCTTCCGACTGCCCTTCTGAGTATGTACGTCCGGATCATTAGCCATGGCTGCGGCTTAAAATCAGAACACAACACGAAAAAAAGCGTATCCTCCGATTGAGAAGCTTTCGCTTTCCGACCGATCCAAATCCCCGAACGGATTCACGAGGTGGGGGGGGGGGTGGTGGCTGGGGATGGACACGGGGGGTCGGTAATGCCCGTGCATTTCCCCGGTTGTACAAACATAAAATTGTTATTGCCGTCGCCGGTATCGGCCCCTCATTCATTATTCACGCAGCCTCCCCATTGTTCCAGAAGATTTTACGGGATTTTTGTAGCCATGGGAGCCGTTGGACACGGACGGGGCTTTTATTCCTACTGCAACAACTGCCGAACCCGCTGCCGACCCCTGCGAATAATTATCGAATGTGCTACCCTAAACCAGCTACGTTTTACTATAACTTTCATTAGTCTCGATCGTTAAATGCACCACGACAATGTTTGTATATGTTAACTTTTAAATACAACTACTCATCGATAAAGCAACCAATGGTACCCAAATACCTCATTAAATACATACATATAAAAACTAAATATGAAATTTTAGTTCATTACATCACAAGGTTTCTGGGAAAAACTTAAAAAACGTCGATTTTCTAGAATAAAAATATAGGTAAAAATATTTAAAAGATATTATTGCATAAAATTTATAATTTCTATAACATGTACATAAATAACAGCAGTCTGATTCGTTGAACGGTTTGGGAAATAGTTGAATCTAAAGACTGAATAAGAGCCAACATTTTTACTGATTTGTAATCTTAAGGCAAGGTAAGAAGAGGTAAGTAAAAAAAAGAGGATACCTATAAGAGGAGGTACCATTTCCGGTCAGCTTAAAATTTAAAAAAAAAATCACATCATACCGATAAGAATTTCAGTGACCGATACTAAATTTCAATACGATATGACTAAAAAATCAGTGTTTTAAACATCCCCGAAATACAAGATCACCCTTTTTTTCTAGATCATGAAAACGTGATCAGTGATCGATTCTGAGTTCGAATCAGTCACAATCTCGAGTTCGAATTTTCGAATGATTCTATTATGAACTTCATCAATTGCTACTTCGTAGATAGATATAGTAATAAATCGGATAGACTTCTCGACTTAAACCTCCCGTCTAGGCCACACAAAGAAGAAGCACGATAATAACGACCGATCGAAAGCCGGAATTTATCCAATACACACACACAATACAAATCAAATTCATAGACGAGCAATGAGCGTAAATAGACAAGTTGAAACCGATGAAACACGGATGCAAAGGAGGGATCATACCTCCGACTGCATCCACCGAGGCGAATGCACCAAATGCATTGGAAACCGCATTTGCAGACACGAGAGTTGGGTCTTCAGAGCAGTCCCAATTAGCAGGACCGTCCGGGCGTAAGGAAACCGGGAATAATATTGCTCCACTAACAACATACATATGTATATTATAGGATGCAGTTTTACAGGAAGAGGACCCTGTGGGCTTTGTGAGCTGAAAGTGATGCTGGGCGACTATACACAAACACACACCCACCCACTGAAACCAAACTAGACGAATATTCTCGTTATCGTACTTTAGGTAGGTGCATAGGACATCCCTTCACCGTACCGTGTACATACATACATATAATAATAACACGACTGAAGGGAATATGATTACGTTCACGTTATTTCAGGGGAAACGCTATCGACCGGTTCGCAGGCGAAGCGTTAACGCTCTACTTAACTTGCCAAATTTGACGAATGTTCCCGTAGATAAATATAAATAATAATAATAAAAACGTGAAATAATATGAGAAAACCAATTCCCAAAAGATATTTATAGCCTTTCACTATCGGAGAATTTCAAAGTGAGCGTACCCACTTGCGTCGAAGCGGTTGATTGGTTGATTAATGGCAGTGAAATAAAACGCGAGTGTCGAATTTTACAATCGAATCATACTTCATCATCTCGCGGATGACATTCTAAGGTCAACTTCCATATGTGGATGTTTTTGTAATAATATATGGATCAATCTTGAGGCATCTGTCTATCTAGGGCGAGGATGAAAAATCGACATGACTAATTGTGATAGTTTTTTTTATCAGTAGGTCAGATCGACAGCTTGGAATCTTTATTGGAGATACTAAACTCAGTGAAGTATAATATATAATAAATCGAAGGAATGGACACTGTTCACCATACAACAACTGATCAAAAGAAAAGGACGAAATAATATAGCCAAAGACACATCTCAATTACCAATTAGTGCGTAGATCGATACTGAATAATTTAAGTGCCACAATTTTTCTCGGCTTGAAGTAACAGCTAATTTTCAGGGATTAGTTTTATTTAAAAGACTATGAGGAAATTAACAACTTACCAACGATCTACCTAGCTGTCTTGATCCCAAGGGAAGAAGGATGCCAATTTAGGAATGGCGAAAACGGCGATGGTCAATCTGATGAAGATGTGGAAGAACCACTCTATTGTGAGAAGAACGAAAATCCGTCTGGTGCGAACAATGGTATTCCCGATTGCATTGTATGGAGGCTAAATATTCGAAATGTGATGTTGGAGACAGATGCTGCACATCCCATGGACCGCAAGACGAACGAACATATCCATTCTCAAAGAGCTGGCAGTTTCAGAAAGACTCTTCACAGCATGTAGGAAAAGGAATCTTTCCTACTTTGGCCATATTGCCGGGGAGAATTTGGAGAATCTGGAGAGGCTGGTAGTCACTGGAATGCTGGAGGGAAGGCGAGCGAGAAGACGATCTCCCAAGAGATGGTCAGACCAAATCCAAGAACTGACAGAATCATCCTTTAACGCTGCCTTCAAGAGGAGTGGAGGCGAATCGTCCATCAAATTCCCGATGACATAAATGACCACGATGTTCAGCATTGAGCAAACGAGTTATAAAAAGAACGGTTACAACTAATACACGTAGAATAATTCGCATCTCACTAAGAAAAAATATCGATTCGACAATGTCCGAAGAAAGCTTCTGGTCATGAATATATGAAGACATCAGTTGAGATGATTATATTAGTATCGAACCGTTAAATAACACTACAAATTTGTTTTGATTTCAATTACGAACGCCTGAAAGAAATTTTTTGGAAAAAGTCATATGAAAGTAGTCTAGGAATCCTAGAAAATCTAGTAGAACTAAAATAATGTTCTCTACCATCCCTGTTTTCGTTTGTATTTTATACAATTCTAAATTATTTTCAATATCTACATACTCTTTAAAACAGTTAAAAAATGACTGCTTAAATGACTTGTTGAAGCTGGATACTTCAACTACATACTTTCACACAGCAAAACGAAAGTTCCATTGAATAACAACTACCAAAACTGAAAATTTTCACTAAACATGTATACAACCAACAAAACTACACACAAGTAAAATAAAATTCAATTCAATACAATACTGTATGCGAAAATGCACACGATACTTTTGTCCCGTTTGAGTCCCGTTTTGAATCAAACCTTGTTGGTTGTTTTACAGAAATTAAAAATAACAAAATCGAGAGGGATACGACTCGCGAATTCGTACACCCTCATCGACAATAAAAAAAAAAGGACACAAATATAGCAAATGAGTCCTCTTTGTTTCCACTCGTCCTGCGTGCATAGTGATGGATGTATCGGCGAAACTCTCCGCCTCTCGACTATTGTTTTATTTTGTCATAACAATGCAATCAGTCACGTATTGTTATCATTCAGGAAAAAGCTAACGTTTTAGCATGATTTGAAAAAAAAAAACAAAACAATTCGCTAAAAGTCTCGGTGCGACTGAATCTGCAATTACGCTATGTATGTATATAATATAATAATACATTATTTTAACGATCAGTGATTTATCTACGTATCTCAAATATGACACGCGTCATCAATAATCCAAATCTATCTCAGATATACACATTGAAAAAAACAATGCACACAGTTCATAGAAGAGATATATTATATCCCAATATGGGAACGTCGATACAACTTTGCCAAAGTTTAAAACAAAATATGACGTTTTGCAATAAATCACCATAAGATCGCGTGTGTTGTGCATTGAAAGTCGATGAATGGATACTCGAAGAATATACACACATATCCACTACACAACATATCCGTTAACTTTTTTTATATTGTATATACCTATATATATATATATATATATATATTATTATTTTCCTTTGTGGCCGGGACAAGTTCGCATACGTGACCGGAATATCAAAACTGGACTGTCGATTTTTACTGGTCGATAATCTCGAATATATTGTGCGACAACATTGTTCTCTATTTATTTATGTTTACGTTCGGACAGTTTCGTTATAATCAGATAATTGAGCTGATTGACGTCCGTCGCTCGAAAGTCGACCGGAATTTATGAGGGTGAACCATAGGACGATGGTGAAATGCATACTGAATCGATCAACCGGAGATTTTACTCACAATCAGTGCTCGTTACGGTGCATATTCGCCATAAGCGAGACTCAAGTAGGCATATGATTTTTATTTTATTTATTTTAAGTGTGAATTTAATTAAACGCAATGAAAGTTTCATGGTATTTGTAAATACGGATTATATAAAAAAACCGTACTATCCAAAAAGACCATCGTATTTGATGATAATAATATAGTAATTTAGTATGACTAATTATATGTAAACCTGTATGAAGTAACCTGATTAGGATCTGTCGGCACGCGCACGTAAATATAAATGACAGATATAAACGTAATTCGACTTTTGGCCGAAACACCTACACCACACTATTCGACTTAACACCACGCTATTTAACATTCATTTTAACAATCATTATATAACCTACGAGTGAAGTAAAAATATATAAGATAGATAGAGAGACCCTAGAAGAGTGTAGATAAATATGGCAACTTACTAAAAGACGTCACCGAGAACGATAATGTGGTATTTTCAAACGTTTCTATTACGATTATTTTTCACCATCGTAATGGCGGATTAGATTTCAACATATGTATATTGATGACCGAACCGAGCAAAATGGCAAAGTTTGGAAACGATCGAAAGAGTGTGGAAAAGAACCCAAATTTCGTCAAACGAAAAAATCGAAAGCGAAGTAAGAATACGCTAGTAAAAACAGATTAATTTCAACATGAGTCATTTAACAGTACCATTCGCCGTTCCAATTCTGGGCAGTTTTTTTTTTAATTATAAAAGTGCAAATAAAACAATTTGTTTTTTTTTACTATAATTTCAAATATTAAAGCTTATATTGCAATAAATAATGGATGGGAATAAACGGTATCAGTACGAATAGTCGGACATTCACCGGGACAATTTGTTGCAGCATCGAGTATTTCAATGCTTCAAAATATTATTAAACAATAGACAAACTAACCAGTAGATTCTATGACAGAATCACTAATAACCATACTAACACACTTGTGAAGAGTCTCGGTGATTACAACAAAATCTCTATACCCTTCAGGTATAACACACAGATTACCTAAACACAATCTGCTTTAAGTCATCGACTTTCGAGAGTCTTTAATTAATATTGTGTATTAGATGTATTATGAACATTTATAAGGATTGTAAATAGGTTTTTGAGTTCTTTTTCCTATTATGCTGCAGATTAACATTAGAATAATATAATACTATGATTACTAACCAAATTAAATTGAATTGTAAAATAGAAAATGATCAGTAGATCAGTAGCTATTAAAATATATACATATATAAGATGTATTGTGAACATAATTTCGTCATAATAAAAAGCATTTAAAAATCAAAATCAAAAAACAATAGACCAAACGTTTCAGGTTTATTGAGTGTTTTCTATTGCTAATTTCTATCTACTTTTTTTTCAAAACGACATCAAAATTGCAACAAATCCACCAAATAAAATAATCTTAACAAGTTGGATGCTAGCAACGTTACAAATATGGTAGGCAGTGATCCTTATAACAGAAAAATGTAGGTCGAATTAGTTGACATCCGAAAAACTTGCTCTTAAATATGCTACATTATACATACAAGCTTGCTTCTGCTTTAGATCTTCGACTTAAAAGAGTCATTAACTAAAGTATGAAATGAATTATAAACATTTATAAAAATGGTAAATTTATTTTTAAGCAATGATTCTTATTATGATATTTATACTAATATTAAAATAAGATAATACTACAAATACTAACAAAAGAACGGTGTTCAAAAAATCCTCAAAATACACAGACACACAGCCTCACACACTTTTTTTCTAGATCATGAAAAAGTGATCATTGATCGATTCCGAGTTCGAATTTTCGCATGATCACAAAACTACGTACATAGATAAAGTAAAAATAATGCGTAAACATTGATCACTGAATCAGTAGCTATTATGAACCTTTGCCTAAGATATATTATGATTTGTGGACATAATTTATGAACAATAAAATACATTTAAAAATCAAAAGAAGTTTGTTTTTACATAAATTACACATGAGAGCTAATTCAATTAATCAAAACTGTCTATTTATGATAATTCAACGCATGTGCGTACATATTTCAAAGTATTAAGGAAAAGTTTTATATAGATACAAAATATAAGAAATTTATGCGATTTAAATGGATTGGATCATTTTTTCAGAGGTACATAAATACATGCAATACCAAGTCGTTAATGCGTTTCAACTTTAAATCAAATATCTTCAAAAGAAAATCTTACGGAAAACGTCATCCAAAAAAAATAAAAAAAACTCGGAAAAAGCTCTCCACTAGAATAGACTTTAATAAATATCACGAATTAAATTCTTATAAATAGATGAAGATATCTTGGTCGAAGTCTACTCCTCCCTTTTATCAATCATTCACTGCCCGACCGCCCCACCCACTCGCTGCCTTTCATTATCTCATCTTTTCACCAACTTCGCATTCCCTTCTTATTAAACTAATTAACTGGGATAAAACGCTAACCGCGTCTTGATTTACGTTTATACATACATACATACATACATACACACAAATATTATATATTTTTAAATCTCCCTCTTTCCTTTTTGTCGAACCAGTCCTCGGTAGTCGGTGTCGTCTAAAATTTGAGATTATAAAGCGATCGATGAACCCGAGCAAATAACACAGTTATAAATTACAGCAATTACTCGTTTATAGAACAACGTGAGAATGTTCCTGTTTTTTTTTCGTGCGTAATTTCACAAGAATTACAACACACAGTGTAGCCATTGAATCGAACATATGGATGAGTTTTTCTCACATTAAAGAATAATCATTGCCGGGTAATAGAGTGTGAACGGAACTTTATTCTCTTGCACAAAAGGAAAACATTGTATGTACATACATAGACGTAGATGATTGCAGAAAATTATTACTATGGTCCATAGCCTGCGGACAATTAACGAGTTCAAATATAATGTCATCGTATTGAAATCAAATCTCATAAATAAACCGCTCAAATATTACACAGTTATATGTATGTACATATGTCGATGCTTTAAAACTTAAAAATCAAGGATAAAAAATATAATTTGCTACATTTCTCGACATTTTTTAGACACAAACGTATGTGAAACTCTATTTTTAACAAAAATCATATATTATACACATGTACATACATACCTACATACGTATACTATCGCCAAGGATTTCCTTAATACACCACAGCAAATAGTTTAATAATAAAAATAAAAACACGGCATACGAGGTGGGGTGGGTACGATTAAGCGAAGCGGAGCAAATATTTATCATTGACGGATCATCGTTCGTGGTACATACATATAATGTCATATTTGCGAAGGCGACACAAAATAAACACTATAGTTTTGCGGTCGACGGGAAACGAAAACGTTTTCCGCCGAAAAATAATCTTTAAATTAATGGCGGGATTTTCGGAGAATAAATAAGCACAACTAAAATCCTTCATAAGCGACCGAAGCGGGGGAAAACCCTCGAAAAGCAAAAACAAACATACATATCATAATGGGGCGTTTTCCACCTCCCTCGCCCCACTCGTCCTCGTACTACTCCATTTTCTTGGTGCTAAAATAATTTCGGGGATAATTCGCCCGCAGGACACCCGTTACAAATTGTACCACAATTTAACTAAAATTATAAAAACATCGACTCGACTCGGTCCTATTATTATCATATTATAAGAACTTGGCTTTATTTTTTGAAAATAATATACATACATACATATATTTATTAGTATGATTTTAAACGTAGAACCACACCTACACATGTACATACATATGTATTATATATTAATGATAACAGCGACACAAAAAATATGCATATCGCCCTTAAAATCATTATAGATCTGAGATTATCTCGTGAGTAGTAAAAACATACATATGTATATATATATATATATATATATATATATGTATTTTCATTAAAACGAGAATGATGCTTTATAACAATCATCATAATTTGACTTGATGACTTACAATCGGTCCGCAGTATTGCGTCAAAGTTGTGCGAAAAATGTATGAAATTCCGTAAATGACTACAATAAACGAAAATATTACGTACGAATGAAATGATATTTACAAAAAAATGTACAAGATGAAATAACGCATCTTTGTAAACCAAAAACTACATAGGTTCAAACCCAAGAGGCGAATCCGCTTCAGGATTGACATTTCTTTTAGTTTTCCAATAAGTACAAAACTTTTAGTGAAAAATTAGTTGTTGTTATGATGATTCTCAACTCGTTGGTTTATATAATAAAATATTTCACAAACATAAATAGTCATCAGTTGCTGTGAAAATAAATCGTGACACGCATTACTCTTATTATTCATCATGTTAATAAGATATATCCAGTTAACATTGACAAATAAAAAGATAGAATAACCGATGCACTGACACTTTGACAGACGAGAAAAAATAAAATTGATTATGACACTGAGGAAATGTAATGATTGAAGTATAATAAATACATACAGTGTCAAAAATTTCAATGGAACGTCAATCGACTAATTTAAAAAAAAAGTGATGTAATAATGGATACTTTAAAATTAAATCTAATATCATATTTCTATCAAACATACATAAATACCATCGGTAACAAACTAATCAAAAATCCAAATGCCTAAGCTATACAATTTTAGATATCGCAATTCCTTCGAATGCTCTAAATCACATATAGACATTGCAAACAATGCCAAATTATAATATTCTCTCGGAAAAAATAACGCAATTTTATTCCACATCAAATTCTATACACGCTATGAAACAAAAAAATTAATAATCTTAGCAACGAAACTTCGTGATTTCGATTAAACTAAGTGGATTTGGTAAAAGCTATTTTTTTTCCTTCGAATAATTGTGCAATATTAGCACATTTGAAATTCGCAACACATATATATGTACATACATTATATATATATACACATGTACATATACAATACATAATATACTACAACGTAATCCTCATTTATCAGAATGCGCGTACATATTAAACTAACTGAGATTGTTTAATCGCGGATCATCCGAAACCCTACTCCGGCATTTCTCATTATCATAGACTATGTACTAGAAGCATAAATTCAATATAACATCTCATTCATATGTATGTACATACATATTGTATTATATATGTACATCAAACGAAAACAAAATTTTTTTTATTACAATAGATTCTTATATGTATCTTCAGCTAGGGATCATCCTACATGAGAAAATACGAACAGGGAAAAATCTCTTATAGAATAGAGGACATTGGATTTGATATATGTATTTTTGACATTTCTCAATAACAATTTGGATACATATTCGCATATACTTACATACATCATCATCTCCAACACGCTTCCACTCGTCTCTGTTTTGCGCAACACTCATTCATCTCACCCCACGCATTTTCCTAATTTCGTCTACCCATCTTCCCTGCGGTCTTCCTTTTACCCTAGCACTTCTTTTAACTACCTTTCCTCCATTCTTCCAGCCACATGGCCCGCCCATTGCCATTTCAATCTCTTTACTCTATCCACTATGCCCACTACCCTTGCCATACTCTTCACCCACGTGTTCCACTTCCAGTCTTTCCTCGTTATGCTGAGCATACAGCGTTCCATACTTCTTTGAGTGCATTGGACTTTGTGTAGCAACTTGGCGTTCAATGTCCAAGTTTCACATCCATACATCACCACACTGGCATAATGTATTGATAGAATATCTTTGTCTTCAGACAGAGTGGCTTTTTTGATTTAAAAACAACATTCGTTCGCCCAAATGCACTCCACCTTAATTTCATACGTCTTTTTATTTATATTTCTTTACTACCGGACATGCCTATTATTTGACCCAAATATAAATAATTATTTACTATTTCTACTATTTTATCATCTAATGAAATCCTAGCAGGCATGCAATGACTATTGAACATTAGTTTCATCTTATCTACGTTAATTTTCAATCCTACTTTCCCTGTCCAGCTGTGTTAGTCAGCAAGTAGGTCAGCTGGATCACGAGTTATTAAAACTATATCGTCTGCGAACCGAAGATGTCTCAAGAAGCGACCGTTGATGCTTACTCCTGCTGTGTCCCATTCCAGGTTCCTGAAAACACCCTCAAGCACTGCATTGAATAGTTTAAGAGAGATGGTGACTCCTTACACTTACATACATAAATTTATATAAGTTGAGAAAATTTAAAAAAATAATCTGTTGATGATGCTCAAGTTTATCTCCTCAAAATATTTTCAATATGAAATCAAAGCCATACGAGGACCATTTTCAAAAAGTAGATATTTATGATCCAAAGACAAACAAGGGCATATCCTCCTTTTTGGGTACATAAAATAAAACGTGCTTTTCTCAGATCTTCAAATATGTATCGATTAAATAACTATATGTATGTACAACCTGGATAAAAACAACACGATCGAAAGCTACACCACTATATATAAAACGCTTTCGATGAATTCAATCTAATATATTATTTTATATGTACGTATTTACAATGTAGCATTGTCTGCAACCATAGGACTGAGAACGTGATGCGAATATTTTAAGCATTTTATTACTATTTGGATGATAGTTTGTATGCGCAGAACGATTTGAACTTGGAAGTTGTCATCTATTGTTAGGCAACACTGAACTGCCGTTTATCATCGAGAATCATTAGAGATTTTTAAACGCTAATTTTAAAGAAAGCACAAAACAATGCACCTAAAGAAAAATAATTTTATCACATACATACGTAAGTATGAAACACTTTAAAGTGCATTGCATTTTAAAAGATATACGGTTATGCAAACAATGAAAGCAACGATGAATATACAGACAGGAAAACGAGCTTAAAATACCACTGATTTTAAAACGTTTTTTTTTCAAGGGACATTCTCAACTTTCGTCGCAACAAATGCATTTTAAACGGACAAATTCGCAACACGTACTAGACAACAAATGCATTTAATCAAAACATGTTTTTCACGTCGAGATATCTTCATCTTGAATTTTTACATTATTTGCATACGTAATTTTATGAGCGTAAAGTGAACAAAACGCCTTTTTTATTGTACCCACTAGCAATAAAATCTCGAACCTTTCACGGATTTTATTGAATCAAATCGACATTTATGATAACGATTCATACTCGGAAAAAAATTGCATTCAAACATCAATGGTTTGCATAAATAATCATAAGAATTTTATATTATTAAAAGAAGATAGCAATGTAACGTATGAATGTGACTTTTTCGATACAAATAGATATACGGCAAACTTTCTGAAGTATGTATATATGTACATATGTACATATGATGCAATATAACTATTATAAGTCATCTTTCGGTTTAAAATCCTACATTTAACACACTGATTAACACTTGCCTCACTTTAATGGATAGCGAGTGACCAGGACTTAAATTTTATTTTATTTTATTTCTCCAAATATACTGAATACAGGGTCTTCATATTTTATTTATTCCTCATTAAAACCCCTTTGATTCGAATTATCGCCTTACAAAATAAAAACATTGATCAATATCAACAGAAATAATTATTTTCACGGGAAGCCCCTTGTACACGTGCCTCACAAATGCGAGAAAGAGAGGCAATTCAGTACGCGCCGCGCTCAACGGATAATGTGAGAGTGATATTTACATTGGAATGATGGCTCTGCTTCGGGCGTTATTTATTTTTTCATTCAACGTTTAATACACGAAAAAAGGATTTTTATAGTAAATTACAATAAGTAACTCGCATACTTTTCATTATTTAACTTAAAATACAAATTTTAATTTTTTTAGCACAGTAAGGCAAGTGTTAAATGCGATTGAGGCGTAATAATCATAGCCTAGCTCACCGATTATTCGACTGTTTACCAGTTTACCAATTATTCGACTGTTTATCATTTTTTTTAATACATACCAGTAACTGAAAAGTATTTATTTAATATTTAATATTAATATACTTGGGGGAGGCGGCAAAGTATTTATTTTTATTTTATCTTTAATTTATACCAGGAAGGCCTAGCAAGTAACCCCAATGCGCCTTCCCGGTCAGAAAAATTGTACATTAGATACAAATATTATTAGTATTATACAAAGTAAATATGTACATATCAATTAACATCCACAGAAACATCTATGGTTAAATTTATAAATTTGCAGCACTTTATACAATTCAGCGAACTTCGAGATTGCTGAAAATTGCGAGAAAATGAGTAAAGGTTGCCAATTTGTTGGAACCGTTTCAATGAAAATCAGATAAATTGGCAAACTCTGATAGGAAAAGATTAACCTGGAGCACAAATCCAAAGTCTGGCCAGCAGAAACCAGTGGGATTTGAATCCGTGACCACTTTGTTCAAATCATTGAATGCTAACCACTAGTCTATTCTGGTAGTCTGGTATACCAACATTGTATAATGTGATTGAATATGTACACAGTTAGCCATTTTGTCACATGCATACATACATATATGTATGAAAAAATATATATAAGCACGAGTAAAATTTTTAAAGAACATAATCTGCCAAATTAAACGGTTTTGAGCATTGTCCAAATATGATCCGTGCAAAATTCATCATACACATACATATATAATATCGCTATTCCGTCTGTGTGTCTGTCTGTCAGTCTGTCTGAGATAACGCTCGCCGAACATACATATACACGTCACAGGTAAACCACTGCCAAAAAGTGTATACATATTCTTCTTCTTTTTTATTCCTCTCCTCGTAGGAGGTTGGATATCATGACATACATATATCTTCTCTCTATCCATGGTTGCCCTAAAAAGTGTTGTGGAGTCACATTGGTACCATCCACGGAGATTGCCCATCCATGAGATGCGTCTTCTACCAACGCTTCTTTTCCCTTGTACTTTCCCCCTGCAATATGAGCTGTATGATTTCATATTTCGGATTTCTCATCACATGACCCAGGTATTCGAGTTTTCTGCGCTTCACGACGCTTAATAACTCTCGTTTTCTTTTCATTCGTTTCAATACCTCTTCATTTCGGACTCTGTCCACCCAGGGGATCCTCAACATTCTCCTGAAACACCACATTTCAAATGCTGCCAGCTTTTTCTCTGTAGCCTGAGTCATGCTCCAGGATTCGACCCCATAAAGAAGTACTGATAGAACGTAGCAGTGTAGAATTCTCATCCTTAGGTCAAGATTGAAATCTCTATTGCAGAGGAGATCACGCATCTTGAAGAAAGCGTTTCGCGCCATCTCTATTCTGATTTTAATTTCTTGTGAATGGTCCCATTGGTCGTTCAACCAGCATCCAAATATTTATATTGATGCACTAGTTCAATGTTTTTGTCATTTATTTTTAGTGGCGTATTTTGTTATTGTATACATATACAATAACAAAATAAGAAAAATCTATATTGTATATGTATATACTAAATCTTTACTCTTGGCAGAGAATTTACCGCCAACTATTGACAATTTATTTGATATATTAATTTTTCTATTGGTGTTTTATATTGTTTACTTGCAGTTAGGTAGGTAGTTTTTACCATTTTTTTTTCATATTAAACTATTAAATATAAATATTAAATTAAATATATTTAAAGGGTATTTGAAAAAAATTCTACCCCTTGGGGATCGAATACATGACCGACGACACATTTCTTTTTATTTATTTTTTATTTAATAACTTAATATGCCAACACCCATGCGATGATATGTCATCGGGTACAACAATAGTTAATAAATAATTGCTAAGCCGCTCTGTCAGCGTTCCACGCCACAATCGCATCAATCCAAATCTCACTTTTTCAACAGCTCTCGGGCGGAAAACGGTTGACTGGCCCGGCCCTACTTTGACGACTACCATACTTACAAAAAAAACACACAATAAGCTGGACAAACATATATGAATATAAAAATGAAAATAAAAAAAAACAATTACCTGAACATCGTGGAGTTGTTCGCGCTCGTCGAGCAGCACGACGCGGCACGCGAGCACGCGGCCCGCTCCGCACATCCACTGCATACTGAGTCTTACTAACACACGCGACCACTCACGAGCACATTGCAAGAACACCGAAACACCTGGAACAACAAAAATTTACCAAATGTTAGCCATGGATATGAGAATCAATCAACTGCACCGCGAAATTAGTTTCGAGGTTTCTTTCCAATGATTATGATACGTACATACGGTCAAACTTGTAAATAGATGGATATTTATATACATTTGTATTACATAAAAATTTGAATTCTTAATCAGACAGTAGTGACAATAGAAAAATGTGGCCGATTTGTGAAGAACCGTTCCAACAATCAAATCGGATGAATCAGCAAACTATCGACTTGGAGCCACAGATACCTATGATTGGATATGCAGTACGGCAGAATTTCTTCAAATCATACAACGTATGATACTTTTCAATCGAGGTCTAATCAGGGTATGAAGCCGGGACATCTCAGTCAAATTAATGACTGTAACTAGTTTTTTTCTAACTCGATCATACGATTCAATAGAATAACTGTACAAAAATTTCCAACTACAAAAGTAGATGTTTATTTGAAAGAATTTCAAATGTTAACATTCAACGAGTTTGATACTATTTTCTATCAACATTCCGATGCAAAAAATATATAGAGTGAAACAATAATAAAAAAAAGTTTTTTAAAAACATACCTCTTCTATAATTTGTATATAAAATTATTATTTCGAATAAAAACACCAATAATTTTTTTTTACTATCGCCATCTATGTTTAAAACTAACAAACAAACGTCAACCGTAAACGTCAAATAGAATGTCGGCGGGCAAATTACAAACGCGTCTTACACGATATATTTGCACCATCGTAATGACGGAGGCTCCATTTACTTATATTGATGACCAAAATGAGCAATATGGCAAAGTATGAAAACGATCGGATAAGAGATAAAAATGACCACTAACACGAAAGCCATGTGAAACGTAAAGGAGGTATGTAAAAAGTTATAAGCGTTTAAACAATTAAAATCTGACATAGCGAGAGGGTGGCGAAAAGGGAAAAAATGATCGGAAGATTGTGGATAAATACGGCAAATAGACGTCATCGAGAATGATAATGGAGTATTTTCAAACGTGTCCATTACGATTATGTTTCACCATCGTAAATGGCAGATTTCCACATACATATATTGATGACCAAACCAAGCAAAATGGCAAAGTTTGAAAACGATCGGAAGAGTGTGGATAAGAACCCAAATTTCATCAGACGAAATAATCGAAAGCGACCAAAAAGAGGCTAGTAAAAACTATTCAAAAAGTCAAAATTTAAATCTAGCCAACTTATGATATGTAATACAAGAAATACAACAAAAAGAATATCAATCGAAAGTTCCGGAAAAAATCTTAAATATCAATATTAAAGTTGTCAAGTCGATTATAAAATACTTCCATGACAATAATGTGCTATAAAATGTTCCCTCAAAATCATCCATTTATTTGAAACAATGTAAATTTTGCAATTTAAATGAAAAACCTGGAGCCTGCCAATACCGTAATATAGGCCAAGAAATCGCCAAACTTAGAACAAGTCAAAAAAACTGCATTCTCGTTTAAAATTGGTCACACTTACAGTTGCTATACAAACAAATTAAATTGTTTTGAATAATTTGCCACAAGACTACAATATTTTTTAAATCTTTTATTTATTAATTGAATAAATAGGACTAAACCACAGAGAGGCGTTACAAAATGGTTTCGTGTCTGCGTTTTTTTAACAACTCTGCATTAAATCAAGGATATGTTCAAATTTAACCTATGTTGTTTAACCGTTAAACAATCAATTAAAATAACACGATAACGTCCGACTTTCAATTTGTGTGAATTTGCAAACTTATCCAGTAGAGTTACAAAACTAACAAATATAGGACGAGTTGTTGTTTTAGGTCTAAAATATCAATGAATTGAATAGTAAATATATCCAACTTTTCACCATAGAATTTGACCTATGAATGTATAATATTATACTTCTCAATTATAACTTTCATGAAAAAAATCATTTTATAAATCATATTAATACGTGGCTCACAATTCAGAACGTTACAACGTTATAAAAAAAATATGTACTATAAAATACGATCCATATTAAATCATTTCAAGTCCAGAGGAAAGACATTTCGAACAAATACAACAACAACAACAACAACAAAAAAGGAAACATTTCGATGGTGAAATCGTTTCAAAACGGTGCGTTTTCCGAACGAGTTATCACGAAGCGAGTCAAGCGAAAGATTTATAGCAAATTAACTCACTATATTCTTACATATCCGCGAATTTATTTATTTAATTGAAAAAATATCTAATGAAACTTAAAGGAGGTTTGTAAAAATTATCACATCCACTTTTAAAAGACACATTTTTTTTAATTAACACGGAACGATATATACATATTTTATTCAAATTATATCATACTCACCCACTGGATACGGACTTAATGAGCCAAATATTAAAAATTAAACTGGAACTTTTCCGGGCGTCGTCTTTCCTATTCGACCTTTTTCTTTTGAAACGTTCGGTTCGACGAGAGCTTTTCTTTCTGTTTAATATATGCATACGCAGAGTAGCGAAAATCGAGAAAGAAAATTAAAATTTATACAGCGAAAAGGAGCCGTCTTTAACGATCGTTATTTACATTTCGTTTAACGCAATAAAACACCGAATAAAAAAAATAAATATGTATTAAGACGAAACGTGCCCTTTTGCGAACGAAATAAAAAAAAGCGATCAATCCCCATAATATACATACATACATATGAATACAGCAATACATACATACATACATACATAAAACACTAAACACTCAAAATATTAAAACAACTATAAATTAACAAAATAAATATATTTCATATGATATATGGCCGAAATAGCGCAGATTTATCGGGTCGACTCAAAGTCAGTACTTAAATTTAATAAAAGGGCAAGATGAATATTTTTCCGCACCAAATAATGACAAATGTATTTTCGCAACGTTTGCAAAAAGGCTTCACTGGCTTTGGAGAGTAATACATTTGAATACAACCTACCCTTCTCAACCATTCTGGATCATTGAGATATATTCACAACATATGTACATACGTATATGTACATACATAACTCATCTAACATGAAAAAGAAACGAAATATCCCACTCCAAATATATGTACATACATACATACATAAAAATTAATTTTTGTATGCGATTATACAAACATATGTATGTATACATCTGAGATTCACGGCCATGGATTGAAGTCCTGAATTGAAAGGCTCACATACAAAGACATACACTGCGGAAACCGCTACATCAGCTCCGTCATATTTAAATGTTCCTCTTCCCAATCCATAGAGCAAAATTAAAGAAATTATTGCAGTTCGTTTCAATATAACTCTGCTGCTTCACTCAATTCAACCAGGAAGGTCGACTATCCTGATATTACATCGTCATCGTCATCGTCCAGTCTTGCAAATATTCCATCAATGACAGCTAAACTGCACTCGAAACACTTGAGATTTTATTCAATCTGTTGAATAAACTCTTAACTATCACTTATTTTAATACGATACTGTTAAATTGCACTGTTCGACACGAAAAATGGTTCAGAGACGAGATATGACTTTTATATTATATTTTATATCTATGCCCAGTAAACACGAATTTGTTAATAAAAAATGTTTATTGGCTCCAGATTCGGAGATATGTATATGTATGTATGTGTTTTTTAAATCGCGCGATTTTTCGATATCTTCGTGTTGTTCGGTCGATGTCTCAAAATCTGTCCATTTCCTGATCAAAATGAATATTGGAATCGTCGGGTATTTTATCTTTCATTTGTAATACATTTCAGCTTTCAAATCTCTCTAAGTAGTCGTTTAGTTCAAATCAAAAGTCAAAAGTACGTATTTTCACATGGGATTTTTTCCCACTGTTAATACTATTTTATATTGAGTATTTTCTATTGAAACATATTTATTGGGACAGTGTTCTGGCCTCGTGATAAAAAAATAAAGTAAAAATAGTGAGTAATAAAAATTTTGAACAGAAAATTTGACAGATTTTAAGACATCGACCGAACAACACCAAGATATAGAAATATCCCGCGATTAAAAAAAAAACATTTGTATATCTCCGAATCTCGAGCCAATCAACATTTTTTATTACAAGATTCATGTTCACTGGACATAGATCTATAAGAAAAGTCATATCTCGTCTCTGAACCAAAAATTTTCCATATATTTCGTAAATAGTCTTATGGTAATATAAGTTACAACGATTTTTTAAAAAGACTAAAATTTCAGTCGACCGAACAACGCAGAGTAATTCATCTAGCATACAGTATATAATATAATAGAATCCGTTATGCAATTTATGCATTTTTGCATAATTTTTTTTAAGTTAGTAGCACCTTAATGAGAGGCATCACTCTCGTATAGTAATAAAAAAGAGGAAAAACCATTTTTGAATAAATTTTAAACATAATATAATCTTAACGACCGAACGATTACTGGTTAACCCATTGGGCGAACGTTTTTACTTTCCGCGGCCTATCCATCATAACGGATGAAAGTAAAATCTACCGTTTGTTTCGTTTTATAACAAGTAGACGACGGTGAAAATGGGATTATTTCATTTAATAGGAAACTGAACGTACTGAAATCCTATCGGATTAAAGTCCCGCGCGAACGAGCCTGTAAGGTCTCGGTACGTTTTCCGATAAGTTGGCCGGCTTATAACATAATATTTCAATTCGATCCGAATAAATGAATATGCTAATACAAATTCCAAGTGCATCTGTACATACATATATAGTATATACACATGCACATAATCGTCTGGCCACTGTAGACCATTTTCGAACATTCTCAAATCCACTTTTGAACGTGAACGCAATCAAAGTAACTCGCGTCAAAATCGAATCACCGTGTACCGTATATCGTAAATGTGAATCCAGAACTGTATGTATTTCGCCTCGACCATGCTCCACTTCAATCCAAGTGATTCTGAACTGGTTTAATTTATTATACCCACTAGAATCAACGAGGTTTCCAGAACGTTGTATCGATGCTTTCGTCAAAATTCTGACTAATAAACCATATATGTGTACATTGACTACACTTCGTATCATCAAATACAAGTACACCGACCATTGTACTATCCACAGCTTTTGACCATAGACTTCTATATCTATGCTTTTGACCAATTCTTAACACAGGTACTCCGGTCACTCTGGACAATCATAACATACAATTCACTTTCCTCAAATTGTTCAGTAATGCATAAATCGTGAGCGCAAATACATCCATACACGACACACACACACAGAACACGAAACCTTTTGTACTCGGTGCCTTATTTTCATCGTCATCGTCATCATCATCATCATCATCATCGCCATCACGCCCACATGCCACATGTGCGACGACGACGACGGCGATGACGCTACTACCTACACCCATCCAACGGGCATACATGATCGTCAACGGTCATCCATTGTTCGGGCACCTCTACGAGGACATGCGTGAACGGCGACCTGTCAGAATGTCACCGAAACGACTCTTCTACGACCGTAGATAGCTAGAGAGGCACTTTCCGAATTGTAGAAGAGCCGTGGTGGACTGTCGTCGGGGTGGGATCAGTGTCCTGGCGGTACATCCTGGTGTCGCGCTGGAATGTCCTCGGCTACCAATTTGTATTCAATCCGATCTCCTCGGCCTACGAGTGACCGACGACCGAGGCTCGTGGAGTCACGTGACTCACGAAGACCGAAAGGAGAGGAACACAGAGAAACCGAGAGAGAGAGAAAGAGACCTCTCTTCCATATAAGGAGAGCTCATCTGAGAAATTCGCTGATCCTCTTCCTTTTTGCGCGTCGTCCGGTTCTACCGACTCCTTAACAGTTTTACAATCTTACAAGCCAAATTATATCAGCCATTCGACCGGTTAACAATACGACTCAATATCGATTTACGATAAAATAAATACATAAATCGGGAAGAAGTAAAAAATGCAGCGACTGAGGATCTTTTTACATACATAAAGGCCTAAATTCAACCGTTGGATCACCGTGCAATAGCTACTTTTTAAAATTAATATAGGATTCGAATCCAACACGTATAAAAATAAAATTTATATTTAAAATTATTTCTTAAACGTTGCCATTATACCTTAAATATATGCAAGTAACATACGTGTTCAAGACACTCGCAGTATATAACAAAACTTTCACAGATAGAAACAATCCATGCTCTTGTTTTATGTCAAAAAACCAAATTAAGAACAGAACACTTACGCGGGCGCCTAAGAACAGAACTGGACTAGTATGTACATATATATTATAGATATACTTAGAAAACGATTTATATATTAATAATATGTATAAATATTTATATTTTACCATGATTTCATTACGGGTTTGAACTCTGAACGACAGCTGCAGTATTAAGCTGGTATATACACATGTATATAAATTTATATATTAGATTATAAATTTGAAATCATATTCGAATAGTAGAATGGTTTTGCCAATTCGACGAGGAAACGTTTGAACAATGAAATCAGACAAATTGGCAAACCCTGATAGGAAATGACCAGTAGCACTGCAGAAATACTGCGATTATCATGAAATCGAGGTCAACCCAGGGCTTGAACTCAAGAAGCTCTCGGTGGTTAGCATTAACGCAACCACCGAGCTATAATTCTGACTTATGAAAATCAAAAGTAACCTATTTTATAAAGTGAGGTATCTATCGGCTCATATTACATCTTAAAACAAATTCCACATCATCACAGCAATCGATCGAATTATTATTGCATACAGTTTTAAGCTTCGTGGGAAAATGATACGACACCGTACAAATATCTGTTAATTATGTACATATATCTAACTGTAGTTGTACGTACATACTTACATATATACGTATCGAGATGAATTTTAACAGAACTGGAGCAGGATCGGGTGCGGCATCTCTAATTCGTGTGTAATTCAGTTAATTGAACGGATTTCCGGTAAACGATAGGCTGCCGGATAACACCCAACCGACCTGACAAGTTTAACCGGTCACAAATAGAACAAACGGAACGTCAAACGCGCACATTGAAAAATCAACCAAAACCATGACCCTCGTCGAACGAATCCGATCAAGTATTATATTAACTGAATCTCAATATATGTACATATGTATGTATGTATGTAGATGCGAATTAAATCTATTTCAAAATATATATCATAGATGCTTTCGCATGAAAGCAAATTTTTAAAGGGTATATAATTCATCTCCAAGTAGGTATAATAATTCCATACACATTTTGTATCAAATCAGTCGACAGTGAAACTGATTTAGAAAGTGCCACTTTTAGACGTTGATCTACAAATCATCTCCAAATAACACCTTTAGCCGTTGTGTCATGGTCGTTTAACCTTTCAGAATCAAGTTAAAATTGATTTATGGCATTGCCGTTTAAGTTTTAGAGATGAATCAAAAATTGCAAAGGCCAAATCGAATCAGCATAATAAATGTGGGCATAAAATAATATGTACATGTGTTTTAGCACCCAGAAATGATTTATAATCAAAAATGTCGACATACATGTGAATCGTTTTATAAAAATTTACATTTAATTCTTATCTTTACTCAATATTAGTCCGTTTTTAATTTAATCAAAACGAAAGATGTATCAAATACATAAAAATCGTTATAATGTTACTAAAAATTCCATACAACTCATTCAAAATATGACATGTGCCTAAAAACACTCATTGGAAAATTAATCAAAATCGCAAAAATTAATTAAATTTTTAAATACTCAAAAGACTTCAATTATTAAATTTATTTATTTTATTTTTAATTTATACCAGGAAGCCTAACAGATAACCCCAATGCGCCTTCCTGGCCAAAAACATTGTACATTTGATACAAATACTATTAGTATTGTAAAAAGTAAATACATATCAATTAAAACTCACAGAGACATAACTCTAAAGAGTCTAATTTGTAAATTTGCAGCATTTTAAACAATTCAGCGAAATTCGAGATTGCTGAAAACTCGAGATTTTGCGAGAAAATGAGTAAGGTTGCCAATTTGTTGGAACCATTTCAATTAAAATCGGATAAATTAGCCAACTCTGATAGGAAACGATTGAACGACCTCAAGTCACAAATGCAAGGTCTGAGCACTTTGTGACCACTTTGTTCAAAACATTATATGCTAAACACTAGTCTATTCTGCAGATTCAAATGAACTAAATGCACTATTCTGGTAAATATATAGTGCATTTGTGACAACCCAAAATTAGTGCTGCCCAAAATTTGTCAGGTAATCATTTCACAATACCATCTTAGTATAATTTAACACAACAAAGACCCGCAAATAAAATCACTTACAGTAAAACGTACATTATTCTGTACATAATCATGATTTTCTCCAGATTTTGCAAAATATTGAATCGTGTCACTTTTGTCGCAAAAATGCGACAGAACAATGGTGACTTGTGACATTCAACCACTAGCACAAATCGACGCAATAAATCGAAGCCATATTTCATATCAGACGATCGAGATATCGTCGAGTAAGTACATACAAGGAAAATCTCATACGGTGTGAAACATAAATTGCAAAAAAAAGGAACTGATATGATTAACTGTGTGACATAATAATATTCGGAATTTTTATGCCGAACGGGGACAGAAGATCCGAAGATTAGAAAGAAACCTTCGTACCATTGACCCACATATATTTTCTATGCAGACATTTTTTACGCGAAAAGTTCAACCCTGCACGAAAAAATAAGGAAAAATATATATTACACCCCCCCCCTACTCCCTTAGAACCCCTCCCAGTCCCACTTTCATTCGTGCTCAATCTGCCTACGCGTAGGATGAATATTCTTTTTTATACGTCTTCATGTCATTAGTCTTCGAATGCGAATAAACGTAAGGCACAAAACATACACGAAAAATAATAAATATATTCCACGAATACTTGCCGTCACAATATCATATTATATTTTACAATATATGTATGTATACATATACTCAAAGAAATAACAAACTATCAAAAAGCGACGATTTGTATGCGTGAACATGACAAGCGTCATGGTCGTGTCTGTCCCCTGTAATAAATTTACTTTCTATGTCGGAAAAAAGCCATCGTACGTACATACGTACGGTCGAGTACATAAAGATCATTCAAAATTAATACAATTCATTTCACAGTGATTTATCTTGTTTGTGCGTGGACGAAAACAAAACAATAAACATGTCAATACATAAACAATCGACGCTCTTATCTTACGTACATTGTACGTACGATTGGTTCGCCTTAACCTCTCCTTGACCCGACGGCGAATACGCATAACTCACTTACGTTAGACGATAAAGTTGCATCCGAAACGATTTCACATAAATTCAATTAGATAAATATAATGGCCGAATCTTCGACGACGATATGGAAATTGATTTTATCAATTTAACACATTGGGAAGCGCCGAGCGAAGACTAGTTGCCGCCTCTATACCTGGGACAAATTATCATGCTGGTCACACCTTCTGAACACAATTATTCAAAAGTAAAAGTCTGACTGACAAAAACGAACGGATGAACAGAAAGAAAGACAATCTACGACTTCTAAAAGTCCTAAAGCAATTAAATAACCAGCGGCGTAGACTAGTGGTTAGCATACTACACTTTCGAGCAGAGTGGACGTGTTCGAGTCCCACCAGACCTTGGTTTGAGACTCCAGGTCAATCGTTTCTTATCAGAGTTTGCCAATTTTTCTGATTTTTATTGAAACAGTTCATGTAAAATTGGCATCTCCTTCCTATCCCTCTTGCTAATCTCAAGTTATTCAGCGTCTTCTGAGGTTCGCCAATTTGATTATAAAATGTTGCAAATATTTCTCCATATATGTCACTGTATATGTAGATGTTTGTATGAATTCGCATTGTATAAACGCTTATGTATTTTGATTGTATTTTATCTGTATAAGTGCACTCGTCGCTTTGGAGCGATCTGTAAAGGCGTATGTGCATGTTCTATGAAATAAATAAATAAAATAAATCTAACACATTGATGGTGTGAGGATATGAAATTTATACTTAACAAAATATATGAAAAGAAGTGCTTTAAGATGGAAATATGCTAAGCCTGCTCTTGTACAAAACAACAACCAATACCAAAAACAACGACCAATTTTCACAATAGATGTGAAAATTACTTTCAGCTGCAGTTTGGAGTGTTTTCGAAACTGATGAATCTGAAAGCTGTTTTAAATCATCTATGATTGCCTCAAATATATATATATATATATATATATATATATATATATATATATATATATATATATATATATATATATATATTTGTAGAAGAAAGACAACAATATAAAAAGGACAGCATCAATGGTTACCCGATTTGATGTACATATGTATAGGTAGAAGAAGGCAACATAAAAAATATTGGTTTCAGTAGTACATAGAACATCCTTGATGCACTCTACATAGCAGACGAGGTTTGTGTAGCATAAGTCTAACTTTTCTTTGCCTAATCCTAGATTAAGGTGACCATTTTATGTTTTTAGGTTATGTGACAAAACCAGGACATTTTTGTCAAAAGAATGTTTCTAAATACTTGGGTTATTAAAAACGTTAATTAACGTTTTTAATAACTCAAAACTTTAAACTTTAGAAAATCACAAATAAAAAATCGATTCCAATATTTATAAACAGGCCAATCCCAATGATTCTGCCTGGACAGATACCCAAAAAACCAGTACTGTACTGGTACTAAAATAAGTACGAATGGGTCACCTTCTCTTAAATCAGTTCTTTGGTTTCTAGGATTGATTAAAATGAGCAGGATTGGATACGGAAGTTACTGATGATAAAAAAGTATAGGATACCTTTAAATGCGTTTTGATTTTGCAAAGTCGATTTTTGGACCTGGGTGTAGCAAGGCACTTCTTATACGTATAAGTTCTTATATCTGGAACAGTTCAGGACAGAAAAATTGTGGATTTGTTCGTCCATTTAAACAATGCAACGTACTTATGTTTGAAAACAATCGAACGATTTAAAATTTTATTCAAATAAATAAAGCAAATGAAGGTCTGCGTATATGCCAGCAGTTTGGCTTAGTGGTAGCGTATATATTTAGCACCACTGAGGTCAAAGGTTCGAGTCCTCGCCACTGCTGGTTAGATTTGGGGGTTTTGTGACTCCAAATCGATCGTTTCTCTATCAGAGTTTGCCAATTTTATCTGATCATTGCTGAAACGGTTCCTGAAAATTGGTATTAGATCTAATCCTGTTGTCACAAAAATCTGCCTGTGTATAATTTGTAATAATTAAACACAGTAATCTGAAATCTATGGATATCTCTATAGACATCTCTATAATTTCGTATTTATTATATGTATAAAAATTGTATACAAAAAAAATCTAAAAATAATCCATAAATGTCTCTATGACTATTATTCCTGATTAATTGTTATATGCTCTATATTCTGATTGTATTTGTATGTATTACTGTATTTCTGACTTCTGATTGTTTATGTATTCTGTATTTCGTTAACGTACACCCGTCGCATTGGAGTAAATCTGTAATGGCGAGTGTATATTGATTTGTAACAATAAAATAAATAAAATAAATAAAATAAATATTACACATTTTTTAATGATCGTTTTGAATAAAAGTATATTATTTAAATTGAATCTATGTATGCCGTTTAATTTGCAGGATCTTAGAGAGTATCTTTGCAAAATTCAGGCTTGATAAATCACTGGATTTCGGGTTAAAATTGAATTCACAATTGGCCCTTGTGCGCGCGTATGGTTGTTGCACTGCATCGGAATGCGAAATGAGGATTCGTCTGGATTAGGTTGGCAGTCTCCAATTTGGAAGAAAAAAACGATGAAATCTCTATCTGTATACATAATTGTTTAATTGAATTTTAATGAACAAGCGTCTGCGCGGCTCAAGCTGAGTGTTCATAAAAAATTAATTGATTCCTGAAATGTAAAGCGGCCAAAGAAAACGACCCATCAAATTTATAGTCTGTCGTAAAGTTTCAGACTCGCGACTATAAATCCCGCCCAACTTATTACTGAACTACCCATTGAGAAATTCACGAAATATATTCAACGATTTTTCAAAAGTGTACCAATATACAACCGGGTGCCAATTTTTTTTTTGTTCACTTTCTTAGTTTAAAAAAAAATACGAATGTAAACATTATCTTTTGTGCCTTATTTTTTGATACGTCATAACAAGTTATCGTTTTTTTATCGCGACACGGCTTCACATTTCGCACATGCATCATCATAATCATCGTGGTCTTTAAACGATATAATATTTCAAAACGAGAAATATGCAGAGATAAAACGCTTCACAAGAAACTCGTAAACGAACCGCTTAATATCATCCCATGAAAATCACACTCCACACATCTTCTTTTGCATGCCCGATTTTAACGAGAGGTGAAATATTTGCAAGAATTTATTGCTGAAATAACGCAGATGGTTGTTTTCCTCCAATAGGAGATAAATCGTCGAATTAAAAACCGACAAAAACAAATAAACAAATGGGCACGTGTCGCTCCACAGAGAAATGCATACAAAATCAAACTAAAAAAAATTGTAAGCCCGAATAGAACACCCGCCGACGATAAATTTTGTGACAGTGTCTTCTGTGAACCCACACTTTGAGGGTCATTGACGTTATCTATACCCAAATACCCGTAAAGAGACTGAGAGAGGAATTAACAGAATGCGCTTCGTCTATTTACATGGCGACCTGTCTAAAAGTATCGAGGCTGAGTGCGATTATGCACTGATGCAGTGATTCTAAACAGTCGATCTACTAGTTGAAATCAGCTTGATTTCATTTGGAAATATTGTAAAATTCAACGTGAAATTAGGAGAATTTAAAAAGTCATGCATCGATTGAGAGGAAATGGTCGCGTGGGTGTGAAGCATGGCCAAGGTTGTGAAATTGGTGAGGTGTTGAAAAGTTTTATGTAATTATTATGTAAATAGAGGACTGATGAACAAAAGAAGTGGTCTGGTTGTGTCCTAAATGATGTACATTAGAAAAAAAGTAATTAAGGTTGAGTATAATCGTGTAAAGTTATGCAACTGGTATCTGCTGTAGAAGGTTTCATAGGTATTTTAGTCATCATACGATTGATGGGTTGAAGTTTATTATTTACTGCGAAAACGTATTGAAGTTTATTATTCAAACGATAAGTATTGAAGATGTTGAATAAAACGTTGTAATATTACAAAATTCGATTAAAAATCTTATGAGGATAATAAAATAGTCAGAAATACATTAACCACTCCAAGATGGAGGACTCACTTCAACTAAACTCACTTATGATCTACATAAATACACTTGCTTCCTTCTATGTATATTCTTTTGGGTATCGTTTGGGTATCATATTTTCAATCCATAATATATATAAGCGATTCCCAACCTTTTTTGACTCACGTACCAATTGGTAGTACATAGAAATTTTGTGGAAAAAAAGTTATTTGCGGAGTCACTATTTTAATATGCTCAAAGTTTAATATACATATTTATCTACTATTTTGTCATACTTCTATTATTGATAAATGCTTTTAATAAAAACTATTTATCGCTAATAAGCTCTATGTCAGAAAGCTGTTCGTATTCTTCACTAATACCTAGCCAAAAACAATAACCTTATTTATTTCGAATTCAGTTTTTAAATGCTATAATTTGAAAGTTCAATCAAGTTCTCCTTTTCCTTGGTAGCTGTTCGAAAATGTTCATTATCAAAGGGGTTTGAAATCCAATTGTTTGCTTCTTAAGGTTTGGGGAAGCACTGCGTAAAAGACGATTTCATCCCTATTAAATGTTCAATTATTTTTTCACGTATATCCCGATAAGAAATTATGTAAAGTTTCAAATATTTCAGTTTGATCATTTTCGATACATACATATATTCCAAAATTTCATTTTCTAATCATACTTTCAATTTTATCTGCAACATTAAAGATCATCATCGAGTTGTTCTCAAGTGTCAAATTCAAGTTATTTATGTATTGCAGCGCTAACGCGGTAAATTTAAAAATGCCCTCCAAAATCCATGCCGCATCTGAGGAAAAAGTATCGATTGTCAGATTTTCGATCATCAACTGTACTTATTGACGTCGACGATGACTAATTAAGATAATGTTTACTAATTATATAAAAAATATTTATATTTTTATGATTGTAAATCATTCATTCCTGCATGTCTTGAAAGAAACTTAAAAGAAACCTATGGAATCAGATAATATCAGCAAAAAAAAACATATTAGCATTTGAGAGTTGATAAATCATTTACATATATCAGATTTATTGTCATTCTCAATAATCATAAACACAGAGTAGTACACTGGTAGAGCTATTGCATACCAGTAGTCTTGGGTTCAAATGCATGCCAAATAATGCAGCTGTGTATCTTGTGGTTATTAAAACACAGGTCGACTGTCTCCTGTTAGAATCTTAGTATTGTGACGGATCCAATAAATAAGTATCATCCTCCTCAGTTTCTCGCAAAATCAAATTATTAGTAACTCAAATTTGTTGAATCTTATAAATGATACCTACATATATAATGTATTTCTTGCAAATTTCTAATATATCAAAAATGTATTGATTGTCTAAGATGTCTCTATTTGTATTCTATGTACTGTTATGTTTGAAAAAATGGTTAGTATTTATGTACAAAAAATAATCTAACCATTTGTGTCTCCTTGGGTAATTCTAGTCATGGAACGTATGTATGATGTTAGTATGTAAAAATAAAATAAGATAACTATTGATATTTTTTTAAATTGTGTCACTGTTTTTACTTATACACAATGTGGATAAAACTTCTCTTCTTTGGCACTATTCTGGTTACTTTAAATATATTAAACACTCATCTGCGCTTATTTGATGAAATTCATATCCAAGATTTAAATAGATTATATGAAAAAAGCAATGATCAACGTAAATTTTTCTATAGTTTCTATGATATTCTTAAATTTCCATTTCAATCTACATATGTAATTATAACTAAACTCCAATTAGAATGGTCCAAAATTATTAGATTCTGCCAAGATGTGTCAAAGTTAAAAAATCGTTTTAAGTCCTAAAATACACTTAATTGAGAATCATTGCAATAGGCAGTTGCAGATATGTATAGTAGAGCCCAGGTGCGGCTTGGCAACCCTTGGCTTAATGCAAGCGAATGCGACAAATTCATCCCTGCACGTGTCCAAATGTACCCCTTCACTAACTTACTTGACTTGACAGACGTAAATAAATTACGTTCGTGCATGAAAACGATTAATTCCGTTCAATTCACATTTAAAAAATGAAACAGGAATAATGAAACGGAAACAGGAAGAGAGTAGCAACACGAAAAATAGCTAAGTTTCATAGTTACAGTCACACGACTACAAAAAAATACAGATTTTTATGTCTGTGAGGTATGTACATAAGAAAGCAACAAGTTTTTAAAGTAATAAATCTATTTAAAAAAAATTAATTAAAACTATAAATAGTGTACGACCTTCCCAAGCTTGCACAGATGCAACTGAAGTGCACGTGATGCACACGTGTTCTGATTTTAGTTAAGTGAAACTCATAAAAATGACACCCCTCTAGTGCAATATAAATCATTCATAAAAACACTAGTAATATTTTTTATTTTCAAACGCCTAAAAAGTGGCGACGAATTCAGTTTCTATTTAAAATAAACACACACAGAATGTCGTTGTTAAGAGGTTGAAAAAAATCGTTAAAATAATAACTTTCAAACAAAAAACTCGGTTTATAATTTAAAATGTATTTTAATAACATCAACACTGTGCGAATGTCGTAAATATAATATAAACAATTTGTACAATCGTAAAATTTTAATATTTAATAAATTCGACGTATAATTATTACTATACATCTATTAAACGGACGAGCGTATATTTTTCGCTCATCAATATTCATAATCATAAATACATTTTTTTAAATTATTGTATGTAAAAAATTCGTTTTTACTATGTTTCAATAATAAATCGACGGCCTTCCTTTTAACGTTATGAGTAATTAAAAATGAAAATATACAAGTCGTAAAAAAATATGTACGTACTTCATTCGAGACGAGCACAAATGAGACGTTCGCTTTGATCTTATAAAACTAATACGGTCATATTAAAATAGACGTATCGTAATTACGCGAAATAAAGTATATGGGTATATATTATGTAAAAAAATAAAAATAAAATGTCTATGGAGAAGAAAAATACGAAAGCGAAATTCAAAAACAACCCCGGGGAAATTGGAAAAGCTCTATGTACTCGTACGTACTGGAAAACTGGCGAGTTCACATCTCACGTTACTCAAAGTAAAAAAGGACGTTCATCACATAATTTTAATATTTAAAATACTTCAGATTATTCAACGTATTCTTGAGAACTATAGAAAAAATAATAGTGAACATCACCCGACTTTTTTCATATAAAACTAATCAAGACGTAGATATAAGTTTCGACTGGGGATTGCAATACAAATATTTTATTACGAATAAAGCACATATACAGGCATATCATTGCATAATATTACATACATATATTAAAAATCGATGCAAATGGCGTATTATGGATTAGATTATCTGGAATTTGTTTATTTTCAGTATTATATAAATGTGGCAATTTAAAATTGATAAATTCACTCAGACGGTTGTTTCATTTACGATCGAGACATTCAAAACTGACCAAACTTTAAATAAATAAATATTATTTATTGTTACGAATTTACATTAATGCATTTATATTTATTTATTTATTTACATATTAGCCACAGTGACATAACAAAATACTAACTGTGTCTAACAAACATATAAGCATAATACAAATACTGTGTGTATATAAGAAAATTAACGAAACATCTACATATACGTTATAGATAATAAATTATTGAAATCATGATCATATTATTTTTTAATTCATACATACATATGTACATACGTACATATACAGTGGTGACATAGTGGGTAGGATGATTTTTGCCAATTTGATGCAGGAACCGCTTCAACAATGAAATCAGATAAATTGACAAACTCTGATAGGAAACGATCTACTTGGAGTCATAAATATCCAAGTATAATCAGCAGTATTAAAGATTATACTCGGAATAAATTCTTTTCAATCGCGGTCAGCTCACGGGATCGAATCTGGCGACCTCTCGGTGCTTAATATCAACGCAATCACCGAGCCATGCTGCTGGCTTTGAATGATATTATTCATCTGAGATTTATTTTAAACTTTTTACAATTCAACCTGTTAACGATTTTAGGAAAAGTAGCCACATACAGTAATCTAATAAACGATTTTTTCATTTACCGGTAAATAAATAAATTTATTTGAATGCTCATTTGTTTTTTTTATTAAATTGACTGTCACGAACAAAAAAAATTTATACTGTCTATCTTTCGAAATTATATGTATACCAGAATCAGGCGCCTGCGCCCCCGGAGCCTTCGCCCCCTAGGGCTTTGCTCCATAGGGCTTCGCCCCCTACGGCTTTGCCCCCTAGGGCTTCGCCCCCGGACTTCGAATCCTTTGAATCGAAAAAAATCGAAACGGCGTCTATGAATCGAAATAAAAAAATCTAACGTGTCGTCTATGAACCAACAAACGAAGGTTACATACATACAAAGTCTCTTTCGAAATTATATATTAGATTGTCAAAATATTTTAAATAGTAATTGTTGATTAATTGATATGGTAACCATATATTCAATATAACTATTGTTAAATATATTCCATACATATGTATGTCGATGTACGTAAAATTTCGAGGAGGTCGACTGGAAGTGGGTCAAAAATTTATTTCAAACTGACCCGTACAGATGATTGAATTTTAATATGAAAACTGATCTCACGTTCATATATCTATGTATGTACATATGTATAATACATCTCAATTTCATTCGGATTTTGATGACTTTAGCCGATGCGACGATATTATACTTGATGCACTGTTCTGATTTAGCTTTCTCGGTTCTTGGATTTGTGGACACGCTTCGGCAATAAAACCGGAACAAATGTGAACTTTTATAAGGAAAAATCAAGCTAAAAGAACTGCATATAATATCCGTATAGTCGAGAGAACGTGTCCACGGCACGCACGCACAGACAGGATGCAATAAAAAGAAGATGCGATGAATATAAGGAACTTGCATCAGCTGCGAACAAACCAGAACGAAAGAAAGAGGATATGAAAGGAAATAAGACGTGCAAGAGTCGATTCCACACCCTTACAAGAATATATATGAGTTTCGGTATAGAAAAATTTATTTGCCGGAATGTGTAGATACAAATATAGAAAAGCTGACACAATCAGAATGCAAGCAAATATACCCAGCGTTGCCCAATTTAACATTATACGTTCAAAACTTATAATTTATGTATGTACATACATATGTACAGTGCCGGAAATTTGACTCGCATTATTTACTTGATTATCTTAACATTCATTATTTATTTATTTATTTAAAGTTTGGACTATTGTAGCATTACAGGAATTTCTAATGCGCCACAATGGTCAAAAATATAACAGAAAATAAACAAAATAATAACTAAACAAATTAGACATGACAAAAACAAAACATATACATATACATATACACAAACAACACATTTAACAAAATCATAAAAATAATAAGCTATATAATAGCGGATTAAAATAATAATTACAAATTAAAAAAAACTTCATCTATTGTTACTACGTACATAGATAAAGTAAAAAAAAACAAAAAAGAAGGGAATGTCTTATAAAATAAAAAAGAGAAAGAAAAATAAATATAAACATATGTATATACATACAAAGACAAACATACATTTATACATAATCATAAAAAACAATAGCATATAACGTTAAAATATCAAATATAAAATATAACATAAGGAATGTCTTGCACCTACAGCCAGTTCCATTAAGAACCAACTGCAAATACAAAACATCTATGTGAGGCCCAAACGTAAGAGAGTAAATCAAAATTCCACTCATAAATTACAACCAATCATAAAAGCAATGATGAGCGCAGACTACCGGACAAATAGGTTAGAATAAGTACTAAAAAAAAATAAAAATTAACAATACAATAGAGACCGTCTATGGATTATGTAGGTAGCATATTTTGATTTAGATTCAACACATTTAAGACGCTAATGACTCGAATCTGCCAGAAATTGAAGGGGTGGCTACCGATTTATTGGATCAGTCACAAAAATTAAGCTAGAAAAATCGGAAGGAACGTAAATTTTGTGGTTATTAATTTAAAACTGTAGATTTTCATATTGAATAAACAAAACCATCGTAATATACATACATAGTAGAATATATGTATAACGTATAGAAGATGATTGTCAACAAAAAACTTTCATCAAAATCTTACGAAAACACAAAGCTCTCAATGAAATTGTATAAATTATTGACAAAACAATCTATAAATCCGTTAATGATTGCATATACTTTTCAGGAAATAGCCTGCGAACATATCATTTTTAATTGTATATCTTTTATGAATGTCAAAAATTTCTTCGAATAAACACGTCGAGATTATCATCGCGGAACGTTGTGTGTGTCGTCTCCATATTCCGATCTGATCTTACGCGAGATCGTCGGTTATGATAAGAGTAAAAAAAATGCTCACGCTTTTAATAATAAAATTATTAATTAACGACGGTTATTCACAAGCTTAAGTTAAATAATACGCTTTTTTTAATATCGAGTGTGAGACAGAAATAACGATGGAAGTAATGGGTATATAAATATGTACCTATGTGCGTGCTTATACGTATGTGGGAAGTTGTAAAATTCGCCGAAGATGAAATCGATGTTTCCATTAACAGATGAGTCATCGGATGTATGACAGAGATAGGTGTGAATAAGAATATAAAGAAGTTAAGAAGAAGAGAGAAAGACGAGGCGTATTCAAGGAGCAAAAAATAAAGCGAGAGAAAAATATCGGACGGCAATGAAAGAAGTCGGCGGAAATTTTAATTAAATCGTATTATTTTTATTCAAAATAAATAAGTTTTGAGTGTTTGCACTGTTTTGAGTAATACATACGTCATAAAAATAATTGTGATTGGTTTTATAGAACAACCGTTGCATAGCAGCATATTTTGTTTACAATTGAATCTATGTCTAGACTTGTTTGATTGATAATGATTGTATTAGGTTCCATTTTTATATTTTGTAAAAAAATCAGTTGCGGCGTATTGTTCTACATATGCAATTTAAATTATGTATACAGTAAGTCGTCGTAGTTTCGTACTTACACGATATAGAAATAAAAAAAATCGTTTATTAAATTTCTACCAGTGCCATGCCATGACAGGTTGCCCCAAATCGACACCAATGGCCAATTTTGTATATTACATCCAAATTTTAATTCAATCAACAAATAATGTTGACAAATAAAGGGCAGGTGACAATTTGCAAGGATCCGTTTCAACAATCATAGGTCAAGAACTCGACACAGCACGGAAAATACTATGTAGTTATGTTCATACTAAACAGCACCTCCCGTTTTCAGCACGTTCATGTTTGTTCTGGACAAGTGCAAGGCAAATTTGGCTTACATATACATTAAAATGTGCGACGATACGGCGCATTATTGCTTGCGGCTATCGTCGAGTCAATTTTGTCACAATATGACGATTCCAAAAATATTCATATGCGCATGCGCACTTTCATTAGTACGTGTGCACTCGCCACTATGACGTCACGCCTTGCATGAATATTAACATATAAGCTAAATAAAACGGTTTTGTTTGGCAATGTATACATATGTATATGTATATGAGGAAGACCTAACAGGTAAACCCCAATGCGCTTTCCTGGCCAATTACAAACATCGAAAATAATTTATATAGTGATTTTTACATAGTAATTTCATGAATTTGATTTTTTTTTGCATTTTTATAAATCGGCGAATTTTGAGATGATGAAAATCGAAATTTGCGAGAAATAGGTCAATGTTACCAATTTGTTAGAAGCGTTTCAATGAAAATAAGATAATTTGGCAAACTCTGATAGAAGAAACTCATATCCATGGTCTGGCCAGCAGCGACGGATAGGAATTGAATCCGTAACCACTTGGTTTGAAATCATTACAAGCTAACTACTGTTCTATGCTACTATGACGTCACGCCATGCGTAAATATTTCCCAAATAGTAAAAGAAAACCGGTTCCGATTGATACGTTTTGAAAACCGGTTCAGATTGATACGTATAGTATGAATAGATCGTGTCGGTTGATGCTGTTTCGGAACATCGCATACACATTGTGAATATTTTTGTAATAAAGAATTTTTTTGTACTGATGTTTACGTGCAGTTATCGGCTTGAGCTGTGTTGATATAAACAAACCATAAATCAGATAAATTTGCAAACTCAGGTAGGAAACGATCGAATTGGAGTCACAAATATCCAAATCTGAATGCAGGGAAGATTTTTAAACGTGCAGAGCGAGCAGTTAACGAACGTGCCTAGTGTGTATGGGCGGAGTGTTTGTGTACTACTTAGCTTGTAAAAGTAAATGGAGCACTTGCCCTTTAATAAATGTGTAATAAATTCCGTTTGATATATGCTACCATTAAGCCAGCAGTATAGCTTAACGGTAGCGTGTATGTTTAGCACCAAGTGATCAGTGGATTCGATCCGCCATACTGCTGGTTAGATTTGGGCGTATTTGTGACCAAATCGATCGTTTCTTATCAGAGTTTGCCAATTTTATCTGATCATTGCTGAAGCGGTTCCTCAAAATTGGCAAAAAATCATCTTTCCTATTGTCGCAAATCTTCTGTATTTATTGTGTGTATAATTTGTAAAAATTATGTACAAAATCTAAATCCATAGATGTCTCAATGGATTAATTCTGTAATTAATTAATTAATTGATTAATTGTTATTTCGTGTTCTTCAGATTCTGGAAATACAGTGATTTATGTAATAATAAAATGCTGCATTGTTTGTAATGAATTGTCCAGGAAGGCGCATTGGGGTCTTCCTGTCAATCCTTCCAGGTATATATCTATGTAAAATAAATATGTATGTAGTCTGCGTGCATCACTTGGAATCCCTCATATATGTACATATATTTGAAATCATACAGATGATTATTTTTAATCAAGATCTAACCAGGGCTCAAACCTAGGACTTCTCACACGCTAACCACAGCTATACTACTGGCTATTCAAATCCGTTATTGAAATACATTTTTATGCTATGTAATTTGTAGGTGTTATAGTACTAACTGTACGTTTGTTTTTGTTGTGAACATAATGTAATTATGACTTATGTCTGAAACAGTTTCCAATGTCCGTTATCCGATGCACACATTGGATGCACAGTATGCAAGTGCGATGGACCGGGTGACCAGAAAGTAAAAGTCTGATGTTGGCGAGCAGCAGCAGCAGTAATGTTTGATAATTTAGTGTTGTTGTCGGCATAGGGTTAACGGGTAAAGCAGAGCGGCCGGTTGTGTGTTAACGCGAACGTTTGCCGTTATGGAGGACATTCAACTCGACCGGACACCAAAGACTCGGCAAACAGAACGACATCCACATCCACATCAGTAACATCAGAAGCAGCATCAGCGACCGGACTTCCCAATGCACGGCAAAAAGTGCATCACTTCCATATTAAAATGTCATAAATTGCACTAATTTCCGAAAACTCTAGTTAAAACTTGATCCGTTTGGTTAAAAATACCCCTCGCTGATCTACTGATGCCTTTTTGAATGGCGTTTATACATTATTGCTCACTATTGCTCACTAGCTGTGATAGGTGTGTTTTCATGTCATTGTTAATTCGTACGATCTGATTAAGTTTCTTCTACATTTCTTCAAATATGGGAATCACCGTTATCAACCACTGTCAAACCTATATCAACATAAGTTAAAACTTGATTCGTTTGGTTAAAAATGCCCCTCGCTGATCTACTGATGCCTTTTTGAATGGCGTTTATACATTATTGCTCACTATGGTGAGAACGATACATACTCCAGCTGTGATAGATGTGTTTTCATGTCATTGTTAATTCGTACGATCTGATTAAGTTTCTTCTACATTTCTTCAAATATGGGAATCACCGTTATCAACCACTGTCAAACCTATATCAACATAAGTTAAAACTAGATTCGTTTGGTTAAAAATATACCCCTCGCTGATCTACTGATGCCGGGATTCGCCGTTATCAACCACTGTCAAACTTATGTCAATACAAGGATAAAATATCACAGAAAACACTCCATGTGGTGATTTTTGAGAAGGATCGCGACGGTACAGAGGTACGGTAAGTCATTCAAGCATTTTTTTCTTTGGATGCGCAAAACTATCAAAAATAAAGCACGCGCTGCATACCACTTTGTATGTCTGCACCTTTAGAGAACAATAACTTTTTTTAAAGTTGCAATAAGTTTGCCTTTCAATCGTAAGTTCTTTTCATTTTTATTATTACTTTGTCTATAAAGGAAGTATTGATAGATAAAGTTTTGTGATGGTGATAAAATTTGACTTTAAGATTTGATTTGCTTTCTACTAGTATTTTCTAAAAAAAAAAAATCGTACCTGACATTTTACTCTAACATACATATGAAGTTGAAAATTTTTGCATAGGCCCGTATTTATTTAGCCAGTAACTTTTTATTGAATTGGTTAGTTTCTGAAAGTTATATTATCGGTTATCGACTGTTTGACTATTCTCTGTTTATCGAACAATACTTCTTAATAATTGGTTTATTGATCGTTCATTTTTATCTATATACATTCATAGTACACTATTTTAAGATCTGCTTGTCAGAAGTCATAGGCAGTACAACAAAATGAGACTCGTTGAGCGGTTTAAAACATTGTTTATCATTGTCATCGGAGCGCCACAACGATCTAATCGTTCGTTAAGCGTCACATGTACAAGATGACAACTCAACCGTTCTTCAACTCATGCATGCCATTTATACATGCATTATTCTAGTCTACAAAACTAAATTCTACACTATCACTAAATTTTCCTAAAAGTTACTGACCATTTATTGAAAAAACCGAACAAAACACGTATTATAAACAGTCCCAAATTCCGTAAAGGATACTCTGTCATAATTTGCCATAGCTTTTAAATGGTTAAATGCATTCAAAATTTCGACTAGAGACTTTTCATTTGAACTTTAATCAAATTTGTTTGGTAAATTTTTTCGAATTTATCTTGGATCAGCTCCAAAATCAGATATTTTAAAGTGTGTATTTGATTTCGATTTTTACATGCTTTTTATTGATCACTATATATCTAAGGTCCTTTCTAATAGATACTGATCTAGAGATCATTATCTATTTTACAGATTATTTTTCTTGCAAAAATACACATACATATAGTATATTTTTATTTTAACTTGAGTGTATACTACAGGAGAAAATAAAGTAAAAATCACATTGCTTTTATGTATGTAAATTTAACTAAATATATAAAGTGTAATACAATATTTATCATTACAACAGCTTATATGCCGATACAAGTATGTGCTCATGTATAGAAAAATAGCTTAATGGAAAATATTTTTTCTTAATAGAAAAAAAATACAACAACATAATAATTTACACATTTAAAAAACGTATAAATCGCCCAATAAAATTAGCATATTATCGGATTTTTATAAATAAGACGTAACGTATTTAATATTCAAAAGAAAAACTCGTACGATAGTAGGTATGTTATTTACATACAAACATAGATTTGGTAACGAATTATCTTCAACTAAACTTTCAATGAATGGCTTGCATAAATTTCAATGCATATAACAATGAAAAATGAACAGTAAATCGAATGAAATATACAGGAGAGATATTTATCGATCAACTTGAATTAATACCGTGATAAACGACGATGGGAATTTCAACTGAAGATTACCATAAATAAATAAATGTCATGCCATATTTGGAATTCATTACGAATCGTAAAACTATAGTGATATTTCAATTAACATTCGACTTGATAAATCCTTCATATATAAATTAGCACTATCTAATATATCATATAATTTATTTTATTTGAATTTTAGCCCTACAGTAAAAGTCGACAAATTTAGTACGTCATATTTCGAACCGCTACTAGAAATTAACATAAATCTTAAACAAACACTCTAATATTAAAATAATAAATAACATAATAAATATACAATGCTATTTAACTTTTTAAGATTAGAAACGTTGCAATAAATTAATAAAAATGACAAAAAAAATGATAGTTGGAACATAATATTTTTGCCTTATGATCCGAGTTGTATACTTGCTTAGACAAATCTTTAGGCTGTAGAATATAATGATTTAAATTTTATATCTATATATGTGTACATATTTGTACGTATGTACAAAGGTCTATGTAGTGATAGTTTTTTAAAATTGGATAATTGAGAATGTCTTTGAAAATGAGAATAGTGCTACGTAGGGGTGGGTTCAGGATGCAAATGAAAGGCCAAAGTCACTTCACAGCATTTATTCAACGATTCAGGAGGTCCACACGTAACCACCGCTCACTCCAGAATAATTGATCTACCGTGTGGACCTCCTTATAAAGGACAAGTTGCCCAGCATAGCATCCCCGATCCGTTGGCGTGACTATTGTCTAGTCACGTAGATCTACCCGCACTCGCCCCGTTCTGTGGGAACCACAGCGTATACTTTGTTCAGGCACTTACTGAATCCCGTTAGCCTAATCCGGGGTTTTTATTGTTCACCCACGAATGCACTTAAACAGTGGATACTCACTCCCACGTTTCCACGTTACAATAGTTCATCATGTTGAGAACTGAAAATATGTCATATAAAGTAACTGTCAAATTTGGACATGAAGACTGAAGCTTTATATTTTTCATAGTGAAAAACATGTTTTTTTTAAATAGTGTTACATAATTTATAAACAATTCAGTAGCGAAAATGAATTAAAAAAAGTACTCGTAACTGTAAATTAATGACAATGCGTGAATGGGAAGATCTGACGCAGAGTTGATCGATGAAAACATTTTTTTTTTACCATTTAATTCGCACAGTAACGGTTTAGAGCCAGACAATAATATAATTCAAGTGGCATTTTGATACAGAACTGTCGGGACTTTAATTGCAATTTAATGGTTTCCAATTTCACCGTTAGTGAAGTGGTGTGTATTGAAATAAACCGCGAACTATGCGAACAATAGGATTGCAAATGCTATAATAATTTTCGACCTCAATACAAACACACTATAGCAGTAAAAGTAAAAAAAATAATAACAAGTACATTAGTGCAATTTTAAATTTTGAATTCACTTTCTTTAATTTTTTCATATTGCTATAATGATAATAGTAGACGACTAGAAAGTTTTTTTTTGTTTTCCCAGTCGTGTACACAATCTAAGAACTATCGTACACGAATTTTTCATTTTACTATGAAATTTATGATTTTATATATGTATAATACACACAAAAAATATGCTACTTTCTACAATTTTTGATATAATCCATCTAAAATGTATACGTAGATTTGATTTCGATCAATAAAATTAACGAAAACAAATATATACGACGTATAATTAATTCCAGTCGAATTATTTTCATATTATTCGGCTGTTTTTTTTTTACCATGGCGATGAATATGATAAGTATCTACGCAATAATTTTATAATACTATACAAAAGATTCAAATTTTAAGCTGCTTTTCAAAAATAAACATAAAGTCTTTTATATATATATGTACATATGTACATATGTTCATAAAATGGCTTTCATATCTTCTTAAACGTATGTATGTATATTAAAATTAATATTTGTATAGTTGCTTCTTTTTATATGTATCTACATACATACGCTATGCAAATCTATAGTTTTTAAATTGAATCCAACAAATCTTTTGTACTATGAAGGTTTTCCTTCCAACCTTTGAAGTCCTTTGAAGGTTTTCTTTCCAACATTTATCTGCCGAAGCAATGCCGGTTAGTATTTTTTGATGAAAAAATTAATCAAAGAAGCTTCAATCATTTCAAATATTTAATTATAAAATAATTATAAAGTAAAAATAAAATAAATCATTATAATAAAATATACATATATGAATGTGTCTTTTTTATTCAATTCTAGGTCATTATTCATAACAAGATCAAGTTTTTGATAGAAAATATGAATTATGAATATAAAATATGAAAAATTGTTCCTTACTTTTTGAAATATTCAAAGTTTTAGGCATCTAAATGTACAATTTTAGTTGTTATTTGTTAAATATTCAATTACCAATTTGCCAATAAATAGATAAATAAATAACAAAAAAAAGAGCATACAACAACATATTAAGTGCTAAAACTTCAATATTGACGGTTTATCTCCATTGATTTCGTGTTATACTCTGTATAACTGAAATGTTATTAATCAGATAAGAAAAAAGGTAGGTTATGTTATGTTGGTTTAGTTTATTTAATATTCATAGTATATCTAAACATTGAGAGATCCCAAGTTCGAGCCCTGATTTGACCTCAGTTGAAAATAATTTATTCTGAGTATTTCTGCATTGCTGCTGGTCATATTTGGATATTTGTGACTCCAAGTTGTTCGTTTCCTATTTAAATTTGCCAATTTATTTGATTTAATCGTTTAAATAGTTGCTCATCAAATTGGCAACCAACCTACTTACTATTAGTCACCACTATTTAAACGTAATTCAAAATGTATATATTTATACGAGTTTAAAACGATAGGTTTCGCTTTAGGGCAACCTGCAATGGCACTTTAGGAAAAATATAAAATTTAAAAAATTGAATTTTGGCTTGGATAGGTTAAGTTAAAAATTAAAAATAATATATGTATGTACAATCAATCACATGAACCGGTTATTATTAATAATTGGCGGAGTTATCACATCGATGTGTACATACTATATACAGAAACAATGACGGGAAAAACTTCTTATGATATACTAAAAGATATCTATTAAAATAAATAAAACCATTCGAATCGATTGATCAATCTCGACCGCATTTAAGAGGAAAACAACCGAGAAAATTAAAAAATAAACCCTAATTCTTCGAAAAGTAATGAAGTATGTAATTAGAGAGGACTCTAATGTTCAATCAAACATGATTTATACGAGTGTTACATGGCCACAATAAATAACAGCGAGATTTCCGAGCGGACGATTAGCAAACCGAGGCAGCGAAAGGGTTAAAAAGGCAAACGATATAAGTCAAAGACCGCACAGAACGATCACTATATACATACATATATATAGTATGTATAATACGCCTCCTTAGAGCTTGGCGCAAAAAAAGAGCACATAATAAAATAAAAATTAAACGGGGCGGGAATAGATAAAAGTTAGATCGATCCCGATATAAACACTAGGCTCTAACTCGTGTGTGGTTTTGAGTCGAAAAATAAATTGGAGCCGATAGGGTCAAAGTATCGTCCCTGACCTCACGATTCCCATTCACATTTTCACGGGGCAACGCGTCCATAAATCTCGTAAATCTATCTAAAGCGTTATTATGATGCTACATACCTAAAAGTATAAATTGTGATCGGACCATATATACCTACGTGCGTGGAGAAGAGCCGCGCCGTACAAAATTATACGGACGGTTGTGAACTTTGGCCGCTCCAAAAGCCCCGGTTTCTATCGAATAATAGACGGTGTTTTGTAGAATACCTTTGGTATACCTTTAGGTTCAAAAACGACAGGGGCGTTCAACTGGATCAGTCAGGTGGGTCGGTTTACTAGAGGTCGTGTCACGATCGTGTCTCGTCACGAAAGTCTTGTCTGTTCGTAACAATGCGGCGTAGATCAGGGATGGACAATCAATAGTCAAAGAAAAATGTATTTTTTAAGTACTTAAAAGAACCTTTCAAGATGACAAAAAAGACTTAAGGTTGTAAATAAAATATGTACTGAAAAAAAAATGAGTGAAACTTCACTGTGCAAAATCTGAATACACAACAGGCAAGAAATGGGCTATGTTTGTCATTCTATGTACATATTATACGTTAACATTTTGATTTGAGGGAAAGTAGGACTAAACACCTGGATAAGACGAAAATATTGAATGGTTATTGCATCCCTGATATATTATAGAATTACATTAGATGATAAAATAGTAGTAATTATATATATATATATTTAGGGAAAATAATAGACATAGAGTGACGTGTGAAATTAAGACGGAGTGCATTTGGATGAATGAATGCCATTTTTAAATCAAAAATGCCACTTTACCTGAAGAATAAGATCGATCAATTTATTTTATGTGGAATTTAGACATATGTATGTATGTTGTGTTAGTCAAGTCCAATGTACTCAAATAAAGAGGAAATATACGAAATGGAATACGTGGGTGAGAAGTATGACAAGATATATATTATAGTTGATAAAACAAAGAGAGTGGAAATATTTAAATGGCAATGAGCGGGTTACATAGAGAAAGAAGTGCTAGAATGGTACCCGAGAGAATGGGTAAAAGATAGGCCACAAGGAAGATCCTTGGATGAAATCAGATATTAGGTGAGATGAATGAGAGTTGCGCAAAACAGTGACAAGTGGAAGCATTTTGGAAAGGCCTTCATCCATCAGTGGATGGTGACTGGCTGCAGTTGATGATGATGATATAAATTAAAACTTTTTTTTTTTTGGGATCCTGTTGTTTCATATAATATAATTTTCTTTTTTTTGTATTTTTTTTTTCGAAAATATACATTAAATTTTTATAATAAGAATAGATTATTAATAAAAATAATGTGTTTCATAAAGTGATCTATGCCAGCTCTGACCGCACCTAGTGGCGCTTATTTCAGTCAATGTATTCTAATCACTACGCTATAGTTGCTAGCGCACATTGACTGTAGAATATTATTTATAATATATAAATATTATTTTTGGTAATGCTAAATTGAAATGTAAATACAACATATGTATGTAGACACTTCCTTATGTATATAAATTTTATAGGAATTTAATAACGTGTGTATTTTTATTAAGCCATAAAATACATACCCATTTGAGTACAAGATTAAAAAGTTGAAATCCTCGTAAAAGTTTATCTCAAAAGTATTCCACAAAATGTGCAATTTTAATACCATATTCGAATCAGCACAGTGCAGTGGAAACATACATACACATATTATATATATACCAGGAAGGCCTGACATGTTAACCCCAATGCGCCTTCCTGGTCAATTAAAAACATCGATATACAATTTTTTTACGTACAATAATTTTACCAAAGCATCGTAGAGACATCTATGGGCAAATTTTGATAAATTTTTGATAAACTTGCATTTTAGGAGTATTTTTTATTATATAAATAATCAAATTTCAACAAAATTGCAGCATTTTTATATATCAGCGAAATTCGAGTCGCTGAAAACTCTAAAACTGCGAGAAATAGGTAAAAGTTTCCAATTTGTTGGAACCATTTTGATGAAAATCAGATAAATTGGAAAACTCTGATAGGAAACGATCGACCTGTAGTCACAAACCAAGGTCTGGCCAGCAGCAATCAGTGAGACTCGAACCCGTGACCACTAAGTTCGAAAGTATATATGCTAATCACTAGTCCACAATACTGGTTAATTAATACATAATGATTATTTTCCTTGTTAAATGTTAAATGCTTTTTGTTAGAAATATCTGATATGATTTACATATTGTATTTTCAAATTACATCTAATATATAATTTCGAAGGAGACTTTGTAAGTATTGTTGGTTCGTAAATCCGTGACGTCATCGAACAAATGATATTCAAATAAATTTAAATAAAATAAAACTATTCAAATAAATTTTTACTATTAGATTGGCCATGTTCAAGCGGTTTATATTACAAATACCGAGCGAAGCCGGGTAAAACCACTAGTATATTATATAATGGTTTTTTTTTTGTATAAAGTATATATTTTTATATTTGTAAATATTGACTTATTATGATAATGTATTAAGAATTGTTGAAGGAATTTTCATAAGGTTCGTCGATCGGTATTACATTTCAAATTAAAACCGAAAAAAAAATGTTGCGAAACCTACCCATAAGCCGTCGGCGAAAAAATCTCACGAATTCGCACAATTTCATAGAATACATCTTTATATAATATTATAATAAAAAGGACTCGAATTTAATTAATTAAATATCAGGCGATAATCTCTCAGTATGACGAGCGCGTTACCAAGGATGCGTAAATCGCTAGCCATGGCAACCATCATCATAATCATCATGAGATGGGATTTTCCCCAATTAGGAGACGATAACGACGTCGACATTACAATCGAGAAAATCTGGGAAATGCTACGTGTCCCTTATACATATATAGATGTATATTCAACAAAAAATTGACACGTTTTGAGCCGAATGCGAGCATTCAAGGGTTAATTGGCGTGGCTCTGCAAAAAAGCTTCACATAAACGAGCTTCTAATTAAAATGTTTAAAGGACGATAAAACAATTAAAAAATATTAGTACGTACGTATGTATGTATATAGTTGGGTACGTATAATATGTACAAATACGAAGAGGATTATCCCGTTTAGTTTGATATCTTAATATGCGTAGCTGGATCATATTATCGATCCAGCTTGAATACTGAAACAGTTATGTGAACATACCGAGAATTCGATTTATAAAAGTACGTCAACATTCCGATATATATACATACATATGTATAGTGCATTCGTATACATTTTTTTACATTTGTGTATTCGCTGTAAATAAAAGCAATGCGATTGTCGTAGTGTGAGGTCTCAAATTAGAGATTGAAATTATATTTTTTTAATAGTTATGCCTTTGTTATACGTTGATTGTTCTAAAATATTAGTAGTATTTGATATGCGGAATGAAAGGTGTATTGGACGATTTAAATATACATATGTATATAAACAAGAAAGCTCTGTATGTAAAATCAATGAAGAATTAAAATACATTATCAAACACACTTTAACCATAGACAATTACATTGATATTTTTTATATATAGGTATTATATTTAAATCAAATAATATTAATTTTTCATTATATTTTACTGATAACTTACTTTGTATTTAAAAAACATGTACAAAGTTTCGATAGATAGATGGAAGTTTTTTTTTAATATATCATAAATCATATTGTATGTAAAATAATAATAAAAGGGCAGGTGCATAGAATATAAAAAAAATGGAACTTGGAAGCTGCTTTAATTGTAAATGATGTTTTGTGTCATGAGAAATTCGTAAAAAATAATATAAGAAATATTGCACTGCCTCTAGTCCATTTAAGTTTGTGAAAATCGTAATTTTTGCCGATTTTCGATGATTTTTTTCAAATTTAAGCACTGCTTTAATAGTTTGATTTTTTTATTCACCTCATCATATAAACGGAATAATTTTACATTAAAAAAATCCGACTTGGAATGATTTTTCATGTGGCTAAGTTATGAAAAAAGATCTGAAACTTTGTCGCGCGTACCTCAGTGCTTCTCAGGTCCATTATAAATTTGTCTTATCAATGTAAAGAATCATCTCATGTGAATTTTTTTAATGTAAAATCATTCCATTTATATTTGGGACAAATAAAAAATAAATACAGTACTAAAGCGGTGATTGTATTTAAAAAAAACTTGGAAAATTGGTAAAAAATTATGTATTTCACAATCTTTAATGGATTGACTGGAGTGCAAATTTTTATTTTAGAATTTTTATATTATTTTATACGAATATTTTATAATACAAGACATCTTTTTCAACTTGGTAATTTCGAAATTTTAAAATTCGCTCGTTTCGATGCATCATAATGTATCGTATATATCAAAAAATGTTATAAATATGTATAATTAATCGCAACGTCTATGAATCTTTACGTACAATGTTTGTAGATTATTTATTACATTACAAACTAATACGGAAAACATTATTTTCAAATTTTATAAGGATAACATCAAGATTAACGACGACATAAACGTTTCGTACTTTAGCGATTTTAGCACAGTAAGAAATCCGTAAAAACGTCCAATAAACTTTCTACATGATTACAAGTTGTTTTTACGATCATTAGAATTTCCTATATACGTCAAGTGCGCCTCATGAAGATTCTTCGCCATCCCGACCATATAATTAACATTCACTTATCGAATTCGACATTTAAACCGATTATTATATTATTTACAAGACACGATCGACGCGTCGAGCACCTGTCGGTTGATGTTAACTGTAAACAGCGGGAAAAAAAGATCACCGAAACACACTAATTGATAAAATATTCTATTTGAATAAACCCGCCACTTTGACATGCCGGATAAACGGTACATATTTCAACAGCCGACCGGCGAACGGTTTTGCAGAGCAAAAAATTCGACGGGATGATGATCATCGTCTGTCTTTTTTCGCGTTCGAATGCAAAAATACTCGTTTTTTATTTATTTAATCTTGATTGATAGTTTTCGGAATCATATGTGTACGTGTGTGTGTATACTCGTATTGTTGAAGTGCGATTACGAATATGATGAAGAATACTTTTTAATGAACTGGCTAATTTAAAGATGATGGAAAAAATGTCAAGAAATGTTTGTACATTCAAAATTTTCTAATGTGAAATAAATTTCGGTATAATACGAGTGCTGTAAAAAATAATAATACGGTGAAATTTATTCCCAAGCAATTTAGATGAAAAGTTTAAAAACATACTATCACTTTCTGCGGTCCAATCTCATTTTCTTTTAAACAAATCTTAAAAAAATAACCAATTGTATATGAAGTTTTAATTTTAATTAAAATATTTTCACCAAAAATATATAAATGAAACTATATCAGGCTAAAATGCAAAAATTCGCACTTTAATATAATTTTCGTTTTCATTTACGATACATACATATGTATGTGTGTATTAAATAATCATATTATTGTACAATAGATCAATGAGCCGAATCATTTACTATATTCAGTGTGAATATAATAATGAAATTTTATTTTAGTTTCTTAAATACATATTATATAATATAATACAAGCGCACAAATCACTATGAAATTCTACCATTTTTTAGCGTTAAATTACATCTACTTCGAAACAATACAATTCTACATTTAAAATAAGTAATTTAATCGAAAAACAATAGCTTATTCTTTACACTATCATATATTATAAATTAAAAATATTCATAATAAACCATCCAGAATAGCTCAAAGTAGGAAAATATGCCGCTTTTATGTACATTATGTAGATAATTTTTTTTCTGCAATAATTGGTAGCTTTTTTTAAACAATTTTTCAACTTAAAGCATTCATATAAATGACATACCTATTCCAAAAAACTGTCACATAGCCCTATATGCAGATGATACAGCTTGCTTCACAAGTAGCAAAAAACCAGACACTATTCTTAAAAATCTTGAATTTGCAATTAAAGCAATGACTGAACACTTCACTAAGTGGAAAATTCAAATTAATCAAACCAAAACAGACGCCATATTCTTTAGTGTTAGAAAGCATAAGCCAAGTTCAGATCTGAAAATCCCCTCTGGAGAAAGTCTGAAATGGCAGTCAGTAATAAAATATTTAGGAGTAACGTTTGATAAAAGAATGAGATGGGCACCTCACATTGAGGCAGCGAAATGCAAGGCGATGCGGGGTATATCCTCAATATATCCAATATTTAATCGCCATAGTTCTTTATCAACGCTAAATAAAATAAAATTATATCGCGCGCTCATATTACCATTATTAATGCTTCACCTGTATGGAATAACGCCTCGAATACTAACCTTTCCAAGCTCCAAGTAACACAAAATAAATCCCTAAAAATAATTTATAATACACCCATATATACTAACCTGAAAAAACTGCATGCCATATATAATATTCCGTTTGTTACAGACATTACTAACAAACTAACCAGTAGATTCTATGACAGAATCACTAATAACCATACTAACAAACTTGTGAAGAGTCTCGGTGATTACAACAAAATGTCTATACCCTTCAGGTATAAACACAGATTACCTAAACACAATCTGCTTTAGGTCATCGACTTTAGAGAGTCTTTAATTAATATTATGTATTAGATGTATTATGAACATTTATAAGGATTGTAAATAGGTTTTTGAGCTCTTTTTCCTATTATGCTTTAGATTAACATTAGAATAATATAATACTGTGATTAATAACCAAATCAAATTAAATTGTAAAATAGAAAATGATCAGTAGATCAGTAGCTATTAAAATAGATATAAGATGTATTGTGAACATAATTTCGTAATAATAAAAAGCATTTAAAAATCAAATCAAAAGCATTCATAAAGAATACATCTTCAACTTATAATTTATTGTTTTGGTTAAAAATAATTAATTTGAGTCGTGACTCATATTAAACTTTGAATGTAATCAATATATGATTTATATTATATATGTAGTAGATGGAATCAAAGACGTCTGAGACTTTTCTACAAACTTTCAAAGACTTTATAGATTAGCAGTAAGCTATCAAAATGCAAATGCATCAAAAACTTCAAACAATAAAAAGTTTACGAACGTGTAGTGGGTAACTTGAGAGGGCATGTGCAACTCCTTACCTTGATATCACCTGCTGGAGCGCAACAGGACGCCGAACACTTGCGATGTTGCAACAGTTTCAAAGTTGAATCTTATACATGTATATACATATATATATATAAATATATTTTTTACAACATCAAAAAACAAAACTGAGGAAAAAAAAAAGCGAACAGTATCTCCACTCAACACGGTAGTAGTATCGGATAGCGTTCACCGTACGATAGTAACTATTCGAAAAGTATCAAACTGCACTCGGAGATGGGATTCGTAATACTATTTCGATTCGTAGTCAACACACCCGAGAGGAAACCGGAGATTTCTCGAGAAATGCGATCGCATTCGCAACAAGTGTCAAAGTTGGAGTTTTTGAGCGAACCACGTCGAACGAGAGCTTACGGAACGAAAGCCGCGGAACAACTGAGAGCACCTGCGGCAGTTGCCCCACGCCAACAACCTGTCGAAGATGAGAATTTCCGAATTAATTCCACACTGACATCTATCGTTAGAGGTTTGAACTTGGTTCTAGGTTGGTTGGTTTTAATTTGAACCAATTTCTAATTTTCTTCTAGCAGGATAAGCTTTGAAATATATGTTGGTGTGGGATTAGAGAATGAATTTGATTTGATGCAAATGATCTATTGAAAATATCACCCGATTGGAAACTTTTGTAGTGACATCTATTGGCGAAGTTCTAGTTTGCGTCTTAGATAAATTAGAATTTAAATACATACAATGAAAAACTAACAAATAAAAGTACTACTTCCGGTTCAGATAAAAATATTTAAAAAATATAAGGTTATAAAGATTATTATTTATATTACATGTAAAAATATTTCAGTCCGATTTAGCTAGCGGTTTGGGAGATAATTATATGTACATGCTATAAAAGTAGTACAAAATATATGTATGTTTCAAAGTAGAATCAGATAAGCCATAAGGTACTGTACATATAGTTAGTTGTATAGCAAATTGTAGTATTTTCAAAATTTGGATAAGATGTATTAGTTTGCCTGTATTTAAAGTAAAACAATAAGTGATTTGCTGATTGTCCATTTTTATCTATAAAGAACACTATTATCACTAAATTTTCGTTTAAGTTACTGATTTATTTATTGAAAAATGAGTATGTAAAAATTTGACCATTTAAATTGTTGCCATTTAGGGGGTTATTAATTTCAAAAATTTTGCAGTGACATCTGTTGGTAAAAATTAAAAGTTATAAACTTTTTAAGTTGTAATGTTTTTTCTACATAGATGTCAGTTTATAAAATTAAAACAAAAACGGATTAAAAACTAACGTTTCTGTTAAAATTTTAAATGGCAAATTCTTGAATAATGAAATTACCACTAGTTGCATTTTATTTTCAAACTTGTTTGATTTCATATCAAGAATTTCTGATATATTCTTCAAATACTAAAAAAAGCAATACATCAGTTAATGTTGATGAAGTGCTGGAGCGTTCCGTTCTATCAACTTGCAATATTTCGAAACTCGTTTTCTCAACTTTTCATCAGCTTCAGAGTTTGTATATTGTAAACAAAAATATTTTTTAATATACATTTATGTAATATCTTTAATATACCAGACATATTGTGATCATTCATAGTATTTTACGCTTTTAAAATATTAAAAAAAACCTTAAATAAAAATCAATTCATTCTATATTTTTTTAATAGTTAATGTTTATCTTGTAAAATAAGTATTTCACTGTGTTAAACATATATGTATGTATACAAACTTGATGACAAAATACACCGAAAAAGTTAGGAAAATGAGTCTTGGGATAATGCAAAAATATGTTGATTATATATGTATAGTTAAATTAAAACGTGTCATCTCTTTAATATATAATTTCTAAAGAGACTTTATAAATTATGTTTGTTTGTTTGGTTCGTAGCATCCGTGACGTTCAATTTAATAAAAAAATAAATGAATATTCAAATAAATTTCAATAAAATAAAACTATTCAAATAAATTTATTAAAATGTTTACTATAAGATTGGCCATGTTTTAGCGGTTTATATTACAAATACCGAGCGAAGCCAGGTAAAAACACCAGTAGACAATATTTTAATATTTATATTATTTTATTTTATTATATTTAGACAACCATGCTACCGTAAATGCTCGAACACGACCATTGTATAGTGTTTTGTGTACAAGTTTTATTTACTTTTATCTACATATATGTACATACATACATATATTGTACAAATTGTATATTTGTATATATGAAAGTCGTTCGCGCGTCTAAATATTTATCGTATGGCTTAAATCTCAAATGCAGAACTTCAGCTTAGTAATGACTAACTAAAGTGGTATATAAAAAAAAACACAAAGCTATAATTTTGATTTGTTAAAAAAAAATCAACGCAACTGAGTTAATTGAAAAAAATACAATAAAAAAAAACAATGAACTTACATACATACACGCAGTAAAAAAGTAATAATTTAAATTATTCATGTATACAAATTACACATTTCTTTGTCTATGTACCTACATACATATATGGAACATTTTATAAGCCAAAATTTTCCTCAACAAGTTTCCATCTATGTACGATTTTTTCGTCGAGTTTTGACTTGCAAATGATACATCATATAAAAACGAAAAAAAAATTGACAGAAGAAGATCACAACCCAGACAGAATGCAAAAACATGAAGCAAACGGAGAAAATAAGTATCAATTAAAAAGTTGACGAATCACTTTCGCGTGCGACGGTTTACATATTGTACAACTTATCACAAACTTGACCGAGTGTTCTACTTTTACTTTTTCGAAAAAATTCAGCACCCGACACTCTAATTGCTGAAAATCTCAACACGAGACTACGATCAAATCATTCGCTATTTACGGATCGATCGTACTATGTACATAATGGACCAGGAAAAAAAATGCATTAAAAATAATTATCGATACCCACTCTCGTGCTTCGAGAGCTATAGCAGACCGATCAGGAAGTATCGGATTGGTATAATAAAATGTGGAGCTTTTGCTTTTTAGATTCAAGATCATCAAGTGGGCAGTCTCGAGTGGTCTGTGTGGTTTGCTTTGTGCTATGATTATTGTGCAAGTTGATCCTGATGTTAATTGATCGGCTAATGCGAACTGTCATGTCGTAATACTTCCGCTTTTTGGATATATTGTGTATGTTTGTAGGACTTGACAGGATATTGCATGACTATTGTTCAATGAATATACATATGTACTCACTTTCCTGTCTTGACCGCAATAAATCATCTGTATGACTGTTTCTGTAATGAATACTTCTATTAATAATATTTGGAACGATTGTTTGATGTCTGTATTTAGTTTATTTTAAGATAACGATTCCGTTTTGTCATGTAGGTGTAATATTTCCGGTATGTCATTCTTATTGTTGGATAAATTGTGAAAATTCCTTTATTGCGGCTTTAATTTCTAAGAAATTTGTCAAAATGATTCAGTAATTAATATGAACATATGTATGTACATATCTGGTTGTCAGGAGACATAGACGGTGAGGTGAAATAAGACTAGTTGAGTGGTTTAAAACATTGTTTACTTTTCGGAGTGGCGCAACGGTCTAAGTGTCACATTACATGTTATCAATCTCATCAATAATTCTAATCTAATAATTCTTCTAGGTAATAAATTTAAATCCCACAATATGTATGTACTTATATATAAGTTGTCCTTTCATTTTTCTATCATATAAATAATTATTAAATATATATAAATTTATAAATATATAAATATTTTAATAATATATAATTTATATAAATATTAATAAAATTTATATTTTATAAATTAAGCAAGGTGGGGTGAAGGCGGGGTGGGTGAAGGCGGGGTGGGTGAAGGCGCCGAGGGTGAAGGTGCCGGGGGGGCTGCTGGATTCTCGTTTACATATAATTTTGAAAGAGACTTAGTATGTATGTTTGTTTGCTCGTGACAGTTGATTTAATAAAAAAAAAAGCAAATGAATATTCAAATAAATTTCTCTCCCATCTCACAAATTCTTCAAGTCCGAATTTGTTGATTGTTGCAAGCAGTTTATATGCTTGTGGCTTATATTCAACATTTTTCTACCTACATTGGATAATGTGAAAACACACAAAGAGCAACTCGACACGTGATTTTTTTCTGGTATCATAAAAAATGGTAACATCGCGTCTCTTAGCAAACCTCACCCCTATAAGGAGTTATTTCGATGATGTTTTATTCTTGTTTTGACATACATATGACTGACAGTGATTGATAATGGTGATTCCTACATTTCAACAAATGTAGAATAAACTTGTCGAATTAATACGATCGCACTCCAATGACTTGAGGACATGCCTATCGCAGCTGGAGTCTATCTAGGCAAGCCGTGCCGTACGAATATGTATGCCTGCGCCTTTAAGGGCGAAATCACACAGGGAAGAATGGCACGTCGTGTTCTTTGCTCCCCGCTGTGGGGCTTCTCCTACATTTCTTCAAATATGGGATACGCCGTTATCGATCACTGTCAAGTAAGGATAAATACAATTTTACCGAAAATACTTCAGGGGGTGATTTTGGGACGGTGTGTGCTGGGCCGGTCTCCTTGACGAGCCAGAATGTTAAATTACAGAAAACACAAATATCGGAAGGCAAAGATCGAAAATCGAAAGATCTTAAGTCGAAAGATAAAAAAAGGGTGCATGGTAAACGGTACATACTCACTTAATTTGCGCGAGCAGGATACAACAGGAACAAGAGGAACAGGCTTTTCCTCCCATATTAATGTGCGCGCGCAGAATACGGGAGGAAAAGACTGTTCCTCTTGTTCCTGTTGTACCCTGCTCGCGCAAATTAAGTGAGTATGTTCCGTTTACCATGCACCTTTTTTTTATCTTTCGACTTAAGATCTTTCGATTTTCGACCTTTGCCTTCCGATATTTGTGTTTTCTGTAATTTAACATTCTGGCTCGTCACGTAGACCCGTGCTGGGCATGCCACATTTTTTTCGCATGTTTAAAAGTATCTAAAAAAAACCATGTGCCACGTTCCTTGCTGTGTGTTTTCGCCCTAAGGTGACTTGTCCACTATGGCGTATATGAAAAATATGACCCCAATATTTTTTAACAGTTAATAAATTATACCGAATTAAATTTAAACAACAACACCGAGTTTTATCATTGGTCGATGTGTACATTCACCGCACTTTTCGACGACACTTCGTGCACATTATGCAAGTGATGTACCCAATGTAGTGCGACACTGGTGTCAGTCTGTAAGTGGTGGCCGCGCGCGGCGGACGCCACTGGCCGCGAAATACTTCATACAAACAACTCAAAACGAGCGTGACATAAAAAAACGCAACGAACGTAATACATTAAATTATTAACCATTTAATAGCGTGCATGCTATTGAAAAATTATATTTAAAATAATATGATGTAACTCAGAATTCAAACGCTTCCGGAAAAACCTCGCGGAAAATTTCGATTTTCGGTCTTTTAACCAAATTTATACGCAAAGGTGATAAGATATTCTAATTGTGTTTAACAATGAAGTGGTGATGTAATGTTAATTCTTAAAGTGTGTTATGCTTACATTCTTGTATAATGAGGATAGTTATTTGCGACGTTCAAGATTCATTGTTGTGCTATTTTTTTGGGGTTAATGTTATTTCAATTTGATAATATAAATATGTACATATATTATATGTTATATGCATTTCCTCTAAGTTGCATTCACATTTTTTTATGTATGTATTTCAAATACTCGAAGAACTACTTACGATTGTATACATAACAGATAAGAAACATTATTGATACAACTATTGAACATGTGTACATATGTATGTACATATGCATATAGGCGATATAGCGATATAACATTCTTAAGATACCTTTCAATGATGTTTACAATTTTAATTTCATTGTTCAGTAGTTTTCAAAAGTTTTACAATAAAGAAAATCGTCGAGGTTTTCAAAAGAAAATGTTACATTTTTATAGCTACTAGTCTTTGTATGTTTTTATCATTTTGATTCGATTGAAATTAAAGTTCATTTTGATATCATATTATTAGTTAAGTTTGAAGTTTCATATAAAGGTTCTAGAGGTGAAAATAGGATTTATTTTATGCAAGTCTCTTATAAGTTTGCCTTGTAATATAATATATGTAATTAAATGTGGTAGTAAATATTGATAGTGATAGTGATGTTCAAAAGGCATCTATATACAGTAAGCTGGAGCAAAAAACGTGAATTATGGATTTTCATCGATGGACCTAGTGGAAAACTTCAGTCATATCAAGGGAACGTTAAATAAAATTCATTTATTTTCAACAATGTCTTGTGCTTCCAACCAATCGATTTATCTCGACAAAAATTTCTTTTCAATGTCTTTTTTGGGAATAGATTTGATTTTTAACTATTTCAAAAAATGAATAAACGCTTAATATTCATATGTTGAAAATTATTTGGGTTGATTGCGGCAGGTTTTGACTGATTAACGAAAATTCAAAGTCCCCATATAAAGCGCGCTTCGCTGGCAAATGGAAGCGCTATTTTCAGAAAGTCGTCATTTTTTTCATGTTCCCGTGATTATTTTGAACATAAAAGTTGTTGAAAGCTTCCTTGGATATATACCTTTAGTTTGAATATAAAAAAATATGATTTGGTTAAATATAAGAAGGCCAAAATTACCTATTTTGAAATGTTTTACGTTAAAACAGGTCATTTTGGCCTCCTTATATTTCATAAAATTCATCATTTTTTTTCAAACTTTTGGTATTCAAATTAAAGATATATTACTGAAGAAAGCTCTCGATGAATTTTATTTTCAAAACAATCACAAAAACATGAAATTAATGACGACTTTCCGAAAATAAAGCTTCTCCCATACTAAACACTCATTGCGATCGTACAAAACACCAATTGTATGGGAACTTTTGAGCGAAACAGCGACTTTGAATTCTTTTCAATGGGTCAAAACTTAGCATAATCAACACATATACACTTCGATAGGAGAATTTAAAGCGTTTATTTTTTTAATACTAAAAAAAATAGAAAATATTCTGGAAAAAGAGATATACATATGAAGAAAACTTACTTTTTAGACATTTTTGTCGAAATAAATCCATTTGTTCGGAACACAGGACATTATTTAAAATCAATGATTTTTTTTATTTAATATTCTCTTGATACAAAAAAAGCTCTCCGATAAGTCCATCGATGAAAATCCAAAATTTGCATTTTTCGCTTCGGTCTATTATAGTACAACCCCTAAAAGAAAAGTATTGGACTATGAAACTTTTACTAAGAGACACGTACTTGATCTAAAAAATCTAAAATTTTCAGTATAAGTACGTACTTATACATGTAACGATTCCTTTCAAGTAGGTTTCCTACAAAAAAACCGTACCTACATATAATATATTTGAAACGTGATAAAAAATCTAAATCAAATCAGGAAGTGTTTAGCGATAATTTGTTGTATTGTTAAATTAGTTCAAATTAACGACTCAATTTTCCACGAACACACTATTCCATAATATGTCCATACGTTAGCGCGTTTATTTATTTGGTATAATACTACAATAAATAGGCGTGGGCAACCTTGAGGATCGCACACTATAAAGGTTAGGCTTGTCTGTTTGCGCAACCAATTAACTATTGCACAATCGGTCGAGATCTGTGTTCGGTTACTTTTTATTGTTATTTTGTTTTGTTATTTTTGCCGACTAATGTCACGGTTATTGTTTCTTTGCTGGGCGCCGAATGCACTCTCGAAGCCTTGAAAGTTTGCTTTAGAGTATATGAAACAAAAACAAAAACAATTCGAAGAAATTAAAGTCGTGACTTGCGAAGTGTAGAGATGGACGGGATTGACGTTTTGACATTTGAGAATTAGCAGATGACATACGAGATCCGATTCTTCATTATTTCAAATGTCAAAGACAATTAAAGGTTAATGAACGCTATAACCACACTAAGCAATACCCTTCTACAAATGTACGCACGTATTTATGTACTTAAACATTGGATCGAAATGCTACGTACTTCCTAAATTAGCTAAATATTTCGTACATAAATAACAACATTAAAGTTGCCATTTTATAAAAAATCATTTTGTATATCATCATTGTATTGAAAATTTGATTCGTAAACATCGTTTGAATCAACAATAGTTTCATTTATTACGATCACTTCATACGTTTTTCGCTTAACTTTGACGCAACATTACGGACTTACTGTAAGTCATCAGGCCAACTAATAACTGTTTTTGTAAAGCGTTGTTCTCGCACTGTTCAATTATTTGATTAATAATACAATTAGAGTGATGATCTTTCATTTATATCGATTTTAAAGGCAATGCATTTTCTGCCTCGTTATACATACGTCACTAAAGTGAGTCAAGCGGATAAATTCATTTCATACTTATCAATACTTATCTTGTGACATGCTTTTATGCATGTATGGACATTGCAAAATTGAAAGGTTTTCCTCGCTTTCATTGCGTTCCCGCATAGTTTAAGTGTTTCCTTTGCCATTCTCTGAGGCATTCGCTTTGAAAAAGGATGTTTTTCCCAGTCGTATCCTGCAAGAGAACAGTATCGGCTTTTGTTTATCTTAATTGCGTTTTCCGTCACGGTGTTAAATGCTCTTATGAATAATGTAAATTTTAACCCTAAGCACTCGTGCAGTGTAATGCAATTTTATTTTATTTTATTAAGCTAGGTCATATTGCGAATTTGTACTTACGCGTATATGTATATTATAATAAACCCATTGTTTATTATACTGTATTGTTATGATTCTTGGAAGTTCGATTTGTTACATATACCTTGCAAAAAGTCGGTGATTATATTATAATAAAATTATTACTCACTCATCATATTGCAGCCTTTGCTTTTAATAAAACGAAACTTGCAAATAAAGTGCATAATGTATGTATTTTTCAAATGATTTTTATTACTTTTTTATATGATTCGAACGCGTTAGCAATACGGAAAATGTAATTGGATGGAATTTGTAATAAATTTTAATTAAAACATCGCATTTACTTCATAAGTGAAAATAAAAACAACGGAAAATCGATTTAATTTCGAATGTATATTTTAATTTAAATTCAAATTTACACACTTAAGTTCAATTTTATTACAAAATGTAATTTTTTTTTGTTTCATACTCCAATTATATATATTTAAATATAATTCTACATACTTTTACCATGTAAACATTTTTTGCATTGAAAATATATTAAAATACTTGGCTCTGAATTCACTCATATAGGAAATCAATTCAGAACCATTCGTACAAACAAATAATATTGTTAACAAAAGCTTTTTATTAGTGATAAATAAATTAATAAAAAATAAAATTAGATAATAGTACAAAAATGAAAATTTTTGAATAAGATAACAATACAAAAATGTAAAACCTCTTAGAAGATTTGTTTTATATGACCAAATATAAAAGCTTGGGGTGTAAATAAACATGTAGTATATTACTTTTAAATCATGTCTGGACAGAAGCTTGTTAAAAATCATCAGTTTTTATTAAATGTATTCAGTATTGGCGAAAAGTACATAAATGCCTGTACCTGTCTAATTTATCCAGTAGTGAACGGTTAAAATAAAAGTATTACAAAATTGAATTCAACTTCAAAGTTGACACGTGTCTTCAGTTGTATTTGTATTATATTAATATATTCATTTTTTATAACTTTCATCTTAAAAACAAATTAAAATTAAAAAAAGTAATTATCGCCACATTCAATATTCGTCGTCCGATTCCTCTCATCTAAAGGAAAAATTAACTAAATAGAAGTTATATATTAGACAAACATCAGTCACATGAATACTTTTTAAGCTTCAATTTTGCAAATTTGTACTAAAATCAATCAGAAACCTTAACTAAAACAGTCAATTTTCCACAATACCTAATTGGCAATTCGTACATTCGAAGGACTGTATTCAGCCAATTTTCCGGTTTATACCTCGAATATTGCAATTACAAGCGATATTATATAACAGTAATGAGATAACACTACGCTTGCATATTTATGCTAGAAATAAAACTGAAAAACGAGAGAGCCGGACAGACATCTTGATTATTCAAAAACTTCACGATCCGCCATTGTTACGGCGATCGGCGAAACGTAACGTTACGCACCGAATAAATTATGAGGGGTTCGATTCCCTCCAGAGGACATGCTGATTCGAAATCATCATTCTGCCATCCCTCTATAAATGGATTATACTCTTTAGTTTATTCTACTTTCAAAATATATAAGTATTTGTGGGTATTTCAGTCTTCGACGTGTTGTTTCGTCGTCTATGCAATCGTCGTGTGTGCGTACGGTCGTGTTTTACGAAACAGGAAAAATGCTGACAACGAATTCACTTAACAACGAACAATAGACGGTTACCGTAATCGTCGGTTCAAACTAAAAAGTTAAATAATCGCACTGTGAAAACGGGCATTTGCAGTTATATGGGTCATTGCATACGGATATGTGCAAACCTTTCTTCATGTAAACGTTTGGCACAGAGCGATTCGTTTTGGACTATGAAATACTTTCCAAAAATTAAATGGCTTCAGGTTTTGACGATTTGTGTATTCAAAAGATAAACTTCTTATTGATAAGATTCCTGTGACAAAATATCTAAATGAAATTCGAGACATACATAGAACGTTAATCTAAAAAAGTTCAATATTCTAATGCTAATAGAAATAACTAATTTGTTCGATTTTCTGAATTATTTTCGATTATTCATACAATAATGTATTATACCTACGTCAATGTATTATATATGTAATTAAATTCAAATCCCATTTCCTGTTACAATTTACTGATTTTATCTGTTTATTATACAGTCCGTTCAAAATGGGCATCATCAAATATTATAATATTAGTTGTTGTGATTATCATTTATTCTTTTCTCTTTAATATAAAGCAACTAAAAGTTCATTTACTAGATCTTTCTTGTCCTTTCAGTCTATTTATTCGTTCTAAATCTAATAAGTACAAGTCTATCATGTATTCATTTCATTCTTATACCTATGTATATACCATTTGAAAGGCAACGTGTAACGATAATTTTGCATATGTAAAAATATTGCCAGCAAGTCTAATCTATACCATCACGATCCTTGGCAAAACACACCTTTTTGAGTGGTTCCGGAGATATTTAATCGTTCCATTGACATAGATTTGACAGTGATCGAGAACTGTAATCCCCATATTTGAAGAAATGAATGAGTAACTTGTCGAGATAACAAGTTTGCACATTTTAAAATTTTCAATAAGTAGATTTTCTAATAAGTAGGTTTTCAATAATAACTTTTCAATAAGTAGGTCTCATAATGTATTTCATTTTTTATACACTCTTCTCAGATCGTTCCGATGCGACGAGTGTACTATGTATCTATATATCTATTACCTATATATCTATTTTTACATTAAACACAACACCTTAGGTCAAATATTGTACAGAAGCATTGCAAGCATTTATACAAGGCAAATACGATCAACATCCACAGGGACATCTATGGAGAAATTTGCAGCATTTATACAAACCAGTAAAAAATCAAGAAATCAGCCAAATAGCTCGAAATTAGCGAGAGAGATAGGACAGGGATGTCAATTTCGCAGGGACCGTATCAATGAAAATCCGATAAATTGGAAATCTCTGATAGGAAACAATCTACCTGGAGTCACAAACCAAGATCTGTCCAGCATCAACCAATGGGACTCGAACCCCTGACCATTTTGTTTCAAATCATTATATATTATTTTTATCTTTTTACTAACTATTTTCTGATAATCTAAACAAAAAGCAGCCCCATTTTTGGGTTTTAAATTTATTCATATTTTGTATGCATATTCCACATACATAGCTTAAAAAAAATTAGACTATGAAACATTCTCTGACAGAAATTATTGTATCTAATATATAATTTGGAAAGAGACTTTGTATGTGTGTAACCTTCGTTCGTTGGGTCGTATTTTTTTTTCGATTCAAAGGATTCGAAGTCCTCGGGGGCAAAGGCGCCGAGGGCAAAGCCACCTTCGCACCGAGGGCAAAGCCCTAGGGGGTGGAGACCTAGGGTACGAAGCCTCCGAGGGCGAAGCCCTAAGGGGCACAGCCGTGGGGATGTAGGCGCCGGATTCTGGTATATACATACAAATAATTTCAAAAGATACTTACTATATATGTTTGTTTGTTCGTGAAAGTCAATTTTATAAAAAAAAAAACAAATGAGTATTCAAATAAATTTATATAAAATAAAACTATTCAAATAAATTTAATAAAATGTTTACTAATAGATTGGTCATGTTTAAGCGGTTTATATTACAAATACCGAGCGAAGCCGAGTAATACAGCTAGTAGTATTATATTACACAAACAATTTTTTGCCACGTGAATACTACTTTACTGCCGAAAACGAAAAAAGGTTAATTAATGCAAACAAAAACAATATATACACATATTCTTTTCAATATACTTAATTTATAAGAAAAAGCTTTTAAAAATAATATTTTATCATATTGGGTATAGCAGAACGATGCTTAATCGAATTATTCTTTTAATTAAACGTACATAACATACATGAGAGATAGAAAACGCAATACGTGGGTTAGAAATAAAACAAAGGAGGTTGATGTAATTATGAGAGTTAAGAAATTGAAATGGGCAGGTCACGTGTCAGATAGATAGACGAAAGAAGTGATCGAATGGTACCTGAGAGAATGTAAAAGGGTGCAAGGAAGGCCAAAAGGGAGATGGGTGGATGATATCAGAAAAATGTGTCGGATGAGACGGATGAGAATTCCTCAAAACAGAGACGAATAGAAGTTTCACGCAGCAGTGGAAGCCGAATGTTGACTGGTTGCAGACTGTAGGTTGACACAATTTGTCCAGAACCGGGATCTTGAAATCAGCCAAGCTCCTCTAAAGTTTGTCGACAATATTTGGGATCGTCATCGAACGCTGTAAACAAATAAGGAGACGATTAAACCATGAGTTTCACAACAGCCTAGAGCATTTCGAAGACCGACCCACCCACACGGTTCGGCAGCTCACCGTGGCGTTTCAAAAGAGAAGCAAGCCCACACACTCGCAAACTCAAATTTGACGATGTACCTACCAGAGGTTGTTTTCCTCGCACAATTAATTCGTCATCGCGTTCTCCGGTCGCTTCTTGTCCGGGTATCTCCGGATCTTCAGTGTGCTCACAGGAAACGGTGAATTCGCCCGTAGCGATCGGTGCACTTAACCGGAATGCGCTTGCGAAAAAAGTAGAGTCGGTGCCGGTCTTAAAAACGAGTGCTTTTCATCATTTTTCGAGTCCACGAACTACTTTCTCTCCGAATCCCAAAAATAAGTACCTGCATCTCCTGGCGAGCCTCGTCCGGTAAACTTGACCTTAAAGTCTCGTGTGTCCATTATTGAATTTCAATACGTAGCACTCGATTATTTTTGACCAGTCATTGGAATCTGAGTTGATCTACAATTGGACCAGCATATTTCATTCAGATTCATCTGGAACTGTGAAAAAATGATCTTTATGATTTAATTGTTATATATTTTAATTTGTATGATTACTTTTTGCTTATATTAGTATTGAAAACTATCTGCAGAGTTTTACTCACCATACATAATGTAATGATCAACATAATGTAATTGCAAAAATGTAATGAAGTACACCATAATGCAATGATCCAACAAATAACCTCTGATCTTCTCTCAGCCCCCGTCTTTAAATTTGAATCATTTAATTAGATCAAACCTGCCTATTTATGATCAGAACAGCTTCACTCGACTTTTGTTACCTTAATTGTGGGACTAATCTTCTTATTTACTACTTTGTCTCTCCCCTCAAGTGAATGAACTCCTTATAATAATAATAGCTTTTATTCCAGACGATGAGGAGAATAGTGCAATCCCCAACGCCCATATAAATAATATATAGATTTTAAAATAAAAAAAGTATTGAAAAATAGTAAACAAAAAATAAATAAATAAATACATAAGTAAACATATAAATATTACTGATAATAAATAATAATAATAATAAATAATAATAATAATAAATAATAATAATAATAATACTCCTTAATAATGGATACTCCTTAACCTCTTCATCGCCATAAGCGCACCGGAGCGCGCTCCTTCGTATTTAAGGCTATGACTCGGAATTAATTTGGTTTCTTCCCAGTGACATCTAAAAATATCCTGTGATACTAATGAAATTGAAAAAAAATCAATATTTTTCGTTAGTTTGTGACACTTATAATAAAATAATCGAATCGGTTTCTACAAACGAGTGGCGATTAAGTGGTTAAGTAAACGTCAAAAATATGTTGTTAATCAGATAATCATAATACAATTATCTATTAAATAACCTATTGAACTAGAATTGGTTCCAATTTATCCAAAATTTGACAATCTCCCAGCATCGTGATGGTCTCATCTACATAGAGCAGTAATATGCAGTCATCTGTGAATTCAATTGAATCGACTTAATGATTAATATTGTGACCTATAGAGCGCTCCATAAGGTTTTGTCTCTTATTAGAATGTTCTGAACTCTTCTTCGGGCAGGAAAAGAGTCCTGATTGAGTCGGGATCTGATTTGACCAAAAATCGTCCAGAATATATTTTCAAGGAGATATCTATGTAGAAGCAATCTTTGTTCTTATTTTTTTCACTAATCCTGTTCACGAGCAGGAAAACTTAATACATAAACAGCTTTCTAAACTATTATATTAAAGATACTGCATGTCTACTACGAGAATATTCTCAGAACTTGTAAGAACTACATATTTTCCTGTAAGCTCAAAGTATCAGCAAACAAAACAAATACAAAGTTCTACTTATTATTTAAAACTAAATGCTTAAGCACGTCTCCGTATTACAATCGACTTTAAATTAGGTGCGTTTACCCCAGATACTTCAACGTAGCTTACGATTGAAAGATTTTTCGCATTGTTTTAGCGTACAGAACAATTACCCACACAGACAATGCGTGTGCAATTTTATCGCAAAATGAATAATAACTACTTGCCCCAAGGATCGCGTTTAGCGTTTATGGATATTTATTTATTGTCTTTCAATTGGTCGTTTGGTTGACACAATCTTTGCAGGAAACAAAACAGTTGAACGTCGTTCTCATACCTCATAGAACACCATAGATATAATCAATACGTACTTAAGTGAATAATTTTAACTTTAACATGAGTGAATGCTAATAGTGATATACATAGAAGTGTTGTGATCATGGGGGCTGCTGCTGGACCTCGTCTTCTGAGGATGGCCCCTTTGAGGCATAGTTTTGCAGCACCTTCTCCTGCCAAAGTGCCACCTCCAGACACCTGGGGTTACACCAGTGATGCTGATTGCCGTGCCAAAAAAGGTAATTATAGTCAAAATTCATACTTAATTCAAAATCTTGAAGCTTGGAATCATAGGATTGCAATATTTCAGCATCAGAATATTTCATGCCAACAGAATGATACTGATTTGATCTCAAATGAGATCAAAACCTAATAGATTATAATTTACAACAAATAGATAGTTTTGTTCAACATTTAAATCCATAGAAAATATGCACTGCAAAAGCTCTCTTTTATTAATAAAACAATCCATATATACGTATATTAATTATCTTAGCAGAAACCATTTTAGTTCAGTTTCTTATAATTAAAACAGAAAGTACTTTCAAACAAATTTCAAAATTTAATTATGAAAGTAAATGTATGTATATTCTCAATTCCAAAAATGATTCTGGATTATCTAAAATTTATATGAAAATTAATTTTGAATCACTTTTGGTTGATTTAAAGGGTTAGAAGCGTCATATTAAATTAATCATCGTGATACTCGTAAATAAAAGGAACTCGTGCCCTTTTTTTTGACCTGAAATAATAGGATGATTACATGGAAATATTATTTTTATTCGTGAAATTCATTCGCTGTCTTAAAATCTGTGGCAAAGTACTGATATTTTTAATGAAAATAATCTGTAAGTTTTATCTTCTATTTCACACATTTCCGTTACATTTACACAAAATACCGATTAACCTTTCGAATTAAACGTCAAATTAAGATTGTACGTAATAAGTATGAAAACTTGTGCTCGTTTGCATTTTGGTTCGGCTAACTGTTGATCTCGTCGATGACTTTTAAACTCGCGCCATGGGATGTGGGAATAAGGTAAATCATTATGGTCGTTATATTATTGTAATTAACGGCTCTTTTAATAATTTGATAGGTATAAAATTTAATTAGTAAGTTGATTGTAGGTACATATGTTCGTGTCTTGATTTCATACTAAAGTTTTATTATGGTCATATTAAAGTTATGCAGTTATTATTAACTAATAATAACAGTCAATTTTAATAATAATAAGCAATTAAATTTTCCCTCTATATTATATTATACATAAATATAATAGGTATTTGGTAAACATATTGAAACTCGTCAAAAGTATCTATTGCTTATCCATAATATAAAATTTTAGGTGCTTTAAATTTTTTGATAATGTAGAGTTAAATTATAACGCCAAAAAGCTTACTTAACTGTTTTGGATCTGCTAAATTTTTTCAAAATAAAAGGAATTTAAGAATTTTTTTATTTTTTCTAATACACTATCTCTAATTTCAATCAAATTTAACCAGGCGACAAAAGTATTTTCATGTAAAATTATATTTTTATTAAATGGTATCGAATCAACTGAAACTAAAAAAATCCAACCTTTTACTTATGATTTTCTTAAGTAATATTTTAAGAGATTTTTTTAAGATTGTATTCCAAGTATTATATACGAAGTTAAGTTGAAAATAGATGAAGCTTTATGATCGAGAAACGAGTGATTTGTATCCAGTATCTAGCCCTGATCACGTTTTCATGGTTTCTAACAAACATGTGTATTTATTTCTACTTGGGAAAGGTGACATAGCTAATGGACCCAATTTTTTTATATTTTCCTAAGATGGTGCTATCGGTTTATCTTTGACATATGAACCGTTATATTTGAAAGTGGCTGGAGAACAATTTTAAATTCCAAAAAAACTATTTCTGTTTGACTTAATTCACATATTGTTATCCATTATTTTAATTCCATATGTCCAGAATCTCGGAAAAACTGAATAAACGTATTACAAGCCACAAATATTTTTAAATATTGTTAAACATAAAAAGTTATATTTAATATTTTGTGAGATAGACTTATAAATTCAACAATGAAATCAGATAAATTGGAAAATCTGACAAATACCCAAGTCTGACCAGCTGCACTACAGATAATACTCGGAATAAATTATTTTCAATGAGGTTAACCCATGGGGTCGAAACCTGCAACCACCAAGCGATGCTGGTTGTGTGTATGCATATTAATTTAATACCTTGAGTTTTTAATACGTTTTGAATTAAAAAAATCGTCATAATCATAAATGAGGAAATACATCATTGATAAAAATATTAGTTATTTGATTTTGCCTGGACGATTAATCGATCTCAATAGTAAAAACTTTTAGTTTTGGGTCAAGGGCTACATTAAAAATGACAATTTATTTTCCAGTGCCTTTAATGTGTATACTATTCTAAGAATCAAAATGGGTACTCATTGCATTTACATATCGCAATTCGAATCGGAAATGAGATGTACATATATAGCTGTATCAATTTTCGAATGTTTTATTGACCCTTTTGTCTTTTGTTCACAGAAGAAGGCATATGGAGCCACAATATATCCCAAGGCTGGCGAAGACTACGCAGACGTTGTTCCCGTCTACGAGCTGGTACTTCGGTGCGTGAAGGTTCACCCCTCGACTCCACAGACCGTGACTCCCCAATACCAGCTGAGTCACGATCGAAATACTCCCTTCTGTCGGACAATGGGGACGAAGCCGAAAGCGAGGAACGAACCCAGGAGTGTTCAGGCAAACTGTCCCTTAGAAACCGAGTCAAAATACTCAAATCGTCCTCAGTACGAGCTGGGGGTTCGAGCGTCCAAGAACTACAACGCTCCTTGCGAGGAGGTCTGGGTCGTCTCCAAGCTGGCTTACGCAGAAGGAGAGCTCTATCTGTCCAAGACGTGTTCTGCACCCATGCAACATTCTACGTTCCTAGTCCCACTGGACCCACCTCCCTACCACCCAGAAGATCCCCACCCAGATCCGAAGAAGCAAGCATAGACTACAGAAGATCAGTCTGGGACGTTGGAAGAAGGACTCCTACAAGATCTGAAGACATATCACCACCACCTAGAGCACCCAGACTTCCAGACAGAGCTACTTCCGCCAGGAGAGGCAGCTCTCCAGACGTGTACCACCACAGAGAAAACCGCATACCCAACGCACGACCTACCAAACTAGCTAGAAGTCCTTCCCAGAAGATTTACAACGAGGACAAATACGAATACAGAATGAATGGACTGCACAGAGGGAATTCGACAGCTTCTAGGACTTCGACTTGCATCGATAGCGATATTCCAATCAAAACACCGCGCCCCTTCAGTGAATATAATAACAACGATAGTAGATCTAGTCATTACTTGTCGCGGTACCCTAATGATAGGAATAGTTATTGGGCTCCTACGGTTCCCGAATACCAGCCAGTTTATACGGAACGTTTGATTACCGGAAGTGGACCTCGTGGGTTACCTCCTAGGCCAGGGTCGAGACCTCCTGCTCCTGCTCCAACCCAAACCCAAGTCCAGACCCAGCAGAATCGTCGTCACGTAGAACAAAGACCGGAAGAACGTGACGGCTCGCTTCTTACCCAGGTACGTGTGTGTTTGTGACACTCCTCGTATTGAATCATATTACGTCGGTGATTTTTGTGTGAACTCGTACAAAGTCCAAAGTGACGTTTGCGGTCTTGATTTTGATTCACTGTTATTATTTTTAGGTGACTTTTACCAAATGCGCCGGTGGCAAGGGTCTTGGATTCAGCATAGTAGGAGGTCGGGATTCGCCGAAGGGAAATATGGGAATTTTCGTCAAAACCATATTCGAAAATGGACAAGCTGCAGAGTCAGGACAGCTGAAAGAAGGTGGGTGCATTTTTTGTTATCACTAAATAAAATATTAATCTATTTGTTGTGCGATATTGTATTGAGTACACACATATATTAGAAAATTTTATATGTACTAATTTTTTTTAGTTCAAATAGCTTAAAACTATACAGCTGAACTTTAGCTCGTTGATTTGTTTTGGGTGCGGCACAATAAACTGATGAAATGCATTTCGGATTGTTTTTGGCTTGGTACAAATAATAAAACAGCTTTTGAATGTAATATTTTCTTACGAGGCAATCATTTTGTTCATATTCAAGGTCATTTAAGTCATCATTGTTGTATTTCTACCATCGTAAATATGTACATACATAAACATTGAAACAACTAAAATGGTAGGAAAACCCAATTCAGCGTTCAACCTTCAAATTTAATCATAAAATCCGTATTATTTTTTTATAATATAATAAATACCTACATATTTACCTTTTAATAGATGTTTGAAACCAAAATTGAATATAATAAGTATTTGTATTTGTATCACAAACAAAGATATTAATTTGAATCAAATTAATGCACAAATCACTGCTAAATATCAAAATCGAATTGTTTTCTTTGTTTTTACAAAAATTTCAAATTATTGTTTCTATTTAATAAATTTAATTTATTTGACTGTTTATTTTTTTGAAATTCATCAAATCAAATTGCATTGTTTATGAACAAATGCTATTTGAAGTTCATCAGCTTATTGTGCCGCATTCCCCGCCTCGCTTAGAAAGTGCAATACGCTAAATCGTGAAATGTTATCTAAACAATTACACATAAATTAAATTTTAAATTGAAAGCTTCATACAATATTTATACAACAAATTCAATTGAATTCTTGCGGTTTTTTATAGCAATTTGCGGTTAACATTATATTAGTACAAATCTAACATATATGTATAGTCATTCATCATAGCGGTTGACGTATCAACAAATACCGCAGTGAATATACATATGTATACTGGCGCCAGGCGTTCCCCAGTAGACTTTGAAACTAGTTTTTATAACTCGATATCAAGCAGGAGATTTCCGCATCGATTGACATAAATGTTTAAAATCAAAGTATCAATTTCGACATACCGATCGAGTGAAAGAACACGATATATAAATCTCTATGCTACATACAACATAGACGTAATTTTCTATGAATCTTACAAATAATTATTTTATTTCATTTTAATGTTTATACAAACACTTCAGTTCTGGAACGAGGCCTTCGAACATCCGTTCGAGTGAAAGGTTAAAACGTTCATTAGTAGCGAACGTGTGACAATTTGTATTGCACAAAGGTGTATAAATGCACCTCTAAAGTGCAACCAACCTGAATACTTGATTTGTAAACGATTCTACAATGATAATATCACGCTTCGTAATCCTAACCTTAGTCTCTTTATTGTAAAATACAATGGACATATTCGATATATCTTATCTATATATGTACATATAAACCCTAAGCACTTGTTCAAGTATTAAGTAGTATCAATGAGTTCCTGCTCTGTCCTATCGGAAGTAAGCAAGCAAGGGTTATACATACATACATACATACATGTATTGAGCTTTAATATCGAAAATTATGGTACACAGGTACTTGATTTAAAATCCGGTTTTGTCTCACGAAATAATGTCGGGTCAAAAGGAAGTGGGTTTCCTACTAAAAATTTCGTGAACTAATGTCTATTTTTATTATAGCCCGCGAGCATTAGCGTAAATCACACCGTAGAACGTCGTTGACTTTTATGTTTGTAATCGATTTCAGTCACGTACAAATTGAATTTATCGTATTTAAGGATGTTGGGGATTTGCCGGAAGAGATCGAGTGCTGGCTCAATTCGAAATCCGAAGATGAATGTGAACATAATTTTTTTCATAAAGATTTCCTTACAAATTTTCGCGATAAGTTACATTGAGCAGTATTTTTAAAACCATAAACATATATTTTAAGGCGTACATTCTGATATATTACAGCTTCAAAAGTACAAAAGAATTATTGTCTTTTTCTGTACATTAATACATACATCTGTACATTATTACCTACAGATCCAATGTACTTGGAATGCAAGAATGCTACTTAAATTAAATTATATGCAGATTAGCATGAAATTAGGTACATATGCATACAAACATAAAATAATTGAAAGAAATCAAATGAGACATCTTCTTGATGATAATATGATATGAATGTATCGATCAATAGGTTAAATCTCAACTAAAAATCAAAAATACACATCATCTAATTGAAATTCTGAAATGGAAGCAAAATTCTTGCTATTAACTGAGAAAATTATATCTAATATCAAAAATTTTTAATAAAATATCTCAGATTAGTAATGACCGCAATAAGAAGAGAACATAAAATAAGCCAACCATTTAAATGGTCAGTTTTTTCAAAAATAGATCAGTAACGTTAAGTTAAATTTTGTGATAATATTCTACAATATATGTATGGACATACATATGTATGTAGATATAAATGAACTGTCAACAAGCCGCTTATTATTTGAAGTATTTTTTGACAGATAATAATAAAGCAGTCAGTGATCGATAATATAATTTACTGAGAACAACCAACGAACTTACTGACCAAATAAATACAGGCCATAAAATAAATCTGAAAATAAAATAGGTTTTTTATGATTATGGTAACGATGGTGATGATAAAATATACATACGAAGATGATCATCTTCAAATTCGATCTGACACAGTTCTGTATTAGTTACACTGATATTTCAAATGACTAAGATAAAATAATTTACAAAAGTTTTTAATGAATGCAAGAAGAATAGATCGTGAACGGAATATATTCTGCATTAATACAATTGGGACACATGCTCATAGAAAAGCTACTAAAAACACGGCAAGGGTAGAAAAAAAGATTCGCAGAATGACCCAGAGGTAATTGAAACCGAATAACAAATAAATGCTTGAATTTCAGACTTGTCTTAACTGGAAAAACTTGATCAAGGTAGACAGACTTCTACAGAAGGTCAATACTTTTTACACATGTATTAGACATGCATGTAACGATTCCAAAAAAGAACAACATTAAAAAGAAAATGGAACATATACTTACATTATACTACATATAAGGGCATCTCTTTATACAATTGATTAATGTATCTGTTATGACACCGTTGCGTTCCGAATCGTTTGCAAGACGACACGTCTCTCCAAAATTGATACGTCTCACGATCGGCAGAGCGTAACATCTCACAAATCGTATGATACGCTTCTCTATCTGGAAAATAGTTATTTATGACTCGTAAAAATCAAATGTGGGAGCTGAATTGGGTCTGAGCTAAAAGTTTCAAACCTGCACGCGTAGCACAAGTCACCTTATAATTACGTAGGCGAAAGCCAATACACCTTCGATGATGAAAATCCGCGATGACGATCTGTTTTGCAAAGCGCCCATTTTAGAAAATTAGCATGCTAGCATTATAATCATTCGTCTGGACGCTTTCGAACGAGTTATGTGGTAACTGTAAAATGCTTTGATTTCTATTGGGTATGACAGCTGAAAGGTAGTCTAATTGCTCTTTAGTATGAAAATCTAACCGTTATATTGTAAATGTCGCTTTAGATCTGTAAGTGAGACGAAAATATAATACTTGCGGAAGAATAGTCTATTTAGATATGAAACGACTTGTCGCATGATTTGTTTGTCGTGAAGATCAATTTTAGGATCATATTAAAAATAATCATAATCATACTAAATATCATAATCATACTAAATCATAATCATACTAAATATCATAATCATACTAAATCATAATCATACTAAATTGTTTAATGATGATTTAAGCCCTTGAAAGACATACCACTTATGAGTTTGTCGATATAATAAGCCGCAAATTACTCAACTAATGAATCACTTAAGAACGAACTGAATGGATTTGCAAAAACTGTTGCTTCTTCTTAGAGTTAATGATGAAATTCTGAATGATAGAATTAAGTAAAGATGAAAATTACAAACGACAAAAATCAGTTGGTTAAAAAATAAGGAATTTTTTATGCAACTATCTGAATAATTGTCATAAAAAGTTGAAAATACTGTCAGCTGATTTAAATTATTATGTCAAACGATTATAACTTTGATTAAAATCATGTTTTGATAGAAAATTAAACAATGTTTTGATTGAATTGAAAAAGTTAAAATAAAATACACGTTTATCACGTATTTTTTTAATCATCTTCTGGTGATCAGAATAGCCTCTTAAATTTTTATTAAGTCTTTTTATTCATTCGTCTATCTATGATGGCTTTCATTTTATTTAAAAATTATTTAGTACCATTACAGAACCACTTAATACCGTCTATGTATTCAACTTATGCGAATTCACTAGTTTATCTTCACTTTATTCTTATTCCCTCTATTCAAATCTGTCATTTTAATCCTAAATACATGAACTCCCTCCATTAAGATATGCATATAATTTTATTTTATTTTATCTTTAATTTACACCAGGAAGGCCTGACAGGTAACTTTACATCTGACATAAATATTACTATTGTACAAAGCACATTTCATACAATTCAGCGTAATTCGAGATTGCTGAAATCTTTCGAGAAAATGGGTAATGTTCACAATTTGTTGGAACCGTTTCAATGAAAACCAGCTAAATTGGCAAACTCTGATAGGAAATGATCAACCTAGAGTCACAAAAGGAAACAATCAACCTGGCCAGCATAAACCAGTGGGATTTGAACCCGTGACCACTCTGTTCAAAGTATTATACGCTAAAACTAGTCTATTCTGCTGATTATAATTTAAGATGAAAGTATCTAATGACCAACGATCGGTGTTAGATGGATGCTTTTCGCACAAAAAATGGCTCAATATTGTCAATTTATTAGAAAAACTACGTTTTTTTTGCTCTCTTGCTTTGAACACTAATGGAGGAGTCTATAGTTATTTGAAAAGCATCCTTCGAACGCTGATCTTTGCTAATGACTGCCAAAACTATGCGATGCGCGTCTACGGGCCCCAGTTTGAGCATCGCTCAGGCATCTACACATTGTAAAAAGGATCCCATATCTTATTGTTATACAAAATAATGACTCACCATCGCATTAATCATGTCGTGACTATAATTTAGAGACATCATAGTATCACCTACGTATCCATAATTCGCACACACCTCACGTGGTTCGCACGCTTGGGCGTGTTTCCTGGTGAAGGTCGGTCAATCGTCGTGGTTCATGATTTAAAAAAAAAATCAATTCGAATGTCTTAATTTGATATGCACGCCCGACACTTTAACCATTGCGAACTTTGACCGCGGTTTCGAAAGTATTCAATTAAAACAAATATTTAACCGTTAAATCGATCACGCGTTTACAATAACGAATACGTTCTGGAATGTTTGGTTGGTTTTTTGTTTATAGGATTTTGGTCATGTGACAAATTTGAACGAAATTGTACGTTAAAATGACTCAACGTCGCATACGTTAACCGTCTGAATTAATAACGATCGTTTGGCTCTTTTTTATTCGAACACATGTGTGTATAAATAATAAAGCATCGTGATTCACTTTCAGGCGTATGCAAACTTTAACTTAAATATATTATACAAATAAATCCAGTACATACAGTTAATAATACTTCTGACATTTTTCAAGCTAATTTTGAAAAAGAATTCCCAGAAACCCTCGAAATGGAATGATGATAACATTACAAATAGTCCCATATCATTTGAATTCCGAGTTTTATGACCGTTCTTCAACATATGTACCTCAAATACTTATCACTGAATGGTTCAAATATATTTTGACTTCTATCAAACCAATACCATCAGATTCTTGCGATTTCAATTTGCTTTCATTATGAAGCACATTATTCTACTAATCGTTTTCAACCCAGTTTTTGTACCAATCCATCAATTATGTATAGCCGTTTTCCGTATATCTTCAGTACGAAATGGTTTAACTTTCAGAATCGTTCGAACTCGGTTTCGCTCTCTTTTAATTTTGATTTGTTTGCCTATCTACTTGATGAAGTCTTATCTAGCACCTGGACAGATTTTAAATTGATCGGTTTGACGTAAATTTTGCAAAATCCGGTTTTTTTTGATACGCCAGATGTCTGGCTTGCGATTCATACCTCCAACTTCCGTATAAATAAATCTATTAGTGAAGTAGCAACATGTATGAGAGATAACGAGAGCCTATAACGCAAATTTTATAAGATATAGTGTGAAAAAGATAAAGTTATAGGCGTTTAAATATTTAAAATCTGATAAAACGAGTGAGGGGCAGAAAGTCAAACAAACAAGGTTACTATGTAGCTGTTACCAATTGGTTAGCTGTCACTGTCTCCATACTTTTAGAATTTTTAAACATGACTATGACAGTTAAATTTCACTGTCGAATAAGCGGAAATCTCTATCGGTGGCCAAACCTCCCAAAATGGCGAAGTTTCAAAGCGATCAGAAAAGTTTAGGTTGAGACCACTTATTTTCGAACGAAGTGAAACTAATTAAAAACTTGTAAAATTAACCAGTGATATCTCAACTACATATCTATGGCTTGGTGTTCAGATATTGTATGTCCATTTTTAAATTTCTATCGAATTTTAATTTAGTATCGAATTTTAAGTTTGTAGATGCTGGATTAATTCCAGGTTTTTCATTTCAAGGTAATTTATGTATACCACATAACTTACCTTGAAACGATAAACCAGAATTATTCCAGAATCTAAAAACTTTAAATTCGATACAAATTCAAAAATAGACACACAATACCTGTGCACCAAGCCAACGTTTTAATATAACCCAGTTTGTGTGAATAAACAATACATAAAATAATAATGCATAAAATAATAACAATACATAATAACAATACATAAAATAATAATGCAAGGCATTCCTTATGCTATATTTTATTTGATATTTTTACTTTATCTGTTATTATTAAATGCTATTTTTTATGTTTATGTATGGATGTATTTATGTTTATGTTTAATTGTTATTTTTTTTTTTTTTTTTTTTTATATTTTTTGACCATTGTGGCGCTTTAGGAATTCCTGTTATGCCACAATGGTCTGTTTAGAATAAATAAATAAATAAATATGTATGTAGAAAGAGTACAAATAGTATACTAGGATAGTTACATACATACATATAATGAGATTTTTAAAAATAAAGATAAAGATATAAGTAAATAAAGTATTTTAAACAATATTCTTCTTATCATAAAAAAATAGTAGAATAGATTGTTTTGATTCCGTTTTGACCGGCACTGTATATATGTAAATCTTAAGTTGAATTGATTTACATACTTTCAATTAATAAATTCTGCGAAAAATATTGTTGAACCCTTTAATACAATCAAGTGGACTCAATTTTATCATTGCATTAGATCGATCGTTAAAATAAATATAATAAATAAGACTGACTTCGAGGAATTCGCGGTGACGCACTCAGTACTTCAAGTAAACATCATTAAGTTTTTTCCCAGCCTCTTGTTTATTTATCTCGACTGGTTTAAGTCACAGTTTATGTTTACATGAACTTAAAGAAGGTATCTGTATATCATATTTGCAAGACTTCAAACAAATCTGAAATACCGTCAAGATCAAATCATTCTATACCGGTAGAATCATCATTCGAAAAAAGTACGAAGATAGAATAATAGCACACATTCTCAGATTGCTAGATTTAGGTCGCAAATCTTCCATTGTATTCCAAAACATGGACATGGAAGCTCATCTGATTCGCCGAACGTTTATCTGCATGCCTCATTACTCCAGCACTTCTCGTTAGATGTTGACCTTCGTGTCTTCAATTTAACTGCTAGCTAGTGGGTCATGCCTTTATTTATTATTTCTGTTTTTATATAGATATGTATACAAAAAAAAAATGGAAATTGTTCTTTGATGAAGCCACGCCATGTGAGTGTGTCTGCGAGCAATTCATAGTGTTAAGAGACACCTTTAAAAAAAATAATAGACCGTTATTGTGCAAAGTCCTATTTATAAAAATTAACGTATGCTAAAAGACCGTTGAGGTTTTCATTTGATTGTTTGTGTCATCGCTTTCAGACGCTCGGTGATTCTAAATCGGTGGTTCGAAAATTAGATTATTTATATAATTCAATTATTTCGCTTATATAATAAAATAAACTGAAATATATGTAATATATGAATGTAAAAATAAGCATGTAAATCGGCATTCTTTTCAGTAAATGTAAACAGCTCTTATCAGTAAACATAGTGAAATATAAAACTGGCCCAATAAATGCATAGTAGCTCGAGAAAAAAATATGTATAAAAAAATTATATTATGAACTTATTTCGCTAATTTTGTCACTTAAGCACGTTTATAAAAATATATTTATCACATTTTTTATTATTTCAATATCTAAACGCACTAATCGAGCGGTAAACGATCTTAAATTGAGTTAAAGAAAAGATCGTATGCGTATGTAAAGAGAATAATGGAGAGCGCATCACTCCATCTCACTCGCTCACGTTTGCATACCGAAACTTACGAGCGATAATCGTCCCATCCCGTCTAGGATATTTCATATAGTAATATAAAATCTTTTACCGATCGAATCGGTAAGTTTAGATAAAATAAAAAATATTGAGATTGAAAACCAATTCTTGCAAACGTAGTTAAATATAGAACTGGTCCAATGAAGTCATAACTAGAGGTAGGACCGGAATCGTGCTTTTTCCAGGAAACAGACCTCAGAACTACAAAGCTAGAGTGCAAAAAAAAAGTTCATCATAAAAATGAACAATGAATGGCGCAAACTTGGTCCGTTCTTTAGTCATGAGAGCTCGAGAAAAAAATGTACAAAATACATATTTTTGACTTTTAAAATTCGCTAGATAATTAATTATAAGTATTCCAAAGCAATAAAAATTTACAATTAATAGAAAAAACGCCTGACTATTGATTTAAATACTCACTTTTGGCACAGCAATACTATATTTTGAGTTAAAGACTACAAAAGCCAAACATCTGTAAAAACTGTACATTTTTTTAATCGCTTATACCTCATAAACGAGAGAAAACCAACAAAATCATTGTCATATTCGAATTTAGTGGGCTAAATTTAGTATTAATTAATTTGATTAATCTCCGCTCCGTTATTTTTTTTATTGCTCAGTGTAATTCGCAATGAATGTGTCAACTTTCTATTTATGACTAGTGTTGTGCCCGTTGATTTCAACGGGTGGTTAGGGAACAGAATTGATACACGAATTAAAATAGAGTTATATGTTTTATATAAGTATAATGTAAGGTGATTTATAGGCGCGCGCGCACGTATTATTATTCGTAAAAAGTTAAGTGCGCACATTTCACGATCACCAATCCAACCCGTTCGAAATGATGAATGTGTGTACATATGTGTCACCCGTCGCTCGGCCTGACGTCACATGACGCTTCACCCCCCCCCCCCCCCCCCACTTCACCGCGTCTTCTCGACCACTTGACTCTGATTGGCTGTGTATCCACGGTCTGGCACATATCCACATACATACACACATCGTGTCCGTTTTTGTATATGTACATTATTATATACTAATCGAAAGTTTTCCTTCCAGGTGATGAAGTAGTAACTGTCAACGGGGTGACAGCAAGTGGTTTGACACATGCCCAAGCTGTCAGACTCTTCAGGGACGTTCGCAGAGGTCCTGTAAAGCTCCAAGTCAGGAGAAGAAACACCATCAATAGCTCTCACTCTGCATCTCCAGCTCCATCACCATCGAATACTCCAGGAGGATCTCCACCTCCAAGACCCTCAAAACCGCAACAGCTCAGATGAATTCAAAATTTTACTGAATAGTCCTCTTCTAACAATATCAAGGTCGAGTTTCTAACATACGATAATACAAAGATCAATAAAAAATATATCCGCGAATCCAAAAATAGATCATTCAATACTCACTTTAAAAATTAATGACTGTCAATTTTTTTTTTGTTCGAATGTCTATCTCATATAAAACGTGACCACATACATACATATATATGACTTCCGGTTTAGTATTTCAATTTTTATTTAATTCGGTTTTATATTAAAAAAAAATATTTTTATAATTAAATTAAAATAACCAAAAATATGCTTGTAGTTTTTAATGATTTTATTATATTATATGTGGCGTTGAAAGAATTGATTGGATGCATTTATAAATGAGTGATTTTTTTATCTAGTGATCATGAGATGTGAATAAATTTAACGTTTTTTTATATATATTATACATTGTTATAGAAATAATAATTTAAGATGTAATACTATCGGAGATCTTGCATTTCCTTTTGAAGCAGCATACTTTTCCGCGTATACTTTAATATTATTTATTTATTCCTGCGTAAGAATTTACGACAATGAATTTTATTCAAGCAGATATTTATCTTGAAACATCAAACATTTGTTTTACAAAATCTCAACGACAATAAAATGCCAAATAAATTTATCATATCCATATAATAAAAAAGCGCGTATGCATATTGAGGATTTTTATTACATTTTATATCAAATAAAATCAATTCTTTATTTATTTATTGTTATTTTTTTAAATAAGATAAAATCATGTTTTAAAAAATAAAATGTAAATAAAAATGACTCAATACTATTGCGATTTGCATATTGAATGAATAATATCGAAATCTCGATTTGACCGATTCAAAATTACACAATCGTATTGCTGTCGCTCGTTTTTGACCCTTTAAACGCTGCCTTCATGTAACTTAATATTATAATTCATTTTTATTCATTCGTCGAATTGATTAAATCGAGATTTCCTCTTAAGGCGAATCAACTGTTTTGTTAGAATTTTTTTTAATAATATAATAGATATTGTTATTATATAATACATATTTAATGAAACGTCATCGGCAACTAATCGAAATATGTATAAAACCTCGATTATACGAATGGTGCACTTCTCAAACTGTAAGACCCTTAAATATTCCGCCTATTATGAACATTGTATATGTAAAAATAATCATTTTATAATCAAAGTATTTCTCATATAATTTTTTCACCAGCAGCACATTTTTTTTAAACTAGAGTATTCTTGTAAATTTAAAATATAGTACCGACATATATGTATTGACAGTGGTGTATTTACGCACAGACAGAGGCCTTGAAAGGCCCTAAATTTTTTTAATTAAATTTTTGATAACTTATAGTTTTTCTATACCAATTCAATACGAATACGACATCATGAAAGTTGAATCATTTTCAAAAGACAAAAAAGCATTTGTTATTTTACTGAATGCAGCACATTGCCAAAAAGCTCGTGTTCGGACATTTCATCACATGACCACTTCATCGTTGTGGCTATTTATAACGGGGACAACTCATTTACAGATTTCATGCAAATATTTATTATCTACAATATTATTCTTTAATTTTTATGTTGACTGTTCAAATAAATATTCAAATATTTGGAGCAATTATTTATTTGATCATACGTACATACATCACTCTTTTTTAATAAAATTAATTGAAAACTTTCTAGTTTTCTTTTATCAACAAAACAATAAATTATATACATATTTCGTTTGAAATTTCTGATTGCTGAATAATTAAATAATATTCGCATTAAATCTGTCCACGAATTATCCCCAAGATAAAATAGTCGTGCAATGAAATGTCCTAGAGGCCGAAAAGCTCCATATTTGTAATTATTGGCCATAACTTATTTATAGCAGAACCATCAGGATCTATATCTTGAATTTCGTGTACAGATAACGTTTTACTTTTATTGTTTAATCAAAATATCGCAGACTATAATCAATGGGGGCGTTAACACGGACGTTTTTTATAATTAATGCGTGCACGTACGCATTTCCGAAAATTCATTAAGCATAGTTTTTGTCTTTGCAAACTACCGTTAAAAATCGTTGATTGTTCTAGTTAATTGAATCTAGTTTCCACCTTCTTGTAGTCTTTACCTAACAGATTTGTTAATATAAATTTGCCTTGTTTTGTTAACATATGAAAAATCCACAATTTTCGCCTCATATAATTTTAAACACATCCACGGTATGAAATTAATAAATAAATACATTACTAAACATAGCTGAAATCTTGGGATTAAAAAAGTTTGAGAAGCACTGATCTGATTTTCACGTCGTATCATCGAGGTTTTATTTTTAAATAACAATTTATTTATGCTTTCGGATGAAGCAATCTGGAAAATCTTATTATAGCATTGCATATTTTTTTTAATCAAAAGTTGACTTTTTAATAATTATGATTATTTACATATATAATATGATACAATATAATATATCAAATGTAAGGCGAGGACAGGACATAAATATTGGCAATCGTATATCAGATTCAAACACTTAGCATTTCCTTTTTAAAACACATCATTGCAAAACAACAACGCCACCATTCATTTAAGTGCGTTTTATGCAAATTTATTACACAATTTTACAATATAATATATTTTCCAGATGTTCTTCGTCTCTATCGGTCGGCTTGTGAACACGAAAATGTTAAATGGATCTTTTTAAAAGTGAAAAACTGTTGAAGAGCGATAAATCAGCTACGATTAATCATAGCAACCGATTAAGATAAATACAGCCTATTCTTTTCCAATTAATTAGATCATTTTCGAGTTCATAAGCGCTCGTAATTCTTTATTCACAACGCAACGATTTAAAACCAAAAAATTTCTAATCACAAACAGAATTATAATTAAGATACGTTTCAATTGAAGTACCCATTGTCATGTTAGATACTTCAATAGAAACGCACCATTATTTATATAATATTTATATTAATTAAATGCACATACGAGTACATTCTACCTACCACAATGTAATGTTTCATCGCTTATTAAATAAATATTTATTATTTACACGAACGCATTTATTTTTAAACACAAACATTCCTTTACCAAAACATAGAGAGTTGGAAAAACAATAGCATTATGTAGCGGAAACAATTAATAGATCAAGGCTTCACGTATGCATAATATTATAGGCAATTTAGATAATTGTCGATGGATTTGTAACATTTCTATTATATTTAGGCAAAAATTTGACCTTACTATAAAAACGATTTACTTAAAAAATGAACTCGTTTCAAGTTGTTCACTTTTATTACGTACATATGTACTGACTTGTGTATGCATGAAACTAAACAGGTTTTTAGCCTATATTTTATACAACAAATTTGATTAGGTCATCTTAAAATTGGTATTCATTACTAATCACATACTTTTTTTAATGGAAACTGCTTAAAAAAAACTTCTTCATTCAATCTGTAATGGACTTTGGGTTCTTCAAAAATAACTTAAAAATGTGCTTTGACTATAAAGAAACTTCAAACTGTTAAATTAGATGGAATTAATGGTATTTTGTGAATGAAAAGCAGACAATATCAAAAGTCAAATGAATCTACATGCTATCAAAGTTTAAATTAATATTTAGAATTAAGTTATTCAATACGTATGTATAATGTATAGCCGAAACGGGTCTACGTGACGAGCCAGAATGTTAAATTACAGAAAACACAAATATCGGAAGGCAAAGATCGAAAATTGAAAGATCTTAAGTCGAAAGATCAAAAAAATATGGTGCATGGTAAACGGTACATACTCACGTACATACTCAATTAATTTGCGCGAGCAGGATACAACAGGAACAAGAGGAACAGGCTTTTCCTCCCGTATTCTGCGCGCGCACATTAATACGGGAGGAAAAGCCTGTTCCTCTTGTTCCTGTTGTATCCTGCTCGTGCAAATTAAGTGAGTATGTACTGTTTACCATGCACCATTTTTTTTGATCTTTCAACTTAAGATCTTTCGATTTTCGATCTTTGCCTTCCGATATTTGCGTTTTCTGTAATTTAACATTCAGGCTCGTCACGGAGACCGAGCCGAAACACATCAGAAAATAAATCGATTTAAATTTATCCGATAATGATTTTTAATTAAATTAAATTTGATTGATTAAGAAGAGTTGCAGTTACAAGATCTCATCATTATTTTTCCCATTCTTTCAATGTGAGTATTTTATATCACACTTCATATTTTACATACGCCTTGTCGGTAATAAACGCACAGGTACATGCGCTACAATACGCATAGAAGTCTGTGATGTAATACGAAACGCGAAACAACAACAAAAACACCATCTTCTTCTTTAATTGCTTTACGCCACCGTTGAAAAATAGTTTGAGAAAATGCGAGATATACGAGACGCGATTGTTGCCATTATTGCGGCCATTGTTGTTTTAATTTGGACTGTTTTATGTTGGTGATTCGCGTAATGAGAAGCGCTGATTTACCTAGGCGTGTTGCATTGCACGATACTTCGTCACCGTTCAGAAGTTACACAATTGGAATTGTTTCTGAAACGTACTTCAAATGCAATACTCAGCCCTTATGTAAATATTCATATTATATTGGATACTATGTTGAATAATGTTTTTAATTTTTCTTCATATTCCAATAAGTACACCTCTACAGTATATATCTACATATATGTAGTACTCTTATCAATGATTTCGATAAAAATGTGGCATATAAATTAGGTTCACAATAAATTTTAGACCTATTATATATGTAGCTGCTGATTCAATCTATTTTACAAATTATTATTCTTGTTATTAAATTATTATTCATAGTGTTATTGATTATTGATATACCTGATGATAATAAGATAATACTATGAATAATAATTTAATAACAAGAATAATAATTTGTAAAATACATAGATTGAATCAGTAGCTATATAATAGTTCTAAAATGTATTTTGAACCTAATTTATATGTAGGATTATTATCGAAATCATTGATAAGAGTACTTCATATATGTAGATGGTTCGGTGATTATTGGTCACAAAGCGCTCGCCCAAGTCACTAAAATCTCTATAACGGAACATCTGACAGCCGAAAAGTCCTTCATACTAACGAGAACTCGAGTGCCAAATATTCCATATTCGTGATTTTCATGGCAAAAATTGTCTTTTGGGCGATCGCAATATAATCAGTATATACTATACAGCATAGTAAAAAAAGGGTACCATTTATCGGCCGAGCAAATAAAAATAATGCCCCTTTTTAAAATAGCTCAAACGACAGATTTGATTTTTGCCCGGCAAATCAAACGTCAAATGGGTTGCCAGTAACAAAAATAAAATTTGGCAAAAATAAATACCGACCCTAACAACCTCATATTAAAGTAATAGGGCCAACCCTAACTTAACCTAACCTAACCTAACCCTTAATAACTAAGCGTTGGTTGCTAAGATATTACGATTACCCAGTGAAAATGAAACTGGTTATGATTTCATTGAAACGTCAAATTTTATTTTTGTTACCGGTAGCTCGTTTGACGTTTGATTTGTTGGGTGAACGCTGATTCTGTCATGCGATCTATTTTTGAAATGTTAATTTGACATTTGTCGTGTAATTTATTTTACAGCCGTTCCAAAAATATTATCCCCAAAAAAAGCTCAAAACCTATTTACAATTCTTATAAATATATTCATAATACATTCTATATAGGTACATATGATTTGAAACTAAAGACTCTTTAAAGTCGATTTTGTAGCGCAAATTTTTTTTAGTTATTTATATAGTATTTATGTATATCTAAAGGGTATGGACATCTAATTGTAATCACCGAGACTCTTGAAATGTTTATTATATGGTTATTTTTAGTGATTCTGTCATAAAATCTCCCCTTTGGTTTGCTGGTAATATTTCTTGGAGTTTTGAATGATTAGTATTGGAATCATTATTGCATAGAGGTACAGCAGACAATTAATAATAACTGTCTGGAATTGATATATGTATTACATAGAATATAAGTCAGATTATAATTTAACTAATTGTATGATATACATACTTGTTTTAATGGACACATTCTAACCGTATGCATGTATAATATAAGCATTAATATCATCATCATTGTGCCGATTTTTATCATCGTTTGACGTAAATCTACGTATTTTTTAGTGTTTTGGCGAGAGCCACGTGTTGACTGAATTGCAATAACACTTATATATTTGAACATGGCAAGCTCTCTTAACTCTTAATAAAATTTATATTTCTATTATGTCAAATGAATGTATGGAAGTTTCATAAATGAAAATCTTTGTTAAACAACTATAGTATTTTATTTTCAGTAACAAATTAACGGGCAAATCCCCCCCATTTTCAAATAAGTAAAGCCATCTTAACATCGACTATTTAAATAAATATCAGAGTAGATGAGTTTGATGTGTAAAAAAATTTACTTTCTTCTTTCTAAGGGACTATGTTTTGGAGGCGCTAAATGTATCTAAATGTAAATGGAGACGTTGCGAAAAAGTCGATTTTTGAAAAACAATGGACAGGTGTCGCCATTGTATCCGGTGCGATAACCGAAACCGACATCCATTGTTGATTGCCAGACATAAAGAGCCGTCGGATAATCGTGTCCGAATCTCCGTTTAAGTGGCCTTTTTTCACTTCTTTGTCCGTCCCCTGTGCACTATTAGCATAAGCACAATGTGAGTGTACAATATACGTACATATATATGTATTACGATTTTCAACGATACGCTGCCGTATCATATTTCGGGATATTCGTGAGAAAAATCTCGCTTATCTCAAAATGCTCAGTACATGTCGACACAATTGCAAATAAAAGTATATTATCTTGTAGGTTCGTGTTACGTTGTAAAATAATATTTTGGTCGAACGCATTTTCCTGGTTTGCAATTTTCATGTGAGGAGATTTCAACGCGCGGTTCAATTCGAAACCCATGACTGTTACGTCGTAATATGATTTATGTATCGTGTGCTTATAAAAGGAACAATTAAATTTTATTGCCAAGAATTGAAACAATGCTTGAGTACATATGTCATATAGATGTTTTTTGTTAATAATTCAGATTATGATAATTAATCATTGTTGCCCGTGTATAAATCGTACGTACATAATGCGACATGAAAAACATCGTTTTATCATTGTTAGAGTACCGTTTTGATTTTATTACAGTGTAAAATCATTAGAAGTAGCAAATATTCATTATATTATTTATATCTGTAAGGTTAATTGATAGTCCTGTATTCTATACCATTACATATTACATTTCATGTTAATTTGACATCAATTTGATTCTAAATTCCGTATGAATTATTGCATAAAATTGGTCGTGAATTTTTGAGGAAAAAATTGTCAATTTCAAAGAAACTTTATTTAAGTCGTTAACTCTAAACTAACATCAATGAAATTATAATGACAGTCTTGAATAATAACAAGGGTATAAAAATAAACACAGCTACTGTAGAAAAGCATTACTAAAATGGTAAAGAAAAAGGTCAAGTTGTTTATTTTATTAATTTATTTATTATTTAAATCAATCGTGCAGACTCGTCTCAACACATTTCTCCAAAGCGACGAGTGTGGTGTAAAGATTAAGAATTATTTATTATTATTTATTATTATTAGACTTATTTATTATTATTTATTTATTATAATTATTATTATTATTTATTATTATTATTATTATTTATTATTATTATTATTTATTATTATTATTATTTATTATCAGTAATATTTATATATTTACTTATGTATTTATTTATTTATTTTTTGTTAACTATTTTTCAATACTTTTTTTTTATTATCTATATATTATTTATATGGGCGTTGGGGATTGCACTATTCTCCTCATCGTCTGGAATAAAAGCTATTATTATTATTATTATTATATACACAGGTATACACCCATATATAATATTTACATTAAATACAACATATATGATCAAACATTCTACAAACATCGATTAAACATTAAATATCGATCCACAGCCAGATCTAATCTAGATCTAAAGCAAATAAAAACATCGATTAAACACAAAAAATCGATCCACAAATAGATATATGAACGAATTTGCAGCATTTATACAAATCAGTGAAATTTGAGATGCTGAAAAGAACATTTTGCGATAAAATGGGTAAAGGTTGCCAATTTGTTTGAACCTTTTCAATGAAAATCAGATAAATTGGCAAACTCTGATAGGAAACGATCAACCTGGAGTCACATATCCAAGGCATTATATACTAACCACTAGTCTATGCTGCTAGTTGGTAAAGATTAATCTTCTAATTGTTAAAGATACAGTGAAAGATTAAGTTTGACTTATGTATATGGCAAAAAGAAAAGGAACGATGAAAATGTTGGATAGCAAGTGCTCGAATGGTATTTGAATTTGGGCTATAGAAGTAGACTAAAGTTGACTATAAGTATAAAGATAATTGAATCAATCATATACCATATACAGATGGACTATCTAAAGCACTTATAGATAATAAACAAATTGGAGAACATTGGAAAAGCCTTCGACGAGCAGTGGATGGCGAAATCTTACGCTGAAGATCATATATTTTTTTATTTTTTATTTATTTATATGAATGTATGTGAACTAAATACTCAGCTTCAACGATAAAATTCAAAAGATTTTCAATTAAATCACAAAATCGAGGCCGCACACGCGTCGATCATTAAATATGACTTTGCTCACTGTTTTCCATGTGACTGTTTGAATCGTACGATTACTTTTATCGAATGAAGTAACGCGCGTTTTCACTGTTTCAGTACACGGCCATTAGCGATTTGGCGCGATTATACTAATTGCAAAAAGTGAAAATCAGATTTTCCGAACACTCAAGAACACACAGACACACACACACACTCGACGACATTTTTTAAGTTATTTTAATTCATTTTTAATCGTGTGTGTGTGTTGCATATTGTGAAACGTACTGGGTATTGTGCGATCGTATTGTTCCGCAGTGGGAGCCCTTCTCTGTATGCGATGGCTAAAATTGATATAAAACACTTGTTTTTGAACACGTTTTAGCTGCTGTGGTATATTGACATCGCTCTGCATAAAAGATCCAACGCACTATATATATACATTGATCAGAAGTTTAATGAATTTTACATTAACATTAGATGAAGTTTTTCGACCTGGAAATTTTGACTTATTCGAACTCAGAATTGATCACTGATCACGTTTAGAATAAATGTGTGTCTATATCTATGTATTTTAGAGATAATTTGAACACCGTTAAGGTGCAGACACACAGAGTGGTACGTGACACATGTTTTTTACAAGCCTTTTATTAGCTTCACTCTGTTAGTTCTATGAAATCCGGCCCGTCAAAAATTTGTGATCTGATTTTGAACCACTTCCACTCTTTTAGATCACATTGATATTTTACCGATATACCCGTGATAGTTGACATTGAAGTAAACTAATAATTTTCGACTTGAAGCTAGAACATTATCCCAATAAACATTTTTCAATAGAAAAAACTCGATATAAAATAGTATTAACAGTGGGAAAAAATCCCAAAGGAAAATACGTACTTTTGACTTTTGATTTGAACTGGACGCCTACTTACAGAGATTTGAGTACTACAAATTGAAGATAAAATACCTCACTATCTAAATCCATAAATGCCTCTATGGACTAATTTATCAATTAATTAATTGTTAATTTCGTGTTCTCCAGCCTCTCGAAATATATATATAACGATTTATGTAATAAAAATGCAATGTTTGTAATTAATTGTCGAGGAGGGCGTATTGGGGTCTTTCTGTCAAGCCTTGCTGGTATATATCCAGATATATATTTAGCCAGAATCCAATAATTTTTCTAACTATATCTGTAGTGCTGCTGGTCAGACATGGATATTTATGACTCTAGGTCGATCGTTTCCTATCAGACTTTGCCAATTTCTCTGATTTCATTGTTGAAACGGTTCCCGATTTTTCTATATCTTAGTGTTGTTCGGTCGATGTCTCAAAATCTGTTGATTTCCCGTTCAAAATGAATATTGGAATCTATAGTCGGGTATTTTATCTTTCATTTGTAGTACTTTTCATCTTTTAAATCTCTCTAAGTAGTCGTCCAGTTTAAATATAAAGTCAAAAGTACGTATTTTCACATGGGATTTTTTCCCACTGTTAATGCTATTTTATATTGAGTATTTTCTATTGAAACATGTTTATTGGGATAGTGTTTTGGCTACACTATTTTTTGTTTTCGTTTAAAATGGTTAATTGGAAGTGTGCCAAATTTTAAATCGGTAAAATTGCGAGCTAAAAACTCTAGAACTATTATTTACTCGTATTTACACGAATCTGAATTGAATTAATAGAGATAATATATTAAATTGTCTTTATATGGGAGTTAAATAAAATTCCACTTAGAAAAATCATATTTCGACTATTCTTGTGGATTAATAACAAAAATTCGTTTATATTATCGAGGTAAGCCAGTTATCAATAGAATTTTTGTTAGAAATTGACATATTTTGAGGCATCGACCGAACAGCACCAATATATAGAAAAATCGCGCGATTTAAAACACACATATATCTCTGAATCTCGAGCCAATCAACATTTTTTTATTACCAGATTCGTATTCACTGGCCATATATCTATAATAAAAGTCATATCTCGTCTCTGAACCAAAAAAAAAATCGTCATTTGTCGAACAGTGTAGTTTGTACATGAACAAATTATGTACATATGTAGTTCGTTTTTCAACTTGCCCCTTTGTGTACACTATAACTGGCCAGATTGGTTAGTGTATCAACAAACTAGTATGTTCATAAACGAACGAAATATGTATACACTTGTCTTATATGTATTCTCGAAGATGGCTGTCACTAAAATGTGTTCTATGATTATTTTGCCCGAACCTATCAACGAGGAAGAACCACTGTGCTTCTCAGCCATCTATCTTCATACATACATCTCGTTACTTAATCACTGTTGTAGTACACAGTTGCTTCAATTACGACTCGAATGCACTCAATTAGCATTCGTGGGCGAGTGCATCACGTCGAATGCAACTCGAGACTGCTTTTATGGAGGGAAAAAATGGAAATTAATTGACTCTATCCTGTCGCGTGCAAAGTTGGTCGTATGCGATGTTCGCACCTGTCATTTTTGCGGCTAATTAAATCAACCCCTGCTTCACTTCACCGTCTCATTTGGTATGCAATAAAACAGCACGAACTATCACAGCGCAGTTTTTCAATTTGATTCGGCCGTGAAGTTATATGTAATTTCAATATTTTCAAGATTAGACTGCAGACGTGTCGAATCGACTATATTACTGTGATTATTCTTTGAATTATAAAGACACATTTTAAGGTATATGATTTTGTAACGTTTCATTGTTCATTCCTCGGTTTTTGGAACGGTACATTTTCACACATTTATAATGCAAGTAATGAATGTCTTAGATAGATGAACATATAAAGCAACTACATAAGTAAACAGGTAGGATTTAAGGTTCATTTAAACTAGTAGAGCACAAACAAACAACTACACGTAAACAGCATACCGAAAAATATTCTATAGTACATTCTATATGAAAAATTCATATATTCCGTAATACAATAGCAATAACCGACACGATATATTCATGTTATACAGCAGTAAATGTCACCGAAACCAATCAAGCCGAACCCGTTGTATTTGGCCACAGTGGAAATATTCACGCACGAAGTGACGTCATAGTGGCGAATGCACACGTACCAATGAAAGTGCGCATGTGCATTTGAGTATTTTCGGATACGTCATATTGTAACAATATTGACGACGCAAGCAATATTACGACGTATCGTCACGCTCTGTAACGTATAAGTAAGTCGATTTTGCCTTGCACTCGGCCAAAATTTGTCTGAACGTGCAATTCTGTATAGTATGCAAATAAGTACATAGATTTTTCCGTGCACTGCTGTGCCGGGCTGTTACCTTGCTGTGCTGGATATAATGAATATACCTTAAAGATTCATTTATATAATACAGCAGCAGACCGAAAAATATTATTTATTAGATTATATATGGATATATTCATATGTTCCGTAATATGAACGTGGCGTATCCGTAACAGCAGTAACCGACACGATATATTCATATTACACAACAGTACATATCACCGAAAAGTATCTAGCCAAACCCGTTGTATTTGGCCACTGTGGAAATATTCACGCGCGACGTGACGTCATAGTGGCGAGTGCACGCGTACTAACGAAAGTGCACATGCTCATATGAATATTTTCGGAAACGTCATATTGAGACAATATTAACTCGACGATCTTACGCAAGCAGTATTGTCGCGCTCTGTTATTTATATGTATGTAAGCCGATTTTACCGACTTCACTCGGCTAAAGCTTGTTTGAACGTGCACTGCTGTATAGTATTGTAACGTGGAAACATAAGAGATAGCATCCACTGTCATCCAAATGAATTCTTAGGTGAACAATAGAGACACCGGATTAAGCTCATTAAGTTCTCACATAATAATAGACTTCACATAAATGGATCGGGGAAGCTGTAGTGTGCAACTTGTCCTTTATAAGGGGGTTCACACGGTAGATCAGATTATTCTGGAGTGAGCGGTGGATCCGTGTGGACCTCTTGAATCGTTGAATAAATGATGTGAAGCGTCTTTGGCCATTCATTTGGATCTTGAACCCACCCCTACGCAATAGTATGAATAGAAGTTATCTTTTCCGTGCCGAGCTGTTGACGCTCAGTGCTGGATAATATAAACGGACCCATAGAGGTAGTCTAGACAGATTGAATATTAAAAATAAATTTGTATAAGTAATCGTTTATAATTTAAAAACATTTTAATAACAAGGTTGCATCAAAAATTTAATTAAATTGTCAATGTCTCGTTAGCTTTTTTTCACACACTCTCAATTCGTCACATATTACAATACGACTCGCGTAACGATATACTTAATGGCATTATAATGGCAAAAACACGCCGTAATGATACAATTAATTACACACAGAGACGAAAAAAACCCATTATTAAACTCATATTAGATAAAGTGTGCGATTTTTTGCAACCATTGATTATTGAATTACTGCGCTTTTAAGCTAACGCGAAATTAACGATTTCAATTAGCTTAACGCCGTTAAATAGTCGCACAGGTAAGTTGGTTACTGTGCTAATGCTAAATTTATTGAAAACTAGCTATTTATTAAATTACGATAAACCTTGAATGCAAGCATATTTCAAATGAAAGCGTCACGCTTTTTTAAACCGGATATAACGGATAAGATGTAGACGCCAACTTGATACTGACCCGTAGATATGTAAGTCTTTCGTAGGGTTTCTACGATTATGTGGTAGCTAGAAACACCATGACAGACCCTACAGAAGATAAAGTGTCTGGGAACCTTGAAAACATATTGAAAAAATACCTATTATATAGATATTTTTTCATTATGTACATATTATACATAAGCGCTAGGCTAGGAGGAAAAATGCGAATTTTGGATTTCCATCAATAAGCCTGTGGAAATAATAATGGAAAACTTGCGTCGTATCAAAGAGACCTTAAATTAAATAATGTTCTGTGCCAACCAATCAATTTGTTTCGACAAAATTGTCACAAAAGCCGTTTTTTATATATATCTTTTTTTCCCGAATAGTTTCGATTTATTTATTATTTTCAAATTAAAAACGCACTTAATAGTCGCCAAATACAGTTTAATTGGGTTAATTATGATTTGTTTTGATTGATTACGAGAATTCAAAGTCGCCGTTTCGCCAGAAACCCGCATATAAAGCGCTACACCCTTACACGGGCATTTGTATGACGGCAGCAGTCTTTTTAAAAAATCGTAATTTTTTAATGTTTTCGTGATTATTTTGAAAATAAAAGTCGTTAGGAGCTTTCTTGAGTGCCTTACCTTTATTTTAAATATAAAAAATGCCAAGAAAACTTACGAATATTAAAAAATATAGGCAGGTCAAAATGTCATATTACGAAATATGCTATTTCTTTAAATTCGTTTTGTATTTTTGATTTTTAAACGCTTTTTATTATTACTAAATTATGTTCACAATGCATCTTATATCTATTTTAATAGCTACAGATCTACTGATCATTTTCTATTTTACATTTTTATTTTATTTGTGTTAGTAATTCAAGTATTATATTATTCTAATGTTAATTTACAGCGTAATAGGATAAAAAGCTCAAAAACCTATTTACAACTCAAAATTCATTTTGTATGTTTTTTTACGTAAAATAAATAAATTTTAGCTGATAATTAATTCAATATGAATTTTTTAAAATGTCTATAAGGCTAAAATTGAAAGAAAAGCGTAATTGAAATACAACGATTTGTACAACTGTGAACCAAAGTCTTATCTATTGGAAGAAAAGTTTCTAGTTGCTAATAAGCAGGTACGACAGGAAAACTGTCCGACTTATTTGCCAATATAATATTTGCAAACAAGTCAATGTCCACCCTAACAATGATTTATATAATATTATAAATCTTTCTTTAATGATTACTTAATAAAAATCGACTGCTCGATCCAAATTCAGGACTTTCTGCGCTACAATTATACAACGCATATGTTTTTGGTATCGATAATATAACATAAGATGTAAGCGAGTCGTAAATTTAATCCCACGTATTTTTATAATTCGTTTAACTTTCATAAATTCGATTTATATACAATGTAGAATGCTGTAAAGATGATCGATCAAGGTCATCGTTCAGGTAATGGAATGCGGTTGGATGTTTTCATTTGAAAAGTAGTACAACTTTTTACTACATTCGTTTTCATCTCGTCGAATACATATATCACTGAATATATTGGTATTTTCGGGTAATAATATGTACTGCCAATTCACTTTGCTTACAAGCCGCATTCGGGAATATGACCTTAAACCTGTCGAACGAATTGATTTCGATATTTCAAAATACGTACAATACTTTCACACGATTTTGGTTTCGTTCGTGTTCAAAGTCCCGACTTTGCGCAATGAAAATAAATGGTCTACATTGTGATGATAATTTAAAAAATCTCAAAGAATGGTTGACGTCAACTATAGAAAATGCATTTTGAATTCAAGTGTGTGTAGGTACAGTATTTGAATTTCTTATGGGAAAAAAATATCTCAAAATTACGGGAGAACGCTTAAGCACAATGAAATTATACGTTACCGTATGTTGTCGATTGATCGCATTTGCGATTGTGTCATTTTTTCCGTTTATCTTTGACTATTGTTTTTAAACGGTCGTAATTATCGTCAGTATTCAAAATTACAAAGCGAAAGTCGACAAGTTCACTGCCTTGACTTGACAAAGGGTCAACTCGACCGGTAATGCTTCCAAAGCGCTGTATCGGCAAGTTTCAACCTTTTATACGATTTGATCTGTGGGTCTTACAAAAAGCAAAATCATATTATATTAATAATTATTTTACGCTATCTTGATTTATTACTTATTAAAATAATATAAATAATTTTTACAGATAATTTATTTTATCAATTTACCTTTACTTGTGACCATTGACTTCAATTCAACGATCTTCAAGCCATTATGATTCAGATTACGACTCCGATCCCAATTACAGCTCGCACGGTGATTATAACTTCAAATACTTACAACTTCACACCTGACTTCACTCGTAGCTACAACTATGACTTGACTTCACTGCGACTACGACTCCAACTCATCTCCTACTATATACAGGTATTATCGCAATTCCACTCCTCTTGCGATTTCAACTCATTCGTCAGATATTTAGCTTTTCCTATCGGCCTATTTATGTCCTTTTGTACTTGTCTCTATACTGGTTAATTATGGACGAAAGACAAGCAGGAAACAATGAAGAGGATAAAGGCTTCGGGCTAGCGAAGGGTTGCAGCGTATCGCAGATGTTTGTATGAAGACTTGCCTTCATAACTTTGAGGCCATTCTTAGGATGAGAGCGGCCTCCCTACGTCGTCGTGTATTTGCATCGTCAAATTGTTTGCTTGCTGCCGCGTCTTCTCTTTTCCACTCTTCTCTGTATGGATGGATCTTCGGTGGATGGAGATACACCATCGACCGTCATAAATTGACTTTCTTGTTATAATTATTTATTATTTATCATACTTATTTATTTTTTAATATCAATTATTATTATTTATCATTATTCTTCTTCTTTTTCTCAATGCCCTGTTCACATCCGGACATTAGCGATCACCTCGTCGATTATTTGAAGATATTCGCATCAGATTCGGAACAGATCTTCGGCGCTCATATCGGTCCACATGCGCATGTTTCGAAACCAAGACAACTCTTTCCTGCCAATCCATTTTTTACCTTCTATTTTCCCCCATGGTTATTAATCGGAGAAATTCATATTTTGGACCTCGTATCATGTGTCCGAGGTACTCCATCTTTCTCCGCTTGATGACAGAAACAAGTTCCCTGCCTCTCCCCAACATGCCGAGGACAGCTTCATTTGATATTTTTTTTGGTCCACGGGATCTTCAGCATACGCCTGTAGACCCACATCTTAAAAGCTTCGATGCGGCTGATCATCCTGGTCTTCAGAGTCCTCGTTCCACATCCGTGCAGTAGCACTGTCCAGACGTATGTAGCTCTTCGCGAATCTCAACCGCGTACGAAGATTGAGATGCTTGTTTGTAAGCGCCGCCTTCATTTCGATAAATGCTGTTCTACCATTGATGTATAATACACTAGATCCACCCTCACGTCTTATACTGGTCTCCCTTTTAGCGCATGCAAAATACATGGCGCATGCACAGTTTCTCTTAGTAGGTAGGTAGGTACCGCTGCGTCGTGGGGAAAAAAACCATTTTTTTCCCAACTTCCCCGCTAATTAAACCCCCCGCACCCCTCAGTTAGTGAAGACAGGATCTCCGACCAAAATCACACGTCAGGGCCCATCTATGTGTATTATACATCAATGTGTTCTACCCATCTCAATGCGAATTCTTAGATCTTCATCTGGGTCCATTTTTTCATTCAGCCAGGTACCCAGGTACTTGAATCTTTTTACTCTTTCTAACACCTCTCCATCCAACGTTAGATCACCGGTGTCTGTTTGCATTCTATCTACTTATTATCATTATTATTTAGTATTTATTATTATTATTTAATACTATCTATTGCTACACAAAGACCAATGCACTTAAATAAGTATGGAACGCTGTATGATCGGCATAACGAGGAAAGGCAGGAAGTGAAACACGTGGGTGAGAAATATGACCAGTATGAATGCAAAAGATCGCCGGGAAGATGGGTAGACGGAATTAGGAAAATGTGTGAGAGTTGCGCAAAACAGACACGAGTGGAAGCGTTTTGGAGAGGCCTTCATCCAGCAGTGGATGACGAATGGCTGCAGATAATGATATATATATACATATATATATATATATATATATATATATATATATATATATATATATATATATGTAGAATTGATTTTTAAACGAGCCGAGATAGAGTGTGTGTGGTATGCCTGGGAAAGACCGGATGCGTGTTGTTATGGTCACTTGTTGGAGGACAAGCCCGAAGAGCGTGTACAATAAATAGTTCTGACTTAATCTGCGCGTTTCACTTGGAATCCTTCACATCTGGATCCTATATTTGGGGGCTTTGTCCGGGATGCCTGAAGACATTTCGAGTGACAGCCAGGAGCGGTCAGACGACGACGCGGAGTTTTGACAGTTGAGGTTAGGACGCGCGCGCGATGACGAGATCGCGTACGAGCTTAAAGGCGAAGCCCGTGACGTCGGTGACGTCACGTCAGCGAACACGCCACACGACGATGATGATATCCACGACGAGGGAGATACCACAGTTCAATTTCCGAGATCTGGAGGTTGGTTTCGGTCTGCCGAAATATAACGGCAGAAATAGCCCTATTGCAGTGTGGATTGAGCGCCTCGAAGAAAACGCGCAAATCCTCGGCTGGACGGAGACACAACAGTTGGTGTATGGGCGGATGCTGTGTGAAGGAACTGCCAAGGACTTCTTGGACTCGGAAACGGGCATAATCACGTGGGCGATACTTAAAGAACGATTGACCAGAGAGTTTGGCCATCAGTTGAATAGTGCGGACGTGCACAGAGAACTGAGGTTAGAGAAAAAGGGAAAAGCGGAAGACAGTTTAAGCTATATTTACAGGATGAAGGGGATTGCAGCCAAGTGTAGTTTTATTGAGGAAGAGGCGATTATCGCGTACATAATTGGTGGACTTGGGTTTGATAAGTACGAAAAATTGATTCTGAGCGGGGCTGGATCTATTAAGGAGCTGAAGACGCGAATTACGCAGTGCGAGAAAATTAGAGAGGACGACGAACCCAGGGTGACGGGGCCCGTAAGAAACCGTGAAAACCGAGAAAGAGAGAGACCACAATGTTACAATTGCGGAGGACGTGGACACTTAGCAGCCGACTGTAGGTTTAAGACGAGAGGAACTCGTTGTTTCAATTGTAACGAGTTTGGGCACATATCAGCTCAATGTAACAGCACCAAAACAAAGACTGTCTTGACAATACAAGAAGAAATAAGAAAAGAAGTCAGTATTCCAACACAAGAGGACGATGCGAACATGGCAGATGGAGATGTAAACATGGCCAATGTAAGTGTGAACAGTGATGGTTTGCACAGAAAAAGACCTTTGCAGCAACGGGCTTCACGAGAGATGTCTGCTCAAAGAGAACTCATTGTTTCCAATGATGAAGAGGACGATGCGAACATGGCTGATGGAGGTGTGAACCTGGCTGATGGAAGTATGGACGGTGATGGATTGCAAAGAAGAAGACTTTGGGACTACGGAGACATACCGTTTTCAAATACAGATGAACCACCCGATGATCAATTTGGAAAAGGATCTAAGGATTATAGTCATTTGAAGAATTCTGAAGATGAGAATAAAGAAAAGGAAAAACATAAAGACAAAGAGAAAGATATGGCTAAATCACAAGAAGGATTAAGGGACCCAGTCAAAATTTCAACACCAAAAGACACTGTATTCACTTTCAAGCTTGGTCGTAGTCGGATTGATGTTAATTCAATGGAAAAGAAAATGGAACCATGGATTGAGAAAAGACTTACTGGATGTATCAGTGAGCCAGAACCAATATGTGTTGACTTCATTTATGGTAAATTACTAGCAGAAAATCTGTGGGGTGACGGCAGATTCATCGGATGCTCAAGGAGAATCGCCACGGGCATTGGATAGTATTTAAGTTGTACCGATGGAAGTTAAGTGTGCGTTTGTGAATTAGAGAATAAGTGAAAGACCTGGAGGGTTTTTAGTTAAGCCTTACTTGTAATTTGATGATTGAAAAGTGTAATGTTTTATTGCTTATTCTAGTATTTTTTGGGAAGTGCTTGGTACATTGAATCATGTTTTAAAATGTGATTGTTTCCTATGTAAAGATTTAACCTGTCATTGTAAAGGTATTGATTTTAATGTTTTATTGCTAATTCTAGTAATGTTTTAAAATGTGATTGTTTCCGATGTAAAGATTTAACCTGTCATTGTAAAGGTATTGATTTTAATGTTTTATTGCTAATTCTAGTAATGTTTTAAAATGTGATTGTTTCTGGTGTAAAGATTTAACCTGTCATTGTAAAGGTTGTGATACCTTTCTGTTTTGTATTGCTTGTAATAATTTTACATAGTAATTGTGATACCTTTCTGTTTTGTATTGCTTGAAATAATTTAAAATTGTAATTGTGATGATTTATGTGTAACTTTAATTGTGATGATTTATGTGTAACTTTATTGAAGATTGAATTTTGTTGAAATGAAAAATTGATTTGTAGTGAAATGTGTAACGATTAATTTGTTATAATTGTAATTGTTATGTAAATTGTAAAATGATTGATGTATAAGTGTATTGAAATGTAGTTGTGATGATGATTGTAATTGTGATTTAAATTGTAATTGTGACAATTGAAAGCATGTTTAGAAGAATATAAGATGATTTTATGGAATGGAAGATTAAACATTGTTGAGGATGATAGAGGAAATGTTTTAAAAGAATGTAAGATGATACATTGTATAGAGTGGAAAATGAAATGTAAAAGAATGTGAGATGAAACATTGTTGAGGATGATAGAGGAAATGTTTTAAAAGAATGTAAGATGATACATTGTATAGAGTAGAAGATGAAATGTAAAAGAATGTGAGATGAAATGCTGTAAAAATATAAAAGACGAAGAATGTCATCCGAGGGCGAATGACAGTCAGGAATGACCGAATGTAGAATTGATTTTTAAACGAGCCGAGATAGAGTGTGTGTGGTATGCCTGGGAAAGACCGGATGCGTGTTGTTATGGTCACTTGTTGGAGAACAGGCCCGAAGACATGTACAATAAATACATAGTTCTGACTTAATCTGCGTTTCACTTGGAATCCTTCACATCCGGATCCTATATATATATATATATATATATATATATATATATATATATATATATATATATATATATATATATATATATATATATATATATATATATGTTTGACTTATTTAATATTAATGCAATACAAACTAGAGTGATTATTGCAAATTCGTTTATCGATGATTAATTTTATTGAAAATTTACGATTGTGATTATGAATTTTTATTTTGATGTATTTATTTTGTCTTTTTGTTTTTTGTTATATATTATATTATTTTTATTATTTCATAATTTTTATCATATTATTATTCTTATTATTTGGATATTTTTATTATACTGTTATTTCTATTTTTTTTCTTTTTGTTTTCTCTAACTATCTTACTCTATTATCATTTTTGTTTCTTATTTTAAATGTTTGACCTTTTCTTTTTTTTACCTATATGTTTCTTTTCGTTTCTTTTCGTTTGAGCTTTTCTTTTTTACCTAAATTATTAATGGTTTACTTAATATAATATGTTTTTTTACTATCAATCTATGTAACTTAATAAACTGTAAATTTTCCAAATAAATAAATATTATTAACATAGACGATGGGGATTGCACTATCCTATCGTCTGGAATAAAAAATATTATTATTATAACAAAACTTTTTAATCAATATCAATAGAGGTTTCCTATTACAAATATTATTGAAATAAAATGATAAATAAACCTTTCCTAATAAAATCTTATAATGAAATGAGACTGCACTCAATCATTCACCAATCCCTTTTTATTGCATCGAATCACCACAGGACAAACAACAACAACCATTTACGGTGCTGGGCAAAAACACACCTTATTAACACTCTACATGCGTGGACACTAAAAACGGTACTACATAGTAGCCGTTATACCACCATATCGGGGTTGTTCGTATCACCGTGGAATTCCCGGTCGTTCGACGGGGATGTGGCCGTTAAATAGTCGCCATTTTGGGCGATTAGATGCCTCTTCGTCAAACCGGAAGTAGATTTAATACGTACATATAATAAATTTGCCGGAAAGTGCACTGACCGCCACGCCACGACGAACACGTACATCTATCCTTTGCTCGAAAAGACCGACACTGTATTTTAATTACTTTGTGAATCATATATTTCTAGGTATAATCAAGAATCAGTCTCGAACAAACACTTGTCCCAATTAACAAAAATTCGATTCTATTTATATCGAGTTTACCGATATTGCATTAACTGTTTATTTTTATATGTGCAGTTGCTTTCTTGTATACTTTGCCAGGCGTATATTTTGAATTACAATAATATCGTGTGCTTCCACTCATAACTAAAATTATAGTAGTACATATGTGCGTTTGGAATGCAAGTGCATGATGCACTTCACGTGGTAAGCACGATTCGAGGGGAGACCCACAGAAAGACAGGTGTTCCAAAACAGGAACAGGAAGAAGCTAGAAACGTGCATGTGGTTAACAAATAGTGGGTTTTTACTTTATTTATAATGCGTACTTAGTTTTTGTAGATGAAAACATTGTTTTTGTAGGAAATTCCGACAAAAATGTATTAGTTTAATGTGCGTGTATTTCAAGGATAGCTTGAACATCTCTAAAGGCGCAGACACACTGAATCATACGGCTACGTAGACTCCAGCTGTGATGGGTGTATCTTCATACCATTTTTAATTCGTACGATCTCATTATTATAATTTATGAATTGATTAAAGATTGTGATTATTTTTTTCATATACGCCATAGTGCCAGCCTGGCACTGAATCATGGTTTCAGAAAACTGCACATGCTCGTGGTCTCCAGCTGGGAAGGGCGTTTCTTCAGGTCGTTTTTAATACGTACGATCTTATGATTTCGACAAGTTTCTCCTTAATATCTTCCAATATGAGAATCACAGCTATCGACCACCGTCAAACCCATATATATATATATATATATACATATATACATATATATATATATATACATATATACATATATACATATATACATATATATATATATATATATATATATATATATATATATATATATATATATATATATATATATATATATATATATATATATATATATATATATAATGATATAATATTATCGAAAATGCTCCAGGTGGTGAATTTTGGTTTGGACTGCCATATATCAGGCGCGCTAGGGTTTTTTTTACATGTGCAAAAGTATCTAAAGAAAAACACTCTGTTTGTCTGTGCCCTAATCTCAACCACTAGGTGTGTACATACGTATGTATGTTCCCAACGGGTCTACGTGACGATATGAGATATGTTTTTATTAAGATTTGTTTTTAAATTAATAACATAATAAATAAAATAAATACACGCGAACAAGGCGCACAGCCAATCAGAGTCGAGTGGTCCAGGTGGACTAAAACCTTTGACCAATTAGAGGAACGTATCGTCATTCTGACCAATGGGTGCATTTTAAGCATCCGCTATAGGGATGTGGCGTGCGATCGTGTTGAGGAGACGCGGGAAACCGAGGTAACGGGGAAGCGGGGGGGTGTGGAGACTCTGACATGTGCTCCTGATATTGAGCACCGAGCGACGGGTGACGTCGAGTCAGATGCGCTGCATGGGAGCGTTCACATCCATGATAACACACACACACGTTCATTCATCATTTTGAATGGCTGAACGGGTTGGATTTACGAGCGTGTAATGCGCGCACTCAACTTTTTTATATATTTATACGTGTGCACGCGCGCCTATAAATTACCTTACATTATATTTATATATAACATATAACTTTATGTTAATTGGTGTATCAATTCCTTTCCGAAGCCACCCGTTGAAATCAACGGGTACAATACCAGTTTAAAATATTAGTGGCCTGTAATACGTTTATTCTGCTTTTCCGATATTTTGGACATATCGGAAAAGCAGATATTGATAAAAAGTGAAACAGAAATATTATTTTTGGAACTCGAAATTGGATCTCAGCCACTTTTAAATGTAACTGCTCATATGTTGAACGAATTCCGAAAATGAGTGTTGGAAATGCACAAAAAAATGTCCAGGACGTTTATATTTTGGTTGTTCTACGGACATTTAAGAAGTTGTTCATTATTATAAATCAAATGTCAGGAAGTGGAAATTTACTCTTGTTGAACATCCAAAATGTACAAATTTCTGAATCGAGTAATGTTCATCACAAGTTAATTCATTACGAACCATTCATCAAAAGGACTATCCATCAGAAGATGAACAGTTCATGAACTAGTCGTCCTGTAATGAAAAATCCGCATACCATATTTCAACGACTATGTATGTATGTATGTATGTGCTTCAATTAGGAAATTTTGTTTTTTTATTCTCCTTATTTTATTTTAATAAACATATACCAGTGTCTTCACATGTTACCCCATTATATTATATGTTATATTATATTATACACTGTGGCCAGATATATTATATTATATTATATTCTCCATATACAGATAAAATCACGAGTTATAAAATTATGTTTTCGTGAATCTCCACTATCGACGACAATCGCGAATGAAAACAGCCGAGCGAATTAGTTACGGTCTGCGAAGCATTTTCGAAGAATGAAATTTTTCGAGAATTTCCGGACCCAACAGTCATAAATATGCATGATCGTTAAAATCTATCTGCCTTAAATGAGAATGTTTTCGAATTGTTTCATTATAACGTTGTCAGCCTGCGTGAAATTATTTTACTCGGAATTTGAAAAAAATAACGCGTTAAGATTTTCCAGTTAGATGAAAAAAATCCAACAGCGGCCAAGTTTCAGGTTAACCATTTTCAAGTTCAGTTTAAGTCGCGTTGAACTCTCTCACGTTTAGAGCTTAAACGCTCGTCGCTCGTTTAACCTTATCGTGCCCGATCTCGCTTTTTATCGGCATTCTTGATAACGCACAGCACGCATAATAATGAAGGGACAATGATTTAATGAGACGTATCCGATGAATTTTAATCATCGGTCTGTCTTAATCGCTATTTAATTTGCCTGTTTTGTTTCTTAATGTGCTTAAAAAGGTACGGTTGGAGAATCTGTGATGTTTGCGTGTAATATGGTGTGTCGTTTCAATGCACTTTTAACCCCTTTAACACAATATTGAATTCAAATTGGTTTAAAAAATTTCCTAGTATAAGATACTAGCTGTATTACACGGCTTCACTCGGTATTTGTAATATAAACCGCTTAAACATGACTAATCTAATAGTAAACATTTTATTAAATTTATTTGAATGTTTTTATTTTATATAAATTTATTTGAATACTCATTTGTTTTTTTTTTATTAAATTGACTGTCACGAACAAACAAACATATGTATATAGTAAGTCTCTTATAAAAAATTATATGTATACCAGAATCCGGCGCCTGCGCTCCCTAGGGGGCGAAGCCCTAGGGCTTCGCCCCCAGCGTTTGCGGCCCCTAGGGCTCCGCCCTCGGCGTCTGCGCCCCCGGGAACTTCGAATCCTTTAAATCGGAAAAAAGCGAATTATTTGTTCGATGACGTCTCGGATTTCTACAACCCAACGAACGAAGCATACATACATACAAAGTCTCTTTCCAAATTATATATTAGATACTTAATATAATACTATTTGTTTTGAAATTCGGTCAAAAATTTCAAAAAATTGTACTATGTATATTTATAATAGTAATAATTTACAAATATACGTAATAAAAAATACAACATTTTTTATTACGTATATTTGGTGTCATATTATTTTAAGGCAACAAATTAAATAGTCAGTATTTTAATCAATTTCCGTAAGTATATATGTAAATCAATTTTCAGCCAATATTTTGTTAGCAAAATAGTCAGTATTATATTTTTAAATGTCAGTATAAATAGCAAATGGACAGTATAAAAATCTGACGTACATCCGCCACAACAAATAACAATGCCTGTTGAATGGAATTGTCTATCAATATCGTATCAACCTTGTGGTTATATCAACCAAAAATTAGTACTGATCAATTGTCAAAATAAAACCTCACATTTAACATAAATACTGACCGTTTATGTTTAAATACTGACCATTTAATATAAATATTGACCTTTTATTATTTATACTGACAACTTATATACTGAACGATGTATACTGGTCGTTTAATATAAATACTGACCTTTCATATTTAAATACTCACAAAAATACTTACCTATAAAATACAAGCTTATTGTAATGTAGAGATTAGGTAATTGATGCTCCTGGAACACTGGTTTACCATCACCAATCACCTGATAGCGCCAAAAAGGCCTCGACGAATGAACAAGTTGTACACAACAGCCAATAAGATCTCGCCACCCATCGGCCAATGATCTCTCCGTGTTGAGTGTACACGCTGGGTATAAATATTAGGCGGTTTTGGTCCGTGCTTCATTCGGAGCTGGCGGCTGACGGATCAAGAGCAATAAGCCTCTACCACAACTGCTGTGTCTTTCACTCGGATCTCGGAAACCCCTCTACACATTCACAACGTTGACGTTTGGAGAAAATCATACAAGCGAAAGTAACGATTTTGTCTTTGTTTAATGATTTCAATGAGCTATCGGTTGTACTTTTATGTTATTATAATATACTAGTGTTGTGCCCGATGAAACATCATCGCATGTGTTATGGCATATAAGGCTATTAATTAAAAAAATATATAAAAATGTCTTTCCTGTGTTCGATCCACACACGGTCGTATTTTTCTCAACTACCTTTTAAATTAATTTAATTTAATATTTATATTTAATTGATTAATATGAAAAAAAGGTAAAACTACCTACCTACCTACATATGTATAAACAATAAAAAACACCAATAGAAAAATTAATTAATTAATTAAATATATTTTCAATAGATGCCGCTAAATGCTCAGAGACTTATTTCCCTAGAGGAAACATTGGTAGCAAACAGTATATATAGAAGTTTTTATTTTCGTAATTACATTCGTACATTTTGTTGGCAGTGGTTTAGCTGTAACGTACATGTGTATGTATGTCGAATTGAAACGACTATTATAATATGGCGAACGTTATCGCAGATACACAGACACACAGACAGACAGAATAGCGATATTATACATATGATATGTATGTATGTATGTATATACTATAAATATTATACATAGAAAATTCTGTGTAGGCTAAAATTTTCCATTCTCATATCATTTAAGATAATATACATATACATATGTATGTATGTACGTATTGAATTTAATTAAGTGATTTTAAAAAGGGTTCATCTCGTTAGAGTAAAAAATGATATACATACATTCTAAGTGGGCTAGTAAGCAAAAAACTCCATCAGAAGTAAACAAAGTCATGTACTCCAATTAGCCAGCGACCTTCACCCGTTCTGGAGGATCTCCGGGTGTGACGAACCCTCGTTGTAATTATAGGGGCCACGAGGCCAATCCTCATTGTTCGTCAATGTGATCAATTCACAAGTCATTTGATACCTACCAGGTAGGTACGACGATGAAAAAAAGTCTAATGCAAAATATAATGATACGTCGCAGAAGAGGAGAACGCTCGCGAAACCAGTTGGACACATCACAGTGAGTGATATCCAAAACGTGGGTCCTTTTAGGTGAGCTCGGACATGGCCCAATATGGATAGTTGATCTAGAAGTGGTCTCCAATCCGCCCCCACTGATTTAGCATGCTATGGCTAATGGCATTCTGCTCTAAAGGTCATGTCTACTGCAACTGTCATTGTGTTAGCCAGTAGCTACTTTTATTCCCAGACTAGATTTATGATGTCGTTGACATATACAAATAATATATTGCGTGTGTAATGTTGTTATGTTATTGTAAACTGGAAGCCATTTTCCAAACTCAAGATTCATGGCTTGCTCTGAAGAATGGGTCCCACTCGGTGTAATTAAAAGACGATTTTGAAGTCAAGTTCCAAGAACATACATACATACATATCTTAGTTGAAGAACTGACTCTGAACGACGTATCTCAGTTGATTTGTTATAGTGTGTCAATGAAATAGGAAATGTATGAAAAACTCTACAATTGTTGACCACTTGAACTAAAACTAAACACCAAAACCACTCAAGATATTGATATCAGTTAGTAAACAGGAGCACTATTAAAGGCACTTGCTTTTTGACTTTAAAATTCAATGGCACTCAAATATAGCGTATCTCTTGCAGTTGAAGAAATTTATAATGTATAGAGAAATTGTCAAATGTAATTAAGCAGTTATCAAAACTGAGATCCAATTTAATGGTTGAATATTGAACTATAAAAAATTGGCCGACTGATGTTGTCTTCTTGACTTAACTCTAAATAGTCTCAAGTTAATAAAATCTGATGAAAAGCTATGACAAATTCAATCTTATCTGGAATTTAATCAAAATGCTAGGATTTTTCTCAAGAAAATCTACTCAAAATGCTTTTTGTATATTGTGCATACTTTCAAACGGTAATTTATAATTTAAAATACATAGTTAATAAAGACTTATGTATGTATGTTTATAAAGATGAAAGAAAATATTGGTTAAATATTGGTACTGTTTATCAGTATTATAAAAAAAAAATTACAACATTTAATACACGAATGTACATGTATTTTACAGTCCATGTGTTTCTGTTTCGTTCATGAACATACTAGTTTGTTCATACCCGAACTATTGGTTTAAGTTTAGGGCTGCTATACGTCCCAGTAGACCAGCACATGTCCTGGTTTATACATAGATCTGTGTCCCCGTGTCCTGGTACACGAGTTAGTTGTCCCGGTATTCTATCTAGCGACATCGTTAGACAAAAACTACTAAAGAAAGACATGTAAATTTGACAACAAAAGGTGAAAGGGCCTCAAGGGTTCAAGGACAAGTGTGAATTTCGAGATTTCAAGTGTGATTCGCCAAAGCTAGCCTAGTTTCTGCGCTTGATTTATGGTCATTTCACCGTGCGTTCTGCAATTACTCAATCTTACACATATCAATAATATATGCAAAGGTATCCTTCCCGCTTTTGTATGAACACTTTTTAAAAAAATGATCATTTAGAAGTTCTTTTATTTATTGACAGACTAGTGAAAATTTCATCGGATGTACATATTACATATAAGTAAAAAACCACCTACTTATATACATATAAACAATATAAAACAGCAATAGAAAAATTACTTTATTAATTAAATTAATTTTCAATAGATAGCGCGAAATGCTCGTGGCACTATTCCAAGACGAAATATTGATAGCAAACAATATTATATACAGGTTTTTTTCTTGATTCTACAAATCAAAACTAACATACAAAGTCTCTTTCGAAATTATATGAGATTTAATTTGACAAGTTATATAAAAAAAAAATGAAGATACAGAATGAAGATATAGAATTTTTCAGTAACTGCCAAATATTTTTCAGTAAACATTAAATAATTTAAAGTTGCTTAAGATCTTGTCAATTGTTCTAGTCGGCATTCCGGCAATTATGGTAGCCCTAACAGTCAAAGGTTATCTCCAAATAGACTCATTGGGTGTCGCATAAAACTTTTCGGCGTCAAAACTTTTGCGATGCCAAAACTATTTAAACCCAAAGTATTTAAAAGGGTAATCCCATGGAAACCACATTAAAACGTTTCAACAAATCCCGTTTCCACTAATTTTAAAATATTGCAACTCAGGTTAAGCATACAAACATACATATATAGATGGGACAAACGATTGAGAGTACTTAAACTTATGCCTAATAGTTTGTGCATCAACAAATTATATATGTATGTATGTAGTTTGTTTGTCAATTTGCTCTTTGTGCACAATATAACTTGCCAGATTGGTTTGTGTATGAACAAACTAGCGTGTTAATGACTTACACTTTACACTACACTTGCAGTGTAACGTATGTATTTAAAAAATTGAAAAAAGCTTGCCTACATCTCAGAAACTATACTCGATATGGACATTTTATCATCATATAAACTTGGAAAGGTCTGAAAATTGATATTTATTTGAATCTTAATCAGTGGCGTAGCGTGAATTCCAGGCGCCCCCCCGCAAAATATTTTAAGGCGCCCCCCCCCCCCCATATATTCATATTATTTCCTTACAGCAAAATAACTTTCCAAATTAATAATTCATATCTTTTTTACGTAGAAAAACTTTTTTCTGGACTCATTGGCAAACACGACTATTTTGTTAAAATTTAATACTAATCATTGCTAATACTTTAAGACGATGTTGTGATATAGTTGACCTTAAGTAATTTTTAATAAGTTTCAACTTGTAAACGAGCGCTCCGTAGTGGCTACAGTTACCGGAAGCGTGAGGAACAAGATGATTTAAATGACGAATTTAAATTATAAAAATTACAAATGAAGAGCTTTGCCAAATTATGAACACGTTGATCTTCTTTATTTTTACAAGGTTAATTTTCTTTTAAGCACGAACGGAAATCAGTATCTGATCAGGCAATGATTTGTCAAAATCATTGACATATTAGTTGGCTAGAGACATAGCTTCATGATATACATATGTACATATATATATATATTTGCAGTGGCGGACTGGGACTGAAATCAGTGCATGCCAGGAGTCAAAGGGGGCCCACCCAGGGTTAAAAAAATTGTCCCCCCCCCCCCATATAACAAAATTTTCTTCTTTCCACCACGCTAAAAATCAAGGGAAAAAAATAAATGAAATTTTCAAAAATGGGAATAAACAAATTTAGGTACAAGAAAAATGGCAAAAGCAAAATTGATCCATAAATTTCATTGTATATTTCGTTTTAACCCTTGTCCTGGGTAAATAGAATGCATCATAAAAGAATGCGGCATAAAAGCGGCTTTTTCAGCTTTTTCTTGGGGGGGGGGGGGGGGGCAGGCAAAGATTGGTCAAATTGATTTTTTTTTCAAAAAATCTTTTTTATATCGGAATAAAAATGGAAAATATCCTTTACTTTATTGCATTATAAAATATGAAAAAAAATAAGCTTATTTTTGAAAAAGTAATTATAAAAAAATATGTAAAAAGAGAAAAAAGCGCCGCAGGCGAAAATTTTTTCCACAGATCTTCACATGGTCAACATTAATCGACCATCAAACTGAGTCATCAAAAAACTATCAATAAACTTAATTTTTACCAACTGTCTTTTCACTTTATCTATGTACATACATATGTACATACGTAATAACAATAGATAAAGTTTTTTTTTGTTTTTCTTCAAAGCACATAGTAGCGATTATTTTATTAGTTACCCAAAAGTAACATACATAAGAAATAAACGTAGCACTCATATGTAGATCCTTAGTATCTCATTAATCATTAAATTCAAAAAAATGCATAATACTTTCAATTAATGTCAATCGAAAATCGGGATTTTTGGGAGGGGGCCCCTATCCTATATTTCTATTTACATGGATGTGTCTAGATTAGGAATAGATTTTTTATTCGGAAACTGTTTAAAATTGTGTATTTAAATCTAACTATATCATCGAAGTATAATCAAATGTTATTTTGAAAATATGAAGTAAATTTAAATCGCTGGTTGATGATGAATCGTCGTATCAAAATTGTTTTAAGCAATTCTGTTTATATTATTCACGAAAATTTGTTTATTCCCATTTTTATTTCAGTAGTTAGTTGTTACATAGGTATTGGTATATACATAATATTGACGTTGGAAATGGGCCCGGCAAAAGGGCCCACGCAAATGTTGAAACTTACATTTCGAGCTTAATAAAAAAAGTTAACCGATCCTTGGGCTGTTAAAGCAGGTATTAGTTGTTTGTGTATATCGTAAGAAATTTATTTTGTTGAAATACCCAAACTTTAGGTCCCAAAGTTGCAATATCCTATGAATGGTTAAAAAGTTATTTAATTTTACTGAGGGCCCATATTTTCTAATAGATAATGGGGCCCACATGCCATCGGGCATGTTCGCTTGTATGGCCAGTCCGCCACTGTATATATGTAAATATATGTAAATCGTCATCTGATAATTGTTTTGCAGGAAAGCGAACTTTGAAACAATGTTTAAATAACGTGATACGAACTTTTCTTTTGATTGTTAATCATTTCTTTTACTTTTTAAAATTATTTCTGTAAGAAAGTTTAAAACATCTGTACATATATGTACCTACATATATATCGAAGTGCATTAATAGAGTCTAATCTGGACGACCAACAAGCAGTGCATAATCTGTTTAAAGTAACTGATAATGAATTTTCCTTAAAAACTTCCCACCTGTTAATGTTGACAGCTAAAAATTTATAAATTTATAAATTTTTACGTTTTTACGCATCACATAATTTTATTTTATTGTTTTAACACGTTGTTTTAACAAAAATATATACAAGAATAAGAGAGAATTGTCAGCTATATGTAAGTACAATAAAACGAGATGCAAATAGGTTAAAAAATAACAGAGGTTTTTAAAAAAATTATTGCAAAGAAATTACAGAACAAATTTAAAAATCCGCAAATAAGGCACGCCGCTTTGCGGCGCCCCCCCGCATTGCGGGGTCTGCGGGCGCGGTAGTTACGCCACTGATCTTAATTATGTATGAAACAAATGTTCATAACAAAGTTCCATTAAAATAAACCGTTACCCAAAGGATTACGTACATATAAGTGGAATAGGTTCAATAAGCTTTTAAGAACACTTACGAAATGAATACTAAAGATATATATGATGCATCTACAAAACAGCTCGATTCACCTGTTAAAACGCCCCCGTACATAAAAAGTACGAACGCCGATCACTTAAAAAGCAATTACTCGGCAATGATTCGTACCGAGGCTAACACTCGGAGTGCCACGATTAATTATTGCTCAAATAAAAAGGAAATGATATACAATCTAGCGATACATTCATCCGTCGCAAGTACAAATTTCTTAGAAAAATCGATTCGATATTGAATTTCAATCACAAACTCAAACCACACACCTACGCAAAACACCCACACATTGTCTAGCCTTGAATACGTAACGCTCGAGATATATAATATTTCGTAATTGAGTAATTATATATTACATGTGTGTCGAAGATGTAATAAAAATCGATACGATTCAGGTATTCGATTGGAGAAATTAATATGGTGTGGATTTGAATTTTTTTTGTATGTGAAAAAAAAACAAACGAACTTTTTAAATTGATATAAATGAATTTTATTTCAATTTGATAACACATTATAATATAATCATAGTATTTGATACAAAATGTTCAGAGACAAACTAAATAATAGAATAACTAATATATTAAAATAATATATTTAATAAAAAATAAGAGATAAATAAAATAACACAAACTTATAAACGTTTGAGAGAAGACTTTTCTTCCTAAAGCATACTATGCAAATAGTAGATTGCACTTACCCTTATAAAATTCAAGGCAATGTGGATTAAGTACTATAAAATCAATCTTTAAATTTACACATGCTTATTGCAAACTTAAAAGGGTCATTGTTTAAATAAATATGTATATATAGTATTACTAATGATTAATCACATTGAGAAATTGGGCTTTTAGCATTATCAATAATGTATAATACAAGTTACGGGCTAAGAATATTAGCACATAACATATGAAGACATTTTAATGTTTCATTCTTGACTCGTAAATGTGGTTAAATAATCGTGTAAATAGATGTATCGTAAATAGAAATAATAGTTTAGGAACTAACGATAAAATTAATCCTCAATGTATTAAAATACAAAGCAAACTAAAATCAATATTTGAAAAATAATAAAAATATACATGCAAATAAAACAACTCTTTTGATCAATGAGAAATATAAGCTTCGTACATTTGGCAAAATAAAATGCTAAAGCAATAGTAGAAAAGGCAAGATATTAACGTATAAAATGCAGTAAGGTACATTCATTATTAAAATTATATTATAATGTATATTGAAATTAGTAATTAATGATTGAAATTGATCTTCATATGATTTATAAATTACTAGACATGTAGAAAAGATTTCTCTTTTGAAATCGATGGCTTACAATATTTAATTTATACAATGAAATCATTTTCATTTATAATTTTGATTAAAAATTAATAACATTTTATATGTATATACAAAAATATAAGTTTTCACATTTGATGTCAGATTTTTCATATTAAAAACTATGCAATTACAACAAAGAAGACCATTCACTGTATAATACATAAACGGTATAAACATAAAAAGCACAAAACCAAATATATATGTATATATGATTTTTTGATTCAAAATTTCAAACATTTAAGTGGTAAAACACAACACTTATTAATTGCTAAGGCACGTGTTCAGTCTATACACAACAGTGAGTCAAATTGGCACACAATTTTTACATACAATTCGTATACATACATACAAATAGAAAAATTTAAAGTTTAATAAAATAATATTAAATACACAAAATAAAAATTGTTTAGAATCGAAAAAAATTATAATGAATTGAGAATTTTGACATTTAGATAATTTTAAAATCAAACTCGCACATTAAAACCAAGAACATAAAAATATTCACCACTTTTCAATAATTCAGACTTATGATTTATCTCACATTTTTTTTTAAAAAATTCGATTAAATCCAATCAGATAAATCCGTTACACAAAAAAAAAAGAAATTTTATTAATTAATTCAAACTCAACAAACAATAAAATATTAATCAGCATCGGCACGTCTTTAAATACTAGGGAGGTCGAAGAAGAAGAGTCACCGGACCCGACGGCAATGCTCTGAGTAGACCCCATGCTTCCGTCCGAGTTAATCCGGTAAATTTAGTGTCACCGGCAGCAAGGAGTTCACTTCCGGAGACAATTCGACCACTCCTAGCAGCTGCACCGCCTATAACACAAAATTAATCATATTTAATTCAAATGCACATAGTTTTTATGAGGCTCGTATTTTTCAGGTCTACGTTTGTGGTCAAAATTTATATTACATTGGTTAGAATTTATAAAGCATTGGTCAGAATTTATATCAAATGGTCAGAATATAAATTCCCAAAATAAATATTGGATGGGCAGAATTTATACTGATTGGTCAGAATTTATATTATTAAATGGTCAGAATTTATATTATTAAATGGTCAGAATTAAATGGGGAACCATTTTTTAAGCTGTCGAGAATCGTGGCCGCCTCCCTTTAGTCAGAATTTATATTAAATGGTCAGAATTTAAACTGGATTGGTCATAATTTACATCAAATGGACCACCAATACGACTCTCTAGGCTCTTTGACTGAACTATCGCTCACCTTAGCACTATCTTATCCCGAATACGATTCATCTCGCTGGAAGACGATTGGTTATCAGTTGGTATTATCAACTTAACCTAACCTAAACTAATTTAAAATACTATTTTTTTTTATTTAAAGAACTGCTTAGATATTTTTAAAATTAATTTTTTATCAAATTATAATACAGTCTATGAAAACGTGATTTAATGCCGATTGCTCATTATTTTTGACCATTCAGACCATTTATTATTTATATTATGAACATTCATTATTTTTATTCTGACCACATGCAATTTTTATTCTAACCATTTGATTTTTATTTTGAACAAAAATTCATTTGAATTCTGACTAAAAGTCGATTTTAATTCTAACCATTTAATTTGTTGCCTTTTTATTACATTTAAATGTAGTATTTGGGAACTGTGTTAAATAATTATCAGGTACATTTATAGAATTTCATATAAAATTTCCAATATTTTTTGCATAACTTTGATGCAATATTAATTTGAGAATGTAAATTACCGAGCCAACTAATTGTTATTGCTACAAAGCATAATTCTTACTTTATTCAATGATTTAAGTAATATTGCTGTACAAAAGCTAATCTCAGATTGGTGTTGATTTTAAAGATGGCACCTTTTCATTTTACCAGTGCTGCTAAATTTTATTTTATTTTACATCGATGGACGAACCGTTTCAACAAAGAAATCAGATAAATTGGCAAACTCTGATAGGAAACGATCGACTTGGAGTCACAAATATCCAAGCCTGACCAGAAGTATTAAAGATTAGCACGGGATCGAGCCCGGTAACCTCTCGGTGCTAAATATAAACGCAACCACCGAGCCGTACTGCTGGCTAATATAGTTCTATGTGAAAAAAAATACAAACCTGTAAACAATTTATTGATGAGGAGTGGTTTATTACCACCACCTTCAAGAGAAATTCCTAATCCAGCTCCACCGGGTGCATCAGCTTTTTCCAATTCAACAGCAATAGTAGTAGAAGTAGTAGTAGTGACATCTGAAAAGTACATATTGCAAATTGTTATATGTATATTCAAAATATAAACAATAGAAGATATTTATAATTATTTTTCTATTTAATACTGTGAAACAACTATATATGTATGTAATAGGAAGAGTAGCAACTTACTGGGTGGATTTTTGGATACATCGCTAGCGGGTCGTTTACCACGGATTACAATGCTTACTTCTGGCTGAGGGTCCTATATAAAATAAATGGATGGTTTATTGTATGGCTGATTCAAAGTGTTGGGTTTGAACAACAAAAAAATGTGAAAGTTTGAGATGGTTCACCTTCAATATGGCGACGGATTGAGCGTGAGTGACGCCCTTCATCGAGTTTCCGTTGATGGACACTACTTTGTCTCCTTTGCAAAGTCTACCATCTCGTTCAGCAGCACTACCTTGTAGCACTTTGTGAATCTGAAATCAAGAAACGTTCTAGTATAAGTACATGTTTGATGTGAATAAGTCCAATATTGATTGTTTACGACAAGTAAGGATTCCAAAAACACCGACATTTGTCACTACTGGTAAAAATTTACTACATTTTTGGTTGCTCCATGCTTTGAAGAATTTCCACATAGAAGGGATGGTTTTAGCTTTTCAAATAACAAATCCAAATTCAAATAACTATCAATTGATAAAAATAGGTTTCAAAAAAAAAAAATTAAGGCAACGAGGCCTCTCATTGTTAAAAGTCAGTTTTAAATCATAATATGTATTCATAAATAGTCTCAAGTGTAAGTATGATATTTTCGACATACTTTATTCTTTATTTTAAATTTATGATACACTTAGCAGTACAGGCAGAAGACGATGAAGAGGATAAAAGTACAATACAACTGCTACCATGCTCTCTTCAGGCTACCGAAGGGTTGCAGTGGGTCGTAGATGTTTGTGGAAGGGCACGTACTTCACTTTGAGGCCATTCTCAGGATGAGAGCAGCCTCCCTACGTTATCGTGTTTCTGTATTGTCAAATTAAGTTCTTGCTGCGCGATTTCTCATTTCTATTCATCACTGTATATTCGATAGATGGAACTGCTACACCGACCACCATTATTTGTCAATTGATTTAATAATCATTTATTATTATATGTATGTATATTTTATTATCATCATTATAATATACTATATATTGTTTATATGGACGATAGGGATTGCACTATTCTCCCTATCTTCTGGAAAATTATTGTTGTTATTATTATTAGCGGCTCCTTTGAATAGCAAGTCAAAAAGGATGTTTGACTATACTTTGACTAGTCGATAAAACGTTTTCTTCTAAACTCAAAACAATTCAACTCTCATAAAATTGAAATTATTTATTATATTTCGGTATTAGCAGTTGCCTATTTTGTACTATTGGTAGTCATTTTGTACTACTGATACTCTATTTTATACTACTCGACTACTCGTAGTCTATTTTGTAATACCGATGGTCTATTTGGTACTACTGTAAATAGTATGAAGTATTATTATTGTAAGTACTGTTTGTACTATTGTAGTTTGCAGATACTGAAGGTCGGATTTTAACCAAAAACCGGTAGAAACGGTATCGGTGGTACCAGTATTGGAATCCCTAATGACAACGTTTTCATATGAAACAGTTGATAGATGTCAGTGTGCAAATTTTGTATTTAGAAACTCTTCAGATTTGAAAATGCATTATGAAGGAAGCTCTGATCTGTATCTAGTATTTTGAATATAAATTTAAACGCAATTAAAATTGTTATCTTATAATATTATCGTGTTTAAGATTAGATAGATGCATTGAAAAAGTAAACAAATAAAAATGAAAGATAATTTTCACAAAAACAAAAGATTCATATCTTGTGTATTTAATTTTTAATTATTAAAAATATAATATATACTAGCTGGCGTTAAAAATTAAAAAAACCTTCTTTGAGTGCTCTGAACTCTTCTAAAACCCATATACCGTCTAAGTGAGGATATGTAGCATACCAAAAAGTTGAAAACTGTGAATTCGTTGTATGACGGTCCTCGAGCTGCTACACGCTTCATTGCAACTTCTGTATATATACAGCTTTCTGTATTTATACAGCTACCACGAATGCCGTCTGGTGCAGCTACATATATATGGCATCAAATATGGGCCACAATTGACTTTTGTTCAAATTCCTAACAAATGAGTGTATGTACCTAAAGGTAAGAGGGTTAACTGAATCAGTCAGACGGAGACGCAATCCAAAAACAACATGTGACCTTAGCTTCTCTTTTGGCGCTTCTCTCTCGTAAGTCATAACAATTAACAAATATTAACCACTAAATTGCCACACGTTTGTAGAAACCGATTCGATTATTTTATTACATGTGTTAGGTGCCAACCCTTGACACTACCCCTTGAATATATCACAAACTAACGAAAAATATTGACTTTTTTCAATTTCACTAGTATCACAGGATATTTTTAGTCACTGTAAAGAAAGAAAATTAATTTCGAGTCATAGCCTTAAATAGGAAGGAGCGCGCACCGGTGCGGTGCGCTTATGGCGATGAAGTGGTTAATAATTAGTAAAAAATATTTTTTAGGTGATACCACCCCTAGCGACGCAACTGCTTTAAATTGATTATTTTTAAAGCAAAATAAAATATATAAGTTGACGGAACCAAAAGTTAAAATTTATGTCAAATGATTCTAATTTTTACTATTGCTAAATTTTCCTCTTCTTACTTCGCTTTCGATTGTTACGTCTGAGTTCGTCTGACGAAATTTGGATTCTTATCCGATCGTTTACAAACTTTGTCATTTTGCTCTGTTTGGTGATTTGGAAACAAATCCGCCATTACGATGGTGAAAAATAATCGTAATAGACACGTTTGAAAATACTCCATTATCTTTCTCGGTGACGTCTATTGTCCACATTGCCGTATTTATCCATACTATTCCGATCGTTTTTTCCCTTTTCACCACCCTCTCGCTATGTCAGATTTTAATTGTTTAAACGCCTATAACTTTTTCTTTTTCACTCTATATTTTATTAACTTCAAAATCCAAACGGTCAATATTAGTCTACTCTAGCCAACAATTATAACGCTTCCTTTATACAACACTAGCTGTATTACCCGGCTTCACTCGGTATTTGTAATATAAACCGCTTAAACATAACTAATCTAATAGTAAACATTTTACTAAATTTATTTGAATAGTTTTATTTTATATAAATTTATTTGAATACTCATTTGTTTTTTTTATTACATTGACTGTCACGAACATACAAACATATATAATAAGTCTTTTATAAAAAAAATATATGTACACCCCCGGGGTCTGCGCCCCTTAGGGCTTCACCCTCGGCGCCTACGCCCCCGGAAACTTCGAATCCTTTTAATCAGAAAAAAGCTAATTATTTGATCGATAACGTCAGAACAATAGACTGTCGACCATTAATTAAATTGACCAAAAATACATACATACATACATACCAACAAACTTTAGTATTTTATATGTTATATATTGTTACGTACACCGCGGATTAAGCGAATAGAATCCCAGAGACTGTATGACCGTTCAAGGATTATCTGTTAACGGATTAACTAAGTGCATACCGTGCGACCGGGATAATTAGTTTCAAGGATTACATATATCTAGACTCTAAGTGCATATAGGCTAAACAATGACCGTTATTAATCCTTTCACAGAACTGACCCATACCGTGGGAAGACATATCCGAATACGTGACTATACAATAGGTAAACAGATTAGACGTCCTGAGAGATCTACCCTTTATAAGGCAGTACGTAGGCGATATCAGGTCATTCTGGACTGAGCACTGCCAGTGCGTGTATCTCCTTAATCATCAATAAATGCTGTGAAACGACTAAGGCATTTTACTTGGATCCTCCACCCACCCCTACGCAACAATATAAACAAATTGTTACATGGCACAAAAAAGGAAAAAAGCTGCGGCCACTAAAATATTGATAAAGAGCCTTGAATCCAGTGACGTGCGCTAAAATTCTCTCTCTTTTTGTCGTACAGCCTTACTTAATGTGCACGAACAGGATACAAGAGGAACAGGCTGTTCCTCTTGTATCCTGCTCGTGACAAAAAGAGAGATAATTTCAGCGCACGCCACTGCTTGAATTCTTATGAAAAACGTCCATATACATACACAAAAAGATAAAAAAATAACAACACAATCTCACCGTGCATATCCGATAAGCATTATTGCCCCATAGTAAAAAATAAAAAGCAATAAGTCGACTTATCACATTTCGGAACTGAACCATCTCATACACAATGCTGTATAAAGATGTATGTAAATGCTATGCCGATGATGCTGCTGCGGAGAAGAATTAAATGCACGACCTTCGCCTTACAATGCCGAGTGCAACAATTCCTGGCATTCCGACCGGAGATGAGTGCAATACTCTCTGGGATGAGTAGTCATTCATTCCCATTTACGGTATACTGGTGGCAGCTGCTGATTGTTGAGCGGGCACCATTCACACAATTATATTTCATTACGTGTGTGACAAGTACCATAACCACTCGGCGAGTTTTGCAGTTGACACAATATGCACTCACACACGTACACATAACTAGTGTTGTACCCGATGACATATCATCGCATGGGTGTTGGCATATTTATTTATATAATTTTAGCTATCTAGCTAATTAAAAAAATACACTCTCAATTACTTAACTCTAAAATTTTATGTATAAATGCATTGTCCTTCACATAGGTGTCTCCTCGCACCTCGCAAGAATGCATCCACGGTCTTAGAATACCTGACGCACTCAGGGAGGGCATTGTACATAAGCACACCCCTGAGAAAAATACCAACAGCTGTCTTATTTTTTATTACTCTACTTTAAGTTAAATAAAAAAAAATTAAAAAAAATGTGTTGTCGGTCATGTGTTCCAGTGGCGTGCGCTGAAATTCTCTCTCTTTTTGTCGTACAGCCTTACTTAATGTGCACGAACGGGATACAAGAGGAACAGCCTGTTCCTCTTGTATCCTGCTCGTGCATATTAAGAAAGGCTGTACGACAAAAATAGAGAGAATTTCAGCGCACGCCACTGATGTGTTTGATCCCCACGCGGTCGAATGTTTTCAAATACCTTTTAAATATGTTTAATTTAATATTTATATGTTTAATATGAATAAAAAAATGATAAAAACTACCTACATATAAAACACCGATAGAAAAATTAATTAATTAAATAAATGTTCAATAGATGGCGGTAAATTCTCTGCCAAGCGGAAACATTAGTAGCGATCAGTATATGTATATAGACGTTTTTTTCTTTTGTTATTGTATTCGTATATACGTTTTGGCAGAGGTTTAGCTGTGACGTACGGTGACCGGAAAATGCACTCGAGATAGTTGCACTCTCGAGACATCCAAACTTTCACAGATGTTCAAGGAGAACTTGCGCAGTAGAATTACACAAAAAAAGCGTCTAGGGGTATTTGTATGTTATCCGAGGGTGGTAATCTTTTTTTGTGGAATTCTATTGCATAAGTTCTTTGAAAATCAGGACTTAGTACGGCAAGCGTTATCTCAGAGAGACAGACATACATACATAGATTAACCAGCAGCGTGGTCTAGTGGTGAGTATTGAATTATTTCGTGCTTGATGTCACGGGTTCGATTCCCACTAAGAGTCTCGTTGTTGGCCAGACCTTGGTTTGTCGAGGTCGACCGTTTCTTATCAGAATTTGCCAATTTTTCTGATTTTAATTGAAACAGTTCCTGTAAAATTGGCTTTTCCTTCCCAATTTTCTGTTGCAAACCTTATTATTATAAGTTATTGTTATATCTCAGGTTTTGCCAGATATCTCACCATAAATGTCTCTGTGGTTGTTTATCGAATGTAAAAATTCGTAAAGTTACATACAAACAAAATGTTATTAATGATGTTTGTAATATCTGACCATAGATGTCAGGTATAGTTCCGATTTACATGTGTATGTATGTAGTAATGATGTATTTAGATGTCTCGTTAATTATGAGTTTTCAATGTCTTGTAATAAATTAGCCATAGTGACAACCTGGAGCTAATCTGTATTTGTCATTATGGCGAAATTGTAAAAAATAAATAAATAAATAATACAGACGGACGGAATAGCGATATTATATGTACATATATGATGATAATAATACTTTCAATATCAGTTCAAAAATGAAAAAAACAAACAAAAGAAATTCTGAAGTAATCTATGTATGTACATATGTCCATATACTATGGAACAATATGCATTTCAATATCTATTAGATTATATTATTGCACCAGTCACATAAAGACGTAAATATATAATAATCCATTTATCTACATGTGACTTGCTTTCTACTGTCGACTTTTGATTATTGCGTAAACTGGTGGAAATTTGGTCAATTAAGCTGTGATAAAATCGGTGAATTCAATGACAGAAGATGATCTACTTGATGTATGTGATATGATCCATATATGGACATACATATGTATGTTTACTTATCTGTGAGGCAATCAATATATGTAGACACTGCAATGTTTTCAAGAATACTAAATTGAGTGCAAATATTGAACGTGTAAATCTTAGCTCATTATCTATAGCAAATACATATTCACCGACAAGGTAAATATTGCGAAATGCAACGGCAATTGGAGATAGTCAGTTCTGTGATATGTGAATAGAAGATGCTCAAAGTTTATATTATATATTATCCAGCATTGCAATGGACGGAAAAGACTAAAGACTACTTTTATTCACACTATACAGCAGCGCACGTTCAGGCAAGTTTTAGCCGAATGCATGGCAAAATCGGCTTACATAAACATTACAGACCGCGACGATACGGCGCAATATTGCTTGCGTAGTCAATACTGTCACAATATGACGTTTCCGAAAATATTCATGCGCACTTTGGTTAGTGCGCGAGCACTCGCCACTATGACGTCACGTCGTGCGTGAATGTTTCCACAGAGGCCAAAGACAACCGGTTTTTTTCGATACGTTTTGGTGACATGTACTGCTATATAATATTAATAGATAGTGTCGGTTGCTGCTACATACATATTACGGAATATGTATGTATCAGCCACGTACATATTACGGAACATATGAATGTAACGAAGAATACTTTTCGTACTGCTGTTTACATGCAGTTGCCGGTCAGTGCTTTATCAGTATGAATAGACCTTGAATCGTGCTAGAAGAGTGTAAATGAACTTAAAGAATATTTCAACCGAGATAAATTGGAACAAGTAGGGAAAAATTATGGGGTAAATGGATCAATTTTAAAATTCAATTTTCAGAAAAGAAGATTAAAAGCAGATTAGCAATGCATTTAAAGATAGTAAGCGTTTGAAAAAGATAATTATAATAATCACTTCACTTCTCTATCTTCATTCAATTCTTGCATCAAACTCTCCCTGGAGAGTTTTCCACTTCTTATCAACCCGTAAGATTTCAAGCATTTCCTCTTCAAATTCCCCAAATTGACCCTTGCAAAATCCTTCTCATGAGTCTTACTGGAGATACAATTCATGCCGTAGTTAGCTTAATTAAGACCTCTAAATCAAGAAAAAGTTCCTTATTCGACCTACTCAAGATTCTCTTACTTATGTACATCTGTATTATATCAATTAATGTAAATATAAATATTTTCTGAATCATATTTTGAAGTTTGACCCAATTTCATTGTAATGACACTGCATCCTGTGTTCACATAACTGAATCAATCAGCTCAATTGATCTAAATCTGATTGTATGCATATCCACGAGACTGCGTAAGGAAGTTGATTTCGACATTGATGATTCATAAATACTCATCGAATGTTGACAACCAATTTAAAATTGAAAAACTCAAATATGTATATGTACATATGTATACACAATGCCATTACAAATTCATCAAATATAGAAAACCATTTACAATATAACCCAAGATACGTGTGACACTTCAATATGTACATACATACATAGAAGTGGAAAAGTGTAAAACGCTAAAAGTGTAAAAAGTGTAAAACGAGTATTTGATGATATACAGAGCGATAAATACTTTACTTCAATTCGTAGACTTTATAGGTCTGTTTATAATGGCACAGCTCAGACTGGAAACTTCGCTTAAACAGCAGTATGAAAAGTATTCTTAAGTACATTATATATGGACACATTCATATGTTCTGTTATACATATGAAGATACGTGGTGTAGAAGTAACAGCAGTAGGCGACAAAATCAATTCATAGTATATAACAGTACATGTAGCCGTAGCGTATAAAGCAAAAAAGCTTTTATTTGGCCACTGTGGAAATATATTGTAAACGGATTATTCCAAATAATCACATAGTGGCGAGTGCACGCGCACTAACGAAAGTGCGCAATATTGTAATGTATATGTAAGCTGATTTAGCCTTGCCAATCAATTGCCTTGTTTAGGCCAAAACAATTCTGAACGTGCCGACACATACGCTGCTGTAAAATATGAATATAAGTAGTCTTTACCGTGCATTGTTGTTGCCGTGCAGTGCTGGATAGTATAAATAGACCTTTATGCGGTTTTAACCATTTTAACAAAGATGAATCAAGTTTGAAAACTTAGTACAAGTTTGTAAGTGTAACATATGATGTAATTGAAATACATCATATGTTACATTTATATTATTTTACACTACTTACATGGTTAAACATAATACATAAGTATTGTTAGTATTATTCAAGACCAATTAAAAAATAGATTAACAATCATAGAGACGTCTATGGAAAAATTTCCAGCATTTTATAAATCAGCGAATTCGAGTTACTGAAAGCTCGAATTTTTCGGATACGTTCAATGAAATCAGATAAATTGGCAAACTCTGATTGGAAACGATCGATCTTGGAATCACACATCCAAGGTCTGGCCAGTGGCACAGCCAGGGATTGAACCCGTGACCACACAATGGAAAGCATTATACGCAAACCACTGATCTAAGCTGATGGTTCCTGATAAAATATTCTTTTGGATTTGGGGAAAGGAGAGTTTGTTCTATCAAATTAACCCTTTGAATGCTGACGTATTTTTTGTTGAAAGCCCGCCACGCTGAAAATTTCATCAACATTTCCAACTAGAATTATTTTAAAATCCAATAGAAAGCAGGTATAAAAATTGTAGCTAATCCAAACAAATCCTAGACGACTACCCTAGATAACTACCACCGAGAATTTCGAGTTTAAAGGCGTGTTTAGACTCTCTAATATATCTTGCAACAATATAAAATAAACAAAAGAAGTCTATTAATGAATATATTTTTCCCCAAAACTAGTTCCATCTTCTTAATTGTTGTTAAAAAGTAATGCTCACAATCTATATGCCAAGCCACAATCTAAAATAATCAGCAGTTAGGGATTTCCATCGGGAAATTCTGCTATGGTAATAAATTCGGAATTTCCGGTGTCAACCAGTCTTTATAAACGTTGACCCATGTTCAATGCATTTTTTTTCAATGCTACCTGGAAAGGCTTAGCGGGTAGTATTCTTGTTTATTTATTTATTTATAGTAGATTACTTTGTACATGCTCAATTAATATAATTTATATAATTGTCTTTGGCCAGGAAGGCGCATTGGGTTTACCTGTTAGGCCTTCTTGGTGTAAATTAAATAAAAAATAAAAAATAAAAATAAATAAAATATACAACGCCTATCTGCGATTAACAGGTCCATGGACTTTTTGGCAAAACGCCGATCGGCGTTGGCCAGCATTCAAAGGGTTAATAAAAAATAATTATGATAAAATTGTCATATTGTGATTGTTATTAAAATTGTCATATTGTGATTGTTATTAAAATTGTCATAATATCGACCTCTGTAATACGGACATTTTTTTCTCTGGTTCGACTGACTGTCTACACTCTACACTCCGTACCACTTGTAAGTGCCAGAGTAGCAAGTAAGCTGAAGCTGGCGTCCACGGGACCACAGCAGATAAGCAACTGCCCCGAACTGTTCAAAATATAATTTTAAATAAATAATATAAATAAACGCCTATCGGCGTTTATCAGGCCCATGGATCAGCGTTAGCCAGCATTCAAAGGGTTAAAACTAAACGAGGTCGACTATTAAAAGTTCATATAAAAATATCAATTAAAATTGCATATACGTATGTATGTATGTATGTACATACATAAATATATCTATTAATCAACTCTTGGAAGATGTGGAAAAAAATCTCATTTGCCATGTTGAAAAAAAATCTAAGCACCATTGTTATATTGAAATAAACGAACTTTATTATAGGTTGATGTGAAAAATTCTCAGTTTTGTAGATATAAATATATATAGGTATGTGTCTGCTATGGTCTTGATCCGTGATGTATTTAAAATTCGACTGGTTCGATACGAGTTTCAGCATTATTATATGACAGGTGTGAGTCGTTGTTGAGAGCGTCTAGGATGCCATGGGAGAGATCTAGATCGAGAGTAGTTCTTCAATTTTTTTTTATATTTTTGATCGACGGCCACTGCAGCATCTTCAGAGAGCGAGAGCACGTAACGCAGACCAGTTTGACCAAGATTGCAAAAAAATCCAATGGGTTAATTGTATGGTTTTGTGTATCGCAGCGGAGGTTCGATGAACGCAATCGGAATGCCCCGCGGCAATGGCCACCATCGGGAAAGGCGCACATTTCGTGCTATTATTTTATTACCTCATCTATGGCATTCTCGGGTCGGATACCACAAGAAGAAGACGACCAGATCGATGACAAGATCTTTGCCTTTGTTTTTTTGTTGTTTTCGTTTGCTGTTGTTATTTGTTACGTGACTGAAATGAAAACAAACAAAGCTACCGGGCCGGGCCGGTCGAAAAAACGGTGGCCGGCGAAGCATCGTTTGCCAAAAACAATCGATGGTACAAGACAAAGCAATTATGGTGGGACATTGTTGCTATTAGAAGAAAAAGGATCTTCACTTTACAACTTATTCGCATTCTTGGCTGTTTTTAAGCTGGGAAGAGTCTGGCGATTAAAGATCGGATGGCAATTAGGGCACAAATGAAAAAATTGGACAGTTGCTTCATATAATTCATACAAGCTATCTGCCGAGTTGCGAAGCTCTCACCGAAGTGGGGTATGCAAGTGCCCCAATTTTTACGTTTTTCATAATAACTGTGTGGTTTTCAAAGCTATACACCCTATATTTCTTGTATTCCTAGAATGAACTACAATAAATTTATTTTAATAGATTTTGTATGATTTTGAAAATGGGTACATTGTGAAAAAATACATTTCTACGTTCCAAAGTATGATTTAAAGGCGGTAGCGATAGGTCATGTTTTTGACTGTTCGCTTGCATATTTTTGTTGATCGATGAATCAATGCGAGAGAAAGATACAGCTATATTTTCGTAAGCTATTGTTTTCGTTGCTTTTGGCGCGTGTCTATTGAGTTATGCAGTCGCCTGTTGGCTTTACTTATGTGCGTTTGCATGTTTGCTTGTTGCTATTTTTTAATACAAAAATAGTCAAAAACATGCCATAGGACTAATACTTTTTTATGTTGATGTATAAAATGATTAATAAGATATTGAACATACATATATTGAACCCATTTGTATTGATATAAGCTGTATTTTGATTAAAAAATACTGGGGTCTTGCTCGACCTCGGTTCGGGACACTCGTTCGATCTCGACGCTCCGTCCTTCAAAGGTTGAGAATTTGCATACTCTGATATTGCTCTATAATAGTTTGGTTCGTAGTAATATGGAGTATGCTAGTCATATGGTCTCCTTATTACCAAACCCATATAGATCATTTACAGACAATTCAGAAGCGTTTTCTGCTCAATTTATCCCATAAGACTGGTCTTGTGAGATTGCTGCCAACTAATAATGACAGACTCTATTTTATCAAGATCACTAGTTTGTCTCATCGCAGAAGGGTTTCTGATTTGTTACTTTTATACAAGATTTCTAATGGTATCCTTGACACATCTGTTTTGAACGAAATTACATAAGTGTAACGTTAATGCCCGATTCACTAGGTGTAGAAATCTGTTCGATACACCAATTTATCATAACAACACTTCATTTAGTAGTACAATCGCACGTATATGCCGTCTTTACGATAGTATGCATGATTGTCTCGACCTTTTTGCTGACTCTTTCAGCACGTTTAGGGCTAAGATGGAGAAGCAAATCTGTGGTTGATTTGCTTCTTCAACTTAATTGTTTATTAATTTTAATATCTTTTGTGTTGCTCACTCTTTAATATGTGGTGCTCACTGTACATGGAATATAATATTTTCATTTATATTTGAATATTTTTTGTCTCGCTGTACTGCTTCTTTTTTATATTTAAGAGTGGCAACACAGACCAACCAATTCGTAATAAATGCGATCAGACGGTTGTTTCAATTGTGATTATTAATTATTCCAAATTGACTTCAAGTATTTATATGACATAATTCACCTGAGATTTATTTTTAATTATATACGGTTCAATCCAGATTGACGTTTTTAGAAAAAGTCACCACATACAGTTATCTAATCCACTTTTACTTTCATTTACCGGTAAATGAAATTTGACGGTAAATTGTAATCTCTCTTTGTAGTGTAAAAGTTGACTTGAAAATGGTCATACTTGTTTGAAAGTTACAACTTAGATTTTAATAGACGAATCTTTCTATCTAGAATCTTCCGTTCACAGTTAGCTACTTCCATATGTATGTATTTAAACTTATGCGAATCGAATATTGCGAAGAGGACAATTAAGTACTTAAAAGCTGTTTTTTCTTCATTGATAGCATTTTGTTACGTCACCTATGCAATGATGTGCGATTGTTCAATTCAGCAGATATGTATATGCACGTCTTTTATTGAAGCTTTTTTATTATTTAAATCAAGCTTGAGCAAACGAATATATCAAGAGTACTCAAGGATGAACCACGTACATATGTAAGTGCTCTTATGTACGTATGTGACGGTGTTTTTAAAGTTCGGGTTCAACGTATGCGATTTTCAATGCGAAATAGTGTGAGAACAGAGCGGGAAGCATTCGCAGGCTCTGCTGCTGAATGGTACGTGGAAAAATTTTCAGTCCAACGAACGTTCCCGAGAAGTTGGTGGAATTTAAAAGCGATCTTTCTCGGCCGAAATAACAAAAGGAGAAGAGTAAAAATAAACGTGACGGGAAAAAATTCGTTCTTGCGACGACAGCGATGAAGGTCGATTTTTTTCGCGTTTCTTTTGTGCAAGAGGAATATTCTCTTTTCTTCGATTCTCGTTTTCAATCGCGCGATCAAGGCGAGATCATTGCGCTCGGGCTTTCCATTGGACCATGAACGAGCACAGTGAATTCATCCGCTTTTGATAACAAGAACACAAGGCGACAAGTTGCGGTGCATAACTTCCAAAAAGAAGTTGTGCAACTCCTTTTGAACGGAAATTAAAAAAAAAGTCGTGGAAGAAGCCGAGATAACCACAGCGACAGCTCAGTCGGAAAAAAATGTTTTATCAATGGTTTCGATTACTCCCACGGCTTCTGACAACATTTTCATATTACCATGTTCAGATCGACTGTCACCTGTCAGAACATTTTAAAATAGAAATACTTGAATGAGAAACATAAACAAGGTAGCATTTGTTATATGAAGCTAACAGAGCAAAAAGGTTAAAGTTGCAACGGGTAGGATATGTACCATATAGGGACAAAGGAAGTATAGTCGGACTTGCTTAATATAATATGAACACGGCTGTGGCGAAATCTCGCCCGTTGGGAAAAGTTTTACTTTATATAATCATAACAAATTCACTATCTGAATAATGAGATAAAAAATTCTGGCACTATCTGGATAATGAGATAGATATGCAAAATTAAAAAAAAAACCCAACACGATTGTGAAAAATCATTGCCAGCAAAAGCACCAGTGTCGCTCTAAATTTTAGTGTGTGTGTTTAACAATGGTTTCATAAAAAAACCCATCCATTCTCAGAAGACACTGAGATTGCAATTTTTAACTATTTTTTATAAAGGATGTTTATTGTTACGTACGTACATATACATAGATATAAATATAGGATCATGAAATTTCCGCGAACTGCCTTAGAATGTTTAGCCAGCTGAATATCTTGGTAGTTGCGATAGACTTGGGTTCGAGCTATGGTTTGACCTCGATTGGAAAGGATTTATTCCGAGTATTTCTGCAGTGCTGCTGCTGCTCAGGCTGATTGTCTGACTCTAATTCAATTGTTACCTATCAAAGTTTGCAAATCTGTCTGATTTAATTGTGGAAACAGTTTCTCATCAAATTGGCAAAAACCATCCTACCCACTATGTTGTGTTTTGCCAATTTATCTGATTTCACTTTTGAAATGGTTCCTCACCAAATTAGCAAACAACCTATTTGAATATAATTTTAAATTTATAATCTATAAATGTATATACATGTACATACAAGTTAAACCATAGATGTCACTTTGGAGCAACCTGTAATGGCACTATGATACGAATATCATTAAAAACGTAAAGGAGGTATGTAAAAAAACAAATAATTATTACAAATATGTTGATAACGGACGAAAACAAAAACGACAGAATTTACTCGTTGTGGGCCCCATTTTGACGGTTTTTATGGTCAACTTCTAAGAAAAATCAACCAAATTGGAGATGGATTTGATTCCTATTAATTTAAATACCTTGGGTATTTGTACTCTAATGAAATACAAGATTGAAATATGAATTAAAAAAGATAATTTTAAGTAAAAGTGGAAGTCGATTGAAGAAAATTCCACCCCATAGAAGCAGTATATATTAGAATAGAAAAATAAGGAAACACTTAATAATACTGAAAGAGAATGAATCGATTTATAAAGTCGTAAACGGTACTAAAAGGGTTTAGGTTCAAGCGAGCGCTATTTCGTAATGACACGTATGATAATGGAGGAATAAAGCTTAGCATTCTGAAAGCCCCCCGGGCAACGCTTGGCATTCTGAAGCCGCTGTTCTTCGAAACGAGATCTCGCATTATTTCCGTATACGTCCGCGCGCCAGAGCGATGGTAATAAATTTAACAAATATTAATATTTATGCGGCAAGACAATGTCTCCTTTTTCATTTTTTCGCCATACATGTAAGTAGAAGTCTTTGTCAGTTTTCCAATAAATGGCTGCAGCTTGCACTCTCGACCTCGGTATCGTTAAGGCTTTATTTATATACATACATATATAAATTACAGTGTTTGCCAAGCTTTGTTGACTTTTAATACTATGTATGTAAATAAATAATAATCTGCCATATTTTATGAATCGTAAAACTAAAACGCGTGTACGTACTAGGGTTTCTGGGTTAATCGTAAAATATTCTCAACTTCGACCGAAACTAAAAGAGTTTATTCCATTGCTGGAAATTTTTCTACCAAATATAGAAATAGTCTTTCTTCTTGAACTTTTTACTATTTGCTGACGACATACAAATTAAAAAAAAAATCCATTGAAGAATGTCTGAAACTTTGACTCCTTCACTAACCACTGTCTTAAATATCCAGTTTTTTCCCAATGTTACCAAGTGTTTACACATTAAATTCGCTAGACTTACATCCCCTTTATTGTTTAATTCTTTTATCAATACGAATCAACTACTTGGGGTTAATCGTTTGACAGATTACATTTTAAGCATTTGTTTTCGAACTTTGAAAATTTGGCAGTTTTAAAAACATACGAACCCTAATTAATTTATAATAGTAAGCAGTCCTGCAAAATCGAATAAAAGCAAAAAGAACATTTCTGTTTTTAACTTAAATTAATTTTGTTGTTTTGTGTTGTGCGGCATGGCATTGTCGAGTCAATAAATTTAAGAAGCAAAGACAGAAAGAATCTGCACTGTTTGCTTAGGATGCATTTCATAATTATTCTGAAACATTGTTTTCAAAGAAGATGACAATTCTAGAATCAATAGATTTTGAAGAAGTTAATAAGGATTTTAAATTTATGCTGGCGTTAAAAAAATAGAAGATTGTCAAACATAAAGAATTTCAATGTATTCCAGAAGAATTATGATCAGCCTGTAGATGAAGGACAATAGACGAATCAAATCACATAAAATGAGTATCCAGTGTCTCTTTCCAGTATCCAAGAGGCACGGAATATCCTTTCCAAGAGACTTTGTATGCCCAAAAGATAATTTCTGCAGAGCCAAGTCGCCGATCGTGAAATGGGAATCGCCGATATGGTGTGTATAGGAATAAATGTTGAAATTTCCTCGTGATTCCATTATGAATGTCGGGGTGGTGGGGTGAACAATGTACCCCGGGTACTAAACAAGTTTGTGGCACGACCACGGGAATGTTAATACAGCAGAATACCTTGAACTCTATCAAGCTCATAGCACAGCCTGAGCGACTTATAGGCAATATTATTAGATCATGGTGGTTTACGAAGTTCAGCGAACCCGTTTTGTGCAGAGCCGTTTCGACGACAACATCCCCATAGCTCGCCGCGAAAATATTACTTTGTAGCGAGACCCAAGAGTTACATAGTTGGTGATGCTGTCGATTGCACCTTCGAACCGGTCAAATAATTCCAAAATTACTTTCGTTTGATGCGGTCATAAAAGAAAGAGAAAGGCGGCAACCTCTGATCAACATCCGTCTGATAACATTATCCGGCGGACAGTGGCGTCACTTGAGTATTTGGAACGGATCCTTATTCAATACCTATGTACATTCATACATTCATACATTCATACCTGCTCCAGTACATTTTTTCACAGTGAAATGCTGTTGCATAATATGAAAATGGGCGTAAATTTTATAGTAATATGTAAGTTGCTACAGCGTGTATGCAATTCAACTCCTCACAATACCTCAAAATTAGAGACGTCATTTCAACTATTTGAAGGGGGGGGGGGGCAAAAGTTGCATTTTTGGAAGAAGTTTCTGATCGAAATTGTTAGAGTTTCAGCTGGCCTAACTTTTAATAACAAATAATCGATTTGTTTAAGATTCATAGTATTACAAATGACATCTCCCTCTGAACCCTCAATAACGTCTCAGGTCAAAAGTATTTCAATTTTCGGTTAATAATATATGTATACACCTGTCAATCGGTGGAAAAAGGTTTTCTATGGGCTCACCTATTATATCTAAATTTCAGGTAATTAATGAAAGGACACTATTACTAGTATTTAAGAACAGCCAGAACGATGCAACATTAAACTTAAAGAAATGCCTGGTATAGTTGAAATACATATATTCAAGTATTCCCATAAATTTTGCATAAAATTTAAATCAGTGTTTCACGAATTGCCTAGTTTATGATTCTTCATGAGATTCCTTGTTTAACGGTTCTTCGTGAGTTGCCTCCAAGCTTTGTTAAAACGATTCTTTACAACTCTGAAGAATTCAATCTATGAAAGTCTAGAATTCAAGTAGGAAGAGTCTACATAGTGGCAGACAAATATTATACATGGTAGGTTATCTTGAAGGAAGCTCATTAAGACGTTGAGATTCGGACCCAATCATGAAAAAAGAAAGCTAGGATAATAGTATAAATAACTATTCTAGAATTCAGCCCCCTTTCTTCTTCCTCATTTGCTCGGTGCCGGTCATTAATGTCGTCTGGAATTTGATGGACGATCCAATTCCACTCCTCCCGGTTTTGTGCCAAGTTAAAGTCAGCGTTGAGGATGATCTCGTTAATTCCTTGATTTGGTTTGATTTGGCTTCCTCTTCTACACTGTCCAGACTCTCTACATACTTCCTGGCAACAATGGCCAAAGTAGGAAAGAACCCTTTTCCAACATGTTGTGGAGAGTCTCTTAAGTAGCCTCTATTAGACCTTTAAAAAAGCTTTCCTAATCAAATATGCTAACAAAAGTTCAATGACTCCAAATGTCGAGCACTGCATTTCAGGATAAGAATTTACACAGAAGAACATTAAAGTGCGACTGTCCTTCCTCGGAATTGGAATTCGACATTGTATGTATATTTTAAATTGAAAATGAGATCCTACAACATTGAAAGCTTGTAAAATGCTGAGCTAGCTCATAAATAACTTCAATTTGGCGCCTCGTATACACGTAGAGAGAGAGAGGCCTTGCGGCGACCGACCCTGAGAGTACATCTCCTTCAAATCTCTTGGCAGATCTTTTGTTTGCTCTGCTTCGGTAATGTAGATCATATCCACGGGATTCTCGTTCACTATGGCTCGAGAGAGCGTTTCGCCATTAAATTACGATAATGGCCGCTCACGATCGGCGCCTCCAATTGCAATACACACACACACACACACACGAGAGTACGTACAGAGAAACGAAGGTAAATATTTGACCAATGAAGTCATCCTCGAGTGTAAAAGTGACCCGTGGTTGTAAAAAAGGCGCCGACATCACGACCACGAAAGGAATGGTAAAAAAGCTCTCTCGGCGTACATCTCGCGAAACTTTCACGGAATGACACAACCGCGAATTCCGCGCAGCTCGGATTCGAAAGTCGAAGGTCTCTATCGAAAGCTCTCTCGGCGTATGCAAATCCCCGCAATGTGCACTGTTGCGATTGTGCGAGATTGACAAAAGGCGAACAGGTTTGAAGGTAGCCAGAGATATGTACGTATTGCGGAAAAAATTTTACAGTTTCGTTAAGGCCGAATGATGTTTGTGTAACAATTTTCGTAAACCGGTTGGTCGCTCTCCGTCTTACACATGCGGGCGCATCATTGGAAATTATGCTCGTTTTTTATGATAATGATGATTCTACATACATAGATTCAGCTCACGACGAATCTTTTTTCGACTGAAGACTGGATGATCTTTCGCGCCAAAAGTATAAAGGTGTCAATCACATTTGATTGTAAGACAAAGTCGTCTCCTGTCGGAATTTGCATACTTTATATGACCTAGATTTTGAGATACAACATTTTTCTCACCCAGTAAATCAGTAGCCTTTCCTCTTTTCAACAAATGCAAATCGATTTTTATAAGAACAAACACTTTATGTATGTATGTACTTGTTAAATGTTTCTAAATATACTAGGAATCATTATCATGATATACAGCTACTCGCCATCCACTACTGGATGAAGGCCTCCCCAATACGCTTCCAGTAGTCTCTGTTTTGCGCAACTCTCATTCATCTCACCCCCACATATTTTCCTAATTTCGTCTACCCATCTTCCCTGCGGTCTTCCTTTTATCCTTTTGCATTTTCTTGGGTACCAGTGTTCTAGTGTTTCTTTTATCCAACTATCGTTCATTATTCTAGCCACGTGGCCCGCCCATTGCCATTTCAATCTCTTTACGCTATCCACTATCCTGGTCATACTTCTCACCGACGTATTCCGGATCCTGTCATTTTATTTGGACGAGTTAGTTTCATCATGCAAAATTACAGAAAATACATATATTTACACCAAAAAGCAAAATTACAAAGGTTAGGCCCATTAAATGTATGTACATTACACTAATAAATGGTAGGATTTGAAAGATGAGCTTAACCAAATAATAAAAAAAAATTATGAAAATCCATTATTATTATTTCAGGACAGAAATTTTCAAAATATTCAAATAAAAAAAGCATATGAAATTTTAAACTTGTAGTGAAATCTAATATATAATTTCGAAAGAGACTTTGTATGTATGTTTGTTTGTTTTGGTCGTAGATTCCGTGACGTTCAATTTAATAAGAAAACAAATGAATATTCAAATAAATTTAAATAAAATAAATTTAATAAAATGTTTACTATTAGATTGGCCACGTATAAGCGGTTTATATTACATATACCGAGCGAAGCCGGGTAAAAACACTAGTATTAAATAAAATAATGCGACACCTCTGATATGAAAAAAAAGACAAAGAAAACATACATGCGAATCTTTAAGTCCTCAGCACGAGGCTATTATCTTCTAAAACCTAGAATCTAAGAAATCCTTATAAAATTAGACCTGAGAGAATTTAGAAATGTGGAAAAAAGGCAAGTACTTTACAACGTCCTTCATGATCCAAAAAGTGCAAAGACTCGTACCTACGTAAAAGTAGCGGGTTGTTGATAAATTATACTAAATACAAGAGGTAGCTTAAGTTTGGCAACTTAGCTTAACCTGATACTTCAGCCTAAGAAACAAAAAGGAAAGAAAGCTTTGTACAACACAAGCTAAAATATTCCAGCTCAACTGAGAAGACACTTGGGTCATCTCAGAAGATGACCCAAAACCTGAAGAACAAGTGGAAGTTAAGACGAGACGATACGACGACTGGAATTTTAATTGTAACCTACTATATAAAACACCAATTGCTAAGCAAGATCAGAAGAAGCTCAATAGCAACCACAGCCAGAGCCACATACGGCTCCCCAGCCTCCGGTCGCCGACCGCTACACTATGCAGAACCGTAACTTTTTCGCGAAAAATCATCACACGTTCATTTTGGATACGCCACACCGCGATAGGATTTTAAACACCATGAATAATTCAGAGCGCGCTCTCGATACTCTCTAGCCACGTAGTTGGATGCATTTCAAATCGAGCTTGTTACATTACGTTCGTTTACCTCCTCGGGTCACAACAACGCGAAATTCTGTCAGAGGCGACATTTTCGCCGAATCGCATTAAAAATCCGCACGAAATGGTAGTCGAATGGTGAATTTAAAATTCCGAATTCGCGGCGAGAATAATGGATAGGAGGGGATCGAACTCTTGCGCAACGCCTAAAATTCACAATAAAGATGCAGACTGGGTTGGACCACCCGTGTCGTTTAGAAGTGTCGTCTCGGAAACCGGCCGGATTATGAAATTCGCATTTTAACGCTGATTCGATGCCATAAAGTCGACATTATTGATCAATTATGCGTCTATGCGGGCTTAGTTCTAAAAGAGCTGATGTCAATGCTTCGATTTGTGGATTTAAAGTATATAATATATCAGATTCAGTTTGCAGTCAACGGCCTGCAGCCCCCATTCGAAAGAACAAGGACAAGAAAATCGATCACGAAAGTTAGGAACAATTATTTATATATCGTTACCTTATTGACCTGCAATAACTTCTAGAGAAGATATAATGGAAAATGATTAAAGATAATAATTTAGTTGAACCAATTGCGATTAGAAATTATTGAAGAAATCTTAATTAACTATCGTCTAAATATGTATATCTAAAAAAAGATTAAATAAGGATATCTGATTTTGGAATACGTGGAAATAATAAGATGAAAATAACAACTATTTCTACTTAACAAATCGTATCCTCAGAAACTTCTTCAATAGCCACTTTAAGTCTTAATGACACTGAAGATACCATTTTTTTATGTTTAAAGGGGTCAGAGAATTTTTAAAATCCTCGGCTCTTTTGCATCTGCAAAAAAATGTCGCATTGTTCAATTTCGAATTTGGATTACCCAAATCCAACAGAGAATCTGCATTTTCAAAGACTTTTTCAATAACTACTTTAAGGCTTAATGACACTGAAGATACCATTTTTGAACGTTTAAAAGGGTCAGAGATTTTTGTAAATCCACAGCTTCTTTTGCATCTTCAAAAATCCAATTTCGAATAAGGAATACCCAAATCTAACAAAGAATCTGGATTTTCATTTTAAGTTTAATGACAGAATCTTTAAGCACCATTTTTAAAAGGTCAAACAGGCCATAACATCCTTGAATTCCTCAGCTTCTTTTTCATCTTCCATAAAGTTCCACTTTGTAGAATTTCAGATTAAGAATACAACATATTATTAAACCCATACAAGAATACACAAAAACAACAAAGAATATCAAATCAGGATCTTTAAGATTTAAGATAAAAGAGGACACGAAGGCACCATTTTTGAAAGTTCAAGCAGGTCAATACTCTCACAAAATCATAAATTTTTCTACATCTTCTAAAAAGTTCCCCTTTTTTTTTCAATTTAAGAATACTTTTCTACAAAGAAATTCTAGCACATTAAGACTGGTACAAGGGTTTGGGCCCAAAACATCTCAATCCAGCAAAACTACTAATATGAATGTTTATCTAAAAATTTGGACATCAATCCTTTTACAACCGAGCCGCGTGCTTTATTGATATTTTGCCAGAAGAGGCGCGTGTAATTAAAATGTGCTTACGGGTAATGTGGGTTAGGTGAATCCGTGTAATTAAATTTTCCGGGTCATTTGCCAATTTGTTTATAATCGCTCGGGTATGGAAATGAGCACTCTCAAGGTCCCTCTCACCGAATCTGATTCATAAATTTTCGGATAATCGTCGTGCGAAAATGTCATGTTCGAAGCTCCACATAAACGGGCGAGGTACGTGACTTGCGTTGTTAAATACGTGTGACACGTTCATGGGTACGATCAGGAAAATACATCGTGTACTCCGAACCGGGCTTTTCATCGATTCCGTCATCCATGGATGATTCCTTGATATTTAAATCGCAAATATAGTAGTAGTAGTACCCAAAAATAATCAAAAATATTACCACTCATCTTTGAGTTTTGAATCATCTACACCCTTAGATTGAGGTCATTTTCAAGCGATCTTTTTGCGTCATAGCATTTATGTACTTTCAGTGCAATCTACTTCTGCTAACCACCTCCATTACATATTCATTGAAATACATGATCCATCGGCCTTCATATTTATTATTGTATTCTTACAGCAGATTGTACGACCTTCCATATTATCCGGAATGTATACAAAGGATTTGCAATTTTAAGAAGACGCTTTACATAAAACTGCTAAAATCTTAGAAAAATGCCAGAAGTTGTGGGATATGGGATTAGTTGAGTATTTATTGATGGATGCGAACTCTGTAGGTTTTTATCACATAAAAATTGCAATCTACAAATAAAAATGCTCCGCGGTGAATTTTTAAAGTAACTTGATACAAAGTTAAGTAACTTAATAGGTTTCTAGTCAAGTTTTCATCGATCAGAATGTACACACAATAAGTTTAAATATGATCTTGAAATGGAACAATTATGTACTAGATTTCTAAAGTACCTATTAAATGCAAAATTCTCGTGCAACCTAAACTTCTCCAGCTGGTTGACGAACATTTGGCCGATGGAAATTAGGCCGACGGGCTTTTGGCCAAACGAACACTAGGCCGAGGGACATTTGGACGAATAAATTTTTAATTGTTTAAATTTATTTGTACTCTTTATTTTATTTCATAGAACATGAACACGCGCTTTTACAAATTGCTCCAAAGTGCACTTAAACAGATACAATACAATCAATATAATCATTTTATACAATGCGAATTCATTCAAACATCCACAGTAACATCTATGGGGAAATTTTTAATCAAATTGGCGCACCTCAAGACGCTGAATTACTTGAGATTAGCAACAGGGATGGGAAGGAGAAGCCAATTTTATAGGAACCGTATCAATGAAAATCAGAAAAATTGGCAACCTCTGATAAGAAACGATCGACCTGGAGTTACAAATCAAGGTCTGGCCAGCAGCGGAACTCTAGTGGGACTCAAACCCGCGACCACTTTGCTCGAAAATACAATATGCTAACCACTAGTCAACGCCGCTGGTTGATATGAAAAAATGGATAAATAAAAATACCAATCCGTAACCATATTTTCTTTTTATTTTGTTTATTCGTTTATTTTTCAATTTAGAAATAAAATAAAACAATTAAAATTTTGATTCGGCCAAATGTCCATTCGGTCAAATGTTTGTTTAGCCAAAAGTACATCGGCCAAGTATCCATTCGGCAAAATGTCCACGCACGCACAAACCTGCCAATATGTAGCAGACATGGTAAATGTTGCAGATCATTGTCCTAGAAAATTGATCTTTACAGCAAAAGTATGTAGAAATGCCTGATTGGCATAAAGACAATTTGTTTCAATGATTTATCGCCTAAGCTAGTGGGTAATAGGTAGCAGAACTTTCAAGGATTGAAAGCATTATTAATTAATAAAACCAGACGTTTTAGCTCAGATACAATAAAAACCTACTTTATCTACACTCCTCCGGTTAATTGTAAATATATTGTGAACTGCAGTCCGATTTTAATTTTATTTTCAATATAACTTCAAAATTGAATTCGACAAGACTTTTTTACCGATAAAAGATTCCCAAAACGATTAACCCAATCAGAGTTGGTCGATTTACTTCTCAATCTTGCATACCATATCAAAATCGCCAGCTACGAAAACAAATATCATAAATGCGATCTCTATGACGGAGAAGGCATATTTAGAACAGATTTAATCACTTTTATTTTTAACAGATAACATGCATGTAAATGATTTTTATCATAGCATTTTATGTACATATGTATAATTATTTTGGTGACACCTACGGACTGACGAATTTGCCGCACCTATGCACAAAATGTGCATCTTTAAAATGTGCGGTTACACTTGCATCATCGGCAATGGTTTACGCAATCGTTCATTGTTTCAAATCATCCTCGAAATGAGTCAAAATTATTTCGAACGGTGTATCCTCATATGAGGCCGTCATCCTTCCGAGGAATTGCGGTGCCAATTGCGGTCATTTATATTACACTAATAAATCCTTGTTCATAATTGAATCGAGCGAGCTTATATAGCGGTAAATCTAAGTTTAGATCGAAACGAGCGTAGGGTACTTAAGTAGAGCGTGGTGAAAGGATCACTAAATGGGTTACGCTAAAGGGCACGCTCATTTCCAGGCAGAAATATTACATATGTATGTATATCCGAGGCTTCGGAGCCGCATGCGGTCCTCTGTGTCGAGATATTATATTTTATTTCACTTTAAAACAAAATCGCAGCGGGTTTACAGATTAAATTTATCAATCGTTTACATGCAAGTATCTAATGAGGGACTTTTCCAAGACTCAATCAACATGTAAATATAATAAACTTATTTTTCTTTTAAAATATTCTTATCTGAATACTGAACTGACATAATCCTTACATACATCCTATATTATTTTCCGAATTTACCAAAACTAAATAAATTTCGTTGCCAATTCGAGACCTTTTTCAGGCGATTATAAATTTTCCTAATATTTCCGAATATAAAACTTATTTATAAAGATGCATTGCTACGATCATTGTTTTTTTTTCTTAAAACAAAATCAAATCCTGGAAGAAATTCTTGTGGGAAAAAAAACTAATAATTTCAGTGATGTTTAATAAATTTATAATCATTGTAAATAAAAGTAATAAATCGACCGATCTGTTTAATCGCTAGAGTTAGTGTCGCCACAAACCACAGCATGTTGATTATCAGTAGAGAGATCGTGGACCAGCAGAAAATATCAGTGGTTAGCATGCCATGCTTTCAAAAACACGAGTGGTCACGGGTTCAATCCCTGCCCGGTACTGCTGGCCTTGGATATGTGAAACGGTTCCAACAAACTACAAATTGGGCAATCTTGTTCGCAAATTTCGAATTCACTGATTTATAAAAATTATGCAAAGACATTTGTCAAATTTATTCATAGATGTCTATGATGCTCTGCTAAAATTACTCCATAAATTGTCCATCTATTTTAAATAGGTGTTATTTTGTTTTTTAGCCTAGCATGTATGAATGATTAGGTTGGCATGCATGAGTTGAATGAATAATTAGGTTGGTAACATGTAATATGTCAGAACAGTTTAGTTCGTTGTGGCTCTCCGAGTAATAACCAATGTTTTAAACCACCCAACGAGTCTCATTTTTCTGTACCGCTTATGTTCCCTGAGAAACAGATCCTACATTGTTGTGAGGTTCATAAAATGGGAATTCCGCCTCCCGTCTCTCGAAAAATCGGCAAATTCGAATTATTTAATTGTTGCAAGCATATATATGCTTGAAATTTGTAATAAATATCTTGATGTATACAACAGCTAACCATATTTTCGATTTAAGGTGGCCTGTCAAAGCAATGTGACATACAATATATATATATATATATATATAACAAAATCAATCCAAAAAGTCGAAATCAGATAGTTGAAAACAAATATAGAAAAGATCGAAAAGAGAGACGTCAAACTAGCCGCGAAAGCGACTTGGCCAAAGAACAAACAAGGCATCGGCCATTTCAATTGAATAAAAACATATTTTTATCATTCATTATACAACCTATTAGTAAGTAAAAATATATATGAGAGATAATGAGAGCCTATAATGCAAATTTTATAAGATATAGTGTGAAAAAGATAAAGTTATAGGCGTTTCAACAATTAAAATCTGACAAAACGAGTGGGGGGCGAAAAGTCAAACATATAAGGCTAGTGGCTGTCACCGTCTCCAAAATTTTCGGATTCTTAAACATGTTTATTACAATTATATTTCACCATCGAAACACCGAAAGCAATTTAAATGTCTATCGGCAAAATGGCAAAGTTTTAAAGCGATCGGAAGAATATAAGAAATATTGTTTAATCGATTAGCGAAGTAATCCTAATGTAAACCTTGTAAAAATATAAATAACGTCACATGCTAAAAGAAAATAAAAAAGCTTTAATTAAATTTATTTAAAAGAAAATGTTGATCCATAGAGATGATTTCATATGAAGATCATTACAATAACCTTCATTTCAATCTCACCCCCCCCCCCCCTCCAGTAGGTTCCGGAACTTACTTGTACTTTCCAAAAGACTTTCCATACTAGATACTTATTATAGCAAAGCGATCAAGTATGAGTTATAGACATGGAAACGTGATTCGGCTAAAAAGGTAGCCAACGACTGGTCTAACATCGAGAGTGAAATATCACTTAACGCCGCGAAAACCGTAAATTTTATACAATTTATTAATAGCCAAGTGTGTATTAATTTTAAACAAGATTTTACATATTTAAGAATATGTAAATCGATATCGCCGGCCGTTACACGGCACACACTACTGATGTCACGTTGTACCGTTCAACGCGAAGCAAGATGCACATTCTGCGCATACCGCACACACACACAACATACCTGAGGCTTCGGTCCAGATCAGCGTTGTCCAAACAGTTCCAAATGGGAACACTTCAAAATCACATTCAGACAAATTCAACTCATTTCATTTGTAAGACCGACGCGTGAAAACCTACTAAGTTATGCACGGAGTATGAAATCCCTACAAATATTATTTCTTACTAGCTGAACCCGGCATGCGTTGCAATGCCAGAATAAGGCATGCAATTCCCGTTCCCGTTTCAAGTGATGGTTGGAGCTCAAATAACGTCTCTTCAAAGCCGTGTCGTCATAAACCAACTGTTAACGTGGTTACCAACGAACACATTTCCTTGACTACACAATGGCGCTTCAAACTTTCACGTCGGTAAAATCGTACGAATATTATTATTAAGACGTTTTTTTTCACAGTAAGCTTCCCGGACATGCATTCAACAAATCTTGAAAGTTTCATCGTAATCGATTGAGTGGTTTAGGAGCCTATTCGAGACAGACAGATAAACAAACAGACATTCAATTTTAAATACCTATTAGCTTTATTATCCGGCTTCGCTCGGTATTTGTAATATAAACCGCTTAAACATGACTAATCTAATAGTAAAAATTTTATTAAATTTATTTGAATAGTTTTATTTTATATAAATTTATTTGAATACTCATTTGTTTTTTTTTTTATTACATAAATTGACTGTCACGAACAAACAAACATATATAATAAGTCTCTTATAAAAAAATAAATGTACACCCCCAGGGTCTGCGCCTAGGCCCCCGGGAACTTCAAATCCTTTGAATCGGAAAAAAGCGAATTATTTGTTCGATCACGTCAGAACAAATTGACGAAAAATACGCAGGTACATACAAACATACGAACAGACTTTAGTGTTTTATATGAAAGATATATATATATATATATATATATATATATATATATATATATATATATATATATATATATAGATGGACAAATATTAATTAAAAGCCGCAAGCATATGTATATACAATGTACATTTGTAATAAATTCAGACTAGCCGAATTCACGAGAGGTATGTATGTCGATTTTATTGGACCCTTATCAACAATCAAGCTAGATAAATCAGCAAAGTCGGCAACAGGAGACGGTCGATCTGGATTTAATAACCATCCAGAACTTGCAAAGATGTCCAATAAATGTTTCCATTCCGGTCGGTATCATTATATATTTAAAGTAAAGTATAGACATGTCCGGTAGCAAAGAAGAGGAAATAAAGAGACTTTAGGGTGGAATGCATTGGGGCGAATGAACGCCGTTTTAAAATCAAAAATACCACTTTGTCTGGATATTAAAATCTTCGATCAATGAGTTTTGCCAGTGACTAGACTACGGGGGATGATTAGGATAATAACAAATAACAGAACTGAAAGCAAAAAAGAATTTCGACGAAATTAAAAGCAAAACCTATTTGCCCCGATCTCCATCCGTCCTTTAGTGATGAAGTATGGATGCAAAACTTAGACATTGAACGCCAAAATGTAACACAAAGTCCAGTGCACTTAAATAAGTATAGAACGCTGTATGCTCGGCATAAGAAGAAGAAATAGGAAACGGAATACGTGGGTGAGAAGTATAACAAAGTTAGTCGATGTAATGGAGAGAGTAAAGAGATTGAAATAGCAATGGGCGGGTCATGTAGTTAGAATAAAGGGCCAAATGTGGAAAAAAGAAGTGCTAGAATGGTAAGGGAATGAATGTAAAAGGGTGAAAGGAAGTCTAAAGGAAGATGGGTGGACGAAATTATAAAATGGTGTAGGGTGAGATGGATGAGAGTTGCGCAAAACAGAATGGAAACGTGTGAAGAATGCCACAAATGGCTATAAATGATCTTATAAACAGCCATATCTATGGATAAAATTTTGCCGCAATCAACAAAAATCGAGCGAAAAGGATAGGACGGCGTTGCCAATTTGTTGGAACCGTTTCAGTGAAATCAGATAAATTGGTAAACTCTAAAAGGAAACGATTGACTTTGGAGTCACATACCCAAGGTCTGGCCAGCAGCACAGGGGATAGAACCTGTGACCACACAATTGCATTACATGCTACGGTCGAACCGACCTAGCATGAGATATGTAAAATGTACATGCTATCGCATTTAGCCCCCACTCGACCCGCGATAGCCAATTACATTTCGTTTCAGTTTCGTATTGCATTTTGGTCAAGAATACAACATTGTTCGTATGTATAGCATTTTATAATAGCGGTCGGTAGAATTTGACATTTATTTTTTGTTTGTTTTGGGTTCGTGTTTTGTATTTTAAAATATTTACATTAATAAAGTTTTAATATAAAATACGTAAGTTGTTGAGATTATTAATTTATTTGTGGAATACGTATATATAAATTTTATATTAATAGAAATTTATATTTTTAGACGATAAAAGTAGTTGTCAACGTCATGTTATGGACAGAAAAACTTACAGTAATATTATAAAAGATCTTGCAGTGAATTATATTATAATAATATTATTAAGATAATAAGAAAATTTTTTTAAAAAATAAAGAAATTATGTTACGTAGTTAGTAGTAGTAGATAATAGAAGTAGTAGATATAAGATAGTAGTAGAATATATAGATATAGATATAGATAGTATAGTAGATATAGATAGTAGATATAGATATAGATATAGATAGTAGATAGAAGTAGTAGTATATTAAGTATTTAGGCATTTATTTGGATTGTAAATTAAGTTTTAAGGTGCACGTAGATTATATTATTAAAAAAATGGCAAAAAAAGTTGGTGTACTTTGTAGGTTAAGAAATTTATTAAGTATAAAAAGTAAAATATTGATATATAATTGTATTGTACGGCCTCATACTGTATACTGTGCTACAGTGCTCAATCTATTTAGTGGTTTGTGTATTGATAAACTGCAGAAACTGCAGAATAGAGCAATGCGTGCAATTTTGAATGTGAGGAAACGTAAGAATGTAAGAAGTGTGTTAGATGAATTTAAATGGTTGGACATTAGAAAAAGTCTTAAAGTAAGCACTTTAAAGTTTATATATAAGCGAGATAAGAATATATTACCCAAATATTTTAATAATCATATAGTTAGGAATAGAGATATACATAATTATAAAACGAGAAATAGGAATAAATTAATTATAGGTAGAGTTAAGAAAGCTAAAACTGCAGGAGGTGTTTTTCACAGAGGTGTTCAAATGTATAATGCCCTTCCTGAAGGCATTAGAAGTTCCAATAACTAGTCACCGGACCCAGAAGGTGCCGCGTATTGTTCAAAGGTTGTAAATGCATTGTTAAAGGTTTGCCGAACCTTTTTTACAAAGGATTTACAACAATGAAACAATGGATAGCATTGTGACTATCCTACCTCTACTAATAACATTGATGCTTTCTTGAAGGGTGTTAATGGATACCTTTGTGGAAGATGATTTATAATTTTTTGTTGTTATTTTGTGTTATATGTATTAGCAGTTTGCTATATAAATAAATAAATAAATAAACGTCATTACAATGTTACAACACATTGCACGAATGCGACAGCATGCTCGGTTCTCGTAAGTATCACGCTACATCGGATCAATTATAACTTATAACTAAAGAGCAGACCAACTTTGCGCCGTTCTTTGTTCATTGTTCGCCGTGCTTGATTCATTTTTATGATGAACCCTTTTTATGCTCTCTAGCTTTGTAGTTTGCCTTTTTTCCTGGAAAATAGACCCAAAACGCCCTATTTCCTAGAAAAAGCACGCTTCCAGTCCTACCTCTACTTATAATCTATGCTGCTGGTTAGTATGATTCAAATTCCGAAATCAAATAATTTCACGTAGTGAACACGCCTCGTTAATGCCCGCATTGCAAAAGCAAGTGACCGAGCAGTTCAAGAAACTCCGATCTATGTAGAGTCGAAATCAAAGAAAACCGTATCGATCGCCTATCGAGACAGTACGTATGTGGTTTTTTTTTTCACATTATTTTTTGTTCAAGTGGCGGGAAAGCCAATCAGCGTCCGTCCGTCGGGCTATCTGTTAACACTATAACAGCCGTCACCGTGGACCGGTATTAATGATACCCGCGTATAAAAGCTTTTTGTAATATTAGTATCGGTTCATTAGATTTTGAATCGAGTCCGCCCAGCGGCCGTCCGGACCACATTTCGGCCCTGGCCAGAAGATCGAGCTCGTATCATAATGAACTGGCGGAAAACCCGTTGCGAACCAACGGGCATCTGTCATTCTCATACTCTTTTCACGACGATCACGCACCCAAAAACGCCAAAATTTATTATGTTACGCCGCTGAGGAGACGAAGCTACTCAGTTTGAATAATTAAAAAAAAAAACCATATATGTATACATACATATATACTGTTCAATGCGTCTCGCGATAAGAGTCGCGAAAAACTCGCAGAACCGGTCAAAGCGTAGACAGAGGCAAATTATGGTTTTTTTACGTTCCGAGTTCAGTGATAATTGTTCCGATTAAAGAAGAGGTTTCGATCTGTGAAGTAATTTATGGAAGAATCATCAAAGGTTCTAAATAAAATGGCGCAGCCACCATTATTTATTTATTTTATCTTTAATTTATACCAAGAAGGCCTGGCAGGTAACCTCAATGCGCCTACCTGGCCAGAAACATTGTATATTTGATACAAATATTATAAGTATTATACAAAGTACATAAATACATATCAATTAATATCCACAGACACATCTATGGCTAAATTTGTAAATTTGCAGCTTTTGAAACAATTCAGCGAAATTCGAGATTGCCGAAAACTCGAGATTTAGCGAGAAAATGGGTGAGGTTGCCAACTTTGTGGAACCGTTTCAATGAAAATCAGATAAATTGGAAAACTCTGATAGGAAACAATTGACCTGGAGTCACAAATCCAAGGTCTGCCAGCAGAAACCAGTGACCACTCTGTTCAAAGCATTAAATGCTAACCACTAGTCTATTCTGCTGATTAAATAAGTAAATAGCGGTAAATTTTAAAATTTACCGGTAATTGCCGAAACTACTTTGTCGTGAATTAAATACATATTGTACATGCATTTAATTGCATACTGTTGCACTAAAAATCGATCCAAATGGCGTATTGTGGACAAGTTTTTTGTGGACAAGAATTTGTTTATTTTCAGTATTAATTGTGGAAATTTTAAATTGATAAATTCACTGGTAACACGTAACTGGTAACCAAATCGTAATAAATGCGATCAGACCGTTGTTTCAATTATGATCGAAACTTTCAAATGGTCCAAACTTTAAATAAATGAACATGATTGGTCAAATAAAATGTATTTATTGTTACGCATTTATCTTAATGCATTTATGTGACATCATTTACCTGAGATTAATTTTTAATTATTTACGATTCAATCTAGATTAACAGGAAATCATTTACCTGTAAATACCGGTATACCATATACATATGTATGTACATATGTACATATATATGGCAGGAAAAATCATTTACTGTTTACCGGTTTATGAAATTTGACAGCAAATTGCGTATTATTACTGCTAAATTCAGATACAATTAAATTTATGCAAATGTATATTGTATGAAATCATGTAAATCAAATTGTAATAAAAATCTGTGACAGCCGGACATTAAATCAATACAAATATTTTTCTTGGAATTCTTTTCTTACGGTTGCGGTACATACAAATCTATGCCTAAAAAATACAAACATTATGCAACAGATGAAAATTCCGCGAAAACCATCGTTTGGTAAAGTTCAAGGATTACTATTGTATAATATGTCTATAAATATTTTTCATATGAATTGATTACCCTTTCTTATTCCTGAATATTAAAAGCCACTTTGTGCACGATTCGAACGGTTGATGTAAAAGAAGTATGTAATTATTTAAAGGCTGTAGTTTTTAAGTTATCAAAGCTAAGTACAATATATCATATGTATGTATGTTTATGTAAAAAATAAATAAATTAAAGTTTCAAAGTATTTTAAGCATGACACGATTCCATATAAAATTTTCTATACTTTTTAAAATTCTTGGCATAGCAATCTTTATGTTTTAATTATTGCATACGATTTAGTACCAATCTCTATACTAAGTAATTTTAAACTAAAGACGCATATATGAACGTACATACATTATTGCTGATTCATTTAAGATTATTGACAATATTTTCAATCATTCCGAACAATGCAAGTGAACAACATTTGCTATAAATAAATTCTAAATTACAATAAGTAGTATACCATTCATAATAAAGAAAATTTCATTGTTGTAGCATACGCTTATAACATGTAATACGCATATGTATTTATGTATGTGCTATATATCGATTAAAAGTGAATATTTGTTTTTTTTGTTTGATATGAAAATCAAACCCACTATATAATATATGTATATTCTGAAATCCCTCATTTTAAACTTGCGACCTCGAATCTTATGGTACTCAACTTGAACCATGGTTTCGGCAGGGCTCTGAGCCCTTCCGTTATTGGTCCAATGGAATGCCTTTTACAATATTTTGTCGAGAGTGAACATCAATGCAAACAATGATCCTCGTGAAGGAGGACTTGAATAAATATAAAATGTACAAGAGTGGACTTACGGTGACTTCTTTGGCCTCGCAGTCAGCGCCCCCGGCCAGAGTGACTCCTACGCCTCCTCCTTCTCCTCTCGACAGTCGCACTTCGAAGCACTGCTCGTCCTCGGGTTCCTCAACTTTCGCAATTGGGTCACCCCCATCGGCGGCCGCCCTGACCACAGTCTCAACCCCCTGGTTGGCCTTGGCCGAGACCAACCGCTTCCTCGCGTAATTGTCGACAATCCTTTCCGGTTGGGTCGGTCCATTGCTATACTTTTTGGGCTTGGTCTGCTTCACCTCGACCTTAACTGGCATAGCAATCTCGGCCTCGCTCTCCGAACCAGTATCGCTTGCACAAGTGCAGTCGACGCCCTGCTTCTTCAGCGACGGGCACTTATCCTCGACCACCAGTGTCGAATATGCCATCTTCAAAACAGCATCTCCAGGATATGAAGATGCGTTCGGTACGGTGTGGTATCTAACCACCGAGCTGCCGTTGGTGAGTCGTTGATTTTCGTCTGAAGTTTCCACCTCGTTGAACTTTCGTTCGATGAGCGGTGAACCGAATTTGTTGTCTTTGCCGCTTCTGCACTTGGCTGAAGCCAGTATGTTCTTTCGGTTGATTGCTTCTATGCTTTTCGGTTTTAGTATTCGGTGACTCGTTTCGGAGTTGGAGCTGCAGCTGGCTTGTGAGCCAGACGTTAGAGTCGAGCTGTTGGATGAGCCTACGGAGGTGCTCGTGTCTGAGGAGAGTGACCTGCACACACTCCTCTTCCTCTCGTCCGATTGGAGGAAGTTCAGATTGAGATCGTTGTCGAACTGGTTGTTGATTTTGCCCATGGCTGACTTGGCGCTAGCTATAACGTCCCGGGACAAGGTCGACTGGCCGGAGCAATCCGATTCGGAATTGTTGAGGGACGGCGTCGGAGACGACACGGTCGACAAGTAGCTGGACTGGGTGGAGCTGAGTGCCGAGTCGTTGTCGCTGTCGGCAGCATCCGAGAATGCCTTCACGATCTTCAGATTCGAGTGATCGACCGTGTCTATGACAGAAAACAACTCGTGACGCTTCGACTTTGGGTTGTAAGTCGCAGAATTGGCGACGACAGCTGTCGAACCCCTGAAGTTCGACGGAAGCGTGCTGGTCTTTTTGCTGTAGTCTACTTGCTCGAAAGGTCGTCTCAAGTCCAAGGACGTGCGGGGTTTGGAAGGCATCTGCGATTTCGGCTCCGGTTTAGATTCGTTGCCGTTTAAAATATTTGGCGTAGTCGGAGCCGAGTTGGATTTGGAGCCGTAGACTTGGAGGGGTTTCCGCTTGAAGGCTGGGGAATACTTGGGCAGATTGTTAACGAGCGATTGGCTGTCCCAGAGAGATGGTAGGAATGTGGGCGTCGTTGGCGGTTTGGTCTTGTTCGAATATCTGTCCAGTGTGTTTGTTTTGTGAATGATCGGCGAGGAGAAGGTCTTCAAGGAATCGCGGCTTTTTATTTCAGGCAGGTCGGAAATGCACGACGAATCAGGTATGACAAGTCCTCTCAGTTTCGTCATGGACTTTCGTCTCTGCTCGATGAGGTAATCGATCGTCGACTTGTGTGAATCAGTTTTTGCCTTGTCGATTCTCTTACTGTCAATTGCACTAATTGGCTGAGGGTTTCTCAACGGACTCGCTTTGACTTCCTTTAATTTTTCGACAGTTTTAGTGTCGTAACTAATATTATTACTATAAGGTTTCGCTACGACGAAATCGTGGTTTTTATTCGTTGCACCGTTCGATGTCGGGATCTCTTGACTCTTATTCGCTACACCGTTCACACTCCAGTCCAAGTTTGACTTTTTAATTTTAGCACTTTTTCCACTATACAAATTAGAACTATCGAGAAGGCTCTCGTGTGACTTAGATAGGGTATCATTGAAAAATCCGGAAAACCTGCTTTGCGTCTTTGCGATTGTCGGTGACTTTTTGTCGGTGCAAGTTTCCGGAATTGTTTTGTGCACGGAGAACATGGCAATTTTATCCTTGACACTACTTTCACTCTTGGCATCTTTTCCCCGGCCGTATGTTTTCGTCGGAGTGATCTTGCTCTTGGCCGGCGGGTCGTACACAATGCGAGGACTCGTTTCTACCATCATGTCCTTCAGCATGTAACTCGGAGACTTGATGTTGATCGGCGGACAAGGCGCCTTATGGGTGGGGTAATCTTGGAGAGTGTTGAGTTTATTGGTGATTGTCGGGAAAATCGACACATTTTCCTGGTGAGATGCTGGATTTTCACGCCCATCTGGCGGTGAACGAGTGCCCCGGGATACTACCAGAGTCACGGCACACTCCTCGGGCTCTGTAAATAAGCAAAAAAAATCATTAATTAAAAAATCATTAATAAAAATCACAATTTATATAAATGCCTGACAGTACTACAATAGATAACAAGGCAATAGAATAAGTCGACAGTAATGTACATATGTACATATATGCATACAAATTAAAGCATGTCATCAACACGTCATAAATAAGGAAGAGACGAATTAAATTGGAATGGAATGGAATGCTGTTTTTAAATAACAAAAATTCCGCTTTGCCTGAAGAAGAAAGTTTATGATCAATATGTTTTGCAAATAATGACGTATGCATGCGAAACTTTAGCATTGGATGCCGAAATTTTGCATGAACATTTATTTTATTTGATTTTATAGAACGTGAACGCTTGCCTTTACAGATCGCTCCAAAGCGACGAGTGTACTTAAAAAAATACAATATAATCAATCAATACACATTAGCATTTTATACGATGCGAATTCATACAAACATCCACAGTGACATTTATAATCAAATTGGCGAACCTCAAGACGCTGAATAACTCGAGATAGGAAAGGAAATGCCAATTGTACAGGCACAGTTTCAAAATTTGCAAACTCTGATAAGAAACGATCGACCTGGAGTCACAAACTAAGTTCTGGCCAGCAGCGGGACTCCAGTGAGAAACGAACCCGTGACCACTCTGCTCGAAAGCATAATATGCTAACCACTAGTCCACACCATTGGTTTTATATATGAGGAGGAGAAACATAAAGCATAACACATGGATGAGGGGTATGATTAGAGTAGCCGACATACATAGTGTAGCGAGCTAAGAGATTGAATAGTGCATAAACAGTGTAAGAAGAAACAAGTGAGATGGGTGGGCAAATTAAAGAAAGTTTGTATGTAGATGAGTGTAGCTCAGAACAGAGAATAATAGAAGCATATTGGAGAGGCCCTCAACGACCAGTAAATGGTAAACGATTACAAATAATGATGATTTAAAACCAAATCCCTTTGAAAAATGCCCTCACTTTACAAGTACATACTATAAAATAATCCTGTGACAAAGTTGCTCTTTTAACAAGTACAAAAACTAATAACAACTTCTCAATCATACTTCTAGAGACAGGTCTGTAGGCAAGAGCTATACAAGTACAGAGCACATATGTATTTACAGTAAAAAAAAAGATTACATATATACTGAAGGAAGCAAGAAGTAAACATTGACAGGTCCAATCATAGAAGGTTGAGGCGGTGTTTTTAAAATTGCGCAACCGTGCTGCGTCACCAGTAATACGCAGATGCAACGGTGCACATTCAGATCAAATCGACTATAAAATAATATTTCTAATTTCGCACAAAGATGAACCGAATGATGCGATGACTGGCGGGTATTTTCACGTCGTTCAGCACAAAGAAAACGGCGAGATGTCGGACTATTTCGATTGATTTACAACTTGTCGGTTTTTCGCCTTGTCATACGCTTAATGACGCGAGTGTGTATAATACGGTGAAATTAAATCCGAACAAAATGATCTGGAAAGTCGACGGTAATTGCGAACGGCTTTCAACGTGCCAAATTATTCCTAAATGCAATAATAGGATGAAAAAGTACATTAGCCGTTGAAAATACGTGGACGTGTAAGAATCAGTATGCTATGGATTTTAAGCAGATTATACCAAGTATGATTCCGTGCACAATGAAATGTGAAATTTCACAAAATGCCCAGAGTAATGAGAGTGTCATTGGAGAATTCCAAATATGCAACAATATCCCACAAACCGGATTCATTGCAGTTCAGAGGCCTCGGGATTTCTTCAATCCAGTATACGCGCTATCACTGTGTATCAAACGCAAGTATTGAATACCTGTGTTGAATAACCTTTAGAAGACATAAAAAGGCTTAAATCTATCAGAAGATTATACGTATCGACTTTGTACAATTTCTGTTTAGATTCTTAATCCTAGTCCCAAATATGAACATATCCAGTTTAAACCAAAATTTATATTCTCTATATATGTATGTAATCCAATTATCGTCTAAGAAGTGTATACGAATAAGAAACGCCTACAATTTATGTATATGTACAAATGTATACATCTAACATAATGTACAGTTGCAATTCACATCCTGAAACATTTTTCAATCAACTTTTTTAAAAGTCAGACAACCTTATCAGTTTTGACATTTATGTATGTATGTAATTGCTCCGATGGAAGTGAAAACTGGATTTTATGTTACTGTGCATAATATAAATGTACGTATTGTAAAAGGTAATATTCACAAAAAGTCTAATGTCTAAAATTGCGAACGTATCATCACGGATGATACAAATGCTTATCAAAGGCTCAGTTATAAAACTTATCTTCACAAAAACGCGATATGCCGATAAGCATACTTTGAAGCGTTAAAAGAATACTAAGTATGTACGTCTATTACACTGTTCGACAAATGACGACTTTTAAAATGTTTCAGAGACGGGATATGACTTTTCTTATAGATCTATGCCCAGTAAACACGAATCTGGTAATAAAAAGTGTTGATTGGCTCGAGATTCGGAGATATATGTGTTTTTTAAATCGCGCGATTTTTCTACATCTTGGTGTTGTTCGGTCGATTTCTCAAAAACTGTTTATTCGGGTGCTTAAAATGTACTGATACTTATTTTTACGCTATACATATTCGTATTCAATAAATATATTATTAAATTCAAATCCTTCTAATTATTTCATTACAAAATTATTTAAAAACACATTGAAAAAAGTTTGTGACCACTATATCGTTGTATACAATGACGCACATGATGCAGCGTTCAATGATGCAGCGCACACAACACAAATTTGTGCTCTACTAATACGAAGTTTTTGGTCACAATTTTACCGGTTTAAAATTCACCACACATCCAATTAACCCTTTTAAACGAAATCAAAAAATAGTGTGGCCAGAACACTATCCTAATAAACATGTTTCAATAGAAAATACTCAATATAATATAGTATTAACAGTGGGAAAAAATCACAAGTGAAAATACGTAATTTTGACTTTTGATTTGAACTGGACGACTACTTAGAGAGATTTGAAAGCTGAAAAGTACTACAAATGAAAGATAAAATACCCGACTCTAGATTCCAATATTCATTTTTAACAGAAAATTAACAGATTTTGAGAAATCGACCGAACAACACCAAGATATAGAAAAATCGCGCGATTTAAAAACACATATATCTCCGAATCTCGAGCCAATCAACACTTTTTATTATCAGATTCGTGTTCACTGGGCATAGATCTATAAGAAAAGTCATATCCCGTCTCCGAAACATTTTTCGTGTCGAATAGTGTTATCAGCAACTGCACATTTATCTTCGTCAAATTTTATAAATACATGTATTTATTGTTTAATGGCCCTATACAATTCAATAATCGTAGGCAAAAGCAATAATATATTATTGTTAACATTAACGTTAACAAGTGCATAAAATGTTGTACATACGTAAAAAGTCACGAAGATTCTATTCATTATCATTGGTTCAATTGTGAAAACAAAAGATTATAATCTTAAAATACAATTGCCTTTCATAAAACAGATTAGAAAGAATAAGTAAGTAATGTGGTATATGAGGAAGAAAATGTATGATCCCAAAATATTTTTTCAAGAGAATCGTTAAAAATTATGTAAAGGCGACAATTTAAATGTTCAGTTTTTTTCAATAGATGGTCAGTAACTGTGATAATGATAAAATGAACGGTCGGTAAACCGCACATTGCTTCGCAAGTATTTTTTAACTAACGGACAATAGTCGTTCAGTCAGTGACCGATAATATAACTTACCGATCATCTATTTACTGACCAAATAAAATTAAGTTACTGACCAAATAAATACAAGCCTTATGCGAAATGAACATTTGCTTAACAAAACTATATTAAAATAATACATCAACATAAAGAAACAGCAAAAACGGTGACCGATAATACAACTTATTGATCATCTATTAACTGACCAAATTCAACGAAACCACTGCCAAAATAAACACAAGCCTTGTGCGAATTGCATTGAATCATTTGATTCACAAAACTAAAGCAAATTATTACATCAATGTAAAAAACAAAAACAGCAAAAGGCTGAAAACATACTAACATTCACATTTCAAACCCCACGAAAAGTAATCCAAAAACAACCCCATCTTTCATACAGAATCTAAATAAATTTAAAAAAAAATACAAAAATAAAAAAGGAAAAGATTTAAGTATGTACATACTTCCAACCCCCTCTGAAAAAAATCAGCATACCACTACCGAATCATCTCAACACACTACAGTTTAGCAAAATGCGAAAAAACATGCTAAAAAAAATCGTATTGTATCGCATTTCCAAACCACCCTACCTAAAAAGTACACGCATATAAAACACGCCAAAAATTTCGTATTGTATGTATCCTTAAGGAAATAAAATAAATTACCAAATCATCCACCCCTATTAAATGTTTTTTTTTAATCGTACATTTCCCACAAAAGAAAAACTTTAAAACAACCACCCCTACCGAATAATTACACTTGAAATACAAATTCGCAAATATGTAAATCATCATTTATGCACAACTATAATATAGAATACACTTTCGCGAGGACAATGCACACCGAGTTTGCACACACACACACACACACACATCCTAGACGCGCCGCTTTAGGCAAGCTTTGCAGAAAAGCTCGCCGGTCGGATGGATCGAGCGAAGGATCAAAACCAGAACCACCCCCAAGAAGAGGGTGACGAAGACGATGTCTGATGCCGAATCCTGACATCGGGAGCTTCCCTTATCGGAACCGACCTGAACACCTGGTGATGGCCATGTCCGTGGGTGTGATGTCCATGTGCGCGCGCGCATGTCTGTGGTCCGCGAGTCCGGCGCCGACTGGCCACTTGTTGTTTTCGCCGGCCACAAAGAGCGGTGGGGGCTCGCGAGGTGGGGGCGGAGGAGGTGGGGGCGAGGGGGCGAAGGCGCGGGGGGCGGATTCGCCTGGCGAGTGAACGCCCTTGGCCGCGCGCCCCGCCGCCCCCGCCCGGTTTCCGTTATTAACCCGTTCCGGTCCGCGCAGCATCTGCACACTCCGGATTCGCCGTCTCCGAAAAGTTGGGCTATTCTGTAATCCGCTCGCCGATTTGGACCGCGATCCGAAGAATGAGAGTTCGATAAACCCGGTCGATCGGGCGACGCATCGCTCGTCGATGTCTAACCCTTCACCTGCCTGCATGCCTGCCTCCATTCCCAACTAATACACTTTTCAGAAATTATACTAAACAATTTTAGTCTATGTACTATCGCATGGCAACTACAATGTAGACGGTTAATGGTAATGGTCGAATTTTGGAATGGAGGATATATGCAGTGGTGTACTTGCTAAATAAAAAATAACCAGGGAAAATCCAAGAAACTTATAATTAGTCACCGGAGCCTGAGGGGGCCGTGTATTGTTCAAAGGTTGTAAATGCATTGTTAAAGGTTTGCCGAACAATGGATAGCACTGTGACTATCCTACCTCTACTTATAATTGTACATTTGAAAGTTTCGCAAGCATTGATGTATATATATATATATATATATATATATATATATATATATATATATATATATATATATATATATATATATATATATATATATATATATATATATATATATATATATATATATATATATATATACTAGTGTAGGGCCCGTTGATTTCAACGGGTGGTTTCGAAAAGAAATTGAAACTCGAATAAAAATAAAGTTAAAGATATGGAATCGACTGGTTTCGGAAAGACAAAGGCACAAAAAAATGAAAATTATGAAAAAAATGAAAAATATGAAAAAAATGAAAAATATGAAAAATATGAAAAAAATGAAAAAAAAAAATTTTGTTCCCCATACTGGTTGATGGTTGATCATAATAAATCGGAAATCGATTCGAACAAAAGTCGATTGTCGACGAAAGCCGAAGATACGCGAATGATTGGTTCCCCATACTTCTAAAGGATAATCGAATATTAAGTAATTTTAGAGCGTTTTTTCTGTCGAGGCTGTAGTCTAATGGCTAGCGACCTGTTCTGGGCGAGGGGGCCTTAGTTCGATTCCGTGATTTGGAATTAATTTTATTTTTCAAATATCGCTAAAATATAAATTAATTTCAATAATTTCAATTAAAAATATATATTTAATTGTTTTATATGAAAAGAAAAAAAATGGTTCAAAACCTCGCTAAATAAAATGATTATAATTACGTATTTTTATATGGCGAGAAGGAATATTTCAATTAATGTTTAAAGATGCTTGTTTGTAAGCGCCGCCTTCATTTCGATAAATGCTGTTCTACCATTGATGTATAATACACTAGATCCACCCTCACGTCTTATACTGGTCTCCCTTTTAGCACATGCAAAATACATGGCGCATGCACAGTTTCTCTTAGTAGGTAGGTAGGTACCGCTGCGTCGTAGGGAAAAAAACATTTTTTTCGCAACTTCCCCGCTAGTTAAACCCCCCGCACCCCTCAGTTAGTGAAGACAAGATCTCCGACCAAAATCACACGTCAGGGCCCATCTATGTGTATTATACATCAATGTTCGCAAGTGAATGTGAATTAGCAAAATTATGTTCGTATTTTTTACATGTCTTCATACTGATTCTGAAGGGGCGAGGGCACCCCTCGCATCGAGCGCCCTTGCCATTCGCCCATTTGCCATAGCCTCGCTACGGCACTGTATGCAGGTGTAGTGCTAAATTAAAAAGAAGCATGGCGGTGTTTAATCTTTACAACCGCCCCTCCCCCCTTACTTTTTTCGTTACTTAAAAAATATGTATCCTAATAATGGTAGTTCAAATATATATAAAAATAATCAAATGTTAATTAACAAATATTCTTACTTATTGAAATTGTGACGTTTTTAAAAGATGACTTCCACACGTGTTTTTACCCGGATTCGCTAGGTATTTGTAATATAAACCGCGTAAACATGGCCAATCTAATAGTAAACATTTTATTAAATTTATTTGAATTGTTTTATTTTATTTAAATTTATTAGAATATTCATTTGGTTTTTATTAAATTGAATGTCACGGATTCTACGAAACAAGCAAACATACATACAAAGTCTCTTTCGAAATTATATATTAAATAAGGCCAAAATGATCTATCTTGACTCAAAATGTCATGCAAAATTTATTTATTTATTTATTTAATAGAAGGAATATTTATTTATTTATTTAATAGAAGGAAATGTTGTGTTTGTATTTAATTCGACGTTTAAACAGAACGGGCGAATCCAATTTGATTTGTCTGAAATTGTAGGTCACGATTTAAGGTGGGTGCGAAACTTTTTTGGCACAATTAAATGGAATGTAAGCAAATTTGAATTGTAAGAGAAAATATGAAAAAACTACGTATATGTATTGAATAGAAGCTTAAAAGTCACGGCTGTAAAAATTTTGAGAGTCACTGCTTTCAAAGATTTTCATGGTAGCTTTGTAAAAACTATTATACATTTACACATTTAATTGAAAATTCTATATTTAATAAATAAAAAATAAAATAATGAATATTTTGAAAAGGTCCTTCCATAACTACTTACACATACATACATATATATGTTTGCACATAAAATCGCAACGATTCATAAAACGGCTTATTATACAAGAGTTTTATTGTTTGAAATAAAAAAGAAAAAATTAAATACCCATTCATTTTTTACGGTAGACTAAGAAAGTGTACGACCTTTAAAAATTCGAATTAAAATTAATTAATTAAATAAATAACAGCACCAAAACCAATATATTTAATAATAAATGATAATAAAATTCATTTCAATATATTTACAAATGTATATATATATATATATATATATATATATATATATATATATATATATTTACACATACATATGTATATATGTATGTACATATGTACAATGTATATAGATATAATATATGCATATCATTCATTGTCAATGACTTACTAAACTGATAAGTAAATATTTATTCAATTTTTCACCAAATAAGGTATATTGAGATAATATTACTAATATATGTATGTATATTCAATGAATAATTTATAATAATAATAAAGTTATCAAAATTAATCAACCAATAGTCGATAATCTACAAACAGTCATTAGATTTATATTGAAAATGCGATTCAATCATCCAAGTTTGCTACGTATTTTGATTAACAATCGATTATCTCAATTTTTAAATATACAGGGAGTGAGTAACATTTGTCAAGAGCAAGAGAAAGTTCAAAATAAAACACAATCAGCGGATTATCAATAGATATCAACAGTAAACACAAATGACGTACGAAAATTTACCGGGAAATTTTATCAAGAGTTAAAGTTAATCTTATCTGGTTTACCTTTTAGTTATGATGGACGGAAAAGGTGAAGCGATAACGTTTGTTTGCAATAATAAGCAAACGCACTCAATTCCGAAAGTCCGCGAAACCATTTTCATTGCAAATAAAAATTTTCACTCGAGAGGTTCATTGGTATTTATAAAAAAATAATAAATTTTAATTAATTAAACCGTTGACAAGTCGTTGACGGAAAAATTTCGAATTCATTAGAAATTTTGCCAAAAAAAAAAAAAACTGTCAATAAACAATAATAAAAAACGACTATCCAATTTCCGAATACGTCGCAGATAATTAGCAAAGGAAAACATTTAAAGCATTCCGAAGTTTATTCATGTATGATATTTACACGAAATTCCTTTTTAGACGAAGTTCAAAATTCAAACGACTATAAAAATAGACGTTAAGAACCGGTGAGTAGTCGTATTTAATCAATCATTTGCGATGATAAATGGCAATCAATTCGATTGCGCTTTACACCTTGAAGAAATTTGAATGAGTCAACGTACATATGTACATATATATTGCACGCTAATCTAGCACTTTTATGAGCAATCTTTATAATATGCTCACAAATCTGGAATATGGAGATCGAAGCCTTATATGAAGAATCAATACCGTAAAAGTTCCAGACATATAATACATATGTATGTATAATAAAATACGAATCCAAAAACGTCTTGGATGGCTAACATAAAAATATCGATTTCGTATGCAAATTAACGGCGACTAAAAATTAATACGACGCTTATTTGTATTATTCTGTGTATGTATGGATTATATTTCAAGGTAGGCTTTTATATACGATGAAAATTTTTATTTTTCGTGTTTTGAATTGATGGTATGGCATTTTAATCGTCTTATATGACACAAACATGGAAATTTGTCATAAAAAGATTTAAGTCCGTGGAAAATATCTAAGGATATACATACATATTTATGTAAATATACCAGCAGCGTGGTCTACGTTTGGTAGACCCTCTTTAGTATTGAGATCCGCCCCTTATATATAGCTGAAATTTCCACACGTCCGTCTATATTTGTGTCTTTATTGATCTCGTATTGATGCGAAACTTGGGTATTGAACGCCAGAATGCTGCATAACCAGCAGCATGGTCTAGTGGTGAGTGTTGTATTATTTCGTGCAAGGTGTCATGGGTTCGATTCCCACTAGAGTCTAGTTGTTGGCCAGACCTTGGTTCGTCGAGGTCGATCGTTTCTTATCAAAATTTGCCAATTTTTATGATTTTCATTGAAACGGTTCCTGTAAAATTGGCTTTTCCTATCCAATTTTCTATTGCAAACCTTGAGTTATTGTGTTATATCTCAGGTTTCGCCAGATTTCTCTATACGGATGTCTTTGTGGATGATTATTGAATGTAAAAATTCGTATTGTTACATGAAAAATGTTATTGATCGTATTGTTTGACCATATATGTCAGGTGTTCTTTCGATTTACACGTGTATGTAATAATTATGTATTTATTATATGTAATATATAATTTCTGGAGTCTAAATCTGTTTAGCACACTCGCCGCTTTCGAGCAATCTATTAGGCGGGTGTGCATGATTAATTGAAATAAAATAAATAAAAACAACCAGCGGCGTGGACTAGTGGTTAGCACATTGTGTTTTCAAGCAGAGTGGTCACGGGTTCGAGTCGCACTAGAGTCCCACTGCTGGCCAGATCTTGGTTTGTGACTCCAGGTCAATCTATTCCTATCAGAGTTTGCCAATTTTTCTGATTTTCATTGATACGGTTCCTATAAAATTGGCTTCTCCTTCCTATCCCTGTTGCTAATCTCAAGTAATTCAGCGTCATGAGGTTCGCCAATTTGATAATAAAATGCTGCAAAAATTTCTCCATATATGTCACTGTGGATGTTTGTATGAATTTGCATCATATAAAATGCTTATGTACATATATTCATTGTATTGTATCAGTTTAAGTGCACTCGTTACTATGGAGCGATCTGTAAAGGCGTATGTTACTGTTCTACGAAATAAATAAATACCGTGTAGAAATTAAATGGCAGGTATGGTATGTAAGTTATAAACTTTGCTTGGATATCATATTTAATGATAAGGTTCTCACAGGCCCTTTCACCGATATTTTACATCATCATGCCCAATTTTGAAATAAATCTACAATCGAACTCAAGACCAAATATTGCACGAATTTATCGATCTCTATTAAGTTTCGAAACTGCTAATAAGCAAATGCAAGCAGTGTATATAGTAGATCCGAGGAAGCGCGACACTTATAGCGAAAACACACGGAGTGCTATGGGACGTCACGTCCCTGGCTTGTTAACAATGGTTGTTCAGAGACCGTAAACAGTGGTGTTCCCCAAACTGAATTCGGGTGTAGTTCCACGTGCAGAATGCATATGTTAGCCAGCAGTTTGGCTTAATGGTAGCGTGTATGTTTAGCACCAAGTGATCAGCAGGTTCGATCCGCCAAACTGCTGGTTAGATTTGGGGGTATTTGTGACTCCAAATCGATCGTTTCTTATCAGAGTTTGCCAATTTTATCTGATCGTTGTAGAAACGGTTCCTCAAAATTGGCAAAAAATCATCTTTCCTGTTGTTACAAATCTTCTGTATTTATTTGTAAAAATTATGTACAAAATCTAAATCCATAGATCTCTCAATGGATTAATTATGTAATTAATTAATTAATTGTTATTTCGTGTTCTTCGGCTTCTGGAAATACAGTGATTTATGTAATAATAAAATGCTGCATTGTTTGAAATTAATTGTCAAGGAAGGCGCATTGGGGACTTCCTGTCAAGCCTTCCTGGTATATATCTATGTAAAAAATAAAATAAAATGTTTGGGAGGTTGAACGTGTATGCATATCCATATGCCACCGACAAATTTCTCCTACATTTCTTCAAATATGAGATTCACCATTATCGATCACTGTCGAGAAGGGATAAATACAAGGATAAAATATGACTGAAAACACTCCTGGGGGTGATTTTTACCACTCCTGGGGGTGGTATCTAAAAAAAAACGTACCACGTACCACTCAGTGTGTTTTCGCCCTTACGAGAACCAAGCATGCTGTTTCATTCATGCAATGTGTTGTAACATTGTAAAAACGTAAATTAGTTTCTTTATTTTTTTCTCTATTATTTCTCATTTAACTATGTAATATTATTACAATATAATTCAATATAAGGTCTTTAATAATATTACTTTATGTTTTGATGTCTATAAAATAACGTTGACAATTACTTTTATCGTCCAAAAAATATAAATTTTAATTAATATAAAATAAATACGTATTCCATAAATTAATGAATAATATCAACAACTTACGTATTTTATATTAAAATTTCATCCCAAACAAAAATTATAATGTCTTCAATAATAATTTGACTCAGTGGTGTGAGCTTATAAATGTTATTTTTATCAATTTTGTAACCTTTTTTTTAATTGACTTAATTCACATATCTAACAAAACTTCGATTTTATTGATTTGATCGGAAATATCTTGAACGGTTCGGTGATTCAAACCTCGATCACGTAATATTTGGCACCCGAAAATACCACTCATCGAGAGCAACACACGCGAACTATCATACGAGAACGAGAACTCGAGTGTCAGATATTCCGTATTCACGATTTTCGTTTGCGCGAAATAGCCCTGAAATTTTTTTTAAATAGCCCTGATCTTCCCTGGAGTTTTTTTCCGTGATATTTTATCCTTGTATTGACAGCTTAGTGGTAGGATCGATAACGGTGATTCGACTATATTTGAAGATATGTAGGAGAAATTTATCGAAATAATAAGATCGTACGAATCAACAAAGACCTGAAGAAATGCCCTTCCCATCTGGATACTACGAACACGAGACACAGATCGGTACTCGGCACGTGTTTTCTTTTAAGATAGTTTTGCACGTACGAATTAATAATGATATGAAGTCACGCCTATCTCAGCTGGAGTCAAACTGAACGTGCCGACCCACACTTTTGAGTGTGTTCTTACAATTAATTCGACTTGAACCAATTATAATCCTAATTCCGATACCAATTACAGTTAAAGTATTTAAAAACATGTGACTACAGTTTTGACTTCGCTTTAAACAACCAAAAAAAAGGAAATACATATGTAGGAGAGATCTAATAATAACTACTCTATGTAAATCCACGAATTTATCTTTGAAATATTCACAAAACAATGAAAACCTTACTAAAACTATCCAAAATATATTCACAACTTAAGCTAGAATCTACAATGGCTTTGAAACCAAATATGTATATATATATATATATATATATATATATATATATATATATATATATATATGTATGTACACATACGTATTATATATTCAAAATCAACGACCGACTCCAACTTCAAATTTGACTCCGGCTTCGGTTCAAATTCCACAACTCTTCTCGATACTCATACATACATATATTATATATAATATGTAGATATAATACATCTTCACCAGGACTGTGAAGTCGTTTAAAAAAAGCCACGACTAAGGCTTTAAATTTTGTCATTAGATCACTCTGCGGTATAATTTGTATAAATAAATATGCATAAGAGCATTTTTAAATATACGCATACATTCTTGATTTCACCAACCCATGCGACGGATAGGCTAATTTTCTAACACAGAGATGAATAGACTACAACTCCAGTCACAATGAAACAAAATAATTAAAAAAATCCATATAAAATCGTGCCAAATTCTGCTTCCATAAAAGGCCAACACTAAACACCTATTTTATTTTATTTCATAGAACATGAACACTCGCCTGCAGATCGCTCCAAAGCGACGACAGACACAGTACAGTAATAGAAACAATACGAGCATTTTATACAATGCGAATTGAAACAAATATCTATGGAGAAATTTTTACAGCATTTTATAATCAAATTGGCGAACCTCAAGACGCTGAATAGCTTGAAATTAACAAGAGATAGGAAGGAAATGCCAATTATACAGGAAGCGTTTCAATGAAAATCAGAAAAATTGGCAAACTCTGATAAGAAACGATCGACTTTGAGTCACAAACCAAAGTCGGGTCCCACCAAAGTGGGACTCCAGTGGGACTCGAATCCGCGACCACTCTGCTCTAAAGCACAATTTATTCTTATTATGCAATAACGACATGCATCAACGAACGAATCATCCTATTGAGGATGATCGGAACAAACCAAAGAAGGACACGGGAAGGCAACGGGTTAAGTGAGGTGTGACCGAGAAAAGACATCGGCAGCATTCGAACCTCGAACCCAGAACAAAAAAATAAATGAAAATAAAAAAAACGTGACGGGGAAAGTCGCCGATGACCGGAGCAGCGTTCAGGTTTCTGGTGATCGCGAGGGCGAATTCTTTACGAGCTCGAGCCTGTGGATATCAGATATGTATGTACGTGTGTGTGTGTTTAAAACGAGATTTTGTAACTGTTATCCTTGCGAGTGGACCTCGACTGAGGCAGCATGACCTGGAGATTCCGCGAGTTAAAATGCGATTATTAATGGGAAAAAGTACGATAAATTACTGCGGTGGACCGCTCGCAGTTATGCAAAGCTTTTTCGGCGACATTAAAATGCAATATCGTCGCCAAAGTCCGATCGGACTTTATTGTGGACCTGCCGAGCATCCCGTATAACGGTTCAATGAGGATAAGAATTTTTCAGCAGTGCTCCGACAATACCTTGGGTTTAATCCTTTGACTTCGAAAGCATTCCGAGTATGTATGTATTCTGAAAGAAGATTATAATAAGTACGTATTGTTGTTGAAAGACCCACAATGTGGCTACATTAATGTTTTGTAATGTCGACTAGAGTAATGTTTTGTACATTGCTTTCAGCACGGTACAAAACATTACTCTAGTCGACTGATAACAAATAGCTGGCTGTATTGTCGAACGGTTCACAATGCAAGGGAAATTATCAATAACTAGCGTTGTGCCCATGGATTTCAATGGATGATTTCGGAAAGGAATTGATACAAGTATGATGTTATATGATATATAATGTAAGGTAATTTATAGGCACACGCACGTATTAATAGTAAAATGTTGAGTGCGCGCATTACACGCTCGCCAATCCGATCCCCGTTCGCCCATTCGAAATGATGAATGTGTGTTTTCGTGGATGTGTGTATTATGTGAACGCTCCCGCGCAGCGCATCTGATGCTGACGACATCCGTTTCAATGCAAGTGCTCAATATCAGGAGCACATGTTAAACGCTCCACACCCCTCACTTCCCGCTACCTCGCATCTCATCGACAATACTGGTCGACGCGTCCACCACACATCCACAAACATATATACATAAATCGCGTCCGTTTTTATTTTTATTTTTTTCAATTAATCATGCACACTCGCCTAACAGATTGCTCCAAAGCGGCGAGTGTTCTAAACAGATTAAAACTCGATAAATTATATATTACATATATTAAATACATAATTATTACATACATACATATGTAAATCGAAACAATACCTGACATCGATGGTCAGACATTACAAACATCGTAAACAATATGATCAATAACATTTTTCATGTAACAATACGAATTTTTACAATCATCCACAGAGACATCTATGGAGAGAAATCTGGCCAAACCTGAAATATAACAATAACTCAAGGTTTGCAATAGAAAATTGGATTGGAAAAGCCAATTTTACAGACTCTGTTTCAATGAAAATCAGAAAAATTGGCAAATTCCGATAAGAAACGATGGACCTCGACAAACCAAGGTCTGGCTAATAACGAGACTCTAGTGAGAATCGAACCCGTGACACCTTGCACGATAGAATACAACATTCACCACTAGACCACGCCGCTGGTTATGCAGCATTCTGGCGTTCAATACCCAAGTTTCGCATCAATACGAGATCGCTGACAAGACACATTGATCGAATAAAGACACAAATATAGACGGACGTGCGGAAATTTCAGCTATACATATATAAGGGGCGGATCTCCATACCAAAGGGGGTCTACCAAACGTGCATAGCCAAGTCGTTTACATACAAATAAAGGTGCAGACAAACAGAATGGTACGTTTAGATGGTTTTGGATATGCAAAAAAATGCTAGCACGTCTAATCTAGGCCATCGCGAACCTCGGCTGACTCACCCCTGGAGTGTTTTAGGTGATATTTTATCCTTTATTGACATTTGAGGAAATTTTTCGAAATAGTAATGTTAGGTGAGCACGTCACATGCCGCAATTTTCAGTGTGTGCTTGCCATAAGAGACAAATGTCTCACCAGGACCTCCTTGTTTACACGGTCGAAAAATACCACGTAAAGTTACGTCATCGATGCTTTAAATCGATCAAAGATTTTTTACACATTCGCAAATCTATTAAAGAAAACGTACAAAGTAGAAGACATGAATGGTAATGCTATGGAAAGCAGACTGCAGCTAATGTATATAATAGATGATATACGAAAGAGATTCCCAATACTTGAATGATAAAGAGAATGTAGAAGAAGGTATGATGCATACATGAGTACATTGAGCTGACGAAATTAGAAAAATCTGTAGTGTTTAAGTAGAGAATGTACCCCAGAATGGAAAATAATGAAAGCGTGTCGGAAAGATCTTCATCCAGTACATAAGTCGGAAATGATATGCAAAATCTACTCTAGAAACGAAAATGCAATCAATTTGTAGACTTACTTAGTATGTAATATCGATAAGAGGCAAAAAACAGTGAAAAAAAGCGCTCAAATGGTATACAAAATTGCAAAATCTACATATCTAGGAAAATGTTGTAACACAGAAGCAACGACAAAGACCACTGAACCACTTCATCAAAAAGGACCAGGACTGCCCAGATAATCCTATATTCCGCTACACCTGGAACCTGATTCCATTTGAAGCTTTCAAACATTGATATCATTTACATTTTGCAAACCATTCTAGGTCACCCTTTATGTCTTTCACTTGCACGCACTAAGGACATAAGCATCTTCATTAACCCTTTGAGTGTTGACGTCTATTCTGTTGAAGGCCCGCCAAGTTGAAAATTTCGCTAACATTTCCAATTAGAATTATTTTGAAATCCAATAGAAAGCAGGTATAAAAATTGTAGCTAATCCAAACAAGCCCTAGATAACTACCGCCGAGGATTTCAAGTTTTGTAAAGGTGTGTTTAGACTCTCTAATATATCTTGCAACAATATAAAAAAAACCAAAATAAGTCTATTCAAGAATGTATTTTTCCAAAACTAGTTCCCTCTTCTTCATTGTTGTTAAAATGTAATGCTCACAATCTAAATGCCAAGCCATAATTTAAAATACTCAGCAGTTGGGGATTTTCATCGGCTAATTCTGCTATGGTATACATTCAGAAATTCCTGTGTAAGCGAGTATTTATAAACGTTGGCAAATTAATGATACGGGTTACACGATCCATGTTCAATGCATTTTTTTTCAATGCTACCTTTAAATGCTTAGGAGGTAGTGTTCTTGTTTACTTTGTACATACAAAATTTACGACGCCTCTCGGCGTTTTGCAGCTCCATAGACTTGTCAGCAAAACGCCGATCGGCGTTGGTCAGCATTCAAAGGAGTAACCTGTCCCCTAACACTCTTAGTAGTCAAATTAAACAAAGTTAATGTAGTATGAAAAGTTCCAGTACATATGTATGTATATCAGAATTTTATGAAGATTTTATTCCATTATAATAATATGCACTGCTCCGGTGGAAATGCAGCATTGCAAAAGGAACAAATTAAAGCTCAAAGTCAACCGGAGCTGGGTCTTTTCACCCGAGCCTGATTTAGAAAACGTTGAAGGAGTACCACCGACAACAACAAAGGCCATTCAAGTGAGCTCGTTGAAGAATCGGAAACCCGATATGCAACTAAAAGCTCCGATGCACATGCAAAAGTGGTTGAATTCAAAACGAACGAGCTCTGCATTATATATTACAAAAACCCACATATGTACGTACGTATGTATATCAATTACTAATGAAACAAATTAAAAATCATGATCAAGTAACACTTTGGACAGTATAATAGCGTAACGAAATGGACAACTGTGAAGCGAAAACAATGAAAATGCATTATTTTTATATTATATATTATGTATTGTGAGTAAATATTCGCATAAAATTAACATCAATTTAATTTGAAACGGGCGTTTAGTATATGGGTCAATTTTTTTGCATTAATTACCGCTATTTTCCGTTATATACTAAGAGTCAAAGTGCATTTGTGGTTAATGTACGTTGAATGTAATATTTTAATAAAATACATATATTAAGAACCAAATTATTATTTTTTAAATTAATTTATAGTAAATATATTTATTATATAATAAAAAATATAAAATAATAGTTGAAATAAACTAATCATATTATTTTTAAATAAGAAATACATATTAACTTCAATTTTTAATGTGCAATTTGTAGAGACATCTGTAGTGAGAGCGACAAACTATTATGAAAAATCACACTGAGCCGTTTTTCCCTGGGAAAATTTTCATAATAAATAAAATCAAACTGGAATTTTTTGTATAAATATTATTAGATTGACTAAATTAACACTTCGGCAACCGTTTGCCAATTAGCAAAAATTATAAATATTTAAATGTTCACAAATTGTAAGGATATTGAAAAAAGATAATAAATAATAAAAGTAATACGATATCTCGTAGTACTAAAAAATCGATCAAAATTGACGGAAGTCCAATCATCGAAAAATTAATTGTAAAAACAAGCAAACGACTGAACTATAATAAAACGAGTTTCGTTCGTCGTAACGACGATACGTTTTAAGTGTGAAAATATGCATAAAAGCGCCGGATGAAATACATTTTCAACAATTCACACATAAAAAAGATAAATCTTTTATCGAATATGATTTAATTACAGTCGCACTAACGATATATGAATGTATAAGCGGTGGCGATTAAATGCCATAGATCCCGAGGCACTTTTAACTAGTCATTAATCACGGGGAAATTAATTGATAAATGCCCCCATGATGCGAATGTGTGGAATTTTTACGACGAAAAATAAACTAATACATGTGTGTATTTAAAAATAAATATTAAAGCATGGGAATCTCCAGCTGGGTTGCTTCCTCTACGGTTCGTCGACTAATAGAATGAGAGTGCGAATTTACGACGATTGAATATTTAACAGGGAATGTGTTAATTTACGATCGGTGCGAAGATTCAATGAAATTTCATTGAAAACTGGTCCAGGGCTGGTACAAGTAAAGTTGTACCGTGTGAACTGGGATCGAATTCTTGTTTACTCGTCGTAATTCCAGTTTTCGCCTTACCTTATATAGAACATTGCCAATGTATACATATTAAATCAATTTCGTAATTTTTGATGTTTACATTCTTTGACGGATACGTAAGACCACTATGTAGGAAAAATTTAGGAAATGATTTGGTTTTTAAATGCTAGTAGATCACAGACTAACTGTGCTATAGTTAGGATGACAATACGTGCCCTTTTTTCCCGGGGCAGTCCCATTTTTTTACGTACTTTGCGTTCGTGCCGTCGTTTTTGTAAAATTGTATGATTTGTCCGTTCACTGATGTAGAAATGAATTTTATAATACATACTCGTACATATATATGTAGCCAGCAGCATATCTCGGTTGTTAAGCTTCTGCTTAGCGTCGACAGGCGCCGGGTTCGATCCCATGAGCTGACCTCGACTGAAAAGAAATTTTCTGAATATGTCTGTAGTGCTGCTGGTTAGACCTGCATATTTGTGATCCAGGTCGATCGTTTCCTATCAGAGTTTGCCAATTTACCCTAATTTCATTGTTGAAACGGTTCCCGGTAAAATTGGCTAAATATCCTTCCTACCTACTATGTCACCACTATTTAAGATTGATTAATGTACAATAAAATTGATTTACAATTCATAGATGTCTCGTTAATTTGCGAGTTTTTCAGTGTCTCGTAATTCAGCGACTTGTATAATAATAAAAAAAATGCTGCAATGTTTCTAATTGGCCAGGAAGGCGCATTGGGGTTACCTGTAAGGCCTTCCTGGTATATAAAAAACAAATAAAATTAGAAAAAAAAAAACAAAATATATTTAAATAAGTTTCCAAATCCATTTGTTTCCCAGTAACAAATATAATTATATAAATATACATTTTCATACAATAAATTCATTTTAAATTAACATTTAAATATTTTGTTACATGATTAATTTTACATATTTCTGATAAAAAATGGTTTTGTGCCATTATTTTAACAATAATAAAAATTAAAGAAATCAAAATTTTCAGTTATTGAAAATATTCTGCTATACGGCAAGACTTTATCTGTGACACACATTAGCCAACATACTGAGAATGGGCATCAACTATCAGAGATTTCAACTGGGTTCGCAAAAATTTGAAAGAAATCAGATCCCTATCACGGCCGAATATCTTCCAGAGCTTATGACAACGGTGTTTTTTCCTGATGATTCTAATAATAGCAGAGTTGAACCAAGTTGGGTACGTTCTTATAGAAGACTCATTACGTCGAAGCAATACTCTATTAATAAAACAAGAGTCGAAACAGTTATAAAGTACACGATAGAAGGCTTGAAGTGCCTCATCAACCTGATCACAATTATAAAGCGCACCCCAGTCAGCAGATAACAAAATATTGTTGAGATCATTAAAACAGACATTTCTAAAAATCAAAACGGCATTCACATCCATATTAACAACTGGAGATAATTGATATACACGATAGGAAAAATTAACGTCACAAATAATGTCAAAGTTTAACGGACGATGATAGGGGTCAGATTCAACCAACTCGACAAGATTAGTGACCGGGGAAGCATCAACATGCTGAGTTACCAAAGTGTAATCAAGTATATGACCAAAATTGTTAGATAATGAGTTGATCTGGGTTAGCTTATAAAAATTAATAAGTAAATCAATATCAGCTTTTATATTGGGATGACAGTTGGGATTGAAGTCTCCCATTATAATAATTAGGTTTTTATTTTTTTCAAGTTTTTGGATGCATTTTTTTTAGTAAACGAATTGACGATAGATACAATTTTAAATAGATAATTGTAGCAATATAGCATTATTTTAACAGTTACAAAAAAGTTTTGTTGGAAACCCGTTGTTGCACTAATTAAATGACACCATCGAGAAAACTCTATTATGTGATACGATCCCCTTCGTTAATTCCAAACTATGTAATATGTACAACCTCACATGAACTTTGCTGTTTATTTTCGAAGCTGAATTAGTTGTCCACGTATTGTCAAAACTCACTGATACGCTTTGCCCCTTTTTTCGATGTCACAACTCATTCAATTAATGTGATACACGTGAACATTTGCAATTGCACGCTCGGTTTAGCATGGAAGCGTGACAGTGCGCTCATTTGCACAACTGAGAGGTGTTAAAATTGACTTATCAACGTTATGTTTCTTCGTTTTTACCTCGTTTACTGTCATGTAATCGTATGCTGTCACACATGTCGCATATCACCATCCTTTTTGCAACTTTTGGGACCAATGTATGTGTGTACGTAATACTCGCTTATCGAAGATGTGACTTGCATTCACAATATTACATATTACGTACCATACGTATGTACATACATCTACGTCAAGAAAAACTTGTTCGCGCTGTGCGATGAACCGCTCGTTTTAAAACTGTGAGAAGTGTGAGAACTAGACAGTTGTTGCAGTCAAAATTTTGACCTTGGTAAACTATAATATGTGGTGTCTGTGATTTATTTCAGTGCTATAAATTTCGCATGAAATCTCCATGCGTTTATGTTTTGCCGAAATCTCTAAATGCTCTTATCTATCATCTTCGTGGTGTGAATATATATATACAGCCAGCAGCGTGGCTCGGTCGTTAAGCTTCTGCTTAACACTGAGAGGCGCCGAGTTCGATCCCTTGAGCTGACCTCGATTGAAAAGAATTTTTCTGAGTAAATCTGTAATGCTGCTGGTCAGACCAGGATTTGTGACTCCTGGTTGATCGTTTCCTATCAGAGTTTGCCAATTTTCTCTGATTTCATTGTTGAAACGATTCCCGATTAAAAATTGGCTAAAAATCCTTCCTACCCACTATGTCACCACTATTTGAGTATGATTAATGTAAATATTACAATAAAAATGTATGTACAATTCATAGATGTCTCGTTAATTGTCGAGTTTAAGTCAGTGTCTCGTAATTTAGCGACTTATATAATAAAAAATGCTGTATTGTTTGTAATTTGGCCAGGAAGGCGCATTGGGGTTTACCTGTAATGCCTTCCTGGTATGAAATAAAAATAAAAAAAAATAAAAAATAAAATACATATGTATTCTCTATTCTTGTTTTATTATACTTTTATTTGGATCTTCTTAACTAAATTCTGATTATTGAGAGGAAACTGAAATACCTGATCACAGCGCGGTTAGTTTTTTCAACTATTTAAAAAAATTGTACATTTGTATAATAAACGTTGAAATGAAATGAAATGTCTACGAACAAAACATCTAACAGCACAATGTCTACGACAAAATGATTACGGACAAAATTTTAACGTGACATAATGCTCACGGACAGCATGATTAGGCGACTAATATTCATACAGAAAACATGTACAATTGACACTGTAAAATATAATGATTGAGAAAGTGCAAAAAGAATTTTTTCGTTTCCTATATCGGAAAGAGAATGGGTATTACCCATATCTCTACCCTAATCCTTTCCTTTTGAGTATACTTGGGTATAATTCTTTTGAACTTCTCATTAATTAGTTTTATTCTCCAGCTTCTACGTGTTGTTGTTTAAATAGTTGGGACTTTTTGTTCCTAATAATTATGTGCGTGGTAGACATAATTATTTGACGGTTGAACCTCCTGCTAGCACTGTTCTTTATCGAATGCCTCCTATTCCAAGAAGTATCGGACTTCTTAATTAAATCGTTGCTGATGAGCCTGAATGTGATATTTTCCAACTCAGTGAGTCTAGATTATCGAAGACTATTTTAACGTATTTCTCTGGTAGCCTGCACCCATCATTATTTTCATAATTGAATGAGATGAATGAGTGGAATATTGATCTTCTCTCTTCCATTTGTGCAAGACATTCCCTACTTTGTATTTTATTATTTGATATTTTTAGTTTATCTGCTATTGTTTTTTTGATATAAATGTTTTGTGTATTGGAGACTCCTGTAATGGCACAATGGTCCAAATTTAAACTGAAATAAATAAATAACGACCAAAACTTTTTACTTTGTTTACTTACTCAAAGCAAGTAAAAAAAAAGCACTCCCTTTAAAGGTTTGCAATAAAGAATATAAAAAAAATCTTTTTTTTTTATTATTTATGATTAAAATTAGTTTGTTATTTATGACTAAATTTCGATTAGACTGGCTTATCTAATACTTATTTATTAATCTGTCAAAGAACATGCGTAGGTCTTCATCACCACAGATTTGATTAAATTCTTGTACGTTTTTTTGGTTAAAAAAAAAAGATTTTGAACATACGAACAAAATGTTTACGTGTCGGCATTCTGTCACGTAAACATTTTGTCCATATCCATTTAGTCGCGTAATAATTTTGTAGTATGTATGTAGGTGTTTCATCGTGGAACTATAATATATTAGAGATTGCCATCGTAACCAGCTCTGTTTGCGATATAATTATATAAAATTAATGTTTAAATATGTATCCGCTAATAGGCTAAATCAAATCAAATTTTTAAAACTCTTTTAAAAGATCAAGCAGCATCTCTTGACATTTAATAGGTTAAAATGCGAGCTATGTGACCTTGACTTAAACGAATTGAACATTTCGACATTGACCTATTTAAAGAAATGTAACGGACTAGTAAAAAACTGGTTTAAAAACTTTGATAAGAAGATATGGAGTCCTTAACCATGCAAAAATCAGCGACACTAATCAGACCAGCACCATTTTAGGAGTGCATCAAAGATGCATAAATCAACGCTATATTAATCAAAACGAATAAAATTCAATAATAAATGCCGTTGGTCATAAACGCGACCTTATAACCGTTCGACCAATATCCAAATACGGCCATCCACTTACACCATAGAAAAACCTTGGAAATTCATTATACACACATATTTTCAAATTGTGTGCTGCCTCCCATGGGTTTCGTCGAAACATTTCAAAACAATTAATCCAATTATTATTATCTCGGGAATGGTATCTAACGCGCATTCCACAGAACTTATGCTCGAGTGCCGAAAATAGAGTAACGTGAGAAAAGCAGAAGAGGCTGCTGCACCGCTCGGGGCCATTGTTCTCGAGATCTTCTGGGTCACGCTGGGGCAAGAGGGTGACCCACAACATTTGCAAACAATCGAGAAGCACACATCCACCTGATCGGCGAAATTATCCCAAGTCTTCAAGGTGAGCTGCAATCTAAAAGTGAAGTCATTCACATTCAAGAGGACATTTCTCGTGGCAGTCGCCATTTTCTAGATTGAAATTCGCCATGCATACGTGCAATACCGTTGGTCTACGAACTGTCTTAATTTATTACACATTAGAAATGGGTTGACCGAGCATAGTCACGCCGAACTAATCGATCTGATCTTAGAAGCTATACCAATTATCCACTGTGTAGGCAGCAGACTCCTTGTTATTCAAACGAGCGCTCTCTAATATAGCATGCCCGTGGTTTGGGCAAATTGGTTCGAATGCACCACGACGGCGATTCTCAAACTATGTGAAGTGTCTAGATTTTAGACGCATTCTTCTAAGTCTAGAAAAATCAAAATAGTAGAAGTTTCATATTAGGGCCATTTCAGTTGAAATATTGGCGGATCGTGGTGTTTGCTACATGCGGTGATATCATTCGGTAGGTTTCTAGAAGTTTAAGGAAATCTTTTTGTGCAATTTAAAATTTCTTGAGGCTTTGCACAAGGACAGGTATGTGTTGGACAAACGTGTGTGTATGGTTGAAAAAAACATTGTAACTTATGTGGTAGAAATGTTTGTTTTAAACCCGTTGATAAGGAAATATTGTACGACACTACTAGGTACATACATCGTACAGGGAATGATATACAGAAGAGTTGAAAAGTGCAAAAATATATAAGCATCTGTATAAATAGGTTGGTCGTTTCCTATCAGACTTTGCCAATTTATCTGATTTTCATTGAAACGGTTCCAACAAATTGGAAACCTTACCCATTTTCTCGCAAATCTCGAGTTTTCAGCGATCTTGAATTTCACTGAATTGTATAAAATGCTGCAAATTTACAAATTTAGCCATAGATATCTCTGGATATGGATGTTAATTGATATCTTTTTACTTTGTATAATATAAATAATACTTGTTTCAAATATAAAATGTTTCTGGCCAGGTAAGTGCATTGGGTTTACCTGTTAGGCTTTCCTGGTATATACATTATGTGCATAAAGTAAAATAAAATAAAAATAAGCATCAGCCGGTGATTAACGAGCTAAGCACCCAATAAAATATAATTATATAGAAAAATTAGCATTAAGCGCATATTTACAAGCTTTTGCTTGGCTTCACTCTGCTAGTTCCATGAAATTCTTGCCCGTCAAAAATTTGTGATCTGTTTTTGAACCACTTCCACTTTTTAGATCGCTTTGATATTTCATCGACGTATGAAGGTTAGCTAACATTGAAGTAAGCTAATGTCTCTGACATGACGCCAGAGGAGTTTAATCATTAACGAACTCATTAAAAATTACAATGAAATCTTGTGTCAAATCGAAGCGGTGACAGCTAGCTATCAAAAAACGGCTTTTTACAGGCCCCTTCACAACTCACTTAAACAGTGGTAAAAGTTACTTTTTTCACTCTCATTTATCCCCTGTATAATATCCTGTAATGTATGCATAAGTTCGATTGATCATTCCAGAAGATTTGTTACATTCGTCGATAGCATCAAAGCTTCAATTCTTCAATCTAATTTAATCTCATCTTAAATTAACCTAATATTACAAGATTTTATATTCTCTCATAGCAAAAAGACGTCAATATACTTAAATGAATTCATTAATTTTTGTAGACCTGTGTCAAAAATTTTATTACGAAAAAGTTTGAGAAATATTCCACTGTGAGATGCTTCACCAATCCAATCAACGTTTGATCCATAGCTAAAGTGCACACAACATTCCAATCTGTTTTAGTAACGTCTAGTTATTTCACTTCCATTCAGAACAGTCAGATTAGTATTTTAATAGGAATACAAAACAATAAACTTTTTACAAGCTAGAAAACCCATAGAAGTGTACATTTTCACATAAATATGTATTTCACGAGGTGACCTCGACTCGCATTTGAAAATATTTGCACTTAAGGTGTTTCCTGACGCAAGTACTTGAACTGGAATTCGCTCATAATACATACAAATGTATAAGTTGATTTGTTAAATCTATTCAAAGTTATACTTTACGATCAAACCCTTACAATCCACATAGTAAAATCTTAGAAATTACCTTAAATTATCATGGATTATGTATAATTTTAAAACACAAAACAAAAGTCAACGTTATTAGATTGGAATTGAGCGATAGTTTTGGCCATCAAATTCACTACGACCAATCAAGAGATACACACAACTTAAGTTGAGTGTATCTCTAGTGTATAGTGGATTTCATCGTGGAAACGGCTCCTCATCAAATTGGCAAAATCACCCCACCCACTATTTGAATATAGTTTCAATATTTAAAATCTATACATTTATATATGTAAAAGTTTAATACCATAGATTTCGCTCGGGGGCAACCCGATAACGGCATCTTAGAAAAATATAAATAAATGGGTACATCGGATATGCCACCTAGTATAAATAAATAAATAAAAATTGAGACAAAAATTATCTTTCAATAAGAGCTTTACAAGTGCCGATTATCACTATATATGTACATATATATATCATTTATTTTTTCAATGCGAAGACAAACGAAAAATCGTCCATATAATTGCGAGAACAATACTTTAGGTGAGTTACGACAAACTTTTAAGACAAAAATGCACTGATTTTATACAGTACTAGTGGTGCTACCTAGCTTCGCTCGGTTCCACTTTTGACGGTCTCTTCCGTTTTAGCACGGATATAATAAAAGTAACTTGAAATAGAAATGCAGTCTAGTAGTGAGAATACCGTCGAACAATGAAAAAAATCTTCACTTGTTTTTTTTTATTAAATTTATTTGAATCGAAAAAAATCATATTATTTAACGAACGAACAATCACAAACGTCTCTGACCAATCCAGACGATCAGAAATGACTTTGACTACAGCCAATCAGAAACGAATTACAGACTCAGTTTCGGTTTAATATATAAGAAGATTTATGAGGGGAAAATCACTAGGGATAAAATATTGGACAAGATAAAATAAATTACTATTTCCTAGAAGTGCGAAAGGAATCAAAAAACTACAACTATAAAGCAGCAATTGATCTACATACTAAAGCGTCATAAAAACTATAACTGTTGGCACATGCCAATTGTCAGGATCGTCGCATCAGAGATTTAAGAGCAAACAAGTTCAAAACGGAGGATGTGGTCCATTTGAAACAGACAGACGAACGAGGGTGTAACCTCCTATATACGAGTATGTATGTACATACGCACATACAGTTGATATACCTATACATATACCGACCAACCTATGCGTTGCAAGTTTATTTAGTCTGTCTGAATGGGAGCGTTCACACCGCATAAACAGTGAATCTGCTTCACAAAGCCCCACACTCTCAAAGTCTAAATATACATGCGCCCTCAGACAGAGAAGGAAATGACCTCAACAGGATGTTCACTTGCCGGCCAGCGTGGAGATATTCGGCGCAGATTTCAAAATGCGTGGAAACACATCGGTACACTTAGCCGACATTCCGGCCCGGCCTAATAGGGAAGCCTTTTCGCGAAACGACTTCCGTTTACGGATTTAACAGGATAAATAGTAGAAACTTGGCCGCGCTGGCTCCATTTTACATGTGTACAAGTAAATTTGATCGCTTCTAAAACTGCTCGACCTTGCAGAAAGCAAAATGCCCAATACTAGGGGTAGAGTTGAGCGGCAGTCAAGGAAAAGTGTACGATTAGTCCTGCAAGTAATGAAACAGGCTACATATGTATATTAGTAGTTATAATAATACACTGATAAATTAAGAAAAAAACCCAAGTTGAGAATCTGTCAGAATAGAAGCATTTCGTTTGTTCATACGTCACTTCAGTAGTGTGGTGAACCTGAGCAAGTCCTATAGATCTAGCTAGCAGTTATTTACATACATAGATATTATCGGTAATGAATCAAATCAAGTTACCATACATCAACAATTCGATTGACTTCATTAAAAGTTGTTGATTTTTCATAATTTTTGTCCTTCGACATGTATTTTGGCCTTAGAAGTGGCGCCTACATATAAATTTATTTACAATATGATTATATTATATGTGGGTCAATCGCTACTTGCTTAAAATTGACACTGTAGGTGAATGATAAATGTAGTTATATCTACAAGACACGGGTAACACAGGCAGATCTACATATATATTATAATATATAGTCTATAAAAGGTTTTACGTTCCTTACAAATGTTGTTTAACTTCAATGGAATCCTGCTGACAGGTGTATCATAAATTTACCTTTGAAATTGTTTATTTTAAAGGTGTGACAAAATAAATGGAACATGTATAAATGAGTACAGATTTTTCATCATTTGAAAAAGAGTCTTAAATAAAGATGCGCTGAAAGATTTTTTTCAATAAACTGAAATATGTACATATTCACTAGTCTAAAGTATGACTCGATTCTTGCAGGTTAGGTCTTACTAAATTTTTATGAATACACGAATACACGACGATCAAAATTTAGTATATGCACTAGGCAAAACTAGCAATTGATTAGCATAATATACAATACTTCTTCGTGGAATACATACATATCTATCTCGCGACACAGTTTGGACATCGCTGGCCTAGAGAATATGTTACGTAGGTACATTTACTTATAAATAAATAAATGCATGCAAATTTCCACCGTGTATCGAACGCGTACGACGAACGTTAGATACACAACGCTGCGCCGATAGTGATCCGAATAGAAAATAGTAATAATATATATTGCTCAATGGAAAATGCATTTATTACACTTACACTTTTACCGCGATTGTGCAAGTGAGCAAAATTACCATCGCGCATTAATTTTGGCGTAATTTGAATAAAACTTCGTAACCGCGTTGACAGCGCGTAGCAAGCGAGCGGTCGAGTAAACACAGTAAGTAGCATTCTGTTATCCAATAATAAATAACAATCGGTACAAAATTAGACTTACCATTCGTTTTAGCCTGCTTCTTGTCTTTGGGTTGAAAATCGTGCACGTTGGTCTTGACCACGGTCTCGATGATCGGATCGTTGAAGATCGTATCTTCGGAAGATGTAGATTTAGCAACTTCCAGCGAACCATCTCCGTAGTTGCTATCTCCGTTCGTTAAAGCGATCGACGGTTGTTGGGTCACTTTGATGCTGAAACCAAATATAAAGATATGATGAATTTGAATAATTATCTGAGAGCAGAGATGAACGATTGGAATAACAAGTAGAGGCGTAATTACACAGACACGTACAAACAAGACAATCCCTAGTCACAAAAGAGGTTGGAAGAAAAAGGTGAAGTAAATTTGTTAGTGGTAGTTGATAGATTTTCCCAAAGAAAATTCATAAGACTTCAACTCGATCTTGAAAAATACAAACTGAAACCTGAAATAGCTCTTCTGACCATACCTTATCAATGAATTCACATAAAAATTAGCATTTCACCAAAATTCAGCTACCAATTTTTACTATCCACTTCTATTCGATAAGTGAAAAAAATAATTAGAATAAGCTGAGCATACAGACTAGTTCTCAGCCTAGGTAAAACCTTCTGAAAGAGATTTTGGGATCTCAAACTGATCAAACTCAAACTCAAACATAAAGGTTTGTGCATTTAAGCATCAAAATATGTTTGTTGGAAAAAATAAAATTAAGTATTGAAATTTAGCTAAACGACCGGACTTAGTTACGCCAATTCAAGAACCAAATTAAAGATAAATAAACATAGAAAACGTTCAAATAGTATCCATTAGGATGGAGAGGCAAACAAATGGGACTCAATGGAATTGTTTAGATTCTAAGTAACTAAGATGTATCTATTTGTGTCCATACATATGTATGTACATACCAGTGGCATGCCATCATCGGACTAGAGGGACTAGGCCAGTTAAATTACAATAAATTCAAATCGTTGCCCATATTGATATTGTCCAATCGGATTAGCGAAGTTCAGAAACCGGAATCGGCCTTATCTAAGGTAGTGGATTGCTATGGTGTGGTCCGCCCCGTCGTTCGCTTGTACGTACTCGCCGTCTCAATTCTATTCTCTTCGCGGTATTGGCGAATTATTATGTATAGATGTTCCGTCGAAGACAAAACATTTTTTAATTTACTTGTCTCTTTAAGCATTTTTGGAATTTTCAATAAGAATATTCAGATTTGTGTCCATCAAAAAAACTTTTTTTTTTTAAATAACACATATTTACACATAAGTTCCTTCGGTACAAACATGGCATGGAACTCGGCTCACGAAACGATTCCCTTAGAACAAATCAGTTCAGAGCGCGCGGAAACAAATAACGAAGTGGAATGTTGTATCCTTGATCGATTGTTCGACAATCATTCAGAAGATTTAGTTTTGAAGACAAACAAAATGTTTTTAAGAAGGTATGCTACTTAGGATATTTCTGTTAGCACAAAAATGAAAAATTATACTCATATCACTTCAAGACAGATCATTATAATTAAAAAATTAAAAATATACTTTTTTATATCCATATATTTTGACCATACCTAGGCCCCTGTTGTAAAAGTTACGGCACGCCACTGATGCATAAATAAATGTAGACATGTACTGTGAAACTAAGGCATACAGACGCTTTGTAACCAAGATGTATAGATGACACGTAACTACAACTACATAAGTGCATAAAAGTGGAGAATAAGGATATTGAAGAAACTTTCATTCAGTGGTGAATAGGGAAAAGCAACCGGTAAATTTATAAGCAGAAAATATCATGACACGTATTTAAAAAGTTGCCGAAAAAAAAATGCAATAAGCAACCTTGGTAAAGGTGAGAGAGCATATATCACGGCTAGAGAGCCATATTTGGGAATCTTTAAAATATGTACACACATACATACACGAACACGCTATAGAATCTATCGAACGTGCACCGATTAATTATTTGGTATCACGCAAATCGAATTAATCAGCCATTTTTAAAAATTAGATGGCCTCGTGAGATAATTAGTTACTTTCTCACATTCGGCACAAACACGCCATAACCACATTTTGGGGTTCAATGAGCTGAATTTTGGGTTTAAAAGTACATATAATCGTGTATCTGCTGTATGTGTGTGTGTATGTATGTATGTATATATACTTCAAAGAAGACATGGACCTACGTAAATTATATCTACGATCTGTCTAGCTTAGAAACAATGCACAATCTTCCATCAAAACATGAAGAACTTGATTATTATATTGATAGTTTTTACTCGAATTAAAGTACTGCTTATCGTAATAGATACTCTTATTATCTATCATTTTTAAGCGAACTTATTTATGCATTTTGGAAATTGACTTAAAGATTTGTCTGCAGACAAGTTTCTAGTGAATTGTTTGTCGGGCTATTTTTCAACTATCTAGTCTGCCAGCTTTTCTTCACAACACAATATAATCAGTCGGGTGATCCTAGTTGGGTTCGTAACTGTATAAGGACTCAAAATATGAATTAATCAACAATCACCTATAAGTATAAGATTTTTTGTTGATAAATATTTATCGTAGGGTCTGTCGTAGCATCTCTAGCTACGATAAATATAGTAGCCAGAAATATCTGCGATAAATCTCTCCGTTAATGCACCCACTGCTGTCTACTGGAATTAATATAGAATTTTGTGTGGATCCTACTCAAATTCTGAGAATTTAGTTTTGAATCGTGAGTTGAATGAACCTCAGATTGTATTATATATGTACATATGTATATTAGAGAAATAATAAAAATAAACTTACATCGGAAGAGTTGGACCGCTGGGTGAATCTTCATCGTCTTCTCCAATGGTCTCCAATTGTGGAGAACTGCCACCCGTATAAGTCCAATCGGACGTCAAATCATCAACTTTGCTAGGTTCTTTATCGACGTTTATAGTCAACTTGAGATTATAAGCTGGTTTTTCCTTCCGCTCAACGGCTACAGGTGCTTCCATCTGCTGTACAATTTCCACTTGATTTTTAGCACCAAATTGCGACTTGGGAACGAAATCGATCAGTCTAGGCAAAGCTTCCGGTTTGATCACCTCTCGGTCGTACTCCGTATGATCTTTCGCACTGTCGAAATTGCTCACGTTGATGGCTTCCTGGAGCCAAGTTTCGATGTTGTGCAATTTGGTCGGAGATAAGTTCTCCTCATACGGACGGTCCACTCTATTGTAATCGTTTTGCAAAAGATGCGTGTCTATGTTCTTCTTGTTCAAATTCCGCGGAAGCGGTTTCGGTATTTCCGTCAATGGAACCACTTTTGAAGCGAAGTCCACGACGTCTTCGTTTCCTATTTTGATCGTGCTCGTGTTGTTGTTGGCGTCGTTGTTGTACTTGATGGAATGTTCCACTTTGAAGCTCATAACTTCTTTAGAAGATGACACTGGTATGGATATGGGCACGCTGTCGTTCTGTATAATATCCCCGTTAGCCATTTGAACGTCTCCATTTTTTTCGCTAGTTCTGACACCCGACTTCGGCGAGTCCTTATTAGAGATGTCGTCCATGAATCGCGACGATATGTCCGAAATGAACTTCTCGTCCATGTTTTCTATGGATGTGAGGACGTGTATATTGATTTGTTTTGTGCCTAGAGTGGGCGTTGACGGTATACTATTCTCCACCGAGCCTGGAAAACTGGAATAAGAGCTCAATCTGTCAATGACAGTTGATATGGAGCTGCCGGTGTCGTCGGACTCTGATTCCGCTATGTGAATACCATTTTCGTGACAGAACAGATCTGTATACACCTGCGCTTCTTGAGGCGGAGGTGCGCTATGTATAGGTGCAGGTCGTCTAGGTCTACCTGGTGACTGCCTGCCCAGAGGACCTTTCCTCTGAGCACTATCCCCTAACCCAGAAGATTCCGTTATTTTAAATTGACTATCTAATTTCTTACTAACTTCGCTCACTTCAAATGTGGATACGATCCTGCTACCATTCAACAATGGTATATCAGGAGCAGGCGTATCCTTTGAACTTCTTCTGGGTAATTTTCGTGGGGGTACTGGCGGTGGGAGTGATAGCCGTTCAGCTTCCACCGTGTGTTGTTCGGAATCGCCATTTTTTATATTTGAACCGATTCCGTCCAGTACTAGGTGCTTACCTTCTGGGGAGTGCCTCACTAGTAATTTGACAGCTACGTTTGAATCTTTGAGACAGCGCACGCATTCTAATCTGGTCAAGGAAGTGACGGATACACCATCTATGCGCAAAATCTCATCTCCAGCATCCAAAGGTCCCCAAGCGGCTTTAGCTCGTCCTGCAGGACTCTCAGCTGCACAGGATTGTATGAAGAGTCTGCGGACTCTTTCTGCCGACTTGGTTCCACCTTCGAATTTGAGTCCAAAACCCAACTTCTCTCCAGGTAGACGATATACTGTTACTTCTTCCTCGATTGCAGCCTGTCCGATGGATAGCACTGTCACGAAAGGAACATCACTTGCCGCTTTCTGAACGTTGTTTGCCGCTTCGCAAACGCCATTTTCTGCAAAGGAATTTCCCACCGATACGATCGTGACGAATTCTTCGTTGTTGACATTTTCGCTTACAGTCGCCATTGTGGTGAATGTATGAAATTTGCATCTGAAACGATAAAAATAAAACCACACATAAGAATCAACTCCATTGAATATCAGGTTTAACCCCTAGAATGTCGAGGATTTTCCATGATCTTTCGTGTCAATTCTCTCGACACACTTCAGAACCACAATACATGATAATAAGAATTTGACTATTTACCTATGTACATACATACATACATACACGCTGATTAGAAGACTTTCAAAGCTATAAAAAAAAATCATATCATTATGATAATAGCACTATACATATGTAGTATAAAGATTCAATTGTATATACACGCAGTATGTACATATAATAAATAGCCACATTCCACAAACAAGTGAAACTTATAAAAAAAACCTTGTAAAAATCCGACAGTTCAACACCGAAAGGGTTAAAGCTGAGATTGAACAATCGTTACAACCGTAATAAACACTTTTACGACACTTCCGAGCGAAAATTTACAATCCCGAAACACAATAGTTAATAAACGTACGCCGCATGCTTAATAACGAATTCTTATATACATGCGTGTTTTGATTAGTTTCAGATTACGTGATTTATGTGGTATGCAAAATCGTTTTACTGCTGAATTGAAGCGACAATTGAATAAATCCAGCCTCCACGTAAATAATTCGAGACTTTCATGCACACTCGCATTTCGAACGAGTCAAATGAGAGGTCATCGTCTTCTCCGGCAAACTTAACAAAACGGCAAATTTGCATAATATAAATACATTAATTACGTTATAGGTGTCAAAAGCGCGACAAAGACAGTTGGAAAATATTCAAAGGAGAAAGAAAGCGTGATTTATCACATACGGGTCGGCCGATTTTAACCTTTTTATTGAATGAAAAATATACAGTTAATTTATTTACAGGCGCCTTTGAAAAAAAAATCTATTCACTTTTTGCAATAAAATGCGAACGAAATTAAAACAATACAGTCATAAATTAATTCATTGGAAAAAATACAAAGATTTGCATACAATTTGTTATACGGCATACCTGACACGGTTATATATCAAACCTTTCACTTTATTCATTAAATGTGATATAAATAATTTACTATGAAATACAAAGGTCACAAGCATTCATATTGAACAACAAATATACATAAACGTTCAAAAAGTTCTCGGAATATGCATAATAGACCGGAACAAAAAACGCGAATTATCGATTTTCATCAAAGAACCTTTTGTTGTATCAAGGAAACGTTAAATAAAAAATTTCATCGATTTTAACAATGTCCTGTGCTTCGATTTATCGATCCAACAAATCGATTTATCTCGACAAAAATTTCGAAATGTCAGATTTTTATCTCTTGTTTTTTTTACTATTTTATAAAAATAAACGCATAATATTCATCTATTAACGTTTATTTGGGTCGATTATGATGTTTTTAATTCAAAACCTCCGTTTCGCTCAAAAGTCACCATACGAAGGGTGGGTATTTGTATGGGCCGGGCCGCATCGTGCGACTTGCGAGCGACTTGGTTGAGGGTGACCAGACCAATGCTTTCAGGTAGATGGGACATGCTACACCCGTCAACTTGTTTGTCGCACACATTTTCATATATTTTTTCGTATCGCGCAACTGTTTATTGAAAAGGTCCGTCAAAAAACGACATTATTTATTAAATTTTTAACATAAATATTATATATCAAAAATCTACGACTTAAATTTGTAAGTGCATCCTTACTATTGATATTTTAATTTTATCGGCGCACTTTTGTCACCGCGTTCTTTTGTCGGCGCGGTTATGTCATCGCGGTTTTTTATCGCGCGAATAAAGAATGGCAGACGAACGGTTTGAATAAAAATAATAATTTATTATAATATTCAGTACAAGAGCTGATTACAGCCTGACTTAATTGTAACACGAATGGTTTATATATTCTTTTTTAAAACAATTAATGTGTTGAAGAAACGTGTCGTACAATTTCGGTTAGTCAGTGCGTAAGGTGTGGTATAACTCAATAGTGCTATTCATTAAATTATGTGTGTCACAAATCAATCGTATTACTTATAAAATTAGGTGTGACTTATCTCTACTGGTTGGTCGTTTTATTCTTAATCTTAATTACACATCATGTGACAATGAAGGAGTCATAATGATAGTGTCATACAAGTGACGAATTTGTGATAGTTGAGTATAATGGTAGAGGGTTATCCTCAGCCCTTAACTCGCGCTTAAATCGGGATACCCTATAATCATAGAGACTATGCACTTTTAATGAATACATTTTAATAATCAAAGTTTGTCTTCAAATCAAACTGAAGTCAACTTCAATTTCTGAAGAAAATCCATGCAAATGATATCTCAAACTTCAGATAAATCTATAAGATTAGCAGATTTCTAAAAAAGACAGCCTAAACTCAATTTGCTGTTTTTTCCATGAACTTTTTGAACGCTCGTATCAATGTAAATATAATATTACATTAACAGACAAGGCCCTAGAATGGCCCGGCGTTTTTACATTATACGTATACAAACAATATCAAATTACAAAATCCAATTCGTACGCGTGTTAATTAATGATTATAATAAAACTATCCTAAATGTAAAATCGGCGTATGTGCCTATATGTAAGCGGGACCGTTATGTAAATTTGTGATGTGCTTATAATAATGGACAGTTGAACGAACTTAGGTCCATATTATTACACAATACAAAGCATCTTTCAGGTGGCGGATGACTCGTCTCGTGGGCAGTGAAAGAACCACATAATGTTTATCTATCCATATTTGAGTGAATTGGTGTTTATCGTGAGACAAAAACGCATAAAAGCTTTCGAGGTGTGCAAGTTGGGAAAAGCGGTGATTGGAGTGTGTTTCAGTTAGAAGGCCAATGGCTAGTTGACATTTATGGGCAGTAAGTAAGTAAGGTGTGGTGGCATTGTCCAATTTTTTCCATCTCACATGCTAACTAAAAATATACGATATTGTATACCCACTTTGAATGTGACGAGATAGGAAAAATCTAAGTTAAGGTCATACATATAACGTGTCGCTAAATCCAATTTATTATAATCAGATTAAAATTCAATACAATGAAACTATGTAGACATTGATAATATACTATTAGATTGTTTATGAACTGGTCGAAATGAAACGCATGTATATTTTTAATATAAAATATGGGCTTTGTTCTACATTTAATTTAATCAGATTCCTACAAGAGAGTCTATGTATATTTGACTATTGCTCCCATCGAAGTTACCTATACCTTCTGGGTCACCCCAGAGTTCTGTCATCCTATTATCTGGTATTTTATTGCCCTGTGATTAACAGGGCAATAAAATACCAGAACTTAGAAATAACACCAAGTAAGTATGTATGTACATATTTCATAATAGCAAATTTGTGCGGAGCCAATTCATAAGAATAAGGCCTATTTGAGTTTAGCATGACAATTGTATAATAAATTTTAGCTATCTCTCTTCGGGGATTTTGAGCAAAATTTCTAACCATCTAAAATAAAATATCTCAATATAAAGGGTAAGTGGATCATATGCATATGTATGTACATATACATAACGGATTTCTTGATATGAAATAAAATAATTAAAACAAGAATCAAAATAAAATATAAACAAAAAAAAACTATCGGAAATAAAATACAATAAGAATGAACTGAAAAAGAAGAACTTAAAAAGCCGATGATTTCAATGAAATCATGAAGTTTATTTTTTAATAGATTTAAGTTATAATAAAAAGTTAGAAGGCCAATTAAAGCTTTTTGTAAGACAGTATGAACTCTGACAGACTCCCTTCAACACATATTTGAACCCTTCCAATCCTTTTTTAAATGAGTGTTTCAAATAATATATAATTTAGATAAATTACGTCAACCTTAGTCGCTTCTATCGTTTCTGAAAATGAATCCAAGATCTGACAGGACTAAAACTTGAAGCCTACAAATTAATATCAATTTATTTTTACATAAATTAACAGGTAAACCCCAATACCCCTTTCAATCCAATTACAAACATCGATTTATAATTTTTAGAATAATTTTAACAAAGCATCATAGAGACATCTATGGATACATGTTTTGACAAATTTTTGATAAACTTACATTTTCGGAGCATTTTGTATGTAAATCGTCAAATTTCAAGATGCTGAAAAACTGATAATTTGTGAGACATTTATAGACAAATTTGCAGCATTTTTATAAGAAACAGCGAAATTCGAGATGCTGAAAACTCGAAAATTGCGAGAAATGGGTAAAGGTTTCCAATTTGTTGCAACTGATCGATCGAAACGATCGACCTGGATTCACAAACCAAAGTCTGGCCAGCAGTAAGCAGTGGGACTCGAACCTGTGACCACTATGTTCGAAAGCATATACATATGCTAACCACTAGTCCAAGCTGCCAGTGTATAAATTACCTAAAAAATTGTAAATGTTTAAGTTCGTCTACTCAAATTAAGGAAAACGGAGAATTAAGGAAGTATACGTACTACGGTTTTATAAAAAATATATACATCCAAAATATTTGAAAAAACGTCATCGATGAGAAATCTAAATTATCAATGCGAAAATTAAAAATATATATGTATGTATATATTACGTATACTGTGTTCAAACATACATACTTTCCGTTTATGTCAATACTACATATCCAAACATTATTTAGAAACGCAAATTATTTATATAAAACTTTATTTGACATGTGCGTTCATCTTTATTTCAATTCAATAATAAATATCCTGTACTCCGTCATTGACCGTTAAAATATTGTATGTATTGCGAATTCCAAACATGATGGGCAAATAGAAACTGCGCTTTTCCGTTAAATTTTCCGGATATAGACCTACTTACCTACCCGCTTTTATGAAACCATTTGACCTGCACTAACAAGAACATTTAAGAAATCAATTAGAAATCAAAATTTAATCACGGTAAGAACCAATAAACGATGAATCGTAATAGCTTTGAATACGAAAGATCTTCATAATTGCACTCATCGACGAATCAACTAAATTTCATTAATTAACCACATGGATTTACGACAGCAGAAAAAGCATAAATCAAAAGAGCGCTTGCAGAAATAATTGAAACGAATACGAAGTGATAATGAACGAGTTCCACTATCTCTACAGTAATATATTTATATTAATACACACATACACAGTAACAGATGCACAAATGCTAATTAAAACAACTCAAAAGCGGCGAGAGAGCATCGGCGACTATATAACGGACAGAGAGACAAACACACTCATGTGTACACGAAAATTGAATAATATTTTATCAGCTGTCAGCTCCATTTCTACCTAATCATAACCGGTTGCGGTCGTTAAACTGTACGTATAATAATAATATTAAACTGGGAAGTTCACGGATCAAAATTCGCATTATAATTTGACAACGCGTGTACGATAAATCCATTTATTAAAATTCAATCGTCGCTCAATTGATTCGTAATAAAGATTGAGAAGCTTGCGAAAGATATCTGTTTCAAAAAAATATATATGTACATAGTTTCGATATGCTTCGTCACATATGTTTTTTGTTTGCATGATTTACAACAAATACCATGCAAATATTATGTACGTATGTGTATACATGTGTATATTTATACGTACTAATGTCAAAAATATATTACAACAATGTTAGATTGATGGCCTTGTATAATTTTGCAATTCAATACAGCGATTCTCTGCATTAATGGAACGAGCACTATTCAAACTCACTCAATATAAATATAATTTCATTAATTGTAGCTACCATAACGGTTTGAAACTGCACAAATCCTATGAGCTAGTGTTTGAGATGAACTATGATGATCAATGATGTTGATGAGCAATGGTTAGGCGATAGTTTCACATTTCTTATATATACATACATATGTATGTAGTATCCGTAATAAATGATTTCTAAGAAGTTATAAAACGAGTAGGCAAAAGTAAAACTAAACAATGATCATTGTGATTTTTGCGTATTTTTCAACAATAGGTGTATTATTTAAATACAAGAAGATTAAATTAATCAAAAAGTCGTCAAAAGGGTCGAAAAAATAGTAGAAGAAATTGCGAAAAATTTCACGTATGAAATCACTATTCTAAATATAAAGTATAACATTTGTATTCTGAAAAGGAGAAGTATTTTCTTATTGTATCTTAATATACATACACACAGGGGGGGCGCAGTTTAAAAACTTTGAACGCCGCTGACGCACAGTCAGGTTCAGTTAGGCGTATGTTTAATTAATGAAAGATTGGTATTTATTCAGATCTCATCTGTAAACAAATGCGCACATTTTAGTTTGTGGAGCAAAAAAGAAAATTTACGATGAATCAGCGAAAAAGGAATACGAATGGCCGCAATATTATGAATGACATGGAAAAAATTATTGTCATGCGCGTGAAATGAAATTACTATTCCGAACAACAGACTCGCAAATAAAATTGAGTGAATTCGCAATATTCACATACTGTTTTTGATTTTCTAATATTCAGCTTTTGATTGGTTATGAGATTAAGTGGACCACTTCATTATCGGCGAAATGAGATGTCAATTTAGTGTATGATTGTTGAAGGGAAAAATATCGAAGGGATATGGAAAGATGTACATATATTAGGAAATATAGATATTGGCAAAATGACAGCGAACTTGATTTATATCAATTTTGTATAAATAAATTTCTCTCATATACCAGACTTATACATAAGATTGTGTAAGAAAAATTGTAAAAACACAGGCACTAAATTATCCAGGATCGTGTTAACCGGGAAGTAATATAGCCACAACAATCCAAGTCATTTAAAAATGACAAAAAAGTAAGTGCGGAAATCATCTAAATGCAAATGCAGTAACCCACAAACACACAGTAAAAAAACGAGTTTAATTTCGTCATTTTTTGATGAACAACCGGTAAATCCCAGTATTTTAGATCTACAACTATGAAACGCTTCAAATTTCCATAACAATATTTAAGTCATAAAGTGTGATCATATTATTTAAGAATTGTTTAAATTTAATATCTATAAATTTCTGTTCTATAAAAAAAAATTTCTTTTCACAAAAAAAAATTGTAAGCTACGGTATAAGTCAGAGTAAACAAATATATCTTTATATTATAGAGAAGATATGATATTGAACATATGAGCCGTTATAATTGAAAATGGCACTTTACTTCATTTCGAGAAATATCTCGCAGAACAATATATACGTATAATGTTTTGCGTTTAACAATATTTAAAAATACTGGTTGTCTGTAATACGTTTAGTGCGAAAACACACTGAGTGGTACGTGTTTTTTTTTTAGATAATTTTAAACATGCGAAAAAAACGCAGCACCCCTAGCCCATATACACGGTGCACGGTCCCAAAAATCACCCCCTAGAGTGTTTTCGGTGATATTTTATCTTTGTATATTTATCCTTGCTTCACAGTGATCGATAATGGTGAATCCCATATTTGCAGAAATGTAGAAGAAACTTATCGGTTGCATACGGATATGCATACACATGCTACCTTCCAAACATATGAATTCGGTTTGGGGAACACCCACTGTTTACAAGTCAGGGACGTGACGTCCCATACCACTCAGTGTGTTTTCGCCCTTATTCTGCTTTACCAAGATTCTAGAATTATCAAATTAAAATAAGTGACAACAATTTGTGAATTAAGTCAAACGGAAATGATGTTTTTGGAACTGAAAATTGGACTTCCATCACTTTCAAATATTATATAACGAATCATATGTACCTATAGATACGTAGTTTTGAAAGTCAATGAAAATGGCCTTTAAAGCCCTCAACGTGAGGTCACCCTCCCTTCCCAATAAATATAGCCTGAAAGATTGTTCCATCTGAAAACCAGACTATTACGTAACATGTACATACATACTTACCTAATTCAAAATCTTAAAATCAAATTGAACAAACATTCAAAATAACGATTAACGCCGAGGGCCACCTTAAGAGCAAAACGAAGATGGCGATGGTACATACACATAATGGCTACCTACCGACTACAACACACATTACGGTTTTTTTCCGTTAATGTAAAATAAGCGTTCAGGTGTGGTCAAGTGCACCAAAGTTGAAAAACTGGATTATTGCAATACGTGCGTATACACACATATAGGAAAGCCGATGAAGTGGTCGCATTTTAAAAACGAGAATTTATTATTTACAGTTATGTAGTTCGCCGAAAATGGCCATTACATTATATTTATTATGCACGCTCGGTTCTTTTGGCATCATCGATGTCGTAATAATGTCCCTCACCCCTCCCTCTCTTCCATTACATGCTCGTATGTTACAAAATTTAATTAAAAACGATCTCATTGTTCGTCGCGAGTCGGGCGCTAACGGGTTGTTTGATTAGTATCTGGTAATAATTGCTCTCATTAACGCGGGAAAATTGGGTATTATGTTTATAAAGCAATAAGAATATACGCAGATAGAAACGCTTTCGGTAAGGATGAGATTTTATTCGTTGGTTGCAAAACGTTATGCATTTATACGAAAAAGAAACGTAATTAAGCACTCTTATCTTATCAAACGCAATCAATATTTGAGCTGCTCATTTTTATTTTCATAGTGCAATAAGTCTAGTCTAAAAATATTACAATATCAGCTGATGACAATCGCTTGCGTATGGATGTAAATTTTAATTAAAACCAGGCCGATCTATGGATTAAATCAGACAAGTATAGATTTGTCTGCAGACAATTCGATAGGCCTCATATTGTAAAAAGGTAATTCCAATTATGCTGTATAGTATACAGTGTATGCTAATCATTAAATGAGATAATATAATACCTATAAATACGAACAAGAAAAATAATTTGTAAAATATGTGATAATGATCACTGGTTCAGTAACTCTTAAAATCGACCTAAGATGCATCGTGAATATGAATATTAAAGTCATTTAAAAATCAAAAAATAGCTAGACAATATTTTAGTAATTCGTCTGTCGTAGCGGTTTCTTACTAATCAGCAATTAGTCTGTCAACATAAAAAGGTTTTTTTTCACAACGCAATACGATCAGTCGGGTGATCCTAGTGTTAGCCACGTCTGCCAAGTAATTATAAATAAATAAATAATAGACAAGATACATATATGCAGAAAAAAAACATATGTAATAATGAATAATGAATGAACATATGTAATAATGAATGAACATATGTAACATGAATTGTTAACACTATGATTGCCGGTGGTTCCCAAATCAAATTTAATGTGATACTTTTTATCCCAGAAAATATCCTCAAAAACGAATGTGTCTTAATAAGGTTGATCGTAGTATCTTGAGAGTGTCAAATATTATAGCCGTAGACCATATGAGAATCATCTTCTAACAAATATCTACGAGAATGCTCACCATCATCTATCATTGAAAATTATCAAAGAAAGTTTTACTATTAACGATAAAATTATCAGTCCTATATTTGTTTTTGAGGTAATAAAATAATCCAGTCTCATAAGAAGTGGCGATACATATGTATATGTATGTATGTTCAAAACATACATATGTACATATAATATAATATATCTAGCCCACCGTATCAAACTTCAATGAAACGATTTGATGAATTACTTTTTTTTAAATTTTCTGATACTTGTTTTTAATTTGCTTGCATCTATTATAAGTAGTCACCGGAGCCTGAGGGGGCCGTGTATTGTTCAAAGGTTGTAAATGCATTGTTAAAGGTTTGCCAAACAATGGATAGCACTGTGACTATCCTACCTCTAATTATAAGTACATCCTTGCTTTAAGAAGGCTGTACACCTGAAATCTTAATTTTTTTGCCGTTCCTTTCTTCGATATACATATATATTGAATGAATGTATATACATATTGAGTGAATGCGACAATATATATATTGAGTGAATGCGACAGTTGCGCTTCCACCAGATAATACGTATTTTAAATCGACAAAATCGAGGTTTCGTATTCTCCTATTTGCTCCTCCAAAACTGGACCAATTTTTAAAAAAATTTCATCATCGGTATGAGAAAGATATTTTCTGTGCAACTATCGGCGTATTTTTTTTTAAATCGACCGTTAAATAAGCACGCTGGACTCTTAACGTGTTAGCCTAATTCCACTATAAATACGATAACTAATACGACATTGCTCACATAAAAGGAAATATACTTTCGCGCAAAGTGTGGCCTTTGCGTTTGACAATCCTTACAAATGATACAAAAAATCGACAATAAATCAAATCGATTACACACATCGAAAATCACAATGGGTCGATTTATCAATAGCATAATAAGATTATTGTAATGCGAGTCAAATGTCACACTCTCACGTTACAATTAAACTTGCATTATAATAATGGTGCAAAATTAATCAGTCGGCCGGGGTTGTCCGTCGAATTACCAAATTGTGGCGAAAAGTGACCGTTCGGCCCACACTTTGGGAGGCGCTCGTTTCGAAACTATGCAGATGAATGTCCACAGATAACGCACCATTGCACAACGCGTCGAGTTCAAGGTGTTAACGTCGAGATTCAGAGTGCTCTCTCTCTCGCCGAGAATGCAAAAAGTACTAAGTAGGTATGTCGACCGTGTTCTATGAATACTCGGGTATATGGCCGCATCCGTAGAAATATCATGTCTTTCCATTTTTTTTATATACATATATTTGATTATTCTAAAAAACTAATCAAAGAATCACTAACAACCAAACTAATTTACTTTTTCATTTGAATAATATTTTACCATGATGCCATTACGGGTTACTCCTTAGCGACATCTATGGTATAAAACTCGTACATATATAAATTCATATAAATTCGAGTGCTACCCGGCTTCGCTCGGTGAATGGAAATTAAATAAAAACCATCACTTGTTTTTTATTAAATTTATTTGAATAAAAAAAATTATTTAACGAACGACCAATCACAAACGTATTTAACCAATCCAGCCAATGAGAAACGACTTTAACGACAGCCAATCAGAATCGAATTGCATGCGCCACTTCGGTTTTATATGTATATATAAGATAAATTTTAAATCATATTCAAATAGTGGTGATAAAACAATGCAGCATTTTTATTACATAAATAACTCTATTTTGAGAAGCTGAATAACATGACATTAACAATTAATTAATTAATCCATTGAGACATCTATGGATTTAGTTACATAATTTTTACAAATTGTACATAGATTAAATACAGAAGATTTGCGACAGTAGGTAGGATGAAATTTATGCCAATTTTGAGGAACCGTTTCAACAATGATCAGATAAAATTGAAAAACTCTGGTAAAAAGCGATCGACTTGGACTCACAAATATTCAAGTAAAGCGGGATCGAACCCAATAATCAATTGGTGCTAAACATACACGCTAACACTGAGCCATACTGCTGGCTTAATATATAGAATGTTTTTTTCCAACATGATGAGGAATCGTTTCAACAATAAATAAAAAGATCAACTTGGAGCAAAATATCCAAGTCTGTCTAGCAATACTGCAGAAATACTCTGAATGAATTCTCTTCAATCGAGGTAAACTCAAGGCTCGAATAGTGGTAACCTGTCGGTTGTTAACACAACTACCAAACTATACTGCTGGCTATACTAATAAACTTGTGTGAATGATTACATGATGATTTTACCCTTGGTGTAAACACGAATTACCAAAGCACTATTAACTTTATATATGTAGATCGTTAATTTAAAAATAAATCACAATATAAACTTAAATTCATCATTAAAATGCTAAAACGATTATTTACTTTGTTAAATTTTAAACTAGCTTAAGAACACAGCTTCGCTCAGGTGCGATTCAAGGCGACGAAATACAGAAATAATGGTGATTCAAATTTTATATTATAACCAATATTATCTCAATGGTCCGAAGTATTCAATATCCAATTTTGGTTTAAATCAGTAGAACGGTTTAGAATATTATAAAGAACACTTTTAAATATTACTCACACATTATCTATTTGTGTAATTATATACATACAACGTTTCATTTAATTATATGGTTTTATTTATTATTTAAATTTAAATTGATTATCGGGATAATAATACTATCGTCCGTATTTTCTAAAATAAATATTAGTATTATATATTACGAAATCTTTGTGTTTAAATTATGGATTGAGTAAATACAACAGTCAAGGTTTAGTCGTAACTCGCTACTCGAAAGTACTATAATTATACGAATAACTAAACCCAAAAGGTTAAAAATCGTAGATTTACATTACAAGCAATGCTTTGCGATATTTATAGGCATGCAGAAATCACTAACAGTATATTAATTACATTATATTTAAATATGTATGTACGTAGATAAGAATGCGAACGAATCTTATGCAAAACACGCCTACAGTAATTGTACGAAATATTATACAAAACATGAACTACATTTTAAAATTATAATTCAATCAAGTTATAACATAATAATAACAACACTCGAAGAATAGCATGTTTTTATTTATGCAATATAAAACTTGATTGCTCGTTCTCGCGTCCATTAATTATCGTCCATCTCGGTTTTAACGGTTCAACATTCCAATTTGAATTATAAAGTTAATAATATTTTAAACGTGATGTTTTTTTTCCTTCCTGACCGCAATATGTATATATATATGGCTTGTTAATATTTCATTCATTGCTTTTCGGTCCATTCATAAAAATAACACATTATGTAAGCGCGGGCTTCCTTAACTCATTAACATCAGCACACTTCCCAATTTACATGACAATAGAATTTTAAGCGAAATTAAATTTGCGCGTGCATTTCTTCTGGTGGCCTTGGCGAATTTAAATGTTAAAATTTTAAAATACGGTTTTACTTTTTCGAGTTTTTTTGCGGAAACTACTAACAGTAGTTTTCCGCACTAGTTCGCAAGCTCGTTTTTTTTTGTATAACGCGCACATTAATTAAAATGCATCAATTTTACGGTTTGTTTTGAATATCTGGTCCATTTATTTATGTACTTACTAGTCAAAAGTGAAACTTATAAAATCGTTCGATCTCGATTGCTATCCGATTCTGAGCAGATCTACATATTATGTAGGTATTAATTTACAATTTAGAAATCGCTATTTCGACAAGCTCTAACTGTTGACTGTTATAAATTATTAGTTTGCATTAATTGTTAGTTTCAATTTATATAATGTGATAAAAGCGAATTTATTTACCAAAAAAAAAGCAATTCCGTCAAGCAAGGTCGCTCAATGTATCATCACGCCCACACATTCGAAACTGCGAATTTTTCATGACTAAAACCACATAATATGCAGGATGGGCTTTAAATAGCGGATGTACTTGATTCATCAGCGAAAACCTTCTTCGAAATGAAATAAAATACTTCAATAGATGTAGAATAACCTATTCTATATCTATGTACATATGTATGTGGAGATCTAATAGTATCATCCGATTTCTGTAACAATGGGTTTCCAATAAAAAATTGTAATAACAACCAAATTATATAATAAATTATAATATTCAAATATGTAAAAACTTGTCAACTGAATTTTTCTGATTAGATCCAAATTATCATAAATCTATCCATGGAAATAATATCATTATAGAAATGAGAATAGCAGAAGTTCTTTTGGGATTAATAAATGAGCATGTTATTATTTATCATTTCTCAACAATTCAAAGTTACATTACTAAAGGGATTCTAGAAACCCTTCGAAATACCCCACTCGATGACAGCACTGACTATACATATGTATGTTCATATATTACAAATCTTGCAAGGTTGAAATGAATCGATATGTGCATTGTGCAGGTCACGAACATTGTTGACATTTGAGAAGGTAACGCTCGAATTGCCATTCGTCATATTGCGATACTTCCATAGGTACTTGAGAAATCTATTTGAGCGAATATAAATAATGGTAAGTTTAAAACGAGGAGTCAAAGCGAGATCGAGTGCAACAATACGCTTTCTTGATAATCAAAACCTGGTCTTTACGATTGACGGCCGATAATAATAGGTATACGCTAAGAAAATCAGAACAATGAAATCGTGTAGTGTGTGAATAATCGAATTATGCAAATAGGTACTTACTACAAGTACCTTCTGAGATTAAATAAAAAAACGACTAAAATTTTCCATTAAAAAATATGTATGTAGAACTCGTAATAGATGGTAAATAGAAACAAATCTATGTCGTTATATTTGATGGAATAATTTAATACGATTTGAAAGGAAAAGTGATACTGAAAAATTGTATCTATTAAAAAACCATTATTGAAAAAATTCCATTGAAAAATTAAATTCAAGGAACCTTAAAGGACCTTCAATATAATAAGATAAAGCGATAATTTGATTCTAACTAATCTAAATAAAATATGAAAGAACAGAAAGGCTAGCAAAATAACAGTTTTTTATACATACATTTATATTTATATACCTTATACCATTATATACCTTATTTATATGTATATGTATATACCTTAAGAGGGCTGGACGTACTATACTTCTCCCTACCTCAATTATGGCACTAGAGAAATTTTTTATTAATATGCTATGGATATCTACCATTGGGGTGCATCTATCGTTTTATTTTTTTGATTAATTATTTTTTATAGGAGCTAGGAGCCGCCAAACATCTATAAAATCGCCTCTTTTTTACACCCACGAAAAGAGTCTAGCGTGGTTATTTAACGGTCGATTTTTAAAAAAATACGCCGATAGATACACAGAAAATATCTTTCTCATACCGATGATGAAATTTTTTTAAAAATTGGTCCAGTTTTGGAGGAGAAAATAGTAGAATACGAAACCTCAATTTTGTCAATTTAAAACACGTTTTATCTGGTCGAAGCGCAACTGTCGCATTCACTCAATATATATATGTATATATATATATATATATATGTATATATATATATATATATATATATATATATATATATATATATATATATATATATTTATATATATATATATATATATATATATATATATATATATATATATATATATATATATATATTGATATATATTGTCGCATTCACTCAATATATATATCGAAAAAAGGAACGGTAACAAAATTAAGGTTTCGGGTGTACAGCCCTCTTAAGAAGCGAGTATCAAAATAAATACAATCAATAGTTCGGTTATAAGAACTAAAGGACCCTAGACGAGTTTTTCAGAGTTATACGAAAAATAAATATCTAAAGCTTTAAAATTTATAACGATGACCTTTGACATTGTGGAGCAAGTCAAGAGATTGAAATGCCAATGCGATGAGCTTGTGGCTAGAAGATTGGACGAAAGATGGACAGGGAATTTATTAGAATGGTGCTCAAGTGGGAGTCAAAAGACAAAGGGAAGGTCATAACTGAAACGGGTGGACGAAATAAGGAAAAATTGTAGAGTTCAGAGGATGAGCTTTGCTCAGAAATGAGAAAAATTAAAGACCCTTAAAATCCTCTTCCAAATAAGCTAATATACATTGATGATGTTTCTAAATGATTGAAACACGTTCAATTAGGTGTGATTAATACGACTTTCACACTAAATAGCATTCAAAAAACACCGACACAATATGTACATAAATATGTATGTATGTACATAAAAGTGCATTAATCATTGTTCAAATCACGCAATTTCTCCACCAATCACTACGCACACCCTATGTCAAAACACAGCGCATAACTAAACGCACGATAGGCAATCAAAAACGCATAAATTCAAATGAACAAAACGACCGTAAACACAATAAAAATACCAGAGCGCTAATAAATAATCCGATCGGTGGAAAGGTGATGCGCCTCTGCTGTCAATTCGCCGCCAACGGAGAGTGAATGTATTACATATTTAAAATGCGTATACCTACGAAATGAAAGTTCTCGTTGATCTTTGACTGTGTGGAAAAAAGTGCCGATTTATGGCGGCGACATTCCGATTTAGAATGACGGAGAATTTTTCGTGAAAGTGGCAAAGCGAGTGAGTGGTGCACATTCGCGGTTGTAAAACGAAGAAAATCCTGCACTGTGGAAATTCAGGTTGAAAATGCATACAGTAATGTCGGAAGCCGAAAGGCGAAAGTGGTCGATTGGTTGTTAACTCCATAGGTCGTATCTTTACTTGCGACATTTAAGATACGACGATGCAAAACTTCGATGAGAAATGATCGTAATAATTAAAGTACGACGTGATAACGACGCAAGTTCGAAACTACATACATACCTATTGATTAAATGTCCGTTTTTTTTATTTTAAATTGCAAAGTGGAAGTTTCACTTTAGTTGAGTCTTACATAGATGTTTATGTAACAGACGACGCTTTTATATCAGTTTATATACATATTTTATTTTAATACATACATACATAATATGTACCATGACATGAATTACTCCAAGGCTACAAATATGGTTAAATTATTTTTTTACATATATAAATACTAAAAAAAATTCAAAAATCATAACAGAACATAGAATACATACAATAGAGACATCTATGGACATTCAATAAATGTTTTGATACACAGCAAATTTGCAAGAAATTCATTACGTAGATAGCATTTTATAAGATTCAACAAATTTAAGATGCTAATAACTCAAATTTGCGAGAAACTGATGGGGAGGATACCGATTTATTTGATCCATCAAAAGAATAAACGCAGACCGTCGGTCTGCGTTTCAATAACCATAAGAACTCGTCAGTAGCGTATTTGGCTGGAATTTGAAACCACGACCTCTCTATTGGTATCGAATACCTCTAGCAGTGTACTGCACTGATTTTTTTTTAATTCTAACAAAATCGTCAAGATTGATGTCTGATAGAGCGGAGGCAACAAGAAAAACGGGTAATATACAAACATCGTTTAAGTTGACTTGGCAGTGATTAAATTCTAGATCTCGATTATTATCTCTAAATAAGCGATTCATAATGGTCAAGACATTTTAGCTAATCGACATGAATTAAATGAATGATTTTGACTAAAATAGATAGATATTTTCTGTAACAAGCTTTATTCTATTGACAAAATTCTAAGCTGTCAAACTTAGAAATAATTGGATTTGTCCGAAGATTTTTAAATTTAAACATTAATTACCATATTATATATAACTAGTGGTTTTACCCAGTTTCACTCAGTATTTTTAATATAAACCCTAAACCCCTTAAACTAATACTAATAGTAAACATTAATTTCAAATTCGGAACTGAATTTGGAACCGAAATCTAAGTCGGAATCGAAATTTGAATCGAAAACGGAACCGATATCGATATCGTGGTCATAGAAAATGAAATTTTTTCGATAACTTCACGGATTCTACGAACCAAAACTTATAACATAGTTACAAAATCTCTTTCGAAATTATATGTATACTAGTGGTTTTACCCGGCTTCACTCGGTATTTGTAATATAAACTGCTTAAACATGACTAATCTTATAGTAATCATTTTAATAAATTTATTTGAATAGCTTTATTTTATATAAATTTATTTGAATATTCACTTGTTTTTTTTATTAAATTGACTCTCACATACAAACAAACATATATACTAGGTCTCTTTCGAAATTATATGTATACCAGAATCCGGCGCCCCCTGGGGACGGAGGCGAATTTATTTGTCGTCATTGAAACTTTGTCTCGTTTTCATTTCCCACCCAACTATAGTTACAAAGTCTCTTTCGAAATTCTATATTAGATTAGATAAATGTTTGTTCATTTATTTCATTTAATTCAATATTTTTAATATTTTTTTACATTATTTTAACGACTTACATACATACAGACTAACTTTGAATTTTTGCTCGTTTTTATTGAAACTCTGGTAAATTTTCTTAGTGATAATAATAAGTCAAACCAAAAATTTCAGTCAATTTACTTTTAGTTGCAACCAATGATCCTTCTACATATAGAGAAAATGAAAATATCATAAAAATCATGATGAAAGAACATAACTTTTACATTTTAATTAACAAAATGACTAAATACTAGATTGATTATTGTGGTTTTTTTTTTTTGTTTATTGATACACGAAAACCGATGATTTAATTTGATAATTATCTGAACACATTGCATTTAAAAGTAAAATGAACACAATGATATTCTCACCGATTAATGAGTGTTGTCACAATCGAAATCAATCAAACAGACTGTGTACAAAGTTGAACGAATGCTCGTAAATTCAAAGCACCGTTATCATTATTAATGCGTGTGTTGAAATGAAAATAATTTTGAATGCATAATGAACCGAATGCACGCGTTTCCTCCCATATAATCAACGATTATCCGAACAAGTACAGGCTCGTTAATCAAAATTCGGATTGAATGGGCCATAAACGCGTGTACCTGCGCACCATAATGAATCAAAGAGAGAATCAACAAAAATCATAATAACGATATACATACATACATACAAATATAATGTATCGGCCGGTTAGAAACGGATGATTGAGAGCGCCAGTTTTCATTTCGATGAAAATCAAGGTTAAATTCCAGATCCTACAATATTGGTTTTCTTCTATTATATACCCACTATGCAGTACGTATGTATTTAGCTCGAACAGAACCAGTCGAGCACCGTCGAGAAAGTGAGTTAGTTGATGAGCAACTTGCATGTCGTACAAAAGCAGCGAAAGGTGCAAAACCCAAAAGAAAATTAACGAATTATAATAATACAGGTAATGGCGATAGCCAAGAAAATCTATCGACATGCTTTTTCCGTTGTTGGGTTTCGTCCGCGAAACTATAATGAACGGTTAATGATGTTTTACGCTTCTAACAAGCGTTGTCAATCGTGTGCAATTGCACAATTGAATTTTCCACAGTTTTGAAACGAAAAAAAATAAAATATAAAAACGGCCACGATACGGTTAAGTGCACCGTTACAGTGCGATCGGATCGAAATGATGTCTAAATTTTTATCCGAATGAATGTCAACTAAATTTTATTGAGGAAAAAAAAATAGCACAATTGTGTTTTTTATTCGATTTGAATATTTACAAGCGCATACGAATTTGAAAATTATATCAAATCTCAGTTGGAGGTGTCCAAATCAAGCAAATAAAATTGTATAGCGTGTCCTGATATACAGATATGTATGTATTTTACATTAGAAGTATATTTAGCTTTGTACAATAAGTAGCGAAGCTATGTTTAAATTAAAAACCATCTTTATATACATAGCGATAGTGTCTTACTAAATAAGAATAAAGTGAATCAGATGTGACATTTCTCATGTGAGAAATTTTAATAATAAAGAAAACCAGATAACTATGCGAAAAACTCTTAATATCAATCAATTAATATTCAATCAAGTTGACATGATTCAATGAAGACTTTTTTTCAATGAATTTCCTGATTTTAGCTAAAAAGAAACTTAACTTCTTTGCGAAACTTTATAAGAAGTTGTACGATTCATGGTATAAACTGTATGTATTTTTCTGGATAGTCAATTGGTATAAGCGAAGGCAAACGAAAATTTCAATATCTATCATAGTAACAAGTAAAAGACCAATGGGGTGATCCGAGACCAAGAAATTTTGCAAAGAAATACTATATAAATCATACATGCTTAGGTTAACATTCCGGAGGAGTTACTATACAGATTCTCTTGGAGAGATCAAACAAGTTAAATGATGTTTAACTTTTTCAAAGAGTACTAGAAATCATTGAAGATATTCCATTCTAATTATATTTCTATAGTGAAAGGTTTTCCACGATGTAAATCAAATTTAGAATAATTGGATTAGTGATATTATTAAAATAAATAGATCAAAATCAACTTACACTTTTTGTAACTGTTAAATAGTTGCACACAGCCAAGTATTGAGTACGATTTTGCACAACTCTAATAAAGAAGACAGAATGAAAACTGTACATATGTAGAAATTCATTACTGAAAGTATGTTCATCTTCATACACACACAGGTACGTACATGGAGACGATAAGTGCAAAAAGCACTTCTTTGTTTCCTATATAGAAAAAATATGGGTTTTACCCATATCTCTACCCTACTCTTTTCGTTTTGGGCATGCTTGGGTATAATTCCATTGAACTTCGGAGAAACTTTTCATTAATTATTTTTGTTCTCCAGCTTCTACGTGGTAATACGTCATTCCCATCGCTGCTCGAACAATTGGGACTTTATGTCCCTAATAATTATATACATGGTAGACATCATCATTTAATGGTTGTACCTCCTGCTCGCACGGTTCTTTATCGAATGGCTTCTATTATCGAGCTATCCGACTTCTCAATGAAATCGTTGCTGCTAAGCCTGAATGTGATATTTTCCACCTCAGTTGTTATCCACCTCATATCTGAGTTGTTATTTTCCACCTCAGTTGGTTATTGGGGATTATTTAAACCTTTTTGTCTGGTAGCCCGCGCTCATCATTATTTCAATAATTGGATTTGATGTATGAATGGAATTTTGATATTCTCTCTTCCGTTTCGGCCTTGCAGGGATGTTTTATATTTGTGGATAGTTCCTTCATATTGTTGCCGACTATAAATACAAGAAATTCCCTACTTTGTATTTTATTATTTGATACTATTACATTATCTACTATTATTATGTATTATTAAGTAAATGACTATAAAAATTTGACAGCTAGACAAAAAATCAACGAATTATGTCATCAGATAGTGAATTTGAACAAAATATGAATCTGGTCAAATAAATATCGAATAAATCTTACAAACTGTATACCCAATGGTAAAACGACCGAACGAGCTTTTAGCTTGTACTTTATTATAAGCCTACAAGTAGAACAATTTAGATAGCCATCACGGCGAAACGCACAGTTTCGATCAAAAATCTCACGGCCGAATATTCAAAAGCGATCGCGGTTAATATTTGATCTGTAATGTAACGTAAATATGAACACGGCAATAATCAGCCTGTAATGAATCACTAAAACAAAGCTGATCACATAAGCGGCGTTGACAGCCTGTAATTTACGCATGTTTAAACAATTTATTAAATTCATAATAATAAGCAGCCTCACACACACACACAACAACAGACGGCCCACAGCTTTTACTCGATTATACGAATTAAATATTCATTCGACTGCCAAGTCTAGTCTTAAAACTACACGCTCCGAGAGGAAGCCATAAAGAATGCGGTGAATTTTGAATGACATTTAATTCATTACTTGTTATGACTCCATCGCGGATGAACAACCGGTGGCTGATGAATCCAATGAAAAGTTAAAAATTATCGATTCAAAGTCTTTAATTTGAGATATAATTTTAAAGTTACTCACATAGTGACGCTATAAACACGACTTGACATGGCATGAAGCGAGGAATTGTAACCGATGCTACCTTATTTTTTTTTAAATAGTCTCCTTTCTCATTGAATAATGCGAGTCATTTTCTACGAGTGAAAATACTAATTTAATTTTTTATTGCCATGTATGCAGATTCTCAGATGACTGAAGACTACACCTAGACTCTCACCTGAACTTTAACAGACGAAGCTCTCATAGACTGTAGTCTAGCCACTAGACTTTCAAAGACTAGACTCTTATAGAACGCTAATATGAAGTTGCGGCAAAGGTAAAGGTGCAGTCTCCTATGGCTCAAATTATACAAATGGCTTAGAAAGGGAGTTCCCAATTGTTAAGTCAATTTGATTTGAATTTATTATCATCCAAATCTTGCGAGCAACTAAATTCATACATATATTAAGCTCCTTGTTGGTTTGTTGAGCAATCCTCAAACTAGTGCAGAATTGAGCTTTAATGCTCCCAGCCAACTCAGGTGCATTATATGTGGCACATCGCTCTCTTCTCCTGTGGCACGTACCAATTTGATGGTATCTTCGCCAACCAGATTCAAGGCATCAAGCTCCTCAACATGATTTAACTTTATTTATTTAATCTAAAATATACTGATCTGGTTGAGAGATTGTTTAATTTGAGATTGTGACGTGTTCTATCATTGGATATATTTTATATTTGTTTATTTTATTTTTTCTTATTATTGCACCCTTTTTAGCCATAGTTACGACATGGAACTACTCTGTAATGTCAGTCTGAAAGACCCTTTCATCGGAAAACAAGACGGTTGCCAGCTAGGTTGCGAGCTACTATAGAAAAACAACAACTGAAAAAACCAGGGAGGGCTGTAGAGTCGAAGCATTTCTCGGACTCCAACTCCTGTTTTTTTATTTTCTTTTACAAATAGTATTACGGTATGTGTCAACTAGGGTCTCCAATTTTGTTGAAGTAAATCTACAAATAAATTTAAATTTAATAAAGTCTTTATAAAAATCATGAAATTATATAAATTACATTATAAATAAAATCGTTGAATTCCACGTATTTTGATGTGTTGTTCTCCCAGAACCGATTGTCACCCCTTTCTCATATTTTTTTTATTCTCATTTTTATCATTGATTCTTTTGGGTATGAAATTCATACACATATTATTTATACCCATTTAATTACCAATAATTCAAAAACATGGGTAACATGTCAATTTTCTGCGATTTTTTAAAATTTTTATACATTTTGAAAATCGCTATTATTTTTATTACTAACAATTTAATATGTTGGGAAGAAAAGTCGATCTTACAAAAATCAAGTTTAAGCCGGAATTTGGAGTCGGATTCCGAGTCATTACATTTTGAACCGACTCCACAACTCTGGAAAAAACCTTTCAAAGTGATAACTTCATAAATCAAACAGGAAACTCCAACTGACGACACATCACATTGAAAAATCAACCATACATTTTACAGAACAGAAGCACTAGGGAAGGGGAGAGGAAAAGCCTTCCCCATCGTCCCGCTTAAAATTTCATATGAAATTTTCACCAAATAAAATCTGACGAAAAGTTTTACTCGAAAAAGGTTGCCGACCGCAAGTACTTACAAAACGCGTCGGCGGTCGTCTAAGTCGCCCGTCAAAATCGCGTCAAATGCTAAAGGTTTCGCGGTCAATTGCCGCGTCCGGCATCTGACACGGCCAACGTTTATTGTTACGAACCAGCAGATTTTCGATGTATGGAAATCGCATTCATCATTATTGTAATCGATCGACGCGATACTTTGACCGTACCGCGAATATGTGGACCGATCGACCCTTTACGGTTAGCGGGCGGGTTTTTCGGGTCGACGAACCCGACGAAATCGGACGAACCCGTTTCGACGGCTGGACCGTCTGCCGAGGAGAGGCTTTATGGTGATGAGGATGGGCAGTCGGGTCTGCCTCGCGCTGGACCTGGGATGCTGGTGGGGCCAGATGTGGGTCGGCCGGGCCGCCTAACGGGACACGACAGAATCTCGCAGCACACATTCGCGCCTATTACACAATTTTGTACCTCGCGGTCACCCATTCCGGATCGGTTCGCCGATTGTCGTCGACGTGCATACCGCGCCAGCGTTTAAATCGTCATTATGCACACCGATGAGGATCTTCAGGTGCATCCACTGGACGGGCTGACCTGCTTCTGGAGAACTGCACAACTGGCGCAATCACTACGTTTGTTATAACTGGAAGGTGGAGCATTTTGATCGACCACACACTGCAGTAGTAAAACTTATTTATGCAAAACCTATTATCTACATACACATTAGGTAAGTAATCCTCAAGGCTGGTGATGAAGTACTTTATATTTAAATGAAGAAATTCAAAAATATAAATTAAGTACTTGAAACATCATCATAGTTTGATTTGAGAGTCTTCTTTCTCGTTTGTTCAATGCCGAACATCGTTACTATCATCTGGAGTAGGGTGGACGACCCGCCTCCATTCCTCCCGGTCCTGTGCCAAATTGAAAGCAGCGTTTAGGGACGGTCCTGTCATTTTTTTTAATTTGGTCTGACCATCTTATGGGAGACCGCTCTCAGTCACCTTCCCTATGATGTTCCGGTAACTACCAGCTTTTTTTTTTGAGGACATTCGGCACATTTTTTAATTTTTCTTCCTCTTTCCTCTAAGCTTGAGGGTGAAGTGAGAATAGGCACTTAACCTGATATTAGAAAAGCAGATCTATGGGCAAGGCCGAGAGGCCAATAGGGGTGGAGCCGGGGTAAAGTTCCAGTGCCCTGACAACTCGAGGAGCCCCGTATCGGAAATCATACTTTCTTACTCAATTATTTGAAAAAAATAGCAACCAACATTTTTTAGACAAAGAGGTATTTTTCTAATATTTTTCGCATATTAAAAATATCTAAAAGATCTTTTTTTAGTTTGTCAAAGGGGCCGAAATTATTTTCTCAGGGCCCGGGATTCTTCTCAGCGGCTCTGAATATGAGAGCACTTATTTTAAGCCTATTTGTAGCTTTACTGGTTAGTAAACCCCTGGCTAGTTTGTTGGTATGATTCTCCAGTTTGTTTCTTATATACATACATATAGTTAGAGACTGCTGCTTCCTATGTCACCGTCGGTATCCATGGGTCCCTGTGTATTATACAATTTGCGACAAGCCGCAGGGCATCCAAAATGACTCACAAAATAGGGCCAAGAAGACTATCCTGGGGCACTCCAGATTTAATCGCGATATGGACAAAGTAGGAAAGCATTATTCTTCTACGTGTTATATAATACACTAATTAATGGCCGCATTTTTTCACGAATTAAAATATTTGTTTTGAAATCCTTTAAGTGAAAAGATCACTCACTCTAAGACAATTATCGAAGCATGCAAAAAACACCATCGTGGCATGTTTGTCAATGTGCTTAATTTAGTTTTTTTAAAATTTAATTTAATTTAAAAAAGGCCGTATGTGCTTATCACATAAGGCTATTTATATTATAAATGTGTAGTTCTGCATAATGGATTCGACCCAAATGGAAATTATTTTTAAAAAAAGTGACAAAACAAAAAAACTCGACCACATTCTATCATTTGAGCAATAGATGAACAAGTTGACCTTTTCACCGAATATTTGCAGTCCATCATTGCCGAAAAAGAGCAGCTCGAAATAAAAACAAATACACTTTTGTTGAAAGAACAATCTATATTATATATTGTGTATATAAATAAAACAAATAGCTCGCGAATAAAAAATAATAATATAGCATCTCTCGAGAGACTGCGTCATCTCATTTGAAAAGTCGGTACTTTCTAGGGACGCAACTTTCGAAGTTTCGGCACACTTTTCAAACATGAAAAAAAACATATTATTTTCTATAGGCATCAATCAAACGGTCTAAAGAATCTTTTTATTATTATTTTACTTCATCTACACACAAGCCCATAGTGCGACAGCGCAGCATTAATTACTTCTTCTGGCGAACTCGCTATAAGCTATATATTACTTTCACTAAAAGAACATCGCCGACGAACTTTTTTATCAACACATCTTTTTTTTGTTCACAAACCGACCATAAAATTAACATATAAACGCGTGTTTGTATACATGAGAGTTACGCCGTATAATTTTTTTTATCTGTCGTGTGTGACACTTAACGCATTATCTAACGCTTTATTAGATCACATTAAGATTAGTTTGCATGCAGGCGGGTAATAAACTTTTTGTTTACATTTTTAATAGATACGAAATTTGAATATTAAATTTTAAACTCAACATCACATACATCAAGGCCGCATTTTTGGTTAGTTGACGAACCACCGGATGCACTGATTTAGAGCCTGCCTGATGTAGTAGTTACCCAATAGTATTGTGATGAAAACACACTGAGTGGGACGTGGTGCGTGTTTTTTTTTTTTAAATACTTTTATACATGCGAAAAAACCCAGCATCCCTAGCCCATATACATGATACACAGACCCAAAAACAACCCCTGGAGTGTTCTCGGTGATATTTTATCGTTGTATTTATCCTTGCTTGACAGTATCCCATATTTGAAGAAATGTAGGAGAAACTTGTCGGTTGTAAAACATATGCTTTCTGCACATACAAGAACACCCGAATTCGGTTTCAGGAACACCCTTTATTTACAATCCAGGGACGTGACGTCCCATACTAATCAGTGTGTTTTCGTCTCAAGTCTCACGCTACATCTGCCGACGGTTACAGCGTGAAGCTAAGGACACATGACGTCCTTTACCACTCAGTGTGTTTTCGCCCTTATTCTGATTACTCCATACTAGGCGGAAAATATTTTTGAAAAATTTAGTAAAACAAAGTTTTAAGATGAGCATGCATAGTATCTGTTAACGAATATAGCTTTCGTTCACGATACAAAACAATCGGTGGAGTGATCCTAGTTGCTGTTTCAAAGACTTTTTTGTCAATTTGTTCACAAAATTCCTTTTTTTCTTTAATTTTGGACAAAAGATTCTCAAGAACAAAATTAAGGAATTGATCTATCATAAGTTCTATCTACAAATTTCTCCGTGATTGCCCTCTTTTATCCTACATATTAACGATTACTCTAGTTAGAAGTGTTTCTAAAACACGAACGCATTTTAATCACATTTTGCAAAATGACACAGTCAAATCACAGCGCGTCATTTAATAATGCAAAATTTCCCAAAATTACCACCGAGAAGATCGTGTGCAAAAAACTCGGTACACTGCGAATTATAATTACATTAGCGTGCGCTCAAAGTTGGGTGTCATTTTTTTGCGCCGAAAAATCTACAATTAATCGGCGTGTTTGCTGGCAATTCAAGAGCAAACGTTAAATACGAATTACCAACTAATCAATTATTCATTACGTGTCTTTTGTCTCGCTATTAGTTCAACTGGTCGTTTTTTTAATTCGACTGTTGTTTAGCGAAGGCCAGTGCCTTCCGGTTCGCAAAAACTCGGATCAGCATTAAAAAAATGCAACACGAGCGAAACTTGTCTTCGGTAAAAGGAACGGTCGACCGGTCAAAGGACCGGCAAAGGTCAACGCAATTTAAAAACAAAAATTGCGAAGGACTTTTAAATATTGGCCATAAGAATCAATTAGCACGAGCGATCGGGTCGTGCTGATCAATTGAACATTTATAAATTAACACGACCTGTCAATCTTCAACTTGAACTTCAAATCAAAGCTATATGGTATTTGAAATGCTACAAAAATTTCACCATACATATGTACATACATACATATGTAGATGTTAATATACCCAGGAAAAATATATGCATTGATATCTTAAGAATATGCACATACATATATTGTACCTATACATTGTACAAAAATTTGAAAATTTGAAAATACATATGTTTTCATCATCGTAAGCTTATATTTTCAACTAGTACGTAAATAGATTTTTGTTGTTTTGAAAAGGAATTGATACGTATTGGTTCCATAACTTTTGTAAACGGAACATTATTTTGAAAAGTTGCCAATGAGCTCTGATAAAATGTGAAAGCTTGAAAAAACAGCATAAATAAAGCTTTGCACTATAAGGTCACGATATGCTAGTGAATCACCGAAAGCATGCGAGTAACTTTCATGACGATTCAATCATGCAAAAAGTATGTATGTATTTTGAAATTTTACGACTAAATTTGAAGCAAAATGTCAGTGAGTCAAATAGTCATAAATGGCATATTAACTACATGCATTTTCGAACCAAACCACAAAAGCACAATTTTGATATACCGAATATAATACAATGTTAGAAATGTAATCTGTATTTTACATACTATGTAACACGCTTGTTACCCTACTTGCGTAATACATACTATATATTTTTTTCAAGAGTCAAAATTGTCCATTGTATAAAGTGGGCAATAAAACCGTTTTTTTTTCTTTATTTTTCAGTAAAGTATGTCAAAATACTGCACAATAGATTCCATCGCGTAAAATATAATAGAATACAATGGGAACTACAGTTTATGAAAAAAATTAATAATTTCAAGTCGGTGATTTCGACTGTAATAAAAATCCCCGAGAATGATTGATGATGTTTTGCTCATTGAACTTGAAACAAACGTGTGACGTGTATGTTATCTATCCAATCATCGGAAACCAGAAACCGCAATGGATTTCACATTATAATTAAAAACACGTAATGTAATTCTTGTCAATATACACAAGATAGATTGACAAGCAATTATCCTAATATTATAGTTAACTCTTAAATAAAATAAATAGCTATCAGTAGAAAATTTAAGTACAAATATCACATAAATATGAATTTTTTATGTTAACCTCCCCTTGTGTTGATAAAAAAATCCCACGAGCTACTACGATATCAATTTATTTACATTTTATCAAAATCTGTCAAAAAAAGACGAAAATACTATCCTTTTTCAAATAACATCTACAGGTCTATAAGGTCAAACCATTTACAATGGTATATTTATGTATAAAACGTATTATGAACATTGTAAAAATATTGTTAGTGGGTTTTTGACCTTTATTAACATTAAAATAGAAAATATTATGAATACCAACAAGAAAAAAAATGTGTAAAATAGATAATGATCACTAGATAAGAGTAACTATAAAAATATATGTATTGTGAACACAATAAGCTAATACTATGTACATACATATGTATTTTAAAAATAATGATGTATGAGTAATTTCAGATCAAAATGAAGAAAAACTAAATTTTTAAACTTGAATTTAATAAAGCCAATTATAATCAAGTCAATGGTATAAATGTTATAAATTAGTCACTCCTCGTTGAATCTGATACGATACATACATGGCGAATACGCATAGTTATGTTAATACAGTCAACTGAATGTGGAAAATGGATATTACTTTAAATGTATTGTGAACATAATATACAAATAAGCCACTGCGTAGTGTAGTGCACTGTAGTAGAGAGGTCGTGAGTTCAAGTCCGGGCCAAATATGCTGCTGACGAGATCTTGTTGTTATTGAAACACAGATCGGCCTGACAGATCTCCTGTTAGAATTTTTCGATTTTTTTTAGCTTACATAATTTTTGTAACGGATCCAATAAATCGGTATTGGATCCCGCTCAGTTTATCGCAAAATTGAGTTATTAGCATCTCGAATTTGTTCAATCTTATAAATGCTACACAATGTATTTCTACTACAACCTTCACAATGTATTTCTCAAAAAAATTACTGTGTGTCAAAAAAATTATTAATTGTCAATAGATCTCTTTATTGTATTCTATGTAGTTTTATGTCTGAGATATTCTTGGTACTTACATACATACATATGTACAAAAATAATCTAACATTATGTGCCGCCTTGAGATAAATCCTGTCATGTCACATGATGTACATATCATATTTATGTAAATAAAAAAAAACAAAAAATTATAAACAATAAAAAGCTTTTAAAATCAAAATTTACATAGGCCCACCCCCACTCCTCAAAAAACATGCGCAAAAGCAATATAGTCAGTATATAATCGAAGCGTACGATTTTTTTCCATGGAGTGGGGTGCGGGTCTTTGTAAATGGATCGACCTTTAAATACACAATTAAGATTACGAGATGATTTTAACCTACGAGTATTTGTCTGATAGCTTGCGCTCATCATTATTTTCATAATTGAATGTGATGTACATATGAGTGGAATTCTGTCTTTCATTTGGACCTCGCAAGGATGTTTTTTATTTGTGGTTAGTTGTTACATATTGGTGCTGGTTATACATAGGTGCAAGACCTACCTAAATTTATTTTTTATCTGTATATGTATTTTTTTTTCTCATCTCTCAGTATTTTTTTCAACCATTGTGACGCATTAAGGACTCCTGTAATGCCACAATGGTCTAAACATTAACTTAAATAAATAAATAATTAAAATACGCTGTAGGCAAATTTTTCGTTATAATGAAATGATAATCTCGTCACTTTTCAATATAAATATATTTATTTATTTTTAAAGTTTGGACTATTGTGGCATTCTTAAATAATCATAACACAAAAGTAAGTCGTAAAAAAAATATAACACAAAAGTAAGAAAATAATAACTATACATAAATTAATACATATTCTACATATATACAATTCATAAAAACAAAACAAAGTTCAAGCAGTGAGAGTAGTCACATAACATATACATAATAATATTTAATATAAGGAGAATAAAAATTAGCAATGTCTAGTATCAAAAGTCAGCACCAGTATATGTACTTATGTATGTATTTACATATGTACATACAAGAACTAAACGTGAACACAAAACATCCCAGTAAAGTCAAAATCTGAGAATATCAATAAGAGATATAAAAATGACGTCTTAATGTGAAACGTAAAGGCAGTTTGTAAAAGTCGAAAAATATATCATATCCAATTATTTAATTATACATTTAGTTTGGATCATTGTGACATTACAGGAATCCCCTATTCACCACAATATATTTACGTACATACATATGTAACTTTTGATAGAATTTGAATAGAATGTGTCAAAAAATGTATTTTCAATACATTTCAATATAACTTTAATACATAAAACAACTTATGAATAATTGGGACAGTCGACTAATCGAGCCAAACACCGCTTTACCATCATAGCTAATATGGTCAACATTACAAACGCGATACAACCTCAACCGCGACAAAAGTCTCGAGTCTTTAATCATGACGCACGATCAAACGCGACATTGGCAAATACGTGATGTGGATTTCTTTCAAAAATTTTCTAACACTGCTTTCATACAACCCGACGATCATCAAATGACTCCAGGGCTCTGCAGAGGTCTACCAACCTCCCACACATATTATACGAGATCGATTTTGAGCTTCGAGACTCATCAGCGGGCGAGCGCACATACATAAAAAAAATGATTTATACGAGCTATTTGCATAAACCGCAAGAGCTGCACATTGTTCGATACCCCACGGCACAATAACGACATCGAATTTGTCAAAATGTTGACATTAAATACGCGACTGTCATTAAAATATTACAAGTGTGCACATTACCACGCCGCGCCGGTCATCAGCGTGTGAAGGGATCGCGAGCTTTTGTATGCTACGAGTGTGTGGAGCGGTCTTAAGGAAAAGCCGGATATTGATGATCTTTAACGTGCGTGGTGATGCACCGTTATTATTATGTTACAGCTCGTCAATATTTTATTATTGTAATGTCGTATTGTGTGCAATTATTGCGCAATATACTAACGTCTGACAGTTTAAATTATACTACATAAATATGTTTCGGTTGTAATTTGTGCGTATTGTGTAACTAAAAGTAGAAATTAATGGTAATTTGGTGGGTTGGATACAGTGTTGAACTCTACAGATAGATGAAATCAAATTACAAATATCAATATGCAATTTGAATTTTTATCGATTTCTTTTTCTTATTGTATTAAATTATGTTTAATTAATTGTGTTAATAATAATTGAAATATATTGTACATGTTATACCTTAATCCACGGTTTCCAATCTTTTCGCTCCATAAAAAAGTGAAATAAATTCGTAATCATTTTTTTTAATTAAATTTTATATAAAACTGGACATGTGACTTAACTAAACAAGTGGTTAATGTGACGTTTTTAAATTAACCCACACTTATGCACTACCTGTATATTTCAGATCATTCATATGGTAATTAGAGAGTGTAATGAGATTCAGCAGGCATACAAAAAGGCAGATTAAGAGAGATAAATGCTTGCTAAAAATAAAATTTGCTACCACCAAAAAATATTGTTTTATTTAAAAAGAAAAATCATGAAATCTTTGGTTTATTTTTGAACGAAATATTTTATAGCAAAAATCAATTAAATACACTATCAATTTTCCTTCGATAAATTTTAAATAACAGTTGTTTGCAGCTAACAATTATCCGCAAAAACTTTCGGACACTTGAATTTGGACGAGAACTCATGTCCGAATAAGTACATACATATGTACATACTAGTATAGTACTATAGAAATACGCTCAAGGATGTTGAATGAAAATTTTCAAGCTTTTCGAGCTTTTTTTCTATTATGCTATATGTACAATATACATGTTACAGTAAGAGCTTCAAATCTCAAATCATTATACAGTGACTAGTAAGTGTGTACATTCACTTTGGTTTTTAACGCCTACGACGCTACATTCCGCAGATAGTCTTACTAGACAAAGTATACACTGACGCGCATATTCTAATTATACACTAACGAATGAAATTTGAGTGGGTTGACAGCTGACCAAAGTATGACATTGTTCTTCCAATGAATTTAATCCTCAAGAATATAACTGGTTGTGTTCAAATAACTAATTTATTGTTGAATGGCTAAATTCACTTTAGAAGTTTTACAATTACGTACATTCGTATAACCTACGATTTTAGGTTAGGTTAGATTACATTTTATTTTGTTCATTGATAATATGTTCTTCGATATAATTTCGCATTCTTTCAGTTTTTAGTTGCCGACTATATACTTCTTAAGAATGTCAACTTGTAATTCCTTTCGTAAACATTTATCGCGTACAGATAGCTTGCATATAAATTTACTAGTAAACGTATTCATCCATTCATACATCCATGCATACACTTACTAGTCAGTGTATACTGATTCGAGCTGTACACCCTTACTGTAACATACACTAACATCAAAATAAGATAATACTATAATATGTGTACATAAATACTGACAAGAAAAATAAGGTGTAAAAGAGATAATCATCACTGAATTAGAATAGACCTAAGATGCATTGTGAACATAATTTATAAACAATAAACGGCATTTAAAAAACAAAATCTTTTCTATTTTTTACAAACCTCTTCTTATTTAAACCCGAGACAATAAACTGTGAATTATCAGAATAACGAAGAAACCCAAATACATATACTTTTTTTCAATAATACCGACAACACAATGAAATATTCATCTTCAAAACACAAAAGCGAAAATCAATAAAAATAATAACTTGAAATCCAACCAAGAAAAGGTATGATAGATAATCCGATCCGCGTCCAATAAATAACTAACACAATTTAACACGGTCGATACATTGCGAAAATATTCCCCGCATGATACGACACGATAAATAAAGATAATGCATTATATCTGACAATTACAATGAATTATCGAACGCTCATTTGGAAGATTCGTTCTTTTGGAGGCGGACGTTTAAGACGGGTACACACGCGCGCGTAGGACGCCATTATACGTATTAGAATTTTATTTTATCTTTGAAACGACCATCGAACAATACGAGCTTAGAGGTTAAGGTCGCGCACAAAATACTCTATTGGAACACGCAGATATGTATTATACATACATACATACATATACATATATGTATGTATATATATAAAGTAGCGTAATTTCGTGTGAAAATTACGCGCGCGCACACAATGGAGTCTGCGGTCGATCATCGAGATGTGAGATACGGTTTACGGTGAATGCTATCTAGTCTGGGTCAACCGTTCGCAATTACCTTTTTGCCCATTTCGCTGATTGTTCAGACCGAATGCGGTTAGCATTTGCTTCTTAACCCCGCTGTGACCTTTGTCGATTCGTATTTTACACCCTTCGATGAATTTGAACTGGGTTAAAACGAGACCAACAGCATTTTTTTATCAGTAGATGCCCATATTTAATCTGTGCTAATCATCATCATCATCATCTACAGCCATTCGCCATCCACTGCTGGATAATGGTCTGTCCAACACGCTTCCACTCGTCTCTGCTTTGCGCAACTCTCATCCATCTCACCCCACACATTTTCGTAATTTCATCTATCCATCTTCCCTGTGGTCTTCCTTTTACCCTTTGAATTCTCTCGGGTACCATTCTAGCACTTCTTTTGTCCACCTTTCATCCATTCTTCTAGCGACGTGGCCCGTCCATTGCCATTTCAATCTCTTCACTCTGTCCACCATATCCACAATCCTTGTCATACTTCTCACCCACGTCGTCCGTTTCCCGTCTTTCCTCGTTATGACAAGCATACAACGTTCCATACTTCAATCTGTGCTAATTTTATTTATAAAATGAAATAACACAACTCCGTCTGTTTGTTTATGGTAACGCTATTAGATATAATACATAATACGACATTAAAACTACAGTTTTTTTACCCTGGGTGGGTTTCGAACTTATGAGCCTCCTGTTGATAACGAGTTGCCGAGTTAATGACGGATTTAAAATTCGACTTTAAGCTAATAATTTAGCTAAATATCTCTTTTCTTACATTTGCATATACATACATATGTATTATGATTAAAACATTTTTCGGTTTAAGTTTTAAGAAGTTAATTTTTTTAATTAAATTAAAAAAAAAACAATTCTAATAATACACGCAATTATATCTCAAAGACCTGTCACTAGCGATCGTATAAACAACAATGCAATGTATTATAATACTATTTATTATATGTATACAATGTATTATAATACTAAGCATCATATTTTTTTTAATAAACGAATAAATTACATAGACACTTAGTCATTATTAGCACAACGTCTTCATATTTTGATAGTAGACATATTTCTAACAAGAGGCTTCGATTTTTCAATTCGAAAAAATAGAAACGAAATTCAAATTTAATAATTCCATAGACATACCGAAAAGTGGAAGTTACGTTCACAGGTCGTTGCTGTGAAAAAAAACCTCAAAGTTACAGTAATAAATATGTATATCTGTAAAAGTCTTATGAGTGAAGTGTGGCTACGCGCGGTTTTTTTTCTCTTATAAATGGTTAATTTCTTAGAAAGTCTACTTATAAGCAGACTTAGGCTAAGAGCAGTTGCATTTCGCACGAAAAATGGTTCACTTTTGATAATTTCTTGCTTAATGCTTTTTTGCTCTCTTATATACTTCGAACACTAATGAAGCGGTCTATTGTTATTTGCAAACACATCCGCGACTCGCCGGTCTTTGTTTATTAGTCATAATTGCATAGTAGGTTAAGATCGACATAAATTTACTCGAAAATTTTCAGAATATGTACACTATATTTCCGCATTTTAAAAAATAGTGTTTTTCTAGATTGTAAAACCGATTACAACACTTAATTCAACGATCTTAAATGGATATATTTTTTAAACATATTGTAAAATAGAAGGAAAACAACAAAAACAATTGTTTAATATCATTAAATTTAATTAATTAGCTCTCATAATGTACAAAAAACCATTCATAAAGTTACTGTTGTCAAAAAATCAAAACCATATGTAAGTACCTTTACGCAAAATGACAATAAAATATTACAATTTCATTTTTGTTAATATTCAAACAAACCATATCTATGATAAAAATACATGTTTCAACCGAACAATTAAATACACAAAATATGAAATGAAAAATGTGGACAAGGCTTTACAAACACTGGCTGAAATTTGACGTGTCGCATTCAATAATAATAAATTTATTTGCGTAATAATTTTTGACTACATAATAACTGTGTAAAATTGCATTCGAGCGAGGAAAAAATAGTAAAATATACGCTTCGTATAACAATAAACAATAGCATTACATATACATACATACCTTAATAATATCCATAGATAGTAACATAAAAATGAAAATAGCACATTAAAAATAATAACAATAAATTTATTCGCTTAATTGGTGAACATAAAATAGGATGTTAAAAAAAACAAAAATAATTGGCATAACCACTAACTAGTCCAATTAAACCCGAATTACTCGTGCTATAAAATGTAACATGGCTCCAAATTATGGCTCCAATATTAATATATCTAATAAAAAAATGCCAATAAAATGGCCGAACTGGTAATCGAATTTTACGATAAGACTATTACACGGAAGAGTAGATCAATACAGTATATAGCAGTGATCTGCAACTTGAGACCCCGGTGCCGCATGCGGCTCTTGATATCATAACTTACATAAGTCTCAATTACTTTCTATCCCTATACATTTTTATTTTACGTTATTGCATACATACATACATGTGCCATGACAAGAATAAACTCAAGGTGAAACAAATGGTTAGATTATTTTTGTACTTATGTAAATACTAACAATTTTTAACAAACATAACAGTGCAAAAATAGAATAAAATAAAGACACCTATGGACAATCAATATTTTTTCTGGGTGAGGGGAGACGGGAGGATACCGATTTATTGGATCCGTCACAACAATTAAGCTAGAAATATTGGAAAATTCTAACAGGAGACGGTTGATCTGTGTTCAAATAACCGCAAGATCTCGCCAGCAGCGTATTTGGTCGGGACTTGAACCCACGACCACTCTACTGCAATTGCTCTACATCGCTGTGGCTGGTACATTTATAAAGCAATTAAAAATAACCGAATAATTTGTGTGGTATGCTTTTATACAGATTCAGTTTAACACGGTTCGGTCTTTATATTATATAAAAAAGCTCAAATCAACAATTTTAAAAGCTCGGTGGTTGCGTCAATACTAACCACCTAGAGGTTCCCGGGTTCAAGACCTGGGTTGACCTCGATTGAAAAGACTTTATTCGGAAGTGTTTAGGTAGTACTGCTGGTCAGACTTGGATACTTATGACTCCAAGTCGACCGTTTCCTATCAGAGTTTGCCAATTTATCGGATTTCATTGTGGAAACTGTTCCTCATAAAATTGGCAAAAAAAATCCCACCCACTGTCACCACTATTTGAATATGATTTCAAAAATTTATAATTTATAATTTTTTGTACAAGTTTAATACGTCAGGTGTGCATCAGGAGCAATCATTGGAAAAATATAAATTTATTAAAAAAAAAAAATGAATGAAGTAATTATTGTATTAGAACCTTTAAGAAGTCAATTCATGCATATCATTAACACTGATTAAATCATGGCACGGCACGGCCCAGACCTATCCCGGACGCGTATAAACTTGACCTTCACCCAAAATCTTTACAGAAACTGAAATACAATTCACACAATATATTTATTATTCTACGATTAAAGAACTTGAGTACAATTGCGGCCCCATTAATTAGTCCACAGGAAGACAAAGCCCCGTCCACACGGGTCAACATCAACTAACTAACCATCCATCGACACGAAACGTGTGGATAGGGCGTGGACGACAGCTGGTGGGTCGATACCCATAAATTCGAACGGTGAAAGAGTGATGCGAGTTCGGAAAAAAATCCAAAAAGAGAAAAATTCAGTGGGCGTTTCAAAAGACCGAAACGTCGTAAGTAACAATCGCGTTTTTACGCTTTTGACGCGTCGAACGATACGATGATGATGCGTATGTTTACAAAAAATATAAATAACAACAATAGTAATAATAAAGAGTGCGATTTCACGTACTGTCCGGAGCACAATGCGTCAAAAGTGGGTACATACAGACTGCGTTGTGCAACGCGAAACATTTAAAACGGTACCGTATACGCCCGGATGATAATAACCCGAAAAAATTCGTTTGAACTATGGAGAGCGTCGAATAAAAAAAAAACAACACAATAGTTGAGCAACGCTCGATGGGTGCATAATGTGTTATAAAAATCTATCCGAAAATGTACTCGAACGTTGGGTAATAAAACGTTCGATCGTACGCGCGAAATTGGGCTATCCTAGAAACATGTTAAAATTTGATTCGAACAATAAAAAAAATATAATGCTATGTTCAGTGAAAGTATGATTCCGTAGTAGTACGTGCATAATTACCGGTTAGTGTGTGTTGAATTCGATTCCGAAGTATGTATGTATCCACAAATACTATTTATTTATTTGTTTAAGTTTGGACCATTATGGCATTACAGAAGTCCCTAATGCGCCAAAATGATCGAAAAAAATACAGAGAGATGAGAAAAATGATAATATATACATTTGTACATAATCATAAAAAAAATAGCATTATAATAATATTAGATAAAGTAAAAATATCAAATAATAAAATACAAAATAGGGAATATCTTGCACCCATAGCCAGCACCAATATATAATAACCAGCCGCAAATACAAAACATCCCTGCGAGGCCAAATGTTAAGAGAGAAGATCAAAATTTGACTCATACATCACATTCATTATAAAAACAATGATGAGCGCAGGCTACCAGACAAAAAGGTTTAGATAATCGCCGATAACCTACGCCCACTGAGGTGGAAAATATCACATTCAGGCTCAGCAGCAACGATTTTATTGAGAATTCGGATAGCTCTTGGAATAGGAGCCATCCGACAAAGAACTGTGTGGGCAGAAGGTACAACCATCAAATGATGATGTCTACCACGCACATACATAATTATGAGGAACATAATAATACATGTTTCTAATGTACAATATGTTTCTGGCCAGGAAGGCGCATTAGGTTTTACTGTTAGGCGTTCCTGGTATATACATATGAACATACGTATATGTGTAAAATAAAATAAAATAGGTGGAACAGAAATGGTGTTTTTGGAACTAAAAATTGGACTTCCACCTCTCTTAAATAAAAAGGCTCGTATAGTGGATTTCTTTCAACAGAAGCAAAATAAATCTATATACATATATAAAAATCAATGTTAGTCTGTTTGTCTGTCTGTCACGTATGCTTTCCTATACCATTTAACCGATTGCAATGAAACTTACATGAGTTATTGTGTGCATGTCCGCGATGGTTTCTGTGAAAAAAATCGACCAAAAACGGGAATGAGTGGCATTGCTATGCAATAATTTCAAACGTTTTCGCGTCACCACCTGCGTTGTTAGGGTAAAATAAACAAACAATTGAATAATTTCAAATGTGCTCGCTGCCTTCGTCTTTCCGAAAAATTATCATCACTGTCATTTAATTTGATTATTACGTATTAATTTGAAACTGAAGCATTCACTTATTGAAACACATCGAGAAACGGGAATTGCTTGCATTATTGTGGCATTGCAACGCATGCCGGGTTCAGCTGGTATATTATATATTCATATTTTTAGTATATTATTTTTTCTAGCTAGTATATTATATTTTCACATTAGTCGTGAAACTTTTTCCGCTGTTAAACGCTGGATATGTTAGATTACCACAACTTTAACTCGGGAATTAACGGGAATTGCATGCGTTATTGTGGCATTGAAACGCATGCCGGGTTCAGCTAGTAGTATAACAAAAAGTGTCGGCAATTTCACGAAAAATTCACAGTACCCATACAATCACTGCAGATTAGAAAAAGTTTATCATTTTGGGATAGTCAGTTGCATTAGGAAATATCGTATATCGAATCGTATACACGTGAGAATCAAATCGAAACGAAAACAACAAACGTACAAAAGATTTCCATCCCGAGTTGTTCAAGTCCCCTCCAATCTACAGCAATCATCGCAATCAATTAGCGCGACCGCAACAACAATCAGGATTGCACACTTTACCTGTCCCTTGGAGACAGTGCCAGGCGCGAACGCAATTAAGTCGAGAGCAACATGCATTCACGCCACGGAACCCATTAGGTGCACACAAATAGGTAAAATTCTCAAAGGCGACCGCAGAGCGCAGCCGAGGGAGGTTGTATAACCGCCGCCGTTTAAAATGCGGAAGATGCAATTCGTTAAAACGCAATGATGTTTCTGCTGATGATTTTCCGCCGCCGCTGATGGTCGTGCAACAGTCGCTTTTGCCCAACAAAAGGCGGGTAACCGCAACGCAACGCATACATCACACCGAAGAAGCACGTGTGGCGATTAAATGCCGAAATTTTCACCGGAAATCACAGGTCGTTACGTGAGAGAGGTGCGTGACCGATTCTGTACACTCTATGTACGCACATTTGCCGGCGAATGTAAACTTTTGACATCGACTAGCTCGCCTGATCTATGCTATGGCAGTCCTCACTCACCAAAACTCACTCGCTAGTGTGCTTTTGGTAATATTTTATCCTTGTATTGACATAGGTTTGACAAAGATCGATAACGGTGATTCTCATATTTGAAGAAATGTGGGAGAAACTTGTCGAAATAATAAAATCGTACGAATTAATAATGACATGCGGATACGCCCATCACAGCTGGAGCCTACCCAGGCAAGCCGTGCCGTACGATTCAATGTGTCTGTGATCCAATGCTGGTCAAAGCGATAGAACGATAATCTGTCACTTTGTCGGAATAATGTCAAAATAGTTTTGAGATTAAAAAGTACTTAGAATAGTAATAGTTATGTACATAAAATAAATAAGAAAACACCATAACAAATAAGTCATAAAATATATAAGATAAATATAATAAGTAGAGATCGGCGGCCAGGATTATTTTCAGCACAAAAATATGGTTCACAATTTTCAATTACTATTGTCAACCTTTATTTTTGCTCTCTTGGTTTGTAGGAACATAAGAATGTAAGTAAGAAAGTAAGTAAGTAATGTAAGTAAGAAAGTAAGTATGTAATGTAAGTAAGTAAGTAAGAATAAATATAATATACCGATTATTGTTCAATGCTATTCGAAATGTATCAATGGTTTTCGAAAGGAATTGATACACTAACCGCACCGAGGTTAGTGTCGCTAGCAGTTTCAGCATGCAAACCCCTTGATTATTACTTACGAAAGATACTTACATACATACTTTCATACTTACATACAAAGTCTCTTTCGAAATTATATATTAGATACATTTTTGAAGTCATGTTCAATAGTGGTGACATAATGGGTAGGATGGTTATTGTCAATTTGATGGAGTAACCACTTCAACTATGTAATCATATAAATCGGCAAACTCTGGTAGAAAACGATCGACTTGGAGTCATAAATATCTAAGTTTGAGCTGCAGCATTTAAAAGTATACTCGGAATAAATTCTTTTCAATCGAGGTCAGCTCACGGGATCGAGCCCGGCGGCGCCCTCTCGGTGCTTCGTATCAACGCAACCACCGAGCCACGCTGCTGGCTAAACTTACGAACTTTGGATAATTGTAATATTCATTGAAACTTCCATACTCGTTCATGCAAAAAAACATGCATATTTCACGCCTCAAGAGATTTTTTTGCCTAAAATTTACGGGTTAGAAAACCATTTGAAAATTTTCATTTTAGATCTTTGCGGTGATGTGAGACTCGACCCGAAATGTTAATTTTTCACATTCCTAATCAGATCGCATCTTCGCCAAGATCCAAAACAGGCATTACACAAGACAACGAAATAGCAATATCGGTAGCAAAATGTAAAACACCTGACTTGCATACATACATACATATACTTGAACTTTTTGTTACGGAACTGCTTATCTTTCAATACCATCTAATAATAATATACCTTCTAAAAATCATGATCATATTCAGTGGGCAGAAATCCATAAAAAAAAAAACGTTAAAACTCGACACAACGACAGTTCGGTGCATAAAAGTGATGAATTCCCGCGATAAAAGCATAAGTGATCGGACCAAAGTGCATTTTCTACAACATGCAATAAAAAATGAACTATCTTATGCACCGTTTTTTGTATTATTTATTTATTTTTTACACTGATAACTCATACGTATACACACAAGTACATGTGTAATGAAAACGGTCCATAACGTGACGGTATGTTCGCGTGACGGATTCACTTTTATTACATATGAAAGTAACCGCGATCGTCGCCAAACACTCTTTTGGACACACACACACAAATCTTTATTCATTGATCGTTTTTACCGTTACATTTGACGGACGAGAAGAGAAAAACACACTCACGTACAAACATATGCGAGATGTGTATTTTTGGGTCATATACTTTTATACACACGCGAAAATAAATCCGAAAAAACACCCACATACACGCATACTACGGTTAATGCAAATAAATGCCAGTTAAGAATTTGCCGTATAATCATACATTTTTAATAACAAATTCGAAAATCCTGATTCGGACTCGTTTATGAGAACGACGACCTCTCTTCTGGGAGTTTGGATAAATTTCGAACATCCGACGTTCTACATATACATACATAGTGGTAATTGAGTAATAAATATAATATTTCTGCATTGGAAATTAGCCTGTTGACCTATGGAAGTCGTTTGAACGAATTGGTTTTTGGCTATTAGCCGTGTAGGTACTGTTATAAAGATACCTACATACATATGTAAAGTCAACTATGTATTCAAACAGGCGATTAATTATATTTCGCTTTTTACTTTCTCTAAACACATAGTGGTAATGCCACAAGTGGAACGCATTCTTCAATTTGGCTACCTCTGCTCTAGATTAACAAACTATATGAGACGAGAGAGCACCAAATTCCGTGGAGATATGAATGGTGTTAAAATGTACATATCATTCGAGTTAATTTAAGATATCATCAAAAAATTCAAACTTTTACAACAAAGTATATCATATATGTATTATGCTCGATTTCAAGCGTAACTGCTTTATTTATGGTATTCAATCTAGTGGTTTCCCGTTGCCTTCTGTCACTATAGAATTACTGAGGCTATTTGAAACTGCAACAGAAGAACAGTACTTTTTGTTTAAATGGAAAATTTACGGTCTTCAAACGCTATAAACGTGGAAATTAACGATTATTTAGCAATAAAATAAACATAAACTGATTGTTCGAAAACTTTGTTTAAACTGAGACCTCCCAGAGTATAAAAGGAAAACAATCAAACTTACAGCACATTTTCCTGTTTTAACTGAGTTTTATGTGCTTTTTGTTCTGTCAGATCTTAAATTATGACTTTTTGGTGAATGAAAGGAGCAGCACCTAAATTAATATTTAAGAATAAGATTTGCACTTAGAATCATTTGAATAAATGATCCGTCGACAATCACTTCAAAGGGTTTGTCAAAGCGACAAACAAAGCAACGGGTTTTTTAAAGACTTAATATAATATATATATATATATATATATATATATATATATATATATATATATATATATATATATATATATATATATATATATATATATATATATATATATATATATATATATATATATATATATATATATATATATATTATTGAAAAATAGACAATGCTTTAACTTTACGACGATCAATTTCAATTGTAATATAACCTCAAAATTGCACTTAACGAATAACCAGGGCCGCGCCTACCACATCTACAAATGTGTGCAACGAAATAAATGAGATGTATACTTGTAGATTGCTATTGCAAATTACAACTTGTAACACACCCGAACTATAATTCGGGGAAATATCGGGATAGCAGTTATAGCCTCGGTCCGCATAGAGCTAGGTCTTTTATGTTCTATTATCTTTGCGACTGCCAGATTTACATATTTCTTCAAGGATGTTGAGCATTGGTTGGTCATCGAAAGGACAATGTCCTAGATGTGGAATTTGAGGTAAAAATACTATATTTTCATAAATGAACTTGAAAACGTCCAGTCTCTGTTGTCGTCTGGTCCTGTTCAGAACTAACGCTTTGGTTTTCTGGTTAATTTTTATTGTGATCAAAATTTTCAACACTATATTCCTCACCTAAGATTTTTGCACTACTCGTGTGCACTTCATTTTTTCAATTTGTTTTTTTTATTAATAAGATTTATACAAATGCTGATAAAATTAAAGAGCGGCCGATTTAAGTTTGCAAACAGGCGGCCGCACTCCTAGACGCGGCTCTGCAAATAACACTATCAGATATCATAGGCAACGACCTCAACAACAGACAAAACACATTGCTTCCTTTGTAGTACCCATTACTATATGTGTATAAACGGGTGAGCTACAGGTGTCTGTACCTACACGTATGCATGTATGTATGTAGATTGGTCAACATCCTTCTGAAATGATCAATCTCAAGTGCTCTGAAAACAATTTCGATTGCGAACGAGTCCGATGCACTTGCGCAATGATGCAAATTCAGCATGCCAACGAAGAAATTAGGTTTAGTAGGTGAAGCACGAAGTTTTTAAGCAGCTGCCGACAGCTATGGGAGAAGTGGCACGCTCGTGAGTGACATCACCGCTTCTGCTCGAGTGATACGTCTACAACAGTTAGAAAAATCCACCGATGAACAAATGCACATCTATGTACATACATGCATACATGCATATACATATACCGAATAATAATAATCTTGACATTCGTGCAAGAACCTGATACGAACATAAGATTTGTAACGACGAAGATCGAAAGAAGGTGGGGCAACGATGATCGACCAGAGGCGGATAGGATCAGATTCTACATACGAAAAAAAATCGACTGATGAATCATAACTTTTTTATTGATTTCTGTTCGATGAAGGTGAATATAAAAAAGAAAAATACAAAAAATAGAAAATTAAGATGTACATATGTACCCACCAACGTACCTATGTACATACATTAGAAGTTCAAAATCATTACTTGGAATGTTCTCGGGTTCATTTCAATACCACTATTAAACTTTCAGTTTTAACATTTAGTACGGAAATAATCACCGGCTTTACAATCACTTACAAGCAAGTCTCGTACGAAATTCTATATGAACTTTCACGTCATCGACATCACAATAACAACACGGAGCACCCAACAACAGGCTACGACTCGACTAAAGGCGCAGACACACACACATAATCACTCGGCACGGCATGCCTAGGTGACTACAGCTGTGATTCGGCTTTTCTTATGTCATTGTTAATTCGTACAATATTATTATTTCGACAAGTTTCTCCTACTTTTATTCAAATATGGGAAACACTGTTATTGATCAATGTCAAGGAAAATGTATCACCGAAAACACTTCAAGGGGGTGAGTTTTATCCTAACATAGCTCAGGCGGGCTAGCGTTTTTTAAACATATTCAAAACTACATATCTTAAAAAAGCACGTGCCGCGTACCTGTGTATCAGCATTCTTAATCAGACTAATTTCGTTGGAGATAAACCACCATCACAGCTCAACTGCGACCTTATAAATAGATAAAATTCAATTGTCTTTTTTTAAGTTGGTTTTAATTACTAATTTAGTAGCATTCAGTCATAGATAATAGAAAAAAAAATAGTGTATATATATATACATATGTATGTATGTGTATGTGACCGGAGGAAAAGGTACGTGAGACATGTGACAATAGTAGCGGAGAGATTAAAAAGGGACAAGAATAAAGGACTTGAAAAATGCCTGAATAATATCCAAGAGAGCATAAAGCGACACTAGTGAGATAAGTGAACGAAGTAAGGAAAATGTTTGGAGTTAGATGGATGAATGTTGTTCAGAGCATACATCTATATATATACATATAAAAAATTAATGTATGCTGGTTTGTCTGTCTGTCTGTCTCGTATAAGCTCCTAAACGCCTCAACCGATTACGATGGAACTTTCAGGATTTGTTGTATGCATGTCCGGGAAGCTTACTGTGGGAAAAACCCTCTTAATAATAATATTCGTAAAAACGATTTTACCGACGCGAAAGTTTGAAGCGCCATTTTGTAGTCAAGTAAGTGTTCGTTGGTAACCACGTTACCAGTTGGTTTATGACGACACGGCGTTGAAGAGACATCAGTTGAACTCCAACCATTATGTACTTGAAATGGGAACGGGAACGGGAATTGCATGCCTTATTCTGGCATTGCAGCGCATGCCGGGTTCAGCTAGTATGTAAATAAATTGATGATACATGCATACTAGTTAAAAGTGTGCATTTTTTCAATACGACACAATTTCTTCAAATTTTTCTGTATTGAAAATTCGATACCAAAAATGAATTCAAAGCTGGATTTTGATCTGATTAAAAAAAATTTCCTCCAAAGCGTTTCTTCACCGATCCGATCCGCTCCTGCCCAAACAACCACCACCGGTTCGTAGAACAGAAAACACGAAAAAAAAAGAAGAACTTTCCTATTATCGTAGGCCTTCGAATGTTGATCACGATCGCGCCAGATACCTAGAGGTGTTTGAGATGTGTATTAAAAATAAACAAGACAAGTGTTGAAGAAATGATTTAGTGTGTGTGTGTGTGTGCGGTGGCCAGGGTACTAGAGATGATTCTTCCGCAGCTGAGAGGCCTGGGATAAAAACATGATAACAGTAATTCGAAACATGACCCCGGGCTGGTTTGGAGCAACCGACGCGCCCAAGTGACCATTAAGTTCCGACCAGCCGCAAAGTGGTCATTTTGCGAATCGAAACGTGGCCGTTCGTTTCAATTTTGACTTGTTTGGACACTTGCATACGTTTCCGCAGCATGGATGCAGACCTTTGGAATTTTTTTAAACGAATCAATGGCGTTACACATGCATATTGAAATACAACAAATGTTTTTGAATATGGGTAACTATGTAACTGGATCTGTACATAATCAATCAGCTATAGAGCGTAAGTCCTGACTGAATACACACATCAAAATTTAAACCGAAAGTCTCACAAGACGAATGAATAGTTCAAAAGAAATACAATTAAATTACGTAATTAATAATACATATAAACAGATGCTTAGATCATTTCATCGAATTCTCAAATATCAAAGGGAACAAATCAAATATTTTTGATTGAGATTATGGCATTTTTCTAGAATCTAAAAGATCGCCACCAGTGTTAAACACGCTTCATCAATCCAAGCCTAGAGATCATCTGAGATCATCGCATAATGTAAACAAAACCTTATTCGTTAACGTTCCAAAACGATTTATTCGATGCTTAAGCAATGATATCATTTATACTGAAGACTAAACAAATCCTGCCATCAAAGCAAAATTTCAACTACGCATGACATCAACGACAAATTTACGAATAAACAATTGAAACAAGTCAAATCGAATATCTATGTATGTACATACTATGCACATAATATACACTATGCACATATGATTTTAAATTTAAAATACCATATCAAAATACTCTAAACTAGAACTGACCGTACAATGTTTTTACAAGTGTTGGTCCACCGAGCAACGCCAAGCAATTCAACCAGTATACATACATGTGTGCATATTATATTTAAATACACAATTATCGTTTGTAAGCAATACGTGCGCAATAGACTTTTGGCCGAATGGACAGTTGGCCGAAAGGATATTAGGCCGATGAACTTTTGGCCGAACGGAAAATTTGACATTTGGCCAATTATATATGTATAGTAATTATTCAAAACTCACTGAAAACAGATGCATTATTCAGTAATCACTTCTACTTATTATTAAACTATCATTATCAACACGAGCAATTATTTTCATAATTGTATGTGAGTATGAGGGGAATTTTTATCTTGTCTCTTCCATTTGCGCCTCGCAGGGATGTTTTGTATTTACAGCTAGTTTTTATATATTTGGTTCTGGCTGTAGACAAGACATTCCCTACTATTTATTCTGTTATTTGATATTTTTACTATATCTGCTATTATTATAATGCTATTGTTTTTTTTTTATGATTGTAGCGCATTAGGGATACCTGTAATGCCATAATGGTCCAAAATAAATAAATAAATTTGATATTTTTGATAAATTAAATTTAAAAAAAAAAACAAGTGAAATTTCATTCGGTCAAATGTCCCTCGGCATAATATCCGTTCGGCCAAATGTCCGTCGACCTGATGTTCGTTCGGTTAAGTGCCCATTCGGTCAATAGTACGTCAACCAAACAATAACGTATTAAAATAAAAATAAAACTACATTATGAATGCGTTAAGGTTACATATACAAACAACTGATGATTCCATACATAATAAATATGTATGTATGTAAATATATATATGCATAATCATACAAACAAACATTCATCGATAAATCATCCAAACACACAGAGACTCACACCTGCCGAAGAAAATTGTGCAAAATTCAAATTTCACGCACAAGTGTGTCAATGGATGATTTACTAACGTTACACGGGGATAATTTCATGAAATGATATCCAATGTTTGTATGCAAGATGAAATAATACACCACACAATTCTTACAATGTACATACATACATACCTATATACATACAATACGAAATGGTGGTACATAGCGGAATCGACACGAAACCACGGTTCTTACATAGATACATTCCGATCTCGTCTGAGGAATTACACGCCATAAAATATTATGAGAGATCTCGATAGGTCACATCGAAACGGTGCAAATAATCTTTAATGTCTATATATTCAAAAATTGATCTCACACACTTTCCGTAATCGCCCACGTCATATAAATTATCTTAAGTGTAAATTTGCCAAAAAAAAAGCAACCTATTGTATTAAATTAATCTTTTTAGTTATCCGACAACTAATGGTAATGAGTCACATTCGAGCACACCTTTGTATGATATTATACACGTGTGAGACTAATCGCACACTCATCGCAAAGTCATCAGTGTCAGCATGTAACTAACTGATCAACAATACTCGATCAGGTCAACAGATTACCAGTTGCTTGCTACCCACGTTTTAAAAATATCTGCTCTGTGCTAGCAGATACTTCCACATGTTTTATGGTGAAGATTCTCCGATAAGTCTTAGAAATTTATCGACATTTTTGAATAAAAAATATGTTCTGAGCAAAGATAGCAAAGGTTAAAAAATTAAAGATTAAAAAGATTAAAAGCAAATAAATAAGTAATAATAATGAAACTAGAAAAAGTTTTAGAACTGTTATAAAGATTACAGACGATGCAATTCATCATTAGACTAGTTGTACAACCTATCTAGATGATTTAACGCTCGTAGACTTCACCCGCGTCTGATATAGTCGATAGCGACAAACTAAGCAGTATGTAGCAGATATTTCAGACAGATTATCGAAACAAAAGGCCAAATCAACGTTAATTGAAAAGGTTACGATGGCTACGCACCATACAAATAACATAATAGTGATCTCAATGATCGATAAATCGCTGCATCTGTGGCCCCCATCAGCTGAAACGGTACTTAATCATATTTAGTCTTATTCGTAGGCACTTGTGTCTTATCTATACTCAAAATCAAAGAATAGTTAAACGATAAGATAAATGGCTAAATAAATTATGTACAATGAAGGTTACTGTACAGAAAATCAATAAAACCATTGATTAATGTTAAAACTAAAACAATTATTAAAGAAAGAAGTTGCTAGTAGAGTACTGTGCTAGTAAGCAAAAGCAATTTGTAAAAACAAATAACTATATGTTCTCGTTCAAGACCCAAATTCAATGCAAATTGAAGACCAAAGCTCGGATTTCGATTGAATCCAAAAAGTGTACGTTGCTCTAACTTTTAACCGGTTCGGGTTCAAAGATCATTTATACAGCAAAGATACCCAACCTGAGTCACGAATTAAATAGTCGAACACAAACTAATCAAAAGGTTTCAATCTACTGAAAACTTCGAACAACGATATATAATATACCAACCAACGAAGAGCGCAGAAAGATAGTATCGTGAATGCCCATCCTAAAACGGGTCTAAAATGGACTGTCTCCATTAAATTTCTCCTAAGAAACACAGTGTAGGGTAAGTTTGGTGAAACCTAGAATCTGAGGTCCAAACGAGAATCTGAGCCAAGAATCGTTGGGTCATTAGCGCCGGAGGAAACGAACGCTCGGAGGCACAACGGTCAGAGGGCATCAATCAAAGTGGAAGCGACGGTTCTTTTCGATTTCACCTCAATTGTGGAAATCGAGCACGCAATTGCGGAAAAACGAGGGTGTGACGTAAAATCAGACAGACAGACAGACAGCCAGATGACCGAGTCCGAGGCTCCACATAGTCAACGGTGCAAGCAGCCAGCCACGTTGCAGCATCAGCGACGATGACTTCCGACAGGCGAGGGGACGACAGCAGAGAGTGAAACCCGATTAGCATCTCGACCCTGATCGGCAAAACCGCTAGGATCCGATGCCCTCGTTTAGCAGTCACATCATTATCATCATCGCCTGATTATGTAGTGTGAAGCCGAACGCGGCCTTGGGACATCTTGAGTCATCCAACTCCGAAGAAATATAACAATCGGTATTCTTACCGTATGCGGTCTACTGTCGTTTATTGGGGCTGACATTGCCTCACAATGATTTGCGTAGTTTAATATTTGAATGAGTAAACGAAAATTTGCATTCAAACCGAATTCGTTGCATTTCTCAACATTTGATCGTAGTAGCTAGATACCCTACGACAGACAAATCACCCGATTCAATTTCCCGACATCTTTTTTCGGGCAAAACATTACATATATTGACGAATGCAATTTCAGAAACGTGCATGCTAATAACAAACAAACAATTTTTTTATCACATTCATCGGACTTATCGATAAGCTTCAAACTTTGAACAATGCCAAACTAAACAATATCTTATTATGTAGTGGGTCAATGAAGCTTAAAATCAAAATTTTCATACAATCACCCGGACACTTCTTGAGATGTGTACATTATTTAGCTAATGTTGATGATTTAATTCTCGTTACTCCGTGATTTTTCAAAAAAATCTATAATTAAAAAAAACACTATACCTACATAGAACAGGTGTCCCAAGTTAATCAGTCGATGTGTAGAAGTAACTAAGATTAAGTATTAACAACCGATCTTTCTCCCAAGCAAACATTTCTACAATAGTGGATTGTTTCAATTAGTATTGTGAAGAAGACCGAACCATTTGTTGGTCCTAATTTTTAATAGAACCACAGATTTATTCAACATGCTGGTATCCGAGATGTACATACAATCTACCATATCTCGAACCAAAGACCTCTCAAGCATCACTCAAACCAGCAAAGATTGACTAAACAAATTATCCACCACTGACGTTTGTGCGACAGTAGACCGCATACGACAAGAATAGAAACCAGTCTTCTGCGAGGCACATTTTTGCATTATCGATAATAATTACAACAAAAACAAAAGCAACAGTGCCGTTACGTATCTCGTTAGACATGCGATTTTTTTCTACACAAATCCTTTCACGAACGAAACCTTGGGTCTCTTGAGACCGGCACGCGTGTCGAGATGATGTGCCCAACGCACTCGTTATATGTACATAGTTAGTCAGTCAGTTAGTGGTTGCTTACTTACTTATGTATTTTTAGAAAAATGCGTGTGAATTATTTACGTTAACTATTTCAGTGGCAGTTCAGTGTTGTTGTTGTTGTGGGCGAGTTAATCGCCACTAATTGAATGAATGTTGAAACGCATACACAAGTGCAGCGAGCCCTAATTCAATTACAACTAAAAGCATATGCGTTTTCAATTGGCTTCCTCGTAAACACGACGAAATTATGCATTCACATGCGTCGCAACACGTGTGAATACAGAGTGGTCTGTTCTGATAAACAATGGCATAAATATAAATAAATTATAAACGGGAATTACCTCCAATTTCAAAACATAATTCAGTAGGTGTTGGAACTATAGTATTACGTGCCACAATCTTAGTTATGCTCCAACGATTAAGATAAGATTACCATAGGCCATACTACATGTAGTTCATACGATTGGTCAAATGAGTAGTTCTGACCGAAGCTCGTTGATTCGAGATCTACATAATAGAGTTTGCCTGCTGTCAAGTCAACTGGATATATCAGTGCTGTCACTCAGCGGGTTTCTGAGGGTTAAAAATCTGAAGTGTTCGTAAACCCGTTGTTCCAATTATAAATTTTTCGTATTTTTTGTTGAAAATGCATTACAGCTTGGAAAAAATCTATAGTTGAGAATAGTTAAATTCACAATTGATAGCGTAGCAGGTAGTACATGAAATATGCCCTAATTTATTTTAAATAATAACTTGCATGTTGCATAATATGTAACTTGCATGATATATGTATGTATGTACATATGTAGTTCATTTTACTTTTATTCCAAGGTTTAAAAACTACGATCTCCTAAAAAGGTTTAAAAACTACGATCTCCTAAAAAGGTTTAAAAACTACGATCTCCTAAAAAGGTTGCGAACACTCACTTATCCAAAAATTAAAATTAAATTAAAATATTTTCAGAAAAAAATTTGCCTACTAAACTATTAAAAAAACTATTAAAAATCAATTAATTTATAACTTGAATGCAGTCTGCCATGAGTAGCACTTTTCAGCAAATTTCGGTAATAATAAACGAAAAATTCTCAAACACATCACTTTTTCATATGTACATAATTACACGAATATTGGTTTATTTCGGGGAAAAAATCTCCCGCATGTGGTTATAATCATATTCCATAAGCAATAACTTTCCAATTGTTCTATTTTGACTAGGACATCCATATTTTTTGGTATTTCTTATAAATTTCGTATAAATTCTATTCAAATTGGCATGTCTATATGAAAAAATTCTCAAGGAGCGGTTTTTAAAAATCTTATTATAATATATACTTCATTATATTTTCATCCTGCGCAAATTTGCACAAAAATATAACTATAAATAAATTTGGGAACCCATTTAAAACTATATTTTTGTTCCGAAATTGTGGTGACAGCACTGAGTACATGTGTATCAAATACACACATATAGAAAGCATTGATGCATTAACGACTGCGCTTAAATAATTCGAGGTAAAGAGTACTTATAAAAAATAAGGATATGAAATGCATTTTGAAATTCAATTTAACCTTAATTGGCATTGGAAGAGTTGAGGTCGAATAATAATCGACAGAGACGAAACATTCCCCGTACAAGGAGATAGTTTTATGTACAATGTGCCAAACTTGGATTGATTCTCAAACTGATACAAGGTCTATGTCGAAGATCAAATTTAATTTAAATTATAAGTGTATAAGTAACACAGTGTTGGAAAATTTTGTCTGAATCTTCTCAGTGCGTTTTGCTTGTGGAAACACAAATTAAAGTTTGGCATCCCGATGAAGCAGAATCTATAATAACGAACAAAGGAGTCTAAAAGCGAAAGTTGAGTCACATTGCTCTGAATTTTCATATGTTCAATGTTTCAGGAGGGTAAAACAGACGCATGTGTTTTCGCGCGCAAAAACAAACCGTTTTCAGGCAGCGGTGTATGCGTCATGTTTACATATGCGATGTAAACACACACCACTAAGGCCACAATTTAAAATAAGTCGAGCTAAATTTTTTAATGCATAACCTAAAACATTTTTACTAAAAACTACGAAAAACTATTACAAAACAACCAAAGAATCTTCTAATTTTTGAAAGCTTACCGGTTTCGTCACGGACTCCAAATTGGATTAAGCCATAATTCTCCAGATCCCCAAGCTTTCAGCCGAAATTTGCACAGGTTTTTCCTTGTCAAATCCCATTGAAGTGCAAACCTAACAAGAAAAAAAAAATACAAATAAGTACACGCTACCATTTTGGCTATTGTAAAGATGTAGCTACTACATATCTATGTACAATCGTTCTTTATAAACTTCATATACGTAACAATCCCTGGGAAAACTTTTTTTGTGGATGGGGGGGGGGGGTTAGTTCAGTGTTTAGTTAGTTAGTTAGTTAGTTTAGTTTAGTGTATGCCGTACAATTCAGTGTGTTTGAGCCTTATATTATTTAAATGGCAAAATCTACACTACCTAAGCACCTTTAAGTTGCTTAGCTAGTATTGAAATTGTTTAAAGTTCATTTTTTGATAAAAAAAAAGCCTTTCTAAAATGATATATGATAATGTGCAATGCAGATTCACTATTATTATATTATATTTTATTTTTAAAATGTTTTGCCACAGTGTCTTTACAGTTGCCAAAAAAGACACTGTGGCCAAACGTTTCAATTACAAAAAAATTACACGAAAAAGAAAAAATACACAAATATGATAAAAAAAAAAAAAAACACGATAAAACATTTAAAATTTGCAATACAAAAACAAATAAAAAATTTTAAAATTTTAAAAAATACTAAAATTGGAAAGGTTAGTTGAAAAAAAAGATCAGTTTGAGGAAGTGAGTAGCTCGAGCAATATACATAATATCCTTGTTATGATTATCTCAAGAATCAGAGATGCCTTTTAAATGGCAAGAACCCCTTGAAATTACCCCCCCCCCCCCCCCCCCCCTCCACATCACTCCTTATTCTAAACTTTTTTTCAGCCAACTCAACTTTGTCTCATTTTGAGTAGATTGAAAAGGTGCCTCAACTATGCCGTCTATACACAATGCACTCATGAGAAATGTCAACTTTGAAACAAAGTCAAACCAAAATAAACACACACATCTAAATTTAAAACGTAAACATAGGGGGCGTTGATCCAACCCAACGCAACCTGAAAAGTCAACAGTTGAAAAGTTTCGAATGGGGTGGGGAGGAGTTGGTTCTGCTGCGGCTGAAGATTGAACTTACTTTTTATTATTCGTGAAATCAAAACGACCGCAGTAAACAAGCGGCAGGTCGACTTTCTACGCTCCTAAACGGTGGACATTTTTATTTCGCCCTTTGGCAAAGTTTACAAAGTGGCAGGGGAGCGCGAGCGCACAAACACCGCGGCCAACGTGACGAGCGAAACGGCCAAATCGGAGATAAGCAGGCGGACACACGACCAGGTCCACGACAGATTCGGGCAGCCGAGTGGCTAAAGTGCCGAAAGTGGCGAGCGACGGTAACAGTAGTGAACGCGTGACGCGAGATGCGCGCGGCGAGCGCGACTGACAACAAACCTGTCGGCGGCCGACGGAGAATGTAATTTGACCTGGAATCGGCCGGCTCGCAGCCTCACACACTCGCATAGCAGACACACACACACACACACACACACCACACTCTCGGCCACTTCACATCTCATTCCTCATTCCTCATTCCTCACTCTTCGCCCGAGTCCCAAATCTGGCCGAAGATGATGAGCCTCTCTCGCTTTTGCAATGGCTGTTGCGGTTCAAAATCTGTAGGGGATGTGCGTGCGTGCGTGCGTGCGGTGGCGGTCGTAGCTCCGTTTAGATTCGGCCATGATTCAATTGTTTTTATTTTCCGCTTTATTCAAGTCGCACTTACAAACTGTAGTCATGCATTCGTTTCTATCGGCAATATTATCATCTTTAAAGCACTTCAGCAATGTCATCGAGTTATTGTTTTTAAATTGTACAGGAACGATCACAATTTTCAAAGATCGTTGATCGTCAACTTTGAAGAGTCGTCAGATTTTTAAAATATAAAAAATAACAATTGGGGGGGGGGAGTCAAACAAACAATGCATCAAACAAAAATCTCCAAAATTTGTGGATACTTAAGGTCTGACCGCACTATGCGTCAAACGAACGATCCGAACTTCACAATAGTGTCTTCTGTCTTTTCTTTTTCATTTGTTTATCTTGTATTTATCTTTTTCATTTGTTTATATTTGTAAAAATTTGTAATTGGACTCGGATGTTATATATATATATATATATATATATATATATATAAATATATATATATATATATATATATATATATATATATATATATATATATATATATATATATATATATATATATATATATATATATATATATATATATATATATATATATATATATATATATTATATATATTTACTCTTTGTTTTTATGCTTGTCTACATCTTGTTGTCTGTTGATTCTTCAATAAATAAAATAAAACATAAAATAGTGTGCGACAATATGGGTAAACCGCACTTGAACGACAGCGATGCGACACTACGCAGTAAATTATGTCAATCATTTGTTCGGTACCTCGGAGCAAGATGGACGAAACGGACGCTATTATTTATTTATTTATTTATTTATTTATTTTAAACAGACCATTGTGGCATAACAGGAATTCCTAAAGCGCCACAATGGTCAAAAAATATAACACAAAAAAGAAAAAAAACAAAATAACAATTAAACATAAACATAAATACATCTACATACATAAAAAATAGCATTTATAATAACAGATAAAGTAAAAATATCAAATAAAATATAGCATAAGGAATGCCTTGCACCTACAGCCAGTTTCAATAAATATGTAAGAAACAACTACAAATACAAAACATCCCTGTAAGGCCCAAATGGAAGAGAGTTAATCAAAATTTCACTCATAAATCACAATCAATCATGAAAACAATGATGAGCGCAGACTACCAGATAAATGGGTTAGAGTAATTTCCGACAATTTACGCTCACTAAGGTGGAAAATATCACATTCAGTCTCGGCAGCAACGATTTCATTAAGAAGTCGGATAGCTCTTGGAATAGGAGCCATTCGAAAAAGGACTGTGCGGGCAGGAGGTACAGCCAGCAAATGATGATGTCTACCACGCACATAGTGAATAGGGACATAAAGCCCCAACTGCTCCAGCAACAACGGGCATGACGTATTACCACGTAAGAGCAGGAGAACGAAACGAATTAATGAGAAGTTTCTCCGAAGTTCAAGGGAATTATACCCAAGCATGCCCAAAAGGAAAGGAGTGGGGTAGAGATATGGGTAATACCCATATTCTTTCCTATATAGGAAACGAAGAAATGCTTTTTGCACTTTCTCAATCATCTTAATATCTTAATATCTTAATATCTTTCATATGATAATCAATTATAATATCTTTGATATGCGAGGAAGAAGAACAATCGAGAAAAACCAAAAGATTATGGCTACATGCTATTTCAAAGTGACGATATGAAGAAGGAGAATAATTGTCGTAAGGCAACGCCCACTCAAAGACACTTGTCACGTCGCAAACGACACCTTGCGTCAAAGTTGGTCGGAAAGTCAACTTTGATGCACAGTGTCGTACTACGTCATGCGACTGTCGCGCAGTGCGTTATGTCTCATACAATTTCATACAAACAATATTTGATCGCGTACTGTTGTGAAGTGTCGGATCGTTCGGCTGTCGCATAGTGCGGTCAGACCTTTAAACGTGTTTATTACGATAATACTTTACAATCGACTTTGCGGACCCATTTAAAATCTCTATCGGCAGCCAAACCTCGCAAAACGGCAAAGTTTCAAAACGAGTTTCAAAGAGTGTAAAAAGTTTTTCAGACTAATTGACGAAATGAAAGAAACTTATAAGTAATAAAAATAAATAACAAAAAATATAGAGATTTGATCAAAATTAGGGTTGCCACCCCAATGATTTTGCCCTAGAGTCCCCGGGTTTCAGCTAGTACCCGGGCTCCCGGTTTGAGTATTATTTCTTCGGGTGTGTAGTAAACCCCGCAAAATATTATAAAAACAAATATAATTGTACATATATTAGAAATGGATGACCGTCGCCGCACCGAATGTTAAAAAGTTGAAAATGTTCGTTTACCATGCATTTACATATATGAAAAACGGTTAATTTGTTCCTGTTGTATCCTCACCGCAGGATCTTTCGATTTTCGATCTTTGCCTTCCGATATTTGTGTTTTCGGGCTTTTCACTTTCGGTCCCGTGAGGTAGACCCCTTAGCAGCCTACACCTATTTATTTAAGGGTCAGGATAGGTTAGGTTAAGTTAAGGTGGGCCCTATTCATTTAAGATTTGGCTAAGCGAAATGTATCTGCTGACGATATTTTGATAGAAATGCTTCGACAACATTATGGGGCGCAGGAAAAAACAAAAATTGTAATAAAAATTTACTTGGTTTTAGTAAAGTAGCACCAATTTTACTTAGTTTTGTTTTCATTGGGGGCTTTGCCCCAAAGCGATACCTAATGGACAAATTTGTAGATAGATATGTACAATGTACTTTATATAAATTTATAACATTATTATTATAAATTTGAAGTTATATTCAAATAGTGGTGACAAATGAGTAAAGCCCGGACCCAGAGGGGGCTGTATATTGTTAAAATGTTGTAAATGCATTGTTAAAGGTTTGCCGAACCTTTTTACAAGGTCCTACCTCTACAAATGAAGATAGGTTGCAAATTTGTATGGAACCGTTTCAATGATGAAATCAGATATAACCACCTGATACTATCTACCTGAAGTCACATACATACATCCAAGGTCTAGCCAGCAACATTGGGGCAGGGATTGAATATTATAGCATTATATAACCATTATAATCACTGAGCTATGTTGCTGGTTACTTACTTGATGTAACTAACTCAATCTCAAAAAAATCAACCAATTCATATTAATCGTTTCTTTATATCGAAGGTGTACTCTGCCCGTTTATCTAACTTAATTAAAAAAGACAGTAATTTTCCCTAGAGAAGGACAACATTTTTGAAGTAGACAAGGACGTTTCTTCTCAAGTATATATGTACATATGTATAAAATGTATTATGAATATTTATGTATAATAATTGTATGTTAATAGGTTTTTGAATTAGGAGTCAAAATCTGAACGAGCCCAAATATTGACTTATGAATGACATACAGAATATTTTAAATTACTAACTTAGAGTGACTCACCAATACACAATGAATGTACATATGTACGTATGCAGATTTGACACACGGTGTTGCCAACTTTTTTCTTTTTCTCACCTTTAGGTCAAATTGAGGAGAGGCTTGACATTTGAAAAATGTCGAAGTCAGAATCCAAAGGTCAAATTGGCCGAAATTTCAGACAAAACTCGAGCATTTGATGGGATTTGAAATTCCAACGTGATGAGAAATGGCCGACAGGTTAATTAAGACCGAAAATGTCAAACAATGATAAGGTATTATTTTACAAATCAATGCCTACTTTTATAAGTATTTTGATAAATTACGAAGTAAAAAATATTTATTGTAGAAGTTATAAACAATTCAAACCATAAATATGTACTTACAATGTGTAGGCGCTATGTTGCTGAGAAGTTGGTCGAAAAAAAAATATTTTGATTTTTCACAAAAACAATAGAACGTAATTTTTAGAAAAAAATTATTTGAAATTTTGTTTGTGAAAAAATATTGATTTTATTTCATAAAATACATAAATCGTGCCTCGGTAAAATGAAACGATTAAAAAATGAAAAAAATACTGTTATAAGACAAAGTAGTTTTACAGCTTGACTAAAATTATTGACCTATTCGATAATATTGAAAAAGAGATTTATATTCGTGTCACAATTTTTGTGTAAGTGTTAAATATAGCTGTTGTTTAGCTTTTCTCGCAAGGGTACGATTTATAAAAATTAAATTTGTGTTTGTTCGAAATATTATATATGTACATGTACATACATATATGTATATGCTGAATGTTTTCGAGTTTCATTTTTGATATAAATTAACACGATAATTACATGCTACATGGTTATATGCTCTTGATGAATTTTACTGAATTAGCAAAAAATTGTATTTATTCGTTTTAATCCCCTCTCCTTCCCCAAATTAAGTTCTGTTTATACCACTGATATAAGTCATTCAATCGAAGAATGAGGAAGTTGAACTATGTATATACAACAATAAAACATTCTGCATTTATGTAAGTATTTCCCTGCAATAAAATATAATTAATACGACTAATGACTATTCGATATTGCATTTCAAATTTTCAACAAAAAGGCCGTGAAAACTTCACGGGTAAAAAAATAAAATTAATTGTGTCTACGAAATTTGTAAATTTCAAGCTAATGAAATTCCAATGAAATATAATTTCCCTAACCAAGTGTATGTATATGTTTGATAAAAATATGTAACCAGGGGTGTGCTTTAGCCGGCTCGATCACGCGAGACAGCCATTGAGTTTGAAAAGCTTTTATTTAGTTTGTTAGTATTTAATGAAGTTACTTTAATTTACAATTAAATTGCAAAAAAAAAGATACATGCATACGTATGTGAATAAACAAAAAAATATTCATCTTTTTCTCACACAAGCAACTGCATCTTTTTGTGCATGAAGTTTTTGTCATGGAATGAGGCCAACGTCAAGTGTGGGCATTACCCGTTATCCACATGAATCTGGATAAGGTTTATTACTAATGAGAATTATATATATATATATATATATGTATATATATATATATATATATATATATATATATATATATATATATATATATATATATATATTTTGTTAAATCTGCTTAATTATGAAATTTCAAATTTTTATGTTTTCTTATATATGTTTTTATTTTATTGACCAATTTAGTAGCACACCCCTGCCTGTAACCGACATATGTATGTATGTAATATATCTACATAAAAGTTATTTTAATTTTATGACTGAAGGTCAAAATTAAATAAATTTAAAAAATATTAGTATTATAATTCTCTTTTCTTTCACTTCATATATTATAAAACCACACATTTTCAAATGAACGAAGACTATACACGTATTGCCGTATTTAATTAAAAATTAGAAAAAAAGTATTCTGGTATATGTATATAATTATGAACATGAAATATTTACATATCCTCAGCATATTTACATATGAACAAAGAACAAATAAAATAAAAATTCAACACCTGAAAGTACATACATACATACACTACTGAATACATACTACATATTTCGAGTACATAAATTATAAATATTTATTTTTAAATTAAGTTTCACCTAAAAATCCACTTTCATCTGTCAGCATTGTTTAAAATTTTTGTGTCGACAACCATTTCTGCTCTACATACTAGAGCTTTTAATTTTCAAACATAGATGTCACTAAAAATAATTATGAAAATTTAAATAAAAAAATATGAAACAAAAACAATTGAATCCAGGATTATTTTATTTGAATTTATATAAATCAAATTTCGAATGCGTGTAAAATCTGAAAAATAGTTGCACAAAGTTAAAATAACAAATACATATGCACATAAAAATTCTAAATTCATGAGCCAAAACATGGCATAATTTTTTAACAATTGTCATGAGAAATCTAATCGTAATCTACGCACTAAGGCCTTAATGAACTATAATCGAAGTAGCAATGATAATCAGTTCCTCATGATTCAATCAAATCTGTACGTACTATATCCAAACGTAGTTTTACATAATTCGTGTATTGTGTCAATATGCACCAAGTTTTGAATAATAAATCATCACAATTTATGATAATATACCAAATATGAATCATCTCAATCAATGATAATAATATACACTACAGTGCGTTTATTTTACATAAATATTATATAGCTAAATTTGTAACATTATCTTTACGTTACGTCCCATTCCCCTGCTCACCGAAAGTATTTCACGTTACGAAATCGAGTTTTACTACCCGTTTCAGCCATGCACATCTACATACAAACATACATACATATACATATGTACATATAGGAAACACATTGTGTTTTTCTCAATCGAAAAATCGTCGACTTCGATAAGAACTTCTGGCTACGTTCGAGATTGCTTTGAGTCGGCTGCCAACAACGGATTCGAAAGTGCTCCTGCCGACCGGAACCGGAAGTAAATATGAGTTTGGGTGGGTGGGAGTGGGGTGGGGGCCCCATCGGGTGGTTCGACCACGTAGTGTCGCACTACAGTCAACCAGCATCCCTTCCTACCGGGGAACAACTTCATTCAGTACCAACCCTGTTCTGGAATCAATACCGTAACCGCAATCTATTGTCGTACACTTTTCGGTTGTATTTCCTCAATGCTATCAGTGCCAACGAACGGTACGACACTCTCATTCATAATCAATTGTCCAAAAGCAAGATGTTGCAACCTGACATGAACAAAAATGTTTACTCACCTGAATATAAAACTTTAAATCTATATACATATGTACATACAAATTTACATATATACATATCTATATACTATGTAGATCTATTTACATATATAAAAAAATCATTGTTTATCTGTCTGTCTGTATGTTTTCCTATACCATTCAACCGATTGCGATGAAACTTACAGGAGTTATTGTGTGTATGCCCATGATGGTTTCTGTAAAAAAAATTGCCCAAAACCGGGAACGGAAACGGGAAAAACGCGAATGAGTGGCATTGCAACGCAATAATTTCAAATGTGTTCGCTGCCTACGTTTTTCCGACAAATTATCATTACTGTGATTTAATTTGATTATTAAGTATTAATTTGAAACTGAATCATTCACTTATCGAAACACATCGAGAAACGGGAACGGGAACGGGAATTGTTTGCGTTATTGTGGCATTGCAACGCATACCGGGTTCAGCTAGGATATTATATATTTATATTCATATTATAAACATACTTTAAGTCGTGAAACTATAAACTCAAAATATTTGTTGGATTTTGGGTAGAAGCAATCCCTCCAATTCCATATGAGTGTTTTCTGCTTACATTTTGGAAGCAGAAAACTAAATTATATCTTAATATGTGCATACATACTTATTCACCACATCAATATTTGGAATATGTATATCTGAAAATTAGTACACACATACATGGTTCCAAGAAAAAAAGCTCCAAAGATATTTAGTCAAACGGCTACATACTTCCACGACAAAAGATCCATTCGACAAAAGATCTAGCCGACCGAAGCTCCAGTGAATCATTGATCTACATTCCGTTAAATCGAACGACTTTACTTTTGCCGTGGACGTCCTTTTTATTTTACATATAATAGATATATACCAGGAAAGTCTAACAGGCAGACCCCAATGCTTCTTCCTAGACAATTAATTACAAACATTGCAGCATTTTTATTACACAAATCGCTGTATTTCGAGTGTCTGAAGAAGAAGAAGTTAACAACTAATAAATTCATAGAGACATCTATGGATTTAGACTTGTATATAATTTATTACATATTGTACATATGATTGTACGTAGGATAATTTTGGAACCATTTCAACAATTAAGTCATATATGTAAATTGGCAAACTCTGATAAGAAACGATCGACTTGGAGTCACAAATCTGTCTTGGAGTCAGAGTCTGACCAGCAGTATTTAAGATTGGCACGGGATCGAACCCGATAACCTCTCGGTGCTAAATATTAACGCAACCACCGAGCCATACTGCTGGCATAAAGTCGTTACATCAAAAATCTTTCTAGCTTTTGTCGTGAGAACTACTGATGTGAATACCCATACAAATGTAAATATCACACTCTTATGTAAGCTCACCTTTACAGACCCAAGTTTCATTTAAGAGCATTCACTCACTTCCATCGTTTACTATCTGAAATCTTCATTTTTCGAGCCGGTCCCCTATTTTAATCCTCTGATTAAATCTCATCCCAAATCCTCTTCTACCCTGTTATATATCCCTGAAAGATCCCATGTAATTTCTTAATATAATTTAAACATTAATGTATGCGTGTTTCCGCGAATAGAAACGCTTGTCAAATCCGATTTGGGGTCGTTTGGTTCATTGATTTTTCGCTTAATTGTCTTTTCGGCCCACTTCCTATACTTCTTAGTCCTTTTATCTATAAATTTGTGGTATACATATGTACATAAATATCCTCTCATTTTTCAATCCTTAAAACAAAGCTGCATATTATACATAATGATTTTTGTGAGGCTTCATCATTATTGTTTGAAATTAATGACATTTGGTGGGTTTCAGTACATATTCTGAATAATATTTGGGTTAAAATTACGTATTGGGGTCAGTGGCGTGCCGTCATTAGACTATGTAGAAGGACTAAGCTTGTCCCCTACAACCATTTACCTAATATTTAAAAATATTGACAATTAATTTACAATAAATTCAAACCATTGTCCATATTGATATTGTTCAGTCGGATTAGCGAAGTTCGAAAACCACAATTGGCCCTACCTGAAGTAGTGGATTGTTTTGATATGGCCCGCCGCGTCGTTCGCTTGCACGGACTCGCCATTTTAATTCTGTTTCCTTCGCGGTACTGGTGAATTGTTAAGTATAGGCGTTCCGTCGAAGACAAAACATTTTTTAATTTACTCATCTCTTCACAATTTTCAATTCTCACTAAGAATATTCTAATTTGTGTCTATCAACACCACTCTTTACATTTTTTTTTAAATAATACACATTTACACAGAACTTCTTGAGTAAAAATATGGCAAGGGACTCGGCTCACAAAACAATTCCCTCAGAGCAAATCAGTGCGGAGGACGTGAAAACAAATAATGATACTTGCTGTTTAATGTTGCTTTCTCGATCGATTGCTCGACAAATCATTTAGAAGATTAAGTTTTGAAGACAAACAATGTATTATTAAGAAAGTTTAACTATTTAGGATATTTCTCTTAGCACAAAAACGTAAAATTATACGCATAACTTCAAGACAGACTTATTATAATTCAAAAATTAAAATTATATTTTTATACATGTTTTTGTCCATACCTAGCCCGTGTTTTAAAAGCCACGGCACGCCACTAATTGGCGTTATTACAAATAAAATTCAAATGGAAGATTCCTATTCAGTGAAGAATTTCGTCCTGCTTGAAGAAATTTTGCATCTTTTTCATCAAGCATTCTAAGACAAACAACAATATATCGTCGTTTGATAGCTGAAGGGTTAATAAAGAGTGGGGTGGAAACAATTATACGACTATCATCTTTAAAGCAGCATAGCTCGGTCGTTAAAGCTTCTGCTTAGCGTTCGATCCCATGAGCTGACCTCGATTGAAAAATAATTTTTCTGAGTATATCTGTAGTGCTGCTGGTCAGACTTGGATATTTGTGACTCCAGGTCGATCGTTTCCTATCAGAGTTTGCCAATTTTCTCTGATTTCATTGTTGAAACGGTTCCCGGTAAAATTGGCTAAATATTCTTCATACCTATGTATGTACTATGTCCTCACTATTTGAGATTGATTAATGTACAATAAAATTTATGTACAATTCATAGATGTCTCGTTAATTTGCGAGTTTTTCAGTGTCTCGGAATTCAGCGACTTGTGTAATAAAAAAAAATGCTGCAATGTTTGTAATTGGCTAGGAAGGCACATTGGGATTACCTGTAAGGCCTTTAAAAAAAATGAACACTTAATTGAATAGTACATATTCACACGCATAGGATAGTATAATGTTACAAATTTTTAGTAACACAAATGTAACTATTTTCGTCCCATCCATTACTTAAGCCTTAATAGCTGACTTGAAATAGCCGTTCAATAAAATATTATGAAGAGGTTTCTTTCACGTTATACGTATATAGAAATTCGAAAGGAAAACTATCGCTCTAATAAGTAATAAAAAGAAAATATCGCCAACTGTGGAAAAGCCTTACAGAAAATGATATACGACCGGTCAGCACCACTGCACTGGTCATTAATTTAAGTAAAGCTTGATGAATGGCCGGCGAGCTCTGCTTGCAACATAACCTTATCCAACATTATTTTTTGTTGATAAATAATTTACGACATTCGTCGTCAAATCCCCTGAGCTAAATCATCATCATCATCATCATCACAATCTTAAATAACCAAACGACAAAGATAAACCTACATGAGACGTGTTTTGACTCCCCGTGTCCCAGCACTTTAATATTTGGAACTATTATTAATCGTATGCTTTATATGTCTACGCTTCCCAAATATTTTCAGCCGGGAATTATTTTAACTTCCAGTATACTTGAAATTGTAAAAATGAAACTTATAGAAACATTTTATATATAATATTATATAAATAAAATCCTTTATTTTATCATTGGAACGAATTTGATTGATGTTTAAAACATAAATATACGTCACAAGACACTTTTTTTAAATAAATTTTTTAAATAAACAAGTAAAGCTCAATAAGCCTTCCTGGTCAATGATAAGCATCAATAATCTATTTATAGACCAGTTTTACAAAGCATCATAGAGACATCTATGGATAAGTTTCTTCATAGAGACATCTATGGATACATTTTTGCAACATTTTATAAATCAGAAAATTTGAGATGCTGAAATAGCTCACGGTTGCCAATTTTTCGGAACCGTTTCAATGAAATCAAATAAATTGGCAAACTCTAATAGGAAACGATTGACTTTTAGTCACATATCACAGCAGCAACGGGCCAGGGATTAAGCCCGTGACCACTCAGTTGAAAGCATTACACGATAATCACTAATCTATGCTAAAATATACCACTATTATATAATCATTTTTTTGAATTTATAAAATATTTAATGTATGTATATATGTATATATTTTTACTATGCATGAAAATAAGTAGTAACAGTACACGAATAAAGTTTTGTAACCATGTGAAAGTTCGACCTTTGTCCGCTATCCATCATCCAGATTTTGACTGATTTGAAATCAGAATCGATCACTGATCACGTTGTCATGGCTTAGAAAAACATTTTATGTGTATTATTACATATTCGTGTAGGATCTGGTGATCAAGATAAGGCGCTAGATTAAAATGAGACTCATTGATTGGTTTAAAACATGTTTTCTCTTGCGGAGAGCCGCAACGGTCTAAACAGACTATTCCGACACATTACATGTTACCAACTTCGTTATTCATTGCACTCATTCATGCCAACTTAATCATTCATAGATGCATTCTTCTAGGTTATAAAACTAAAACCTAAGATAATTTGAATGCTATTAATTTTATCACACTGAAGCCATGTACATATGTACATATATAAGCTATTAAAATGCTTATTGTTACGATATAAATTCGGAAGTTAATCAGAAATGGCATTTTACTTTTGTTAAATTTTTCTTCTACTATTTTTTTCGACCCTTTAAATATGTGTGCTCTGCACAAGAAAATTCCAGTATAATCCTTTAATCGTCTTATAAAAATATTCAGTCAGCTCGACTTTGATTTTATTTTAATTTTTCTCCGTTCATTACTTTGACTGTTTCTCAATACGTTTATATTCTTTAATTAAATTAAATTTTTTGTGGAAAACATACATATGTAAGTCCCGCAACACCCAGTTTGAGAAGCTAGAGCCGTAAGTACTTATAAGTATTGTTTTGTAAGCACCCATCAAACAAACAGGACGCGTTTTCGCATACAACGTGCGACTTGTCAAGCATTCACTATAAATATATGCTCTCAATTTAGCTCAAGTTAATAGCTTTCTCATATTAAAACCTAAGGGCGCACGTTCTCCATTTTCAGCGTCGGTTCAATTTGCGAAATAATAACGTTCAAATACACATACGTGTGTTTCTATTCTTATACATACATACATACACGTACTTGTGTTTAACTTCGTATTTTATGCATGGCTATGTGTATACTAAGTCGCGATATAGTAATTAAGATCCGTAACTCGGAGATTTTGCCAACTAAACTACATACATACGTAGTAATATGTGTATATTATTATTATTTATTATTATTTTTATTCAATCAATCAAAGTACTCTCGTCATTACAGATCGCTCAAATGCGACGAGTGTACTATACACATCAAGAAATTATATTTTCAATACACAATCATTACATAATTCGAAACCATACATGAAATATACGGCCAGACATTTTTATTTTACATACATATATACGGCCGCAAGGACCATTTAATTAAATTAAGCAATTAATTAAGTACAGAATTAATCCATTGAGACGTCTATGGATTTTTTAGATTTTGTGCACAATTATTACAATTTATACACAGAATAAATACAGATGATTATTGAGACATCTATAGATTTAGATTTTGTACATAATTTTTACAAATTATACACAATAATACATAAGATTATTTGTGACGACAGGAAAGGATTTATTTGCCAATTTGAGGAACCTTTTCAATAATGATCAGATAAAATTGGCAAACTTTGATAGAGAAACGATCGATTTGGAGTCACAAAACCCCCAAATCTAACCAACAGTTTTGGCGGATCGAACCAGTGATCGCATGGTACTAAACCATTAAGCCAAACTGCTGGTTTATATATGTATGTACCTATTCGAAAAGCGAATGTAATATAAGCCACACCTTGCTTTTTTTTAATTTGAACGCTTTTATAATTATTCTTAAGGTGGCTAAATCTTTCGTAGCGTTTATGGCTACGGTATTTGTCATAGGTAAAAACGACAAATTTCACTAAGGAACACCATACTTGAAACATATCAGGAGACAAATCTATTAACCTGAGAGTTTTTCTTTCTTCATAGAACTTTTGTCAGGAAAATTTTATCAAGGAGATTTTAGAATTTTATTGGCAAAATATATATATAAAGCCCTATAAAGCTCTATAAAAACTTTATAAAGCCCATTAAAAATCCTTGAAATTTATTTGCAAAGCTATATGCGACCATTACAACTAAGATAACTTGACCGATATTTACATATGAACATACAATTTAGGTCAACAAATGTAGCCAACAGTATAGATCAGTGGTGAGAGTGTGATGCTTTCAACTTAGTAGTCTCGGGTTCATTCCATGGCCCGGTGCTGCTGACCAGACCTCGGATATGTGACTCCATGTCGATCGTTTCCTACCAGAGTTTGCCAATTTTTTTGATTTCATTGAAACAGTTCCGACATATTGGAACAATCATATCCTATTTCTAGCAAAATTCATATATCTATGATGCTCTACATTTATAATTGGTCAAGAAGGCGCATTGGAATTTACCTGTTAGGCCTTCCTGGTATATATATATATATACATATATAGGTATAAAATTAAAACAAATATATAATTAAAAACCCTTTTAAAAGTTCAAAACAAAGAGGTACGTACATATATGCTATCGCAAATTGACAATTCAAAAATGCACTTTTCTTTCTGTTTAATTTCTTCTGGCAACCACGCATCTTGAAATATTAAATTTAATGTGTATCTTATACAATTAATGGCACTAAAGAACGATAAATTATAGTACAATAGGGAAAAAATCTGATATATTTATGTATGAATGAGATATTCTATTGCACGGCTATTAATATTAATGCAAAATGAATAGGAAATGGAATGAAGGTTCACTTTTCCGGGTGCGGAACTTGTTACCGACCTCACTCTCATATTTATAACTTCTTATTGTATCTAAAAATGCGTCCTATTCTTCGTCTTGGCGTTGCTGGTATTAAAATTCCATTCCTCATGTTCAATATTCAAAATAAATTGTCATTCTCTTACACGAATTCTAGGTACTCGGTCTAAAGTTACATATGTGTTTTGTTTTGTATTTTTGTATATGTGTATTAATATTATTATTAATTAAAATCCTGTTTTATGTTTTGTTAGGATGTTTGTATCATACTTGATATATTTAGAATGAAATTACTTTGTACGTATAATGTTGGGTAAGAGACTGTCAAAAGTGACGTGAAATGATTTGGTGTAGTATTTCTTTGCGCTAATTACATTTTTTTCTTGTCATTTCTTTCCCTCTTCTCGTCTACTTCTGCCACTTATCCTAATGCTACAATTTCGCCTGTTTCTTCTCGTCTCTTTCACTCTCGGATTTCTCCCCATTTTAATTCCTCAGATAATTAATTTAATATTTGAATTGTCTGAAATTCAATCTCGCCGTATTGCAATTACATAATTTGAGATGCATCAAATGGGTCCCCACTTTTTTTTAACAAAGCCCATTATGAGAATCTTATTTTTTTTTAATTGAATTGTTTTTTGAATTCGAATAAATCCTATAAAAGATTTTTTGTATCAACTTTTTGTTTTTGTAATTTAACCTTTCTGAATTTATGTCAATTTGTCAATGTCGTTAATTTGATCGTAATTTCGTGTAATAATTAGTTTAATATACGACTTGTTTACTTGTTAAGCTTATTATTAAGATTAATATTAAAATTAATACAGAAACATAAGATTGAGCACATTATTGTGTTCAATCTGTAATTTTATTTTAACTTTTACAATTTGATTATCATTTAATTTGAAAATTCGAAAAATTATATTTTTATATAAATTGAATTTTAATTCGAGTCTTTGTTTAGTATTAATTTACTCGGTTGACTTTTATATATTTAATAAATTATAATTTAATATTATGCGAGTATGATTCCACCTCTTTTATTTTGTATATAAATAGGTACCTATTTTATTCCAAAATCTGTTAGTGTTTCAAGTAAATACATATGGTTAATAAATAAAAAAAATATGGTTTTGTAAAACCTAGTGAAAAACCATAACTGAAAAGCATTGTAAAAAACGATAGCATTTTTTTACTAAAGTGGGGGCCTCAAATTTCAAATGAGCCTGTGGCCCGTCATCTAATTCCACCACTGCTTAGTAGAACTTCAAATGATAAATTTTATTTTATTTTATCTTTTATTTATACCAGGAAGACCTTACAGGTTACCCCAATTTGCCTTCCTGCTCAGAAACATTGTACATTTGATACAAATATTACTAGTAAATATTATATAGAGTACATAAATACATTAAATTAACATCCACAGAGACAGTTTGCAGCATTTTAAACAATTCAGCGAAATTTGAGGTTGCTGAAAACTCGAGATTTTGAGAGAAAACTGGTAAGATTTATAATTTATTGGAACCGTTTTAATGAAAATCAGATAAATTGGCAAACTCTGATAGGAAACGATCGACCTGGAATCACAAATCCAAGCATTATATGTTAACTACTAGTCTATTCTGCTGGTTATGAAATAAAATCATAGCTGAAAATATTCGTTTATTTTATCGAGGTAAGCCAGTTATCAATAGAATTTTTGTTATTAATCCACAGGAATAGTCAAAATATGATTTTTCTAACTGGAATTTTATTTAATTCTCATATACAGACAATTTAATATATTTATTCAATTCAGATTCGTGTAAATACTAGTAAATAATAGTAGCGAATTTTTAGCCCGCAATTTTACCGATTTAAAATTCAACACACTTCCAATTAACCCTTTTAAACGAAAACAAAAAATAGTGTGGTCAGAAAACTATCTCAATAAACATGTTTCAATATAAAATACTCAATATAAAATAGTATTAACGATGGGAAAAAGTCCCAAGTCAAAATACGTACTTTTGACTTTTGATTTGAACTGAACGACTACTTGGAGAGATTTTAAAGCTGAAAAGTACTACAAATGAAAGATAAAATACCCAACTATAGATTAAAATATTCATTTTGAACATAAAATTGACAGATTTTGAGACATCGACCGAACAACACCAAGATATAGAAAAATCGCGCTATTTAAAAAACACATACATATATCTCCAATCAACATTTTTTATTACCAGATTCGTGTTCATTCGGCATAGATCTATAAGAAAAGTCATATCTCGTCTCTGAACAAAAATAAGTCGTCATTAGTCGAACAGTGTAATCAGCCATGTGGGTTTGTTATTTAAAATAAATAAGCTTCATGAGTTAGCTGTCAACTGTCTGGTCTGTTTTCAAAACAGTTCACGTAAGCGATGTTTCTGAACATGACGAAACTCAGTTCAAGTTGCGGCGATGGATATTTATCGCTGTTGCAGCACCAGACCCGTTGTTTAATTTGCGCAACTTTGGTGCAGCGTCGAATATACTGGCGCATGCGGCCGCTCATTTTCTCCATACCGTTTTCCAATTACGCCACTGCGAAGAGTCAGATACTGGGAAAGGGGAAGGGAGGTAAATGGAAGGGGGTAACGGGAAGGTGATGAGCTTTTTCCGCGGATTTTCCCGCGCCGCCCCTGTCCATCATCGGGGAATTCAATTACGCGCTCTCCTACACCTACCCCTCCGCTATCACTACATAGGGCTACCATCTCTTTCGGACCTTAAAAGAGTAAAAAGTTTATTTTTCAGTGGAAATCACTAATTACTTCCAGTGAGTCTCAACTTTCGCCTAGAAGTATGTATGTATGTATGTTAGATGAATTGGGATGGACGAGTATTATAAATAGTTTAAATCTTAGTACATCGTATTTTGTTTATAAGTTAGATCATAAGTAGAGGTAGGATAGTCACAGTGCTATCCATTGTTCCATTGTTGTAAATCCTTTGTAAAAAAGGTTCGGCAAACCTTTAAGAATGCATTTACAACCTTTGAACAATACGCGGCACCTTCTGGGTCCGGTGACTAATCATAAGTTACTACCCTTACTTTCTCTGCTGCTACCTATTACTAAGTATTTTAAGAATTATACAATAAGAAATAGTAATATCCATCCGCAAGAATCCGCATCGAGATGGCTAGAACAGCATTTGTAAAAATGAAGGCGGCGCTTACAAACAAGCATCTCAATCTTCATACGCGGTTGAGATTCGCGAAGAGCTACGTCTGGACAGTATTACTACACGGATGTGAGACGTGGACTCTGAAAACCAAGATGATCAGCCGCATTGAAGCTTTTGAGATGTGGGTCTATAGGCGTATGCTGAAGATTCCGTGGACCAAAAAGATATCAAACGAAGCTGTCCTCGGCATGATGGGGAGAGGCAGGGAACTTGTTTCTGTCATCAAGCGGAGAAAGATGGAGTACCTCGGACATATGATACGGGGTCCAAAATACGAATTTCTCCGTTTGATAAACATTGGGAAAATAGAAGGAAAAAAATGGATTGGCAGGAAAAAGTTATCTTGGCATCGAAACATGCGCATGCGGACCGATATGAGCGTCGAAGATCTGTTCCGAGCCGCTGAAGACCGATGCGGATATATTCAAATAATCAACGAGGTGGTCGCCAACGTCCGGATGCGGACAAGGCATTAACAAGAAGAAGAATATCCATCGCTATTTTCGAAATTGATATCTGCATTTATCGATACCGTCATCATAGAAAATTATTTTTTTTTCGATAATGTCACGGATTCTACGAACCAAAACTTACATACATACAAAGTCTTTTCGAATTTACATATTTATTAGATTTTTCCTTTTGTTTTTTTATCACGTTTTTTTGCTTTTGAATATTTTTTTCTTGATTTTTTTTTTATGTAAGCCATTGTGGCGCATTAGGTTCTTCCTGTAATGCCATAATGGTTCTAAACTATACATAAATAAATCATCCTCATCATCATCATCATTTACAGCCATTCGCCATCCACTGCTGAATGAAGGCCTCTCCAACACGCTTCCACTCGTCTCTATTTTTCGCAACTCATCCATCTCACCCCGCCTAATGCGTCCTAATTTTCCTTTTACTCTTTTGCATTCTCTCGGGTACCATGCAAGCACTTCATTTGTCCACCTTTCGTCCATTCTTCTAGCCACGTGGCCCGCCCATTGCCATTTCAATCTCTTTACTCTATCCAATATGTCCACTATCCTTGTCATGCTTCTCACCCACGTGTTCCGCTTCTTGTCTTTCCTCGTTATGCCAAGCATACAGCGTTCCATACTTCTTTGAGTGCATTGGATTTTGTGTAGCATCTTGGCGTTCAGTGTCCAAGTTTCACATCCATACGTCATCACTGGCAAAACGCATTGATCGAAGATCTTTTTCTTCAGGCAGAGTGGCATTATTGATTTAAAAACAGCATTCGTCCGTCACATAAATAAATAATGTTATAAAATTCATAGTGTTTCTATGCATAGTTCCGATAAAGTAAATGCGTATGGCAACCCTGTCAGTACCCCTGCCCCCTACCATGGTCCACGTCGACGTTCCTCTAATCAATTTAATAAATGTCGCAGTCGACTTTCGAATATTTCTCGTTCGGGTCAATTCACGCTATCCGATTTGACGTGACCCCTAAATAAACATCAGGTGACGAGACGTGCTCTAAGCTGAATTTCAGGCATCGTTGCCCCACTAATAAACGACGACTTCCACTCACCCATTTCCCAACCCATTCCTCCATTCTAGTCGACTTCAACATCGATCTTGTTCCAGTCAAAATGAAAAATTGGGTTAACACTTTCGGATGCCAGCGGCGTAACGAGCAAGATGCGGCCAATGCGGCAAGGAAATTTTCCCGAACGTGCTAAACTTTTCGAACCGACTTTCCGACTACACTGTAATATGGGAAAATCGAGATTGTTTTCCAATAAAACTACTCAATTTACTTTGTGACTAAATACTGCATACTAGATCAAGTATATTCGGAGGAGACGGACTCCGAGAGAATATTCGGGAAAAAAAATAATTCTACCCGAATACATTGTGATTGATGGCACATACTTTCATAAAATATCTCAGTCGTTGTATTCCAACGATATGGGTATAATACAATTTTTTTTTTTCATTACAAAAATAATTTAACAGTCGTCACAGCACAGGAAAATTAGGCCTCAACCACAAAGTGTCAATTGGTGGCAACCACTCAATTTAAACTTTTTGAACTCCAGGAACTTTTCCGTTGAATATTTAGTATTCAAATTAGTTAAATATATCATAAACATAACTTATATTACTTGTGTGAATACTTTTAATGTTGATTATCAAGGCCGCCAAGAGGAATCCCGGGCGCTGGATTCCTGTAAAATACACAATTCCTAGCCCTTAAACAAACTAAAAAAAACGATCATTTAGGTATTTTTAAAAAGCGAACAATCTCTCAGAATTATTAGAAAAATACCAAAAATGTTGTGACCACACGATTTTTTGCACACCCCTGAACTTATCAAGTTTAAAATTTATCTTTGTATTCTTTATGTACTAACTTAGAATTGATAAGGTTTTGGTCAGAATCCGTAAGCCGGAAATAGTAACTTTTTTAAAAATAATATTTCATTATTTTATTTTAACCTTTTAAACTATTTTTATTTTCTTGATATTTAATGTGTATCTAATATATAATTTGGAAAGAGACTTTGTATATATATATGTATGTATGTATGTATACATACATACATACATGTATATTTCCTTCGATCGTAGAAATCCGTGACGTCATCAAACAAATAATTCGCTTTTTTCCGATTCAAAGGATTCAAAGTTCCCGGGAGCGTAGACGCCGAGGGCGAAGCCCTAGGGGGCGGAGCCCTAGAAGGCGGAGCCCTAGAGGGCGCAGACATAGGGGGTGTACATATATTTTTTTATAAGAGACTTCCTATATATGTTTGTTTATTCGTGACAGTCAATTTAATAAAAATAAAAAAAAGTATTCAAATAAATTTATATAAAATTAAACTATTCAAATAAATTTAATAAAATGTTTACTATTAGATTAGTCATGTTTAAGCGGTTTATATTACAAATACCGAGCGAAGCCGGGTAATACAGCTAGTAATATATATGTATATAGTGATTTTAAGTAATAAAAAAAATTCGACAACAGGAAGTAGAACTTCTGTCTTGCGCTAGCATAATTCTCTCATAGTTTTGCTCTTTTAGTTATAGCTAGAGGTAGGACCGGAAGCGTACCATTCTTTGTTAATTGTTCGTCGTCCATTGTTCATATTTATGATGAACCTTTTTTTTTGCACTCTAGCTTTGTAGTTTGCCCTACGTATTTCCTGGAAAATACACCCAAAATGCCCTGTTTCCTGGAAAAAGCACGCTTCCGGCCCTACCTCTAGTTATAACTACCCAAGCGCTTTCGTCTGAAAAAAATTGGTCGATGTAATCGAATATTAAAATAGTCAAATATCACTAAACTAAATTTATATTGTTAGAAAAGCCTCCCACACCTCCTGTATGCCTTCTCACACCCCGTGGGGTGCGCGCACCCCGGTTAAGAACCACTGCTGTATACCCTCTTTTTTATTTAATTTTTCTTTGTATATTTTTTTTAGCTACAAAAGCTAAAAAAAATATACAAAGAATTCTTAAGCTGTATGAATTGAGCTGAAACTTTATAAATATAATAGGAATAGCGAGTTTCATATAATAATCTTTTTTAAATATTATTTCTTCAACCGTGAGTAATACTCTCAATCTTGAGTTTCAAGGTTTTCACGTTTTCCTTAGAAATCGTTCTTTCTTTGTTTACCTAGTAATTTTATTACGGTTAGAGTTTTACAATTTGCGTTGGTTGTGCTGCAGGCTTAACAGTTTCCGGAAGTTGGGCTTAATTTTCGCATTAGGGCAACGGTCGACACACAATAGGACTCTCGTCCTTTTGTAGACCCGTGGTCGAAATTTTTAAGGTGTACTTAAATGTTGCCCAATTTAAATACATCATCGTCCGCTCGTCGAGTAAGTATAGGTAAGTATCCCGTGGGTGGGTAAATATTTCCCTTCTGAATTTTATTTACGTACATACATATATATATATATATATATATATATATATGAAAGGTACGTGGGCGTTTTTCGAAAAGTTACTCTCTCGATATTCCCAAGTGCGAATAGATAGATAGGTGTGTTTTTAAAGGTCGTGGGGAAAAATTTTCAATTTGGTGTCACGGCTGCATTACGTATTCACGTCACATCCGGTACGTGAAAATTTGATCGGAACGAATAGGTTCTAGAAACATTTTCCTTTTTTGTTTGAGGAGGAAAATTTTTTCCGACCCTAGCCCGTTTCTGTGCCACATCAAATGCACATGATATCTTTTTAATGGATTTGGCACACGGCCAGCATCCGCATATCGATCCGCTATGGATAATTCATTAATACAGGCACTACTCTGAATAAAATGTGGATTGTTTTTAAATATTTACGCTTACGGGTTGTTATTATGTACATAAACGAGAGAAAAATACAATCAAAAAATAAGTATACAATATTTATAATAAAAAACTATATCCAACATACTTCATCATTAAATATGTATATAGAAATTTAGTTTCCTTTCGGAAAATACTCTTTTTTTTCTATAAATTTCTTCTTTTGTCTGTTTATTAAACATTGAATCAATTTTTGTCAAAAACCTATTTTCTGCCGCTACTGCAACTTGCTCCTTCTACATTCTAAATCATTCATTGATTAAGGTTCTAAACCCTTTTAGGTCGTTCTACCGGTGTACAATTCGGCATCCTTTTTTTTCAAGTATCCTAAGAATGTGCCCCAGCCAGCATAATTGAGACAGGTACATTATAAGTACACGTGACAAATTACAAAACCAATCTACCTAATTTGTAATTAAAGTTAATTGGGGTTGGTTATACATATATCCCAAAAGTTGAAAAAATCACATACTAACAGATGCACAGACACACACACACATTTTTTCCAGAACATGAAAATGTGATCAGTGATCAATATATTGTTACTACGATATATTGTAAGTATATATGTAGATAAAGAAAAATTATATTTTCCCATGATGCCATTACGGCTTGTGGTAAACACATGAGTGACACTTATGGTATTGAATTTTTACGTCTAAATTTAAAGATTATAAATCATTTTCAAATGATTTATAATCTTGACATTGTACTAAATGTAGGATGGTTTTACCAATTTGATGAGGAACAATGAAATTAGATAAATTGGCAAACTCTAATAGGAAAGATAGACTTTGAGTCACAAGTCTGACCAGCAGTACTTCATAAATACTAGGTTAACCCAGGGTTTGAACCTGAGAACTTATCGGTGGTTAGCATTAACGCAGCTACCGAGCTATACTTTTGGCTAATGTATTTTACATCTAAATTTTGAATCAAACTTATTGCTAGCTATAGTGTTTAATATACGCTTAATTGATGTTGGGACACGATTTTTATTTGTTATGCTAACTCTACATCCCTAAAAGCAAAAAGCATGAAATTTTCTCTTAGAGATTTAAATTTTTTTGACAAATTGAGGACCACTCTAATCTATGTATGTATGTACATACAATTTTTTTTTCAAATTCTATATACTACATATATACTATATTTAAATCATCAACAGTCACATGCATTTACTCGTACATAAAATCTACATAATCCTACTACAACCATAAATGCAAAAATCTATACGGTAGCTCGCTCGAGTTCAATGCTCTACCTTTACGCTACGTCGCACTTCAGCGATTCAAACAAAATTGATTCAATTAAAAAAACCACGTAAATCCACAGAATTGGAAATTAAAATCCTGCACCACTTATCGAGCCTGCCTAAAAGCTCCATTTTAAAATCGGTCACAGCTTAGTTCACTGGTTAAACAATTTTGTTTACCAGTTGAAAGGTTTTGGCTTTGAATCCTTCCAAAATAGAAAAATGTAGATAGAAGTTTGAAACTCCAAAATAGAGTTTGTGGGATTTATATGAGGTAGCCAAAAGCGCATCCAAACGTCAGAGACCAAGCGTAAATTGTCGAATTTTTCAAAATAGCCGATAGGCAACGCCAATGCGTCTCACTAGGCTGAAGCATTTTGTTTCACATCCGGTCAAAACATACCCCCTTTAAACTTCAAAAAGAAGGTCCAAAGTAGATTCATCCGCTGTGTTTAAATATAGAACTACGGACGCGGGTCACCCCTACATAGATTATGATTATACCACGGCTGTTTTACAAAAATCCATTAGCGGCTCGTGCATAGGAGCTGCGATTATATAGCACTCCCAAAAAAGTACAAAAAAATCACATCTGTATACATTAACAACTTGTGAATATAATTTAAATAAAAATGATTAGATCTTTAACATACTCATTATTAATGAGTATGTAAAATCTCTAAATGCAAGTTGTGAATTCGATTTCTTCGAGGATGCTGCATCTCTTAGGTTGAAAACACACTGAGTGGTACGTGGACCATGTTTTTTTTTAGATACTTTGAAACATATGAAAAAATGCACCACTCCTAGCTCATATTCATGGTACACAGTCTCAAAAATCACCACAGAGTTTTCGGTGATATTTTATCCTTGCTTGACAATGGTCGATAACGCTGAATCCCATATTTGGTGGATTTGAAATGTAAGAGAAACATATGCACTCTGCACGTGCAACTGCACCCAAATTCTGTTTGGAGAACACCCACTAAGGACGTGACGCTCCGTACTCTTCAGTGTGTTTTCGTCCTTATGGACGAGCCGCCAATGCAAAAATCCATTTACTTCATAGTATCGCACATTTATACTAAAATTAAAAGATAGCATTATGATAGTTGTAGATATTACTAAGACACTATCCAGGAGATTCTATGAAAGAACCACCAACAACCATTCTAATAGTCTCGGTGATTACAATATGGTGTTTATACCTTTTGGGTATAAAAAATCGTGGATAAAAGCACCAATTAATTATCTAAGGTAAGTAAATTTCTTTAAATGAGCCGCCAACAAAGTTTTGCGCGCTACTGACGGCGCGCTTAAGTCGGGGTCTTACTACGCGCTTTAATCCGCGCGCTAATGTCGGGATGCCCAATTTGACATATACATCGCCTTTAAAAAGTCTGTAGTTAATAATATAATGAACTTTTATGGAATTGCAAATAGATTTTTAAATATTTTTTTTATTATGCTATACCAGGCTTGGGCAAACTTTTCGAATGAAGGGCCGCATTAGGAATTAAAAATGAACGCCAGGCCGCAAGTAAAATGCCATTTATAGATATACATTATTTACTGTCATGAAAGAGAATTTCAACATAAAATAAAAATAAGTGATCCTCTAATAACCAACAATTTGGCGGGCCGTACAAAAATTGGAATCGGGCCGCAGTTTACCCAGGCCAGTGCTATACTATAAATACTAAAAATATGTATGTGAGTGTATGTATGTAATATGTGTACATTATTCTTATTTATTTTTTACTAATTTTATTGTATTTCAATATACATAATTTGTTTTTTTTTTCTTTATGTAAAATGATCATGTTTTTTCGACCGAACATATAAATAAATAAATAATATAGATAATGATCCCTGTATCAGTAGTTGTTAGAATAGACCCAAGATTTATCATGAACAGAAAAAAATTATTTAAAAATCAAAAATCAAACATCTATGTCACCTTTTCAACTACATATACATATCGTCGGCCATTGCAATTACTGGTCGCAAATCGGGTGTTTGCCATGTCGCATGCATTTATTATGAATTTTGACATATTGCAGCTGGCGAGAGTTGACCGAATCAGAGCCGGTCCTCACCCTGCCTCCCCCCCCCCCCCAACCATGGTGAGTAATATTTGCTTTTACGTCGGTATTTGCCGTACGAAATCCGGGTTCGATATTAAAGTGGGTATTTTTAGTGGGCGGGGGCGGGGGTGGTCGGCTGGCGCTGTGCCGCAGAGAGCGGGTCAGTGCCAGAGGAGAACCGGAGGGTTTGGGGCTTCGGGCTCGAGTCAGGGTTTGGGGGCTCCTGGGGGTGAGAAAGGGAGTGTTCTGGAGGGGAGGGTTCTGGCAGGAGTCGTCGCTCCCCGCCAGCTGTGTCCCGCTCTGGACGCGCCTGCGTCTCCCTATCGATCATTGCCGTTATGCGACAGGACCGGCATCCGCCTATCCACACAATCACCTATCCCGATGCCAAATCCTTGCCAATTCCCAATAAGGACCTGCCAAGGAATCGTGCGAGATTTCGCTAATGTTCATCGCCAACGAGCGACCGTTGCCCTCTGGAGGCTTTGCACGATCGTTAGCACCTAACTCACGACTCCCCTGAGACGAGGTGAAATCTTGCATGCAATGGATTTGTAAGCAATTTTAATACAAATCTATTCCTCGGGTCGTTAATTTTGGGAATTCAACTATCCTAATAAACTCTTTGTCTTGTGTAATTATTACCTCAACCGGTTGATAAGCCGTATGCAAGGCAGCTAAACTCAACTACATACATAAATACACACAGTACACTTCTATGAAGTGATCATAGATTATGATCATTTATTTATTTATAGCTGAACCCGACATGCGTTACAATTAACTATCCCAAATATTCGAATTTATTTTATTTTTTTACATAGATTTTACCAGGAAGGCTTGACAGGAAGACCCCAGTGCGCCTTCCTGGACAATTAATTACAAACAATGCAGCATTTTATTATTACAAAAATCACTGTATTTCCAGAAGCTGAAGAACACGAAATAAGAATCAATTAATTAATTAATTACAGAATTAATCCATTGAGACATCTATGGATTTAGATTTTGTACATAATATTTACAAATCATACACATAATAAATATAGAAGATTTGTGAGAGCAGGAAAGATTATTTTTTGCCAATTTTGAGGAACCGTTTCAACAACTCTGATAAGAAACGATCGATTTGGAGTCACAAATACCCCCAAATCTAACCAGCAGTATGGTGGATCGAACCCACTGATCACTTGGTGCTAAACATACACGCTACCATTAAGCCATACTGCTGGCTAAATATTAAAATATATTAAATAATATATAAATATATATATTATATTTTAAATAATATATATAAGATTTATTTATTTAAAGATAATAGAACATAAAAGACTATGAACCGAAACTATACCTCAGGACCGCGTCTACCATATGTACAAATGTGTGCAACGCACACAGGCGGCCGAAATACAAAGAAGGCCGAAAGAAATGAGAGTTGAAAAAATTATATTCCTTAAAAAATACGAAACAAGACATCGTACTTTTTAAAATTCGCTAGGTTGGCCTTCCTGGTATATACATACATAAAATAAAATAAAATAAAATAGGTCAAACAGAAATAGTGTTTTCGGAACTAAAAATTGGACTTCCACCGCTTTAAAATAAAAAGGCTCGTATAGTGGATTTCATTCAACAGAAGGAAAATAAATCTATAAATATAAAAATCAACGCCACCTGCGGTGTTAGGGTAAAACAAACAAATAATTGAATAATTTCAAATGTGTTCGCCGCCTGCGCCTTTCCGCTGTTAAACGCTGGATAAGTCAGATTACCACGAATTTAACTCGGGAACGGAAAAAACGGGAATTGCATACGTTACTGTGGCATTGCAACGCATGCCGGGTTCAGCTAGTATCTTATATAATTTGCATTATACATAGGCTCTCATATATATTTTTACTTCTATCATAGGTTATTAGACACATAAAGCAGTGCATTCTTTCAGAATGGTCTTCATCTGAGATTGAAATTACATATATATAATCGTTATGATTTTTTGAATTTGATGGGAAGATTGGTGTTTTTCGGTGAGATTCATTATGAGGCTTTTTGTTTTAGTATTTTTAGACAGCCCAGCGATATTCAAATGTGGAGTCCGTCCCTGGGAGGCTGCGCAGCCCCGTGGACCAGCTCCATGGTGGGAAGAGGGGTAGGAGAAGGGGATGGGGACCGCGTCCCGCTCGCGAGCCGATCTTCTGCCAGTCTGCTGCCGCGCGGCGGCCGAGGCCACCGACCGTTCTAAACATGCACTCTAAAATAGACCACCAATAATATGTAACCAACGTTAAAAAAACACACATATATTATGTATTATAAAACTAAAAACCAACCGTGTGAATAATAATAATAATAAAAAAAATAATAAAATTAAATAAAAAATAAATTTAAATAATAATTATTAATAAAAATAAAATTTAAACAAACAGTAGTGTTAAAAAATTATTAAAAAATAGCAATGTCGCAATTAAAGGCAATAGTTTTAGCTAGAGATGGGCTAGGGGCGGCAGTGGGGCAGTAGGCGCCCGGAGGACGGGATGGCGAGGGGCGCCCTTTTGTTGGCCGCCCTCGTGTTCGCCGTACTCTGGCCACGCGGTAAGAAAACACACATTTTTGACATACATATATAACACACTTTTCTGCTCCAATTTCAAATCACATACTATGCAGCAAACACAACATCCGATTGGGTGAATTCAAAGTCGGAACTGATTTGGCGCTATATACGACTAGCGTCACAATATTACCCTATCTAGTCGTATCAAATCGGATGATGTGATTCCTGCATTACCTGTGATTCGCACGATATAGTATTCAAGGAAGTACCGGACCTCTGTCTCGGGAAGATACGAACTTCCTGGTGGACTCTCATCCGAGTATAGTTGAAATTGTTACACACACATACATATGTACATATAACCACTGAAAAATGAAAAATATAACTGACTCCAAAACAAATGCTTTGAAATATACATACAAAGGATGCAAATATTTAAAAATTCTTTATTTTTTTCATTGTTTGGGAAGAAGATAACAGTCAGTTTATTAAGTGAGAATTTCATTTTGCTCGCTACTACTACCTGTATTTATGCTAAAAAAGTAAATCTGTCTAAGAAAGTAAATCTGTCTAAAATATTGAACAATTCCGAATCCAATTTAAACCAAACAAAAATTTATTATTTAAATTCGTATTACTATACTTTCAAAGAACGCATTTACCGATACATTTTAGTTTAGAGCTTCATCCACTGATTAAATAAGTTCATGGTTTAAACCTTAACAGAATTATATTTAATATCTTAATGTTTATGTATATATTAGCTAGCTGCTGAAAGACTGAAATGATACTCAATCTTTATCAGTCAGATTCAGCTGATTTTATCTGACAATGTATTGTCTTGTTGTTTCCCTACAATATTGTTATTTTCTTCATTCCTGCATAATCACTCCAAAAAACTTTTATAAAATATTAAAGCATGCGTAACAATGCCACAATAATGCATGCAATTCCCGTTCCCGTTCCCGTTCCCGTTCCCGTTCCCGTTCCCGTTCCCGTTCCCGTTCCCGTTCCTGTTCCCGTTCCCATTCCCGTTCCCGTTCCCGTTCCCGTTCCCGTTCCCGTTCCCGTTCCCGTTCCCGTTCCCGTTCCGGTTCCCGTTCTTGCTCCCGTCCGAAAAACGCAGACGGCGAAATTGACTAAAAAAAACAATAAAAGGCGACGAACACTTTTTCAATTATTCATTTGTTTGTTTATTTTACCCTAACAACGTAGGTTTTGCGACAAAAACAGAAATTTTCAGGGCATGCTACTGGTTTAAAAAATGAATTCAGATAAATTGGCAATCTCCGGTATCAGCCTTACTTACATACATGTATGCGAAGAAAATACAAGGGAACTAGGTATGACATTACCTAGTATCCTACTCGCGCACAACTAAATAAGGCTGTGCGTCAAAAACAAGGAGATTTTCAGGACACGTCATTGGTTTCAACAATTAATTTAGAAAAAATTTGGCATCTGTGGTAGGAAAACGATTAATCTGGAGTCACATATATATCCAAGATCTGGCCAGCAACACTGGGACGGGGATTGAACCCATGACCTCTCAGTTGATAGAATTTTACGCCGCTGAGTTATGTATATTTAATACTAATGTATATTTTCATTTTTAAATAAACTTTTTATTCGAAACGGTGCGACACAAAGACACTAATATTTAATAGAATAAATAAGAGCTCCAACTCGTTTTCTCATCCTCTATAATAATCTTCAGTTTCTTATTTAATATTAATATTCTGCTAATCAATTCTTCCGAGCAACGCAAACACCAATATACAGAGTAAAAGGAAAATGCGTCATTAATCAACTGAAGCCTTAATAGAATAATTAGTAGTCTGACGACAAAATAATTACCTGTTCATTACGGCCGAAAAGAAAGTCTCTCAAAAGTCCTCGTTCAATCCTGTCAAACGATCCTTCTCAACCTCGTCGACAAATGTCGAGATTTTGTGACCTCTTCCTGACATTTATCCGCATCGTTTGCATATCGCAAACAGCTCTTATGTCAAAAGAAAACACTCCGATGCTAATGAACATTGTGAACTTTGACCCCACACAGGTGTGTGGGTTTGTTTGAGCTCATCTGAAAGTGTACATATTTTTGCACCCCCGCAAAAGAAAAAACTCAAAAAAAAAGTTTATCCACCTAAATGTTAAATATTTATAACTTTGAGTCTCGGTGCTTTATATAACTCGTTCGCGTATTCCATTCGTAATTCATAATCGGGTTTATTTCAATTTAGCGAACAGGGAAGCTCTCGTTTTCTGGAGCTCGAGAGCGCTAATTGAATCAGCGCTGTATGAGGGATCATTATAACATAGTCCCTAAGGAACAGCTCTCCCAAAGTCTAATTTATTATTCATAATCAACGTGTTAAGGGTTTATTGCATTACCGGAATAAACAATAAACGCTTTCAAACAATCGATTGCTTTATATATAATATTTCATGATACATATTTTGATATAATAGAAAAAAAATAGAAATCTACAACAGATATTGTAAAAATTAATCTCATGATGGCTCAAAACCAGTGGGGTTAAAGTTGGAAAAAAATGAAATATTACAATTTAATTTGAAAAATTTATATTTAAAGTAAACTTAAACAGCAGTAAAGATCAATGGTTAGCTTGTAATGCTTTTAATTGTATGGTCACGGGTTCTATGCCTGACTGTACTGCTGAGTGTGACTCCAATGTCGATCGTTTCCTATCAGAGTTTGCCAATTTATGTGATTTCAGTGAAATGCTTCCAAAAATTGTCAACCGTCTTCCACTAATTCGAGTTTACAGCATTTCAAATTTACTGATTTATAAAATGCTGAAAATTTGACATACATAGATGTCTAAAAAAAATACAACTTTATGAAAATTTGTCAAAATTCATCCAGAGATACTCCGTAAAAATAATTGGCCGCGAAGGGGTTTATAGGGGTTTTCCTATTAGGCTTTCCTGGTTTATATGTACATATGTATATATTTATTTAAAATACATGGAGAAGGCGTCAAAGCCGATAGACCCACGGGTTTTGACTTATACAAATAATCAAATAAAAACAAAAATATTCATAACAATAATAAGACGAAAAAAAAGGAAAATAAAAATAAAATATCTGAAAGATAACATAATAAACGAAAATAGAGAAAAGATATTGGAAAAGAAGAATTTAAAAAATCCTTTTAAAAGATATGGATGTATGTAAAATAAAAAATTGGGTTTGATATCGAGTTCAGATATTTCTCAAAAACTGTCTATGGTCTAAGTTAGTATACCAAAATACTAATACGGATAGATAGTAATACGAATCTTCAAAAGTATTATAAGACGAAATTTCATGGTTCTTAAATGAAAACTGTAGATTTACATAACAGAAACAAATAAAGATTCATATTAATACAATGTAGTAAGATTTTACAATTGAAAAGAAGAAATTTTAGATCTTAAATGATGTTTACGATGTCTTAGATATTAAATATGTATTAATGTAAAAAATTATCAGCGGATATATTGGCAAACAGTTTTTAGCACATTTTCTATCGTAGTAGTTTTTCGGAATCCAGCAGTTTGTCTGAAAACAGATAAGCACTATTTTAAGAACGGGTCTACGTGACGAGACAGAATGTTAAATTACAGAAAACACAAATATCGGAAGGCAAAGATCGAAAATCGAAATATCTTAAGTTGAAAGATCAAAAAAAATGGGGCATATTAAACGGTACATACTCACGTATATACTCACTTAATTTGCGCGAGAAGGATACAACAGGAATAAGAGGAACAGGCTTTTTCTCCCGTACTTTTTCCCCTGCGCGCGCACATTAATACGGGAGAAAAAGCCTGTTCCTCTTATTTCTGTTGTATCCTGCTCGCGCAAATTAAGCGAGTATATACGTGAGTATGTACCGTTTAACATGCCCCATTTTTTTTTTGATCTTTCAACTTAAGATCTTTCGATTTTCGATCTGTGCCTTCCGATATTTGCGTTTTCTGTAATTTAACATTCAGTCTCGTCACGGAGACCGGTTAAGAACATATTAAAATCGATTGAGTCCGTCGCTGTTTTACAAAGACTCAAAATATTATTAAACAATGGACCAGATATTATAATCATTATGATTTTTGTGTAAGTATAATATAAGATTAAATTTTTTACAATATATTAAGTCCCAAAATTGCATTTAATAAATCATTTTTTGGTCCAGGGTAGATTTGAGTCTTGATATATCTGTCGTAGAGTTTATTATAGCGCCTCTAGCTACGACTAATATCGTTGCCATAAACCGTTTGAGAGATTTGTCATAGAGACGGATAAATCTTTAGGGGAATGGCTACCTTTACAAATCCCTCTGGATTATATTATAAATTGAATGTGAATAGTCATACAATAATTTCGATAGTTCGATGAATGAGGCCCATTCTTTATAACGGTGTCTTAGAATGCCCAATAAATAAATATCCAGTTTCTGAATAGACGTGGGTTGCGGTGCAAATGTATTAAGCTGATATTGGAAACTGGTGGCAAATTGGGTCACGCTCGACCCCACGATGATTAATTGCATTATTAACACAAAAGGCAGACAATGTATGGCAGCGCACATACATGGGGATATACGTACACAAAGGACGAGGAGAAGAACACATCAGCATGCATGGAATGAAGAGAGGTTGAAACTACACTTTGAAAATGACAGAAGAATGGAAAACGAAGGTGAGTACCACGCGAGTTCTCCAAGAACAATGCTCCTTCCACCGCGTGATAAATGAGAACAGCAAATGTTTTCAACGTACACAGTTTCCATAGTAAGGTACCCACTATTCAGACGAATGTGATGCACTCAGGATATCCTCCTTCATTGTCGAGGGACGATGCATCTTATCTCTAAGATGCACTGCGATGAATAAAACTTGGTAAATGCTCAATGAAGAGGACTCGTTCGATAATGGAGGACTTCGGAGACAGGCTATGTAGTCTTTCATTTGTATTATAATTTATCGTAGATGGGACTATAAGAAGCATGCCTATTGAAATTTTAATCCTTTCAAACAGCAATCTAGTATGATAAAAGGTTCGTAAAATATTGCAGTTCGGAAGAGAAGTTCTCAGTCCAAAATCAATACAAAAAGTCGAAATCAGAGAGTTTAAAACAAAGATGGAGGAGATACGTCAAACAAGCGGTGAAAACGACTTGGCCAAAGAACAAACAAACACCGCATCGGCCATTTCAATTTTACAAAAACATATCTTTATCATTCAGTAAAAATATATATGAGAGATGATAATGAGAGCCTATAATTCAAATTTTAAAAGAAATGGTGTGAAAATGATAAAGTTAGAGGCGTTTAAACAATTAAATAGGACAAAACGAGTGGAAGGGTGGAAAGTCAAACATATGAGGCTACAGGCTGATGGCAAAAAGTTAGTTGTCACCGTTTCCAAACTTTTTGGATTCTTGAACGTGTTAATTACGATTATATTTCACCATCTCACTAGCGGAAGCAATTTAAATCTCTATCGGCGGACAAACCTCGCAAAATGGCAAAGTTTCAAAGCGATAGGAAGAATTTCGGAAGTTCGTCAGACCGCTTGGTGAAGTGAAACTACTTAAAACCTTGTAATAATAAAAAATAAATTACATCAAAGATAAAATTCAAAGGAAAATATCCGGATTGAAAGCAATCATCTGGAACTACATACATACATACATAGTGTTCAAATACTAAGTTGCATGATTTATTACACTGAGCAACAAAAAATCACGTTTTTCATTTACCGGAGTGGAAACTAATCAATTTTAATTTTGACCCACTGAATTCGAATATGATAATTATTTTTATTGAATTGCTCTCGTTTAAGAAAAAAGAGTGTTTAAAAACAATCTACAGTTTTAACAGATTTTTTTTTATTTTTGCAGTATTTAATTCAAAAACTAGTATTGTTGTGCCAAAAGTGAGTATTGTAATCAATAATTGGATGTTTTGTCTATTGATTATAATTTTTTATTGCCTAAAAATATGTATAATTAATTATCAAGCGAATTTAAAATGTCAAAAATATATTTTTTTTACACATTTTTTCCCGTAGTATTCGCTAGATAAATAATTTTACGTATTTTACATCAATAATAATTACAATCAATAGAAAAAACATCTGACTATTGATTCCAATACTCACTTTTGTCACAGTAATACCAGATTTTAGATGAAAGACTGCAAAGCCAAAAATCTGAAAATTACCCATTTTTTTAAACGGTTATTTCTCTTAAACAAGAACAAGACAACAAAAAGTATTGTCATATTAGAATTTACTGGGTCAAATTTAGTAAATATTAATTGATCTCCGCTCCGGAAAATAAAAAACGTTATTTTTTGTTGGTCAGTGCTATCAATGGAATCAAAAGATCAGTTGTAAAATTGAATGGACTAAAGATGTATTTATAAACATGAAAGATGTTTTCATCAACAAGAACCTTTCTTTACAACTTCTGAAATGTTTATATGTAGAACATAAGCCTGGATAATGACAAGTTTTTTGTCTTTTTTGATTGCCTAAAATCGTTTGATATGAAAAAGTCCTAAATGAGATTGTTTTCCAACGGAGGAAAGAGATATTGGCACTTAAGATCATAAAGTTAAGAAAATTGGGATATTTTGGACGTACGATGAGAGTTAAATGTAAGAAAGAATATGGCCAAAATTTTCTAATCAAAATAAATAATCCACAACATTCACAGATGAAACAGTTCTCAACGAAAAAAAAGATTAACCTATGATACATATAGTATGTATCTTCAGCTGCTACTAGAATCTATTAAATATTTACTTTAAACATTTATATTAAATAATGAAGTAAAAATAATATGTTATATCACCAATACAAGTATGGAACCATTTCAAGAACTTGACACTAATTAATGCGACCTGGACTTACCATTATTCAAATTTCACCGGCACATGCAAGAACATTTGAAACCATCAAGAAAACCGAATAAATTAATCCCACCATTATGAGAATTTATGTATACCCAAGACCTTCAAGCTCCATTTATTCTACATACATATGCATGTCCTTCGATACATACATCCATACATAATTCGACGACTCCAACAATATAGCAGAATTTGTATCCAACACGGCCATCAAAGGGTAAAAACTGAGTTGGGTTACGTCAGCAGGCTCGCCTGGAGCACTGTAAATCCTAAATCTGACCCTTCATTTTGGCATTTAAACAACGATTTCGCAAGCTTTGACACATTACGGTCACTATATCCCCGGACGTGCGCTTAGGAGATTTCCCCTCGTGTCGTTTTTCCCGGTTTTCCCTCTCTTCGCTTCCCTTGTTTTTCTTCATTCGCCCATCCGATCACGTACGAATGATCTTCTTGTGCGTGCTATTTGTTTTTCTCTTACACTCCATCTTCCCCGGAATGGATGAGACAAGGTCAGGTAACGCGTATAAATATTTGAAAACGACATGTCCGATCAATTTATTCCCGTCTCAATAAAAACAAAGTGACAATACACACAGTCGACAAATACAATTGATACTTTTTCGTGGAATACAGAACAAACAAATGGTTTGATGGAAACAAAACAACATCGCCACATATCAAACGCACATACATATTTACATGTGCCAAACTGTACGATAAAATATTGGTTTTCAGTTTCTGGTGATAAGTAAGTGAGAAACTATAAGAAAGGAAACATAAATAAGAAACGCTTTAACCGTCTGTATTTTAGTGTCGTGTCACATACATGCATATGTACATATGCATATACATATAGTATATATGTATGTATATAGATAGAGATGGAGAAGAAATATTGATTTGGGAAACAAAAAAAAATTACATGGAAACAAAATAATCAGTATAAATTAAGAAGAAAATTAACGCGACTTCTATAATACTTAATCTAATGTATGTATTATATGTATGTCTCTATATATTATACATACTATAGGTATATTAGAACGGAGCGAAAAATGTGAATTTTGGAGTTCCCAAAAAATTAAATAATTATTAAATAAAAGAAAATCATGCAGTTTAAAAAATTTTCTGTGTTACAACCAATCGATTTTCATATATCTTTCTTTTTAGAATAATTCAGATTTTTATACTAAATAAAAATAAATAAATTCAATAGTCATCTATTTCAGTTAGATTGGGTCGGTTATGGTTAGTTTCGACTGTTTAATGAGAATCTGCAGTCGCCATTTTGCTAAAAACTCTCATATAAAGCGCGCCACGTTCACAACGGCCATTTGTATGGCGGAAGTGGTTTTTTCAAAAAAATCGTAATTTTTTTCATGATCCCGTTTTTATTTTATACTTTGGTACAGGTGGCATCGCCTTACGGGCTACCCCTGAGCGACATCTATGGTGTTAAATTTTATTAAATTATAAAGGATGAAATCAGATTCAAATAGTGGTGACATGACATATTGGGTAGAATGATTTTGCCAATTCAACAATGAAATGACATAAATTGAAACACTCTGATTGAAAACGATTGACTTTAAGTCACATATATCTGAGTCTGGCGAGCAACACTACAGATAATATTCGAAATAAATTATTTTCAAAGGAGATCAACCTAAGCGATCAAACCCTGAATTAAGGGTGTTCAGCATTGAAGCTACCACCAAGCTATGCTTCTTTTTTGTTTGAAAATAAAAGTACAACTCTGTAATGTTTTAAATCATACCGAGCAACGTTTAGTTTATCTTACACTAGTGTTTTTACCCGGCTTCGCTCGGTATTTTTAATATAAACCGCTTAAAAATGGCCAATCTAATAGTAAACATTTTATTAAATTTATTTGAATAGTTTTATTTTATTTAAATTTATTTGAATATTCATTTGTTCGATGACGTCACGGATTTACGAACCAACATTACATATTTACAAAGTCTGTTTCGAAATTATATATTAGATTAGCGAAAGTACTCGGTGCTAAAAAAACATCTATTGAAGTTGGATCTTCATGTCAATCTATATTATTTATTTATTTCTATATGTATTTATATAAGAATTAGTGAGACATCTGTTAAAGATAGTAATTTTTTTTTAAATCATATTCAAATAGTGGGTAGGATGGTTTTTAGCAATTTGATGGAGGAACCGCTTCAACTATGAAATCCGATAAATTGGCAAACTCTGATAAGAAACGATCGACCCAAAGTCACAAATATCCAACTCTGACCAGCAGCATTTAAGATTATACTCCGAATAAATTATTTTCAATCAAGGTCAGCTCACGGGATCGTACCCGTCTACCTCTCGGTGCCTAATATCAAAGCGACCACTGAGCCACGCTTCTGGCTAAGAGGCCGTTCAAGTATTACGTAAGCAGATTTATTACAATTATTTACCCCCTCCTCCCCCTTGTCAGCAAAAGTAAGCAAAGCTCTTACCCCCCCTCCCCCTCCCATGCTTACGTAAACATTGGTACCTATATGCATTTTTCTTTTAATGTATTCTGTTTTTTTATTGATTCATGAGCAGCAGTTATAAAATATCTTCTAAGCGAGTACCTAAACGTATTCATTATTTGTGGGAATCCCAGAATATGTGTTTGGTTTTCAAGCATAGACAATGTGTGGGTTGTCAATGTGTAAAAAAAAAATTGTTACTGCTGACGTTATCACCATCTCGACCCCCGCACCCCCCATGTCATCAAAAATAAGCAAAGCAAAGACCCCCCCGCCCCCCCCTATAGTGCTTACGTAATACTTGAACGGCCCCTAATGAGAATGGCTAATAGCTGGTGATGATTTCTAATGAGAAGTGTTGAAAAATACAAATATATGTATGCAAAAATTGCGCAGATTCTATAAGCAGATTTTTCACTTATACGAAACATTATAAAAGATTATTTTGAATGCATTGATAAATTGACTTTTATAATAGGAATTGTTCAAAACAATTAAAACGAGAGCGAAACAAAAAAATTCACTATGCAATTTTCCAAACAACAACATATGTACAATTATTACAAATTTTAGCCACGTAATTTAATATAAAAAAAGCACATGAGCACGTAATATTTCAGATTACGACTGATTCAATAAGCTTAAATTACAAGATTATCGCATGAATTTTATTATAGTATGTTCGCGTTCAAATTCCCCACTGTTTTTTTATTATAATTTTTTCCGCGCGCGAATATTTTTTTATATTGCGTTGACGCTAAATTAAAAATTCCCTTTGAAAGCATTTTTCGCGCATATTTCGTATAAAAAGGGTCGACTAAGCTAAATGGCCTAGGAGAGGTAAATGTTTAAATCCGCCACTGATGGAAGCAAATACTAATTTTTCAAGAGTAGCGGAATTTACATCGTGTCGATTTTTCCGAAAATAAAAATATACATATATATATATAGGTATATACGCATATATTTTTCCCGTCAACACCCTTTTCAATTTTCGACAAACGTACGCATATATAAAATGCGAGGTTTTCCAATGTTATTAAGTAAACATTAATCGTCGGCATTCGGAAAAAATATAGGAATATACGACGGTGTGTATTTGTCGGAGATTGACGCGAAAAATGGAATTATCCGGAATAAATTTCAATAATAAACAACGGTTGAAATTTTTCGCGTCGGCGAAAAATGTTAATGAAAATAGGGGATGATTTAAAGGCGAGAACCGCTATACGTTTATTGCGTAGTAAAATATTACATGAATAATACGGTGAATTTCGTTTTTAGTAGGCATACAATATATGTACGTACATTCTGTATGAAGGATTGTGTATACTTTTAATCAAAATGAATTTTATTACTTTGAAACGAATGGAAATACAAAATACTGTCCTCTTCTCTCCTTCCCTCAACCAGTTTATAATCATTTTTTCGACTTTTCATTACGCTCTAATTCCTTGCCGTTATATTTTTCCCTTGTTTTCCACCTTGATCTCGGTAAAACGATCAAATTATATTGAAGGCCCTTTGTAAGTGGAACGTCCCCCTTCGTTCACTCCAATGCTCAATTTTGATTATAAATGTATTTCTCTACTGGCGCATCGTACGCTTCTTGGACAGAAACATACTTAATCGTATTAAAATTTCACTAACCTCAAAAGCTTTGTATTTTCAGCAAATGTGAATATAGTAAAAAGTACAAACAAAAATTTTATAAAAAATGTTTTAAGCAGCGAGATAGCAACCCATTCCAAAACATTCAAACTGAATTTAATCATCTCGTGCAAAAAGCATAACCAAAATGTACGAGCCTCATTTTTATATCTAATATTTCAACTTTAAGAAAGTTGTAATGCTACTACATATGTAGATATATTACCATATATGTAAGTTTCTTCTGGAGTACCTCAGGGATACCTTTTGACTCGATTTTTGTTCACGCATTTATTGTTGTATTTTATAGCAACTTCATGTCCTTCTTGATTTTCTAACTTAAGGCATTATAAGTTTATTTAATTCAAAATATGTTATTTTGGGGTCTACGTGACGAGACAGAATGTTAAATTACAGAAAACGCAAATATCGGAAGGCAAAGATCGAAAATCGAAAGTTCTTAAGTCGAAAGATCAAAAAAAAAAATGGTGCATGGCAAACGGTACATACTCACGTTCATAATTTGTGCGAGCAGGATACAACAGGAACAAGAGGAACAGGCTTTTCCTCCCGTATTAATGTGCACGCGCAGAATACGGGAGGAAAAGCATGTTCCTCTTGTTCCTGTTGTATCCTGCTCACGCAAATTAAGTGAGTATGTACCGTTTACCATGCACCATTTTTTTTGTTGATCTTTCGACTTAAGATCTTTCGATTTTCGATCTTTGCCTTCTGATATTTGCGTTTTCTGTAATTTAAAATTCTGTCTCGTCCCGGAGACCGGTTATTTTGGCATTCTGGACACATACCAAATTATATTTTTCAAAAAAAAAACGTTTTCAAAGTATTGATGCATTGTTTGCTATAAGTTAGCTCAAAATTTATGTTACTATACATATGTATTATATTTAGCTCGCTTGATAGCTTCTTGTGCAATTTATATCCACAAATCAACCATGCAAATATCGTCTCCAAATATTTGCCTTTCGGAACATTTCGGTCTGAAATTACAATCGCTTAATTTTCCATCAAAATGACATTAGAGTTGAATGAGGATGCTCGCATCCATTTAGTGATTTTCAGATAGGTAGATGCGACGACTAAATGGTGCAGTCGTTCGAGTCCAAAAGTGACCCAAGTTGGCCTGGAAAAATCCTACATCGGTATAAGAATTGGAATTGATTCACTTTTGCTATTGGCAAGATCCGATGACGCAGAGTGTAATATATTACCCGAAAAATTACAATACGCCTACACTTGTAAAACGAACATGGCAATAAATTCACGTTAAATTAAGCAAGGACGAATTGAGCGACGAACAAAATAAATATGCACACAAACATTTCACCAGGGAATCAAAATGTCCTGCGGATTCAAATTAAAATTAACTGCGAATTGAAAATCTCACCAAGCACGAACGAAATTAGGCTAACATTAATTTTCATTTTTATTTTTAAAAATTGTGAACAAAATTTTTCAGGACTTCATTGCCCTTATAAAACAAGACAGTAGAGTATGAGCTTTCTAAATTCATTAAATCGCATTTTTACAAGGCTTTTCTATGTTTTACTCGATGAAAACGATTCAGCTAAATTTCCTACAGTTTTCCAATCGTTTTGAAACTTTGCCATTTTGCGCAGTTTGGTCAACGATGGTAATTTCAATCGATATTTAAAGTTCGATGGTGAAAAATAATCGTAATAAACACTTCTAAATTTGCGAAATTTTTGTAGACGGTGACTTTTAATAGCTAGTAGGATTATACTCGTATGTTTGACTCACTCACTCGTCTTGTCAGATTTTAATTGTTTAAATGCTTATAACTTTTTCTTTTTCACACTATATCTTAAAAAAATTGCATTATAGGATCTAATTATCTCTCATATATATTTTTACTTCACTCATAGATTATATATTGAATGTTATTATAAACAAAAAACTCACACTGGTACCGATTTAAGAATCCGCACTCATACATGCTACCGTGTGAAATCTAGCATACTCGTTTTCAAGGACTTTGTTTAAATATCTTGGCTTGTTTTGGTTTTATCATTTTTATAAAGTCTTCTTATCCAAACTGGGCCCAGCTCAGATTCTACTTATATGTAAGCCTATCTGATTAGAATCTCTTCCTACCCCATAAGTATTTTATATACAGTGGAAATGATCCACAGTTTCTTTTTTCAGGCATTAATTCGAACTTAAACCTACATATATATACATGTATGTATATCATTTTTTTTAAATGCCTTAAATTAGAGGACATTACATCCTGGTTATGGAGATGAGACATTTTATGACAGTAGATTTTGTGAGCTAAACGCGTAATACACCGCAGTTACACTATCAGTCAGTTGGTAGTAGCAAATAGTAATCTCTAACTTCTACTGCTAAATAAAGTGTTGGTTGACGATGTTTTGTTCTTATATCTACTATAACTACATTGTATCTTTCAGGTGCACGAGGTGGTATGCACGAGAAGCGCCTACTGCACACCCTGCTAGACCACTACAATGTTCTGGAGCGGCCGGTGGTCAACGAGAGCGACCCACTTCAGCTCTCATTCGGCCTCACGCTTATGCAGATCATCGATGTGGTCAGTATAGTAATCTTGAACCACCCCTAACAACCCTCCCTACTTTTATAAACGTTTACTTAAGAAAGATGCTGTCCTAATGAGACTATAATGAATTCTAGAGAACTTTTCAGAGTAGTGTAAGTTAGAGGAACCTTCAGTTAGCTGCTCATCAACTTCCAATAGAAAAAACGATCAAAATAAAGAGAAGAAATAGCACGTAAAGCTCGAAAGTCCAAATTACGTAAGTCTGTGCCAGGTGCCATATAGCGCCTCGTGTGCCAAAGTGCTCCAAACCAATTTAAGTGAACGACTGAAGAAAGGTGGCACGTGCTCGGTCCTTCTCGCTTTTGAGACTTTATTACTGACGTGCCGAACTGTGTATCTACCCACACTGCCACTTTAGTCTAGCTCTCTTCAAATTTAATTGTAGTAGAACTCATGGGTCGAAACTTGTGTAAGTAGATACATACATACATATAAAGCGATTCGAGCCTAGAGTTTTGGCGAGTTGGCCGCTGGTCGTGCGTTACAAGACCGGATTAGAACACTAATTAGAACGTCGCAAAGGATTAACCGTGATTTCGGGACTCACATGTGTATGTATATTATGATATATACATACATATGTACATACATATGTGTGTTTGCGGTTAAACCATTGTCGCAAAATGGAGGATTAATTTCAATAGCATAAAGTGTGGGATGAAAGTCACCGTATGATTTGATGCTCTCTAGTTTGTAACTGAAACTATGAAACAAGAAGACTTGCAAAAATTAATAGATTTTTGGTAAAAGTATACACAGAATAGACGTATAGTGGGAAAACTTACTTTTTTTAATTAAAAAGCTTCAATAAAATTGACTTGGGTATGTTCTACGGATGAATGTATCAAAATAGGGATCGACGGACTTTTGACTTTTAAAGGAATAAATACAATAATAATCTGCAACGACGTTTTATTTTATTTATCCTTTTTTCATATTAGAAATAAATTACTTCAATATTAAGGATCGTGACCTCCATAAGTTGGTTTGTGGTCAACGACTCTTCTTCAATCTTTTCTGGAAAGAAGAAATTTCTAAATGCATCGACGACAGAACAGCCAAAAGTCGACATGGTTAGTTCACCGTATAGGAGATCTTACTCTTAGAAATAAATTTAAACAATTAAAAATTTAATTCTACCTAAAGTCCGTTGACTAATTTCCATTCGGCCAAAAGTCCGTTGGCCAAGTGTCCATTCGGCCAAATGTCCGCGCACGAATATATATGATAGAAGAACTTGGATGAATAAATTAAAGAAGGAATGCTTTATGATCACATGATCTCAAAAGTGATGCAGAACATGTTCTCCTCAAGAAGACAAGTTTATGTAGGTTGGCGTTTTGAACTACTGACTCCAGTATCATAACAAGATGAATTTGGAGGATATTTAAACTATCCTCATCATCATTTCATGCTGATTCGATGGTTTAAACATTATTCAATTCTATCTAATTCTATCTATTCTATCATAGATAAAACGATTTGTCTGTCGTAAAGATATTAAATGAAAAACCTGCTACTATACCACTTTCTAGTTTGTCACTGTAATAAATCACCCAAATGATTGTCCGACATGTCGTTGCTTTTATGGGCCCTTATCCTGAACAACTTTCACTCTGGTACACATATAATATGTATTTCCTTTATTTCAACCACCGAATGTCCACTTTATCTTCGTTACATTCTTCATGCATCCCCTTGGGCACCATTTGAGTACTTCCTTTGTCTCTAAACTAGCTTTGTATCTAACCATTTTAAACAGACAGTTATTTTTGCCTTAAACATTGAAAATTTTATCTATCAACATGTATCCGTGCAGTGTGTGTTTGTTAGTTACAACTCAATGGAAAGTATCATATGATACTTCCATAAATATACAGCAAGGGTTATGTGATATACATATGTATGTACGAATAAATACATACGATACGTACATATATGTTCTGTGTTTCTCAAAGCGAGTGATAGCACACTTCGGTGAGCGATTTTTCAGCATGTCTGACGAGATGAGAATTACTCTGCAGATAGTCAGTAAACTTGCATTATATTAAAATATTCCCTTTGATACGTGCTCCTCCGAATTGTATTGTTTTTTTTTATTAAATATGGGTTTCATAGTAGTTTTGCCTTTGAAAATTGTCTGGTGCTAAAATTGAGACAGAAATATGGGCTTAATTCAATTTAGAGCGAGCTTTGCTTTTGCACATTTTAACAAATAGTAGAAAGATTTATACATCACAGCTTTGTATAATGAAAAGCTTAATAAAATTAAGCAAATTTTGAACTACTGAGTCTCTAAGAAGTTCAAAATTGTGTAAATGTATATGACACGTTAGTATAAATTTGTTCGGACGTAGCCAAAAGTGAAACGCTACACGTCACGCGCTTGTTTGCACAGCCTCTCATTAAGTTATGTCCAGAGATCCCCGGAAAAGTTGCTTTTGACCACAAAAAATGGTTCTCTATTATTATTTACTATTGTCAACTTTTTTTTGCTCTCTTGCTTTGTAGGACAATACTGAACCATTTTTTGTGGTTCAGTATTTTCCTATCTCTGGTCATGTATCTGACAATAATTCAATAATTAGAATTTGATTAGTTTCACTTTTATTGTATGTGACTTCACTCACCCGGTTTATTCCTTATAATAAAATCAGATGAATTGAACCTGTGATACATTGATAGAAATCTTATTTTCTTTTTTATTTACGTTGAGTAAGTCCCCAAATTGGTAATCTTATTTCATAGCCTCATTTCCATTTGCTTGAATCTTTCAGAGTTAATTTATTTAAAAGGATTTTCTTTGTATATATGTCTCGATGCGGATGGCATACAACGTTTCAGCTGAAAAGAGTCTTGTTTACAATGCATTCGACGAACATATTTGACTGCTTATGTAAATAATGATGAAGACGAAAAAAAATTAAATTAGACGAGAAGCTTTGAGCCAAGATGAAACGAGCGACTCAAATAATGAGAGTACTATGTACAAATATTCCATTTGATTTATGACATTTGTGAATTTTTCAGGACGAGAAGAACCAACTGCTGATTACGAACATCTGGCTGAAACTGGTGAGCTCTCAAAATTGCAATCTTATACTGTACATTATTTATATCGGTTTATATTCGGTGTAAGCACGTTTACACAGGGGCGTGCGACGTATAACGAAAAAATAATCAATATCATATTATTGCAAAATTTTCCTTCGACGTACCGTCGTCTGAGACAATAAGATAGAGAGAGGGGAGTGAGAGAGAGAGCGACAATGTTATTATCTCCAAAACCCTGCAGGGAATGAAAATATCTCTTTTTGGCACGAAAGTCTCCTCGTGAAAATTACAGCGAAAGCTACTGTCGTTGTCGAGGAAGCTCCCAAAGCTCACGCGGAATCTTATTACCTCTTCCTTATTTTTCGCTCATCTTCACCTTTGTCTCGTTTCGGGTTTTCCTTCGTTTACAATACAAATTAAATAGATTTACGGTGGCCGGGGGCAAAAAAAGAGGAAAAGGTGTCAAATTTTCAATCTACGAACGGAAATAATACAACCTTCGTAATCCTTTCAAAGTATGAGAAAAGGGTCGATTATATAGAAAAATCGTCAACACAAAGGTTTATCCAATTGTTTCTTAGGCGCGTCGTGAAAATTATCTATATAAGATAATTTCCTTATCATAGCAAGCAGTTATTTATTCTTAAATGACAACCACTACATTTATAAAAGGATAAGGTTTCTAGTTGAATTGTCTGGCGTTACTTGGCGAAAATTTTGCATTGCACTTCTAATCCATTTAAAACACATCTTCAAATTAAGTTATGTACCATGTGATAGAATATCAAATTAGATGGTCCTTACTTGAGAACTGTAGATTTGCATAGCGCACAAACAAATGCCTATATAAATATTTGCATGTTGAAGAGAAAACCTTTGAAACAAACATTTATATATGTACTTAGTGATGCTAAGTACATATATAAATGCTTCACTCGGAAAATGGAAATTAAATGAAAACCATGAAAAAAATCTTCATTTGTTTTATTATTAAATTTATTTTAATTGAACGAAATTAATATTACTTAACGACCAACCAACCACAAACGCATTTGACCAATCCAGCCAATCAGAAACGACTTTGACGACAGCCAATCAGAAACGACTTTGACAACAGCCAATCAGAAACGAATTACAGACGCCGTTTCAATTTTATATACATATGTACATATAAGATATAATACATAAGCCGCTATATTATAAAGTGGCGGAAGTCCAATTTTCAGTCCAAAAAACATTATTTCTGTTTGACTTAGTTCACAAATTGCTATCACTTCTTTTAATTCGATGTTTCCAGAATCTCGGAAAAGCAGAATAATCGTATCACAGCCCACCGGTATTTTTAAATACCGTAAAACGCAAAAAAATGTATTTAATATTTTGCGAGATACAAAAAAAAATTCAAAGTATTTTATTTTACTTCTTGTATAATTAATGTTAAAATTTGTATATTATAATGTTGATAATTCGATATGCGTGCCATGGCCAATACGGTAACAGTTACTTGTGACGTCTCTCCTCTAAACAATCGATCTTTGTTTTCAACTCTCTGATTTAGATTGATTTTGGACTGAAAGCGCCTATTTGGAACTTCAATATTTTACGAACTTTATATTATACTATTTTATATAATCTTTTTTATTGAAAATTCTTTTTTCTTTTTTACTAGCCTCTTCTTACTTCGCTTTCGATTTTTTCGTCTGATTTCGTCTGACGAAATTTGGGTTATTATCCGATCGTTTTCAAACTTTGCCATTTTGCTCGGTTTGGTCATCAATATATGTGGAAATCAAATCCGCCATTACGATGGTGAAAAATAATCGTAATAGACACGTTTGAAAATACTCCATTCTCGTTCTCGGTGATGTCTATTTTCCGTATTTATCCACGTTGCTGGATTTACCCACACTGTTCCGACCGTTTTTTCCCTTTTCGCCACCATCTCGCTATGTCATATTTTAATTGTTTAAACGCCTATAACTCTTTCATTTTTCACTCTATATTTTTCTTGAAAAGTTTTTCCTGAGCTTAAAAATTCTGAAAAGTCAAACCGATAAATCATTGTGTATATTGACTTAAGCTATATTGTAACAGTAATAATTATAACAATAATTATCAGTAAATATTTCGAGATAAAAGTTGTGTAATAAAATTCGATGCAGAATCGTGTACCCCTTGTAGGCCTTGAAGTAATTGTCAATTTTCAGAAGAAGACAAATGTTTCTGGAGTGTCAAAGTTGTGGTAGCCCTAAAACAGACACGCTCGTACCTTCTTATTTTCCCAATAAATTGTAGAGGTAGATTTATTGTGTTTTCGCTCACGAAGTTTGTAAATCTTCAGGAATGGAACGACATGAATCTTCGGTGGAATACGTCCGACTATGGTGGCGTAAAAGATTTACGAATACCACCCCACCGACTGTGGAAGCCAGACGTTCTTATGTACAACAGGTAGGCAACTTCTAAAAAGAAGCTGAAGATAAATATTATTCAAAAAGAAAAGTTTAAAATTATTAATATGTTTTCAGTGCGGACGAAGGTTTCGACGGCACCTACCCTACCAACGTGGTGGTGAGGAATAATGGCTCTTGTCTGTACGTTCCACCTGGTATATTCAAGAGCACGTGCAAGATCGACATCACCTGGTTTCCGTTCGATGACCAACGCTGCGAGATGAAGTTTGGCAGTTGGACTTACGACGGGTTTCAGGTTCGTTGGGTCAAGGTTACAAGTTATTCTGTCTGAATTTGTGCTGATTGTTTTGTTCGGTGTGTTTCATGTGAAGCTGGATCTTCAGTTGCAAGATGAGACAGGAGGCGATATCAGCAGCTTCGTCACCAATGGAGAATGGGAGCTTATCGGTATTTATTTCATTCTTCCATTGGAAATTAGAATCAATTAGTTTGTCCATATCAGAGTATGTATGTAGCTTTTTGGGTACCATTTAACCATCTCGAACAATTTACTCTGTTGCTTTTTCATATTGAGCTCTCTTCTCAGTTATAGTTATGGATTGTATTGTCTTTCTAATGAACTGTATTATATGTGTATCAGCTTCCTTTGTTTTGTCCTGATTATCTTTGTTTGTATCCCTTTGAACCCAGCCACCTCGAGTGGTTTTGTAACCCAAGCGTAATTGCTCGTGGTCACTCTTGGTCATCCAACTTGGGCAACCAGAAGCGACCAAAGAATCAGTTCACTCATACCTACATATGTATGTATAAGAGTGTTCTCATACATTATATAATTTTGACGAGTCGCGCCAGTTTCTCAAACAAAAAAATCAACGTGACCAGACCGAACGCCAGAAACCGATCACACTGGTCTGTTGACTTACGGCTTGAGTTACCGATGAGTTTCCCGGTGTGGCATGCTCCACATAGCTGTACATTTGATCTGGTCGCGCAACAAAATCACCCACTAAATCATGATCAGTATGATGACATATTTAAAACATTATTATATTTAAAACTCGAGCTGAAGGTATCAGAATTTGAAGGTACATTTTGGATAACTGGTGCATTTTGGATCAAGAATGTGATCATACTGATCATGACTTTAATATCCTTCCTCCATGTGGGTGGAACTCATTTTACATGAGATAAATCTTTGAGAACTCGAGCAAAAATTACCATTTTCCGTGATTTAATTTTATAACATGTTCCAAAACTTGGCACATTTTGATATTTTTACTTAAATTTGGTATTTTTTGGTTTAAGGTGTGCCTGGCAGGCGTAATGAGATCTACTACAACTGCTGCCCCGAGCCCTACATCGACATCACCTTCGCAATCGTCATCAGGCGCAAGACTCTTTACTATTTCTTTAACTTGATCGTCCCCTGCGTTCTTATCGCTTCAATGGCCCTCCTCGGGTTTACACTGCCACCAGATTCAGGGGAAAAACTTTCTTTAGGTAGATACCACCATAAATCTTACACATACTTCATAACGAAAGATTTACATGTGCTTATATCCGTTTCAATCTTTTACAGGTGTTACTATCTTACTGTCGCTCACTGTCTTCCTGAACATGGTAGCTGAGACCATGCCAGCTACGTCAGACGCCGTGCCACTTTTGGGCACATACTTTAACTGTATCATGTTCATGGTGGCCTCTTCTGTCGTCTCTACAATCCTCATCCTCAACTACCATCATCGCAACTCTGACACCCACGAAATGAGTGATTGGGTAATTGCAGTGATGATTTTAATAGCTCCTTTCATCTTAACTGCTCTTTTTTTCTGCAACTTGGTTTATTTCAGATTCGCCTGGTGTTTTTGTACTGGTTGCCGTGTATTCTGCGTATGAGTCGTCCCAACCCCCCGGCGGAAACGACCAATGCGCCGAAGCCTCCAGATGCTGAGATGCGAGAGAGATCATCCAAGAGTCTCTTGGCAAACGTGCTCGACATCGACGATGATTTTCGTCATAATCATCGAGCACCGTACTATCGCACACTCTATAGGTGGTTGTTTAAACTTTTTTAAGGTTTGTTGGGTTGGATTTTGGTTTCAATTTGATGATCTTTGTATTGGTTTTAGGGGGGGAGAAGAGAATGCAGCAGCCCGACCTCCCGATCCACCAGCGCCTACATGCCTCGGAGCAGACTATGAACTAGCGCTCATTCTCAAAGAACTTAGGGTCATCACTGACCAGGTATGCATATTGATTAATTTAACAAAATTATAAAAGAAGAAAGATCAGAGTGAAGGAAAGTAGTTTTTTAATAATAGTAGTAGAAGCAACGGCTGTGATGTGAGTAGTAGTTTAATGAAAATTTTCGGTAGCAAGCTCTCACACCTATCTATCTTTCGTGTTAGATAGAATCGAACTCGTGATGATGAAGTGGTCTGTGCTGACGGATGCTCGCAAGAATGATGTATTGAAAAGTGACTGCAACACTTAAGCAAAGTTAAAAAATTTTAAAATGTGGATATTTTGTTTGTATATTTATTAGATACATATCTACGTTTATGTTAATGGTGTAATGGATTAATGACTATTTATATGGCTACTTAAGTCTACTAATTTTATCTTAACCTACATATATAAATATAATTTAACCTACATACAACCAACAGCGTGGACCAGTAGTTAGCATATTATTCTTGATTATATTAGCAGAGTGGTCACGGGTTCGAGTTACGCTGGTGGCTGCTGGCCAGACCTTGGTTTGTGGCTCCAGGTCGACGAGTTTGCCAATTTGGGAGAGAGAATTTTACCGCACGCCACTGATATATGTATACATAGGGGTTCCAAAAAACCACCCGAAAGATAAAGCCGGTTTTCGATTTTTTTATAAATAAAAAGCCGGTTGGCCGACTTTCACCGGTTTTAGAAAATTAAGACTTTTTTTAAGTTTAAAATTTTATATCGAAAAAAAAATGTAAATATATATTATACATATTATTCAAAAAAGATAGTATTTTATGAATTAAATTGAGTTATAAGCATTATGAACTTTCATAAGATCATTATTATATTTTTATTTTTTTGTTTTTTTTTACATATATACTAGGAAGGCTTTACAGGTAAATCCCAATGCGCCTTCCTGGCCAATTACAAATACAAATGCAGCATTTTTTTATTATAAGTCGTTGAATTGCGAGACACTGAAAAAACTCGCAAATTAACGAGACATCTATGAATTGTACATACATTTTTATTGTACATCCATCAAATTTCAAATATTGGTGACATAGTAGGTAGGAAGGATTTTTAGCCAATTTTTTTTTTCCGGGAACCGTTTCAACAATGAAATCAGAGAAAATTGGCAAACTCTGATAGGAAACGATCAACCTGGAGTCACAAATCCAGGTCTGACCAACAGCATACTCTGAAAAATTCATTTTTCATTCAGGGATAGAACCCGGCACCTTCTTGACGGTAAGCAGAAGCTTAACGTCCGAGCTATGCTGCTGGCTATATATTATTATTACAAATATTACAAATAATACAATTTGTATTATATGTACATCACAGCCGTAAAATGGAAGATCTTAAATACGCACAAATAATTAAATGATTTAAATAAGCTACTATCAAGAATATATTATTAAAAAAATAAAGTGTAACCTCGCAGAAAAACTATAATTGTGGAATCGTGAATAGATATTAAGAACTGCTAAGATTCACTCTGAGGTTCGTTCAACGTTGAAATATTTCCATCTTTCGTTGTTTTTTACGCATCTGCTTTAGCTTAAAAATCCAAAAGCTTTACAAACCGTTGCAAATTTCGGAAACAAATTCATTGGCATATCGATATCACAAACACAATAATAATGTTTTCTATCTGAAGTTGGGTAGGTCATTGAAACTACATACATACTTTCAATAATTCAACAATTATCTTCGTCCATTACAAATCTCAAAGAGACCGCCAAGTACCTTTTTTTTATATTCAAAGAAATATACGCCTTTTACCTAAGAGAGTTTAGATATATATACATTTATTTTGATCTTTCATAGAAATTTTAAATTCGTAATTGTTAATTTTGAGGAAAAAATTATTAATTAAAGAAAACCTTAAAAAGCCGGTTGATCGAGCCAAAAAGCCGGTTTTCGGTTTCTTGAAAAATGGTCAAAAAGTCGGCTTTTCGGTTTCGGTTTAAACCGGCTTGTAACAAACTTCCCTTCAATATCCTAAAGTGTCGGGTCATTTCTTACTCTCGTTCTCGTTCTCCTATTAAATATCCGTATAAATTTCATGATTCTCTTCTTCAGAGAGAATTATTTATATCTGATCTGGGAATAGTCTTCGAAAATAGTTGGAGTTTCAACATTCACATTGAGAATATCTGTGATAGGGCAACAAAAATCCTTGGATTCGTAATCCGTAATTCGTCCGAACTAGGGCTCACTGCCATTCGTCTCTTATATTGTACACTAGCTGTATTACCCGGCTTCGCTCAGTGTTTATAATATAAACCGCTTAAACATGACTAAGCTAATTTAATTTAAAAAAAAACACGACGATAACGACGACCAAGGATACTTACATACATACAAAGTCTCTTTCCAAATTATAGATTAGATTAGTTCGCAGTGTGCTCGAGTTTGGCTCCATTATATGGTCTCCCTATCAACTTCGTTACTCTCTAATGTTGGAACGAGTCAAAGGAAATTCCTTAGATTTTTTATATCTGAAGACATTTGGATTTTATCCATATCTGTTCCCTAGTTAGTGCCTTTGTCTTGGGATCTTTGGGTTTCAACTCCCTGGCAAAGAGAAGAGATTTATTTCTTGGGAAACATTTCGTAAAATTACTTAGAGGAGAGATTAACAATCCCGCTATCCTGGAGAAACTAAAATTCTGGGCCCCGGAATATCATAGAGTTTTAAGAAAACATGATATATTTTTGCCAATTAGGGCTAAATCAAACGTGCTCATGAACTCCCCCCTCTCGAGAGCTGTTCGACTCCTTAACTTACTGGCACATTACTTGGACCTCTTCGATGCCAGTTACGTATGTTGAGTTGGTGGAACACATCCTAAATAGCACGATATAAATTTTTCAATCTTATTTCTTTGTTTTTATTTTGTGTACATATTTTTTACTTGATTTTTATTATTTTTTATCATGTTTTTTTTTATTTATGATTTTTATTATTTTTTTATGAAGTTTTTTTTATAATTTTTATGATTTTTACTATTTATATTATAATCACATTGACGCTTTGGGGCAACCTGTCAAGTCTCTGTGGTATTGATTTTTTTAAATAAAATAAAATAAAATATACTAACCGTTTTTCATATATATGCATGGCAAACGAACATTTTCGATTTTTTGACTGTCGGTGCGGTGACGGTCACCCCCCGATACCTCATTGGCCGTTGAGCGCAGCTCGCTCACTGGCCGTTGATTCCCGATCGCTGATTGGCCGATAAGCGCTGCTCATCCACTTGTCGACGAGCCTCCTTCACGGAGGGATTCCTTCGCACGTCAATGTTATCTTGTCACTTAACCGCTGCTTTTGTTTTGTTGCAGTTGCGTAAGGAGGACGAAGGCGCGGACGTGTCGCGCGACTGGAAGTTCGCCGCCATGGTGGTGGACAGACTGTGCCTTATTATCTTTACCCTGTTCACCATCGTGGCGACGCTGGCGGTGCTGCTGTCGGCTCCACACATCATGGTGTCGTAGCGCGGCGGCCGGAAGGCGGCGGCAGGCGTGCCCGGAAGTCGCGCCCAACACCGCCAACGCCTACGCCATCGCCCTCACCATCGCCATCGTCATCGCCATCGCCATCGCCAACGCCATCGCCTACGCAATCGCCTACGCCTACGCCAACCACCAACGCAACACACGTTGACTATTTCTAGACGACACACCCGCGGGCTACACACCCGCACCCTCACCACACACACACAACAACACATACGACACTCGACACATACACACATACACACATACACATATATATATTATGTATATCTACATGTAATGATTCTGTGATAAAATAACAAAAAAAATGCATACAAACCGGTTAATTGTTAAGTTATGATTTGCAAACAAACGAGCCAATCGAGCGGATTGGCGCGACGTGACTCTAGGTAAGGCTAGTTATGGTAGTTAAGTGTCTGGCGGGGCGGAGGCGCGAGGTCGGCGCCCTCGCCCGCGCCCCCCGACGGCCCATTGGAAGTTGCAGCCGGACGGGGGGCGCAGCCGCAGCCCCCGTCGCCCCCACGCCTCTGCGCCCGCTTCGTCGTTCGCTCACTGCCGCTCTATCACGCCAGTTTTATGGTGTCGCTTCTCGTCGCACGGACAACCATTCATTTACATATATCAATAATCGTTGCCCATGTCGTCCATGGTAGGAAGAAAGTATGGTGTTTCTACCTGGCGTCACTGTATTCCGAAATCCTAAGCTTAAATTTATTCAAACAAAATTTATTCGGTGGAGCCGTCTTTCATGTCAACTCTACATAAAAAGTTCTCAACCAAAGTCTTTTGGGGTAAAATCACATGGGAAGGAACGCGGCACATGGTTTTTTTTAGATAATTTTAAACATGCGAAAATTTGTGGCATGCCTTGCACATATTCATGGCAAGCCCAGCACACACCGTCCTAAAATTACCCCCTGGAGTGTTTTCGGTAATATTTTATCCTTGTATTTAACCTTGCTTGACAATAATCGATAACGGTGTATCCCATATTTTAAGAAATTAAGGAGAATCCTCACAGCGGGGAGCCAAACACACGACGTGCCGTTCTTCCCTGTGTGATTTCGTACATAGACACGGTCCCAGTATGCCAAACCCCTTCCACTATAGACTCGCCCTCGAATAAACGTCCACCAATAGGGCGCTCGCAGAAGCCATTCGAAGATTTATCTCAATTTTACTTTCTTGGTTTATTAACTAGATTTTGAATGCTTCCTCTAAACCTACTAAACAGCTCGTTGAACAGCAAATCTACTGCGTCTTCCCTAAATAACGATACCATATAAACAACATCTTTGGGATTTGAGATTTGATGTCGTTTATTGTCCATATGCTCGAATAGTTTTGATGCAGTCTTACAACAAACTGAACAGATCTGTCTCGCGCACTGACATCCTAACATATAACTACGACAGACCATAGATATAAGGTTGTGTCGTTTATTGCCATTTCAGTCTACATATAGATATATGCATATAATCGAATTTTTTGTCAATTTATCGTAAATAAGCTCCTAGACGATGCAGCCGTGTCTTTCAACTGCACTGTACAAAAATCTGTCATAAATTTTCTACACATAGACGTACTGACCGTAGACTTACTGACATTGTACCATACAGCTGCGAAAAATCGTTGAACAAACGATTGTATCGTTTATGGCCGTTTCAATGTAGAGGTTAACTTAATGGAATAGTCTTTTCTGTCAATTTATCGTAAAGCAACCCATAAACGATGCAACCCCCTCTTCCAACCCCACTGTCAATATTTTCTTCACACAACGAGACCACAAACCATTGTATCGTACGACAAATAATGATATCTACGACAGACAGTTGAACTAATGGTTGTATGGACCGTTTTAGTCAATGAAGACGATTTCTCTCATAATACGTGAATTTTCACTGGGGATTGTTTGCAACATGTTGCTGACAGCACTGCCACCTAAAAATTGACCTAAAACATTTATGTCGTAATTAATCTCTTACGAGTTATTTGGCATTTTTAAGGATATGTATAAACTTAAGTAATAAAATGATTTATTCAGGGTATAAAATAATATATCTAATTCTGAACCTACTAGGTGTACCTACAGACATTGTATATTTATTAAGGATTTCGAAAAAAGAGAGCAATTCGTGGGAAGCATTCATATTGAGCAGTTGCCGCCATTGACGAAGCAGTGATGCTAGGAGAACCAATAGAAGTTTCGATTTGGCCATAAGCAACCGCACGAACACACTTTATCCTTTCTACCATGGCTCCGTTAAAAACCGCGCGGCGAGAAATGCACGTATAAAAGTGGCCTTAATACTACGCCCCATCTACACCTCTCCTCTTCATCCAAAAATCGTGACAATCCCGAAAATAACAACAAAATAAATAAAAAGTAAACGGACGATAAACAAACGGCGTATGTTTCCCCAAAAAATTCATCCCCTTCCCTTCCAGACCTCCTCCCCTCCGTTCGGATCACCCAGGACGAAAAGGGGAGGTCCGTTCCATTTGTGGGCGGATGTGATTCACTCGAATAAAAAATAAATTAATTAATGTGCAAACCCGATTCCGTCCCCGGTGGTGGTAAATTCATAAACGCCGGGGACGCAATCAGAGATGTGCATATTTTATTCAAAGTGTGAAAAAAATCAATTTTCTCTCTCTTTCTCTTTCTCTCTAAATAGATATATTTGTTTATATCAAGGTTGTGATAATTTTTCGATCTCCTAAAAAGTAAAACGGTTAGAAAAAATTGAATTGTTATATCGATGAGAATAATATTTTGCAAATTCGCTAAAGTTTTGGCGTTTGTACGAATTTAAAATTATTAAAAAATAAATAAAAAAGAAACACATTTAATTCGCATTGAATGTTTATTATTATTATTATTATTATTATACATAAATATTAAAAAAAAATTAAAAAGCAATCGGATCTCTTTTTTAGAGGTTCGTTTCAGCAATATACTTGTTATCGCCGAATTCGTTTTTTTAAAAATTTAATGAAAAAAAAAAGTAAAAAACAATGATCAGGAAGTTGATCGTCGTTTTGTACTTTGAAAATTTTTCGTGTTAAAAACACAAAAAAAAACTTGTAACCCCCCGACTCAACCCGAAACGGTTTGAAAGTATTAACAATCGAAAAAAATTAAAGGAATTAAAAAATTAACAAAAAATAATAATACAAAATGATTCTTTCTAGTCGTATATCAGAAATCAAGAACGACCGAATTCAAAATTTGTCGTTCTAGGTGCACAAAAGGTTGTACAAAATATTTTTGAATTCTGTAACGCAATTATTAAAAAAAAATCAATTAATGAGATGAAACAATAAAATAAACTTGTATATAATAATGATACATTAAAAACATACTTTAAGAAGAAAAAAATATGTCAAACCTGTTGAAACGGAACATCATGTTTCCATGGATTGTACTTTGTTTATTTAAATACAGAAAAGCGAAAATATTACATTAAAACTATTTATTTCACCTACCCATTTACAAAATCCCATCCTCATGTAGAAAACTTCAGACGATTAAAATTCCTATTATAATCTTATTGGACTCTAACAAGAAACAATAACAAATAATGTGGATGAAAATTTCTAAAAAAACAAATACTCAAAAAATCCTCAAAATATCACCTCCACATTGAAAGATTTACTATTTATATGTACATACTTATGTATGTATATGTATACGAGTATGTATTAATAAAGCATATTCATCAAATTTTATATAATCACAAAATAAATCAACAAAGCTGTTTTCTAAATCAAAATGAATAATAATGGATCTTTTCTAAACCTTAATCGAAATCATTTTCTATCATTATAAATGTGTATATAAAAAGTAAAGAAATTTAATTCTACCTCAATAAAATTTCAATAGTTTCTTTCCCCTATTTTACTCAATTATAGTAACTAAATTTGTAAGTCCTTTTAAATGAAGATAATTGCTTGATTGATTTTCTAATAAACAAATATACATATCGTGAATAAATAGCCAAATTATATTTTATACATATGTATGTATGCAAATTATATTATATACATACATATGTTAGACATCAAAAAATGTATGTATGTAATATGTACGAGTATATTTTGGTAAACGGATTATTCCGGATTGTTCCGTGATCGAGACTTTGGTGACTTTCGCGAGATTGCTTTTTGCAGAATAATCACCAAGCCGTATATTTTACTACATACATTCATAATGATGAAATTGTTTAATTTTCCATTATGTAAATGTAGTTTTCAATTTAGATACACAAAACTTGATATACGTACTATCTCATGGTAACCGTAGACGGTTTTTGGAAGGGGTTGGTGCCCCATAAAAAATACCCTGCTAAAGTTCCATTTATACATTTTCACTAGCATGGACAATTCGACAATTATCGAATACATACATACATGTAGGAAATGGTATATCCTGATGGTGCCAAGTATATACATACATACGTATAAATATGGGTGTACATGAGCTTATCTGAAATGGTATCGAAACGTGATGTAAGCATTTGCTAATACGGCATCTGTATGTGCTGAAACCGCCGACTGCATTATCTGAAAACCGTAATGGGTCATGGATCGATAGGAGGGTAGCTGCGCCCGAGGGAGGGTCGGGGGCTTGTGGGAGGGCAGGCTTTACAGTTCGCAGAGAGTAGAGGGAGATAAAGTGGGTAAACAGGGAGGACGGGAAGAGTAGGATGGAAAACCAAGGGGGAGGAAAGGTGGTGAAAAGCTACCAGTAACACCCCGAGCGCCATGCTGCGAGGACTGTGTGCCTTGCCGGCGCTCCTGCTCCATCTACTTCTACTTCATGGTGATTTTTCGTAGCCAATTCCTATAAACACTATCTGCTACAATCCTAACAATCCCTAAAACAGACGATCAATCAAAATTTCAATCCGCGAACAATAGAACACTTTGACAATTCAAGTGCCACTCCCATCTAGCCCATCCTACATGCGTACCGATCCTACTATGTACATGCGTTTTATTCGATCGAAATTTCAGGAGGTAGAGGCTCCGAAGATGAGGAGCGACTGGTCAGAGATTTGTTCAGAGGCTACAACAAGCTGATCAGGCCTGTGCAGAACATGACGCAAAAAGTAGACGTGCGCTTTGGTTTGGCATTCGTCCAATTGATCAACGTCGTAAGTGCAGCGTTTCATATCTACCCGAATTAGCCTTTTTGGGATCGATTTTAATTTTTTTATCGATTATCTTTTAGAATGAGAAGAATCAGATCATGAAGTCGAACGTGTGGTTGAGACTGGTGTGGAGTGATTATCAACTGCAGTGGGACGAGGCCGACTATGGAGGTATTGGAGTATTAAGACTGCCGCCTGATAAAGTTTGGAAACCAGATATTGTACTGTTCAATAAGTAAGTTAATTGTTTAATAATTATAAATTAACCTACTCTTTGTTGTATTTCTCCCCTAATATGACTTATCATTAAAGAAAATATACCTAGTTTAAAAATATCATACTACAAATTAATAAATAGCATAGTTATTACTAAAAACCAAAAAAAAATTAATTCATCTCCATATTCACCAATAATCGTTGGTAATTAGACTTCCAACATCAAGCTTTATGATCTAACTTATAATTATAACAATCCATATGAAGTAATCCTGTGCTTATAATACTGAATGAAGATGGGTAGCAGTCGCAGCAAGAAGTTATTTGGCAGAGAGGTACATAAACACGATGACGTAAGGGGGGGGGGGGGGAGGCTGTTCTCATTCTGTACATACATAACAAACAAAACACAAATCCCCTATTAGCTTAAAAAGGACTAACAGTCCCAAGCGCCATTTAATTATCATATCATGTATGTATCTAATATCGCTATTCTGTCTGTCTGTCTGAGATAACGCTCGCCATACTATAATAGTCGTTTCGATTCGACATACATATGTTCGTCACAGCTATATACGAATACGAATACAATAATAAAAGAAAGAAACTTATATATATATACTATTTGCTACCAATGTTTCCTCTTGGCAGAGAATTTACCGCCATCCATTGAAAATTTATTTAATAAATTAATTCTTCTATTGAAGTTTTATATTGTTTATATATAGGTAGGTAGGTAGTTTTCACCTTTTTTTTCATATAAAATAATTAAATATAAATACTAAATGTATTTAAAAATTATTTGAACAAATTCGACCGCGTGCGGATCTAACCGACATATTTCTTTTAATTTTTTTTATTTAATAACTTAATATGCTAACACTCATGCGATGATATTTCATAGGGTACAACACTAGTCATCATATATGTATATAATATCGATATGCTGTGTATCTGTGTATCTGTGATAACGCTCACCGTACTATAATAGTCGTTTCGGTTCAACATACAAATGCACGTCACAGCTAAAACACTGCCAACAAAATGTATGGATATAATAACAAAAGAAAAAAAACTTCTATATATATATATACTGTTTACTACCAATGTTTCCTCTGGGCAAGTCTCTGAGCATTTATCGCCATCTATTGAAAATTTATTTTTTCTATTGATGTTTTATATTGTTTATATGTACATACATAGGTAGTTCATATTAAACAATTAAACATAAATATTAATTTAAATATATTTGAAAAAATACGACCGCGTGCGGATCGAACACAAGACCGACACATGTCTTTTAATTAATAGCTTAATATGCCAAAACCCATGCGATGATATTAAATCGGGCACAACACTAGTATATATTAATCATATTTTACAGCGCCGATGGTAATTACGAAGTGCGTTATAAGTCCAACGTCTTGATCTACCCCACGGGAGAAGTCCTCTGGGTACCACCTGCTATTTATCAAGTGAGCCTTCAAGTTTTTAATAATAATATCCATTCCAACGCATTAATTCACCATCGATAATTTTTTTCCAGAGCTCTTGCACAATTGATGTCACTTATTTTCCGTTCGATCAACAAACTTGCATTATGAAATTCGGCTCTTGGACTTTCAATGGCGATCAAGTGTCACTAGCTCTGTACAATAATAAGAATTTTGTCGACTTGTCTGATTACTGGAAGTCTGGAACCTGGGATATCATAGAAGTGCCAGCTTACTTAAACATCTACGAAGGAAATCATCCCACCGAGACCGATATTACTTTCTATATTATAATAAGAAGGAAGACACTCTTCTATACTGTCAATTTGATCCTGCCTACCGTACTGATTTCGTTCCTCTGCGTTCTAGTATTCTATCTTCCAGCTGAAGCTGGTGAAAAAGTAAGTTCAAAACCATCCAAAAATACTTGGATACATGTAATATGCATTCAAAAGTAATATTAATTCAAATTCTCCCCTAGGTAACATTGGGTATTAGCATTTTACTGTCACTGGTTGTGTTCTTGCTCTTGGTATCTAAAATTTTACCACCGACTTCACTTGTGCTTCCTCTCATTGCCAAATATTTACTGTTCACTTTCATCATGAATACTGTGAGTATTCTCGTGACTGTTATCATCATCAACTGGAACTTCAGAGGACCTAGAACTCATAGGCAAGTGTATTTTCTTCAATACTACAACTACATATGTACATGCTTCAGTAGTGCTTATACTTAATCACTATTAAAATTTCAGAATGCCTCTTTGGATCCGAAGTGTATTTTTACACTACTTGCCAGCTATTCTGTTCATGAAACGTCCACGCAAAACTCGTCTACGTTGGATGATGGAAATGCCAGGAATGGGAATGCCTCCTCATCCATCCTACGGCTCTCCCACTGAAATACCCAAACATATTAGGTAAATGATCGTTGTAATCAATTGCCATGCTATTTTATATTGAGAATAAGATTTTAAATTACAATTTGTTTGCAGTAAAATGGAAGTAATGGAATTGTCAGACTTGCATCATCCTAATTGTAAGGTAAATCGCAAAGTGAACTCGGCTGAATTAGCCGGAGGACTTGGTGGTGAGGGTTGTCGTCGTGAGTCAGAAAGCTCAGACTCATTGCTTTTATCTCCAGAAGCTTCCAAAGCCACAGAAGCAGTTGAATTCATTGCTGAACATTTAAGGAATGAAGATCTTTACATACAGGCAAGGAATATGATAACAAATAATTGATCCACTCTTATCTAATATATTAAATAAAATTACTTCTATTTTATTAATATACATTGTCTTTCTTTATTTTTAGACTAGAGAAGATTGGAAGTACGTTGCCATGGTAATTGATAGACTACAGCTATATATATTTTTCATTGTAACAACTGCAGGAACGGTCGGCATACTAATGGATGCTCCTCATATCTTCGAATACGTCGATCAAGACAGAATTATAGAAATATACCGTGGAAAGTAAATCAAAAGAATGTTACTTTTGAAATTTCATCTGTATTATTTCTCATTAGTAAGGGCTTCCATATACATTTCGGTCAAAAGTAAATAGCCTCATGTGAGTGGTTCTTTGTTTCCCCTGTTTTGTTTTATATTAAATTTTATAACTTCTATATACATATTTATATATGTATATATAGTTACTTACATATTATTATTATATTTAACTAAAATGATTAATTAACTAGATGTTAAATGTGTAATTTTTGTTGAAGTAAAATAGTTTATATTGATTTACGAATTTAGAATGTGGGTAGTGTTTCTGGCCTAATGTACTACCTAGAAAAAATAGCAATGTGCGATTTAATTGCATATATGCAACAAATATGTTTATGAATATGAAATTTTAAAACGTTTAATACGTGTATTTATTAGGTGTGTATCGAGTCATCGATTTTTTGTAAAACAATTATTTTATATATAAATTCTAGACTTAAAGTATCTAATAATAACTATTTGTATATGCATTGGGAATTTAACGTAATGTAATAATTTACATATTTGATATGCACATATGATAAATAGTATTGCAAAAAAAAAATGTATGTCACAATTAAAAACTTTAAATTCTTGAAACAAATCAAAACGTGTACCTAAAATTAAACGAATACTTAATTTTTATTTTAAAGATTTGCATAATAAAAAAATTCACAATCAGATTTATAGAACATTGCATCATGAAAGTATATATATTATAATAATGTAAAGAATAATCGTCTAAAATTAAGTCAAAATATGTTATATTTAGCATAAATAATAAATATTCCGTTCACTGTACAACAAAAATATTATATGTCTAGTTAGAATTATGAGCTTTCTTATTTTTTCAATCCATTTCAAAACTCGCATTATACTGAAAAATTTCAATTAGATTATTTTAATTGTAATTTTTATTAAAAATGCTCCCCTTCTACTTGAAAAATTTAATTATAAATTATAAATCCTGATACCTATCCATACTTATTAATTTATTAAAAAATTGAAAATCAGTTTTTTTTATTATTTATCAAATCCTTACTAATTTTTTAACTAATTAGAGCCGCAAAGACTTCCAAATTGCAATGAAAAAATATTGCTATCATTGAAAATACCTAGTATTTACAACAACTTATCTTTGCAGATAAGGATTTTCAACTTCTATGAACTTAAAAACAAAAGACTGAAATAACTAAAAGACAATTTCTAAATTGTTATAACATCAAAAAGTCCCAATTTTTTTTGTTGTATCAAAAATCGAATGGCATCAGTTTTCCAAAATCTACCATATATGTATAATAACTTGAATTAAACAAAAAAAAATCGGTTAATAGTGAACAAGAACATTATTTTCTGGTGACAAAATAATAATAAAAAGCATTTAGTGTCAAATTGGATTAACCTGTGAAGACACTGTGGTATATGTTTGTTAAAATAAAATAAAATATATGCGACATAAACCGTCATAAGCAGATTGTGAATTATTTCTTCATCTTTTCTAAGAAAGCAACGATGAATGACTCTTCGGCTTGAAATATCTTTCAATCCAACCAACAGATAACTCAAAGAAAAAAATGGATATCTAAACAAAAACAAAAAAAATACTATAAGTAGAAAGATGTCTATACCCTTCACATATAAACACAGATTACCTTAATACAATCTGCTTTGGATCGTCGACTTTTAAGAGTCTTTAGTTTAGATATTATGTTCATATAAAATGTACTATGGACAGTTATAGGAATTTTAAATATGTTTTTAAGCTTTTTTCCTATTATGCTGTACACCATTATAATTTTAAATAAATATTTTTTTATAAACTATACATAGAATGATCACTAAATCAAAAACTATTATAATAGACCTAGATGTGATTTGCATTGTAAACAATAAAAAGCGTTTCAAAATAAAACTACTGTAATATACTAAGGTATATTACAGCTACTTTCTTTGTCTCTTACTAAGAAAGCGTTGATATATTCTTGGACTGCGATACCTGATCACCTGAATCAATAAAGGGCGTGATTTTAAGAAGTATGTAGCCGCAGTCTTTTGCCTCATCACTTGCCCAACAAACGACATCATCAATACAACAATCAAAACGCATATATACTCCATTTGTATTTCTGATTAGTGCTCATAGGAATTAAATTATTATTCTCCTTCAAATGCCGAATCCGTATTCGGACGTAGGCGACTACCATGTGCAGAAATGGTTTATGGCCCCTGCAAATTCTGTCCTATCATGGGATAAGTCGAAACAAATTTTCGAGTCCGAGTCCCATCCATGACCTGAACTAGCGGCGTGGACTAATGGTTAGCATATTATGCTTTCGAGCAGAGATTCACGGTTTCGATTCCCACTGCTGGCCAGACCTTGGTTTGTGACTCGAGGGCGATCGTTTCTTATCAGAGTTTGCCAATTTTTCTGATTTTCATTGAAACGGTTCCTGTAAAATTGTCATCTCCTTTCCTATCTCTCTTGCTAATCTCAAATTGTTCAGTGTCTTGAGGTTCAACAATTTGATTATTAAATGCTGCAAAAATTTCTTCATAGATGTCACTGTGGATGTTTGTATGAATTCGCATTGTATAAAATGCTAATATATTGTATTGATTGATTGACTGTATTTATCTATTTATACATAGTGCACTCGTCGCTTTGGAGCAATCTGTAAAAGCGAGTGTTCATGTACTATGAAATAAAATAAAAATAAAAATCAATATATTTTCTGGAGCCAAGAGAGCTTTTTTCTCCCAAGCCACCGTTTACCTTTTATTTTCTACCCTCTATGATTATTTGTAGAAGGCGATATTTGGGACCGCGAATAGCGTGGCCAAATATTCCATCTTACGGCGCTTTACCGAGTCAAGAAGCTCTTCATTTTTATGAAGAAGCTGGAAGACCGGGAATTGAATTAAAATACAATATTTTTAAGAAACAAAACATTTATTTTATACTACAGGGCTGTAGCCTTATAGATTAAGGTAACTATTCTTACTGTTTTTACCAGTACACTACTGATTTTTTGAGTATTTGTCCTGGTAAGTCGTACGATAAAACCGGTTCTGTGATTACTCGTCAAATGTGAACCGGTCACAAGACAACCGATTGCTCTAGATCGGTCACACGTGATCACCCGTCACACTGAAACTGGTCACGAGAAAACTAGTCACACCCTAAAATTGGTCACGAGAAAACTGGTCACACCCTAAAATCGGTCAATCAGTTTTCTCGTGACCGATTTTAGGGTGTGACCAGTTTTAGGGTGTGACCAGTTTTCTCGTGACCAATTTTAGTGTGACGGGTGATCACGTGTGACCGATCTAGAGCGACCGGTTGTCCTGTGACTGGTTCACATATGACTAGTAGTCCGTTTACCATTTTCATGATATATATTAAATATTTTAATAATAAATAAATTGTCTATAAATAATTTTTTATATTTTTTTACCATATGCATATGAATAAAATTAATAAATTAAATAAATAAAGATCATAAATAATATTATAGAACAGGTGGTCGAGTGAAAGGTTTCGACCGTTTCCCGGCCTATGGAAATTCAGTTGAGTTTGAAAGAGGATCGTTTATTTGCGTTCAATTGGTACAATGGTTATTGTATGTACGAAGAGGTTTCTTCGGAGAAGTGATCTGTTTGAACTCCAGAGGCTCACTCTGCCGGTGGAGGTTGCTGCGTTGCTTTATAAACGTTTTGGGTTGAAGTGTGTCGTGTGCACATCTTTTGTTCTTGGTACTCGCGCTGACCTAGTTATGCTGCGAGCGTGATTTTATGGGTTCATACGCCTGGACGTAGTTCGTGGTTTTTATTGGTTCAGTGTGTTCTTCCTTTGTTTCCCAGATACGTGTCGACCTTTTGACGAGGCGAGCGTGTGCCATGCATTAATGACTTTCCTGGATATGTGTCGCAGTGACCTGATGAGATCATTTCAGTTGTACTATATGCCTACAATATGATTCCTATTAAAACTATTTGGAGCACGAAGCAGAGCTGGAGGGGAGTTGGAGCAAGTACTTTGGTATCGGAGTGGAGCAACTAAAAAAAGTGGTCGCTCCAGATCCCTGATCTTAATATAGATGGGTCGTGGCTGAACGTTGTATCATATATTTCAACGCGTAGAAAACGCTCCTCAATAAATTTGCGCAAATAAGAGGCATATTTTTCAGACAATTTTTGCCATGAAAATCGCGAATACACAATATTTGGCACTCAAGTTCTCGTTACTATGATAGTTATCGTTAGTATGATGGACTTTTCGGTTGCCAGATGTTCCGACTTTGTGACGAGTAATTTGTGACCAGTAATCGCCGAACCATTTTTACTAGATTATGCAGTAGATTGGCGCGCCTGCAGTGACAAGGGCGAGTTGGTGAGATGGCAGCCGTGCGTTTGACAGTAGCGAGCGTCAGTGTGGGTGACGACGAGTGGCGAGTGACGATCGACGAGTGTCGATCGAAGAGTAGGGAGACGAGAGTCGGTGAGGAGGGCGAGGAGGGCGAGGAGGGCGAGGAGGGCGACGAGGGGGACGAGGGCGAGGAGGGCGGGGAGGGCGAAGAGGCCGAGGACGAGGGTGAGGAGATGTCGGAGTCGGAGATGGAGCTGTCGGAGGGTTCGATGGACGGGGGTTCGGCGGACGAGCGCGACTACTACGAGGGGGTCCACGAAGACTGCGAGGCGGAGGCTGCCGAGAGGGCGCCCGACCCTGACTTCTTCCTCTACAACTGCCTCACTCCAGACCTCGTCGACAAGATGCTCAACGAGTCCATCGAGAGACTCACCGACACCTGTCAAGTCACGCCTTCTCTGGCCAAGGTACCCCACACACATACATAACAATATTGCTATCTAATAACAACAACAAAAACCATTTTTTCAACATGCATATCATTTCATCATAACTAGTCAATTCATTTCAGCTTTACATATTAAAATATTGTTCAATTATATTCCAGCTATCCTAGTACTATACATGGCATACATGAAAGAAATGGTAATAGATTTTCAAATTTCATACTATTATAATTTAAAATTTTGGATTAAACCCGGCTCCGGTCGACGGACGACCGCTCAACAGTGCGCAATAGGCCTAGGTGTCGGAGCGGAGCAACTCATAAAGGTGGTTGGTAAACGTAATAATTCTATCGGTAAATGTTAATGATGTGTACTGAATATGATTGTTTAAAATTGTAAATATTGTATAGGTACGTATAATAATTGCAGTTCGGTGCTTATTGGTCACAAAGCGCTCGCCCAAAAGTCACTAAAATATCTATAACGGAACATCTGGCAGCCGAAAAATCCATCATACTAATGATAACTATCATACTAACGAGAATTCGAGTGCCAAATATTCCATATCCGCGATTTTCATGGCAAAAATTGTCTTTGGGGCGATTGTTATGTGACTAATATTCTAATTACCATAATTGCGCACTGTCGACCACGGCGTTTTCTTCTGCACTGGAAATACTTTACACTTACATACAATAGCCACTGTCCCGTGTCTCGGGTTTAACCTCATATATTGACTATCTTACTCAAATGAAACTTCACCTCCTGGATGAAAACCGAATAGGAAATGATTTTAATTTTAATTTTAGAATGGTGAACTTAGAATGAGATAAATTTTAACTTTATTCTGCTGCTTGATGTATTGACTGTCACTCTTGGGGGGTCCTGCAACAAATTGCTCACGGACCTAACACTCAACGACATATCGCTCACAGTTTCACGCGACATTACGCTCACGAGACAAAACGACCACGTGACAAATCGCTCACAGAATAATTCGTACGTACAAAAACGTTACTTTTTACAGCAAGTAATTATGAAAACCTAATCGATTTAATTAGTTATTATTACATAAAACCTTGATTTCGTCATGTTTAAATTTTTCTATAACTTTCTATAAAATTTCTATAAAATTTTTTAAATAACTAATTAAATCGATTAGGTTTTCATAATAACTTGCTGTAAAAAATAACGTTTTTGTACGTACGAATTATTTTGTGAGCGATTTGTCGCGTGGTCGTTTTGTCTCATGAGCGTAATGTCGCGTGAACCTGTGATATCTGTGAGCGATATGTCGTTGAGTCTTAGGTCCGTGAGCAATTTGTTGCAGAACCCCAAGAGTGACAGTCAATACATCAACCAGCAGAATAAAGTTAAAATTTATCTCATTCTAAGTTCACCATTCTAAAATTAAAATCATTTCCTATTCGGTTTTCATCCAGGAGGTGAAGTTTCTGTACTTTGTGATTGAATTGACGTTTAACTGGTTTGTATATATTTTATTTATTTATCTGTGATAGGATAGTGTGTTAATTCGTCACGATGCGATTAATTTAATTGTGGAATAATTCTTGTGTGAAAATTAACGTTTTTATACGTACGAATTATTCCGTGAGCGATTTGTCGCGTGCGCGTAATGTCCCGTGAGCCATTTATCAGTAGGTGTAATGTCTGTGAGTGATTTGTCGTGACACCTACTCTCGGAGTCTCGATGGTAATGACTGACTTATTTATTTATTGAAATATCAACAGGCCTCAAATGTATAAATTCATAAAAATAAAGAATAAATATAACAAAATAACATCTGAGCCCAATTATAGATTTATAAAGAATACATTATATATCTAGTATATATGGACAAACAGATGAAAAAGAAAAGAATAAAAACTAAAATATGACTAAATAGGACAATGCAAAATTAAACATAAAGTGATATAATATAATTGGATAAAGAATATATACATATAATTAGAAATGGATCAATCAATCAAGACTCTCCTAATGGCAGTCCTGAATTGATGTAAGGAAACACCGAATAGATCAACCTCATTCAGATCCTCATTAAGCATACGATAAACACGCTGTAGATAGGAATATTTGAGGGAATTGGTTTTGAAAGGATTAAGTGAAAAGAGTGCAACGTGTCTGGAATACCTAACTGGGATCCTGAAACCAACCTTACTCAGTAAATCGGAACAATCAAGGAAACCATTTAGGAGCTTAAAAAATAATGTAGCATCAGTTAGTCGTCGCCTGACAGAAAGATTGTTAAAGAATAGGATTTTTAAAATATCGGGAACAGTAGTATGGGCGTAGGTAGGAAAACGGTAGCGTAAGGATTTAATAAATTTTAGTTGAACTTTTTCAATACAATTAATATGGGATAAATAAAAAGGTGACCAGATATGTAAATAATTGAGACAAATTCAAGATGTGACCTTACAAGGGAAAAATAAAGTAACTTAAGTAGATAAGGATCATTAAAGGATTTTGTTGAGCGGAGTAGGAATCCAAGAGATTTATACGCTTTATTAGTAATGAAGGAAACATGTTCAAAGAAATCGAGTTTATTATTAAGTATTACACCAAGATCCTTAATAGAAGATGACGCATTTAGAATTGAATGGTTTAATTGATAATAGATTTATTTCTGGTAAAATTTAAAATAGAATATTTTTCTTTATTAAGAAAAAGATCATTATTTAGCAAATCTTCCTGCAGCTTATGACAATCGTCCATAGTGTGAATAGGTTTATAAATTTTTGTATCATCAGCATACAGAAGTATAGAGGAGTGTTTAAAAATGTACGAAATATCATTAATATAGAGTAAAAAAAATAAGGGACTGTTATTTGCAGAGTCCATGATAATGACTGACACTCTCGGAGTCTATGGTAGTGACTGAATAATGCGTTCCAAGCCCGATCTATATTAATGATTTATTATCGATGTTTTGAGCAGTCTGGCATTCCTATGTTATCTGAATATCCTCTTACAAGAATTTTTATTATAGGTTTGCCATTCACGTACATGAGCGTGTGAAAAGTGAATTTGATACTGTGGGAACTAGAGCGATAAGCGAGGTACATAAAAGTATGTTTAGTTATCGAATTTGGTTTTTTATTCTTCTTATATTCCTCAAATACATATGTAGATAAAGTCGTGGGTTGGTCACTTCCGTTTTATTTTTTTTAATGGAAAACACAAATTGATGACTTAGTATGGCTGCATTTTTTGTTTTTATAGTAGTCTTAAACTTAATGATAATACGTTTTTCGTGATTAGTTCAAAATTTTGAAATACAAATACAATATAATATAATACAAATATCGTTAGTATTATACAAAGTACATGAATACACATCAATTAATATCCACAGAGACATCTATGGTCAAATTTGTAAATTTGCAGCATTTTATACAATTCAGTGAAATTCGAGATTGCTGAAAACTTGAGATTTTGCGAGAAAATGGATAAGGTTGCCAATTTTTTGGAACCGTTTCAATGAAAATCAGATAAATTGTCAAACTCTGATAGGAAACGATTGACCTGGAGTCACAAATCCAAGGTCTAGCCATCAGAAACCAGTGGGATTTTAACCCGTGACTACTATGTATGTTCAAAGCATTATATGCTAACCACCGGTCTATTCTGTTGGTTAATTCGATATGTCCAGAATCTCGGGAAAGTATAATAAACGTATTACAGGCCACCGGTGTTTTTAAATTATGTTAAATGCAAAACTAAAAGTCTGTCCATGTAACCTTCACAATGAGGACTTGTCCTCCAATAAAGCTGAACAACGCAGTGATCCCACAGGCAGAGGAGGCAAAATACCTGGGCGTGTACCTGGACCGCAGGTTGACCTGGAGGAAGCACATCTGGACAAAAAGGAAGCAACTAAACTTCAAGTTCCGGAAACACTACCGGCTAATTGGAAGGAGCTCAAAACTGAACACGGAGAACAAACTCTTGGTTTATAAGGCCATCCTCAAACCAATGTGGATGTACGGGATACAGCTATGGGGGTCAGCGAGCAAAACGAACGTCGAAATAATCCAAAGGTTCCAGAACTAAATCCTGAGAATTATACTGGACGCTCCGTGGTTTGTCCCAAACGACATAATCCACCGAGATACAACGAGGATGGCAATGGTCATTGAAGAGTCAAGCTCTGCGATCTCAAAATATAAAGAAAGGCTTAGGAACCACCCCAACAGTCTGGCCGGGGAGTTATTAGATAACAAGCCAATAAAAAGACTCAAGAGAGGTGATCCCTTGGACCAGTAACAGAGAGTGAATTGCCAATGGGCATTTCACCCACAAGCTATATAAACAATAAGAAAGGAAAGAAGAAATGCGCCGAATGTCCCGAGGAAGACAGATAGCTGCATGTAAATTGGAAATAAAAATGCAAAACATTATATCTAATGTATAATTTCGAAAGAGACTTTGTAAGTTTGTAAGTATTGTTGGTTCGTAAATCCGTGACGTCATCGAACAAATAAATATTCAAATAAATTGAAATAAAATACAACTATTCAAATAAATTTAATAAAATGTTTACTGTTATTAGATTGTTTAAGCGGTTTATATTACAAATACCGAGCGAAGCCGGGTAAAAAAACTAGTTTCTTATAATCCTTTCACCGATACCCCATATGTGTAAATTTGTATGGACTTTCAAAGCGAATGAATTTTATCGTATTATTTTGTTTGTACTTCAAGGTGATGCTGCACGCTTACAAGTGGAACGAGCAGGAGCTCATCCAAAAGTATAAGGAGAATGCCAGGGTGGTGCTCATATCTTGCAAGGTGAAGCCGGCCATCGAGAGCAATGCGGGCGGGTCCAGCGATCAGGGTAGTAGCTCCTCCGACACCAATTCGTCCGACATGTGTTCCGTGTGTGCCTCCATTACGCTCTCGTCTTATCGGCGAGCTCTCGCCTGCGGTCATTCTTTCTGCAACGACTGCTGGGCGATGCATTTCGAAGTTCAAATCATGCAAGGTATCTAACAATTCACTTTCGATTCGTTATGCTTTGTAATATAAAGAAAATTGTAATGATATTTGTGTTTGTTTCAGGCGTTTCTACTGGTATAGAATGCATGGCTACGAACTGCGAAGTGAGAGCTCCGGAAGACTTTGTATTAGCGCTAGTGCACAAACCATCCCTCCGCGACCGTTACCAGCAGTTTTGCTTTCAAGATTATGTTAAGAGTCATCCCCAACTTAGATATTGTCCCGGTCCTAATTGTCAGGTTTGGATCAGATAAAATTTTAATCTATAGTATTCTTTCTCATACTACCGTATATTATGTTGGATTTAACTAATGAATGTACACATTCAGGTGGTGATACAAGGTAAAAGCACTCGCGGCGGTCAAGTCGTGTGCGGAACTTGCGGCAGTCGGTGGTGTTTCAGATGCGGTGCACAGCCTCATGCTCCCGTCGACTGTTCTTTAATTAAACGTTGGCTTACGAAGTGTGCCGACGACTCCGAGACTGCCAACTACATCAGCGCTCACACCAAAGTACCACACCGAATATCGCCAATGATGTATTTATTTATGTAACTTGATGTCAATTGCTAATATTATATTCTTCACCACTTTCAGGATTGTCCTGCTTGTCAAATATGCATAGAAAAGAACGGTGGATGCAACCACATGCAATGTTATGCTTGTCGGCACGACTTCTGTTGGATGTGTCTCGGCGAGTGGCGAACTCACGGCTCTGAATACTACGAATGTTCCAGATATCGCGAAAATCCCGGCGTCGCTCATGACTCTCATCATGCTCAAGTACATATATCTCAAACCACACATAAAGGGAAAAGCTCCTGGAAAATTTATTTTGTCTTATAAGCCCTTCTTGTAGTACGATTTTAGCATACATCGTGATTAAAGTTTGCTTAGATTTGATTGATCTTACAGATATGCCTAATAGCAATAACACTCTAAAAAATTCGGATGTGACCAACCCATGACTTTATCTATGTATTGTATTTCATGAATATAAGAAAGTCACAAAACAAAATTCTATAATTAAACATAAACATAGAGCATTTTCTGTGCAAATTGAGCGCAAATGTAGGGAAACTTAGACAAGACAAAAGTTCTACTTCCGTTTGTCAGATTTTGTTCATTTTTTTTTATTACTTAAAATCACTATCAGTATTATACACATTAAATATCAAGAAAATAAAAATAATTTAAAAGGTCAAAATAAAATAATGAAATATTGTTTAAAAAAAAAATACTACTTCCGGTTTACGAATTTTAACCAAAACCTTTTCAGCTCCAAGTTAGTACATAAGGAATACAAATATAAATTTTCAGCTAGATTCGCTCAGGGGTGTGGAAAGAATAGTGGCCACAACATTTTTGACCTTTCTAAGAGGAAAAATTTTTAATTTTTTTTTATTTTCATCAAATTAATACATGATTTTTTTGTCAAGAGCACACATGTTTAAGGGGTGGAAAAAAATAGTGGAAGAAAAATCGAACAAGAGTAAACTGCCACTTCCGGTTGACGGATGCTTACCAAAATTTAAACATAACTTGATATTAAGCTTATACTTCTAGATATGAAATTTTAGTTCAATAATACAAAAGATTTCTGAAAAAAACATAAAAAAACCTCGATCCTCTAGAGTAAAAGTACTACTTCCGGTTGAGGTTAAAATATTTTATATAATCTAATGCGTCACTGTAACCAGATATATAAGCATAATGCAATATTATAATACTATATATATGAGAAAATTAGCGAGACATCTACATATGTTATAGATTTTAAATTTTTGAAATCATATTCAAATAGTGGCGACATGGTGGGTAGGATGGTTTTTGCCAATTTGATGGAGTAACCGCTTCAATGAAATCAGATTAATTGGCAAACTCTGATAGGAAACGATCGACTTAGAGTAACAAATATCCAAGTCTGACCAACAGCATTAAAGATTATACTCAAAATAAATTCTTTTCAATCGAGGTCAGCTCACGGGATCGAACCCGGCGAGCTCTCGGTGCTTAGGATCAATGCAACCACCGAGCCATGCTGCTGGGTGCTGGAATCTTACGCCATGCACATGCTCGTGGTTTCCATCTGGGAAGGGTGTTTCAGGTCATTCAGACAAGTTCCTCCTAGATTTCTACACCTTAAGCTTTAGCTATCGTTTGCACTGTTATTTGCTTATTAACAGTATATACTTTCTTCAGAAGTTAACAGTCTTTCCAGGAGTTTTTCCAACACAACTTACAAAATACATAAACATGAGCTTCTAACAATAATACCGTCCCAACAGGCACGCGAGGCTCTAAAGAAATATTTGCACTACTACGAACGTTGGGAGAACCACGCCAAGTCTCTGAGGTTGGAAGAGCACACTCTGGAGAGCCTCCGGAACAAGATCAACGAAAAGGTATCGAGTGGAAACGGCACATGGATCGATTGGCAGCCGTTGTTCGACGGAGCCGCACTATTGGCACGTTGTCGCTACACGTTACAGTACACGTATCCCTATGCTTACTTCATGGAGCAAGGACCCCGTAAAGAGCTGTTCGAATACCAACAGGTTCAGTATACACCGCATTCCGTGTAATATCCCGTTCCGTGTATTAATCTTGGTGCGACTTCGATTGCAGGCTCAATTGGAGGCCGAGATCGAGAATCTGTCTTGGAAGATCGAGCGTGCGGAGACCACCGACAAGGGCGATCTGCAGAACCAGATGAACATCGCAGAGAAGAGAAGAACGACATTGCTCAAAGAATTCTTAGAATTGTGAATTATGAATACTGTATAAGTGTGACGTTATGTATTTATAGAATATATTTTTTTTTCGATAAGTGTGTGCGTAGTTGTGTATGTTTGTATGTAAGGAGAAAATTGCAAAATGCTCGTCTCGTGTGTGGACGTGGCCGTATGTTTAAGCGAAATTGGATCTTATTAACCGTGTGATTTTTACCGTATAATATATATGTATGTATGTATATTATGTTATGTACGATGATATCAGGATACGTTCGCAGTATTCGTTTTGAATTTCGAATATATAAAATATGTACGTTTGTATTACATATTTCAATTCTACATTGGTATAGAATTTTATTCCTCGAATGGCAAGCAACTTTTAGCACTCCGATACAAGTCTACCGATTGCTAATATAGAATACGAAGAACATACTATCTAACGTCAACCGACTCTCAAAGAACAAGTGAGCACTGATTCCAGCAGCTCATATCTGCCATTTTAATATAAATGTACCTTATTTGCCTCAAGCTGGAAATTTTCAGTCAAAAGTTGTGTGTTATGACCTTTAAAACTTCATTTGTTCCGTATTGAGTATCATGATATGGTGTTGTGTGATTCTTTGACAGTCTTAGACTTTTCACTCCAAAAGTTTTGTGTTATGAATTTTCTAATATAGGAATATAGCACAACTTGTACTATCCCGAATCGAAGTCGATGGTTTCACCTATTTCCCCATCGAACTCGAGCTATACAATTACATCATCGCGTCCTGTACGAACACGTTAAGTCAACCTTGGCCGAAATACCCTCGTTCGAACTAGGCCAAAGTCACCACCAGCTCGCTCCAGATACGCAATCACGAGTACACGGAAACCCCCCGAGACGATGATCTCACTACATAGCTATGCACCAACCAAACCTTGAGGCACAAAGGATAACCTCGACCCCGTAGGAATCTTCCAGAATATGATCTCACCAGCCAAGCTACGCGTTGCACAATTAATTAGTATATAAACCAGCGCATCATCCCCAGATGCCAGAAAGCTTCAGGAGCTCAGCCTGCTCACTCCTCCGAAACAACTACACCTGAATTAACTGAGCAATAAAGATCCTCTTCCAAACACACACGTGTTTCTATAGGCTGGGGCACGGTCAATATATCTTCCCTGCCTACAGTAACTCCATTTGTTCTGTAATAAGTATCATGCTATGCTATTGTGCGGTTCTTTGAGAGTCATATAGAACTAAAGCGGTATGTGATGCCTTTCAAACCTCCAACTTTTGGCAAATTCTGTCGCTTTAGTTCGTCTTGAGATGATCCAAGATCTTTTAATGTGGCAATACGTATTATCACAGTAGTCAATACATAGAGAAGCAATCGGTAGCCTGTCGTGCATGCTAAAATGTGGACCTTGCTAATATGTATTTATATTTTCCGTTATGTTCTGTTCACTCCAATAAATATATATATCTATCTGTCTTTATCGCAATTATTAACATTAGGACATGTTTAATATTGTGCCATAATTAATATTATAGCAAATACGTACGGCTAGAATGTCGGAATTGGTTAGAAAAGAGTATTGTCGTGAGATGTTATTGTGTAGCGTTGTGATGGATGATGTTTTTAGATACATAACGGCTCAAATGTGTCTTGTTTCGAGTTGTTAAGACGTATGATACCATCACGATTGTATCCCGTGAGGTTTAGAACTGTCGTTGCACTCCTACTTAGGGGCGAGACCTTCTAAAACTAAGTGCTATGAGTAAAGCCTTTGTAATTATACATACAAAGTCTGCTCCGATACGAGAACATGTTGAATAGGACACTCGCACTCAATACAATGCAGGCCCAATTTATTATCTGTTTTTATTTTGTTGTCGTTAGATCGGTAAGCGTCTGATGAATGGATCCAATCTGACGGTCCGCTTGGTCTTCTTCGATTCTGCACCATGTTAATCTCGCCGTATGTTTCTTCGATGCATTTTTTTTTTGTTTGTCTAGCAAATTGATCTGTGATTGGTAGATTGTAATATTTTCTCATGTGCATATATGTATGTATGTATTATTATGATTTTCTGAAACCGTTTATTTATTTATTGTTACATTGAGGCAAATGATTAGTTCTTATTCGAGGCGTATAATATTTTGGTTACGATTGAAGCGGTGTAAAAATTTCTACAAATACTTATTGTATGTTAGTCGTAATTATTCTAACATTAAATTCAATATTGTTTTGTGATAGATTTAGATTAAATTTACTTACTTTAAATTCTATCATACCTATATAATGATATAAGTTAAATATATTGTTTTTATATTATACATATATAATAATATAAATGAGATGACTATTGTCATAAGTATGCATTTTTACTTTATTTTAAATGAATGTGTATCTGGAAATTTTATAGTTTGTTAAAAAATATCTCTTCAAATTTTCTTTTACTTTTCAAATCATTCCAATTATAATAGATTTCATTTATTAAAAAAAAAAAACAAAAGAATTTAATAAAAAACGATATATTTTTTATTAAATTTTATTTTCAAACCACACATACAAAATAACTTAACACTAAACACTTATAATTTACACGAAAGCTGACTCAGTTCACTCTTCAGCACGAGAAAATTTTCACCGCCTCTTTGTTCACCCGAGTGTGTATGTGATTATGTTGTGTGTGACGTGTTTATTTGCAAATTGTGCGAAATCTCACTACTCGGTATTCACACTACTATATATAATATATGTAAATAGTATTGTATATGTAATAAATATTATTCACAAAGCATTCTCGGTGCATTTTCATTTCACTATCTTTGGACTGTCGCTCTCGACTCTCAGCGCTTGGTCAGTGACCTCGGGCTCGATCTTCTTCAGCTTCTTGCAGAACAGCTTCTCCTTGATGATTTGAAACATGCTTTTGTCGCCGTCGCTCGTGTCCAAACGCAAGTATAAAGACTTTGTCGTGATGTTGTGCAACGGGCCGAAAGCGAGGGCCACTACGGTGCACGCTAAACAGATGACATTATACGGCATGCTGAAATCTGGAGTCGGCAATGTTATTATCATGTTTTCAGTATGCATTTGAACGATGTAACCTGTAAATTAAAATTTTATTATAAAAACCATTATAGAATTTTACCACTTTTATGAACGATGTAAGTCAATTTTTCAAATTAAAAAAGTTATTTAGTAATTACAAAGTTAAATTTCGAGATTTTATAAAAAAAAAAAATTAAGGTCATCGAGCTTTTAATGAAATTTTCAATTAAAAAACAGCCATTACTAAAATAAGTCTACTTGTTTTATTTTCTCGGATTTAAAGCTGATACAATTACATCTGCAATAAAAGATGATTGCAAATATGTACAACGATACGTCTCATCAACTATTGGGTCTGGTATTGAAACGACTCCTTTTACTAAGCATTATATATAAAAAAAATAGTTAAGAAGTTGAAAATCCGTCTGGTAATATGCAGATATGGACATTTTAAATGCCTTTGAAATGTAGTGGACTACAATAAATACAAACGTCTTCTTCCTCAAAGAGCTGACAGTTTCAGAGAATGCACAATGTGTAGAAAAATGATCCTTTCCTACTTTGGTCATATCGCGATTAAATCTGGAGTGCCCTAGGGCAGTGTTCTTGGCCCAATTTTGCAAGTCGTTTTGAATGCCCCGTAGTTTGTCCCAAATTGTATAATCCACAGGGATATGAGGATACCGACAGTGACAGAAGGCAAGAGTCGCAGTCTCCAAGTATATAAACAGACTGGAGATTCATCCCAGGGAGCTTCTGGCCAGGGAGATGCTAACCAGTAAAGCTACAAATAAGCTTAAGAGATGGGTTTTGGATCTCTAATACTAGGTGAAGTACTAATGGGCACTTGACCCACAAGCCAAGAGGAAGGAAAAGAAAAAAATGCGCCAAATGTCCTAAAAAGGACACATACTTAATATGAAAAACTGGTCATATTGCCAAGAAGAATGTGGAGACTCGACAAGCTGGTAGTCACCGTAACATTAGAGGGAAGACAAGCAAGAGGACAGTCTCCCACAGCTTAGTACACTGATAGATCTATTACATACCAGTAGAGATCGTGGGTTCAAGTGCCGGATAAATATGATGCTGGCGAGATCTTGTGGTTATTAAAACACAGATCGACCATCTGTTAGAATATTACGATTTTTCTAGCTTAATTATTGTGACGGATCCAATAAATCAGTATCCTCCCGCTCAGTTTATCGCAAATTCGAATTATTATCATCTGGAATTTGTTGAATCTTATAAAAATGCTGCCTAGATAATGTATTTCTCGCAAACTTGTTGGTTGTTCATAGATGTCCAGTTATGTTTGGAAAATTGTTAGTACTTATGTACAAAAGTTTTGGGGTAAATACTGTCATGGCACATACTATGTATGTACATATGTAATGAAAAATAAAATAAAATGGTCGGATCAAATTAAAGAACTGACGGGATTGTCATTAAACGCTGCTTAAATAAGACTGGAAGGAAACGAGGCGGATTATCCACCGAATCCAAAATGATGGAAATCACCATAACGCTCAGCATTGAGCAAACGAGAAAAAATAACATAATAATAAGCTTAACGTTAAATTTTAATTGTAAGATTATTATATGTATATGTAATATGCAAAATAAATTAGATATTTTAATCAAAAATTGACTTTTATCCCAACTTTATTAAGAAACGGTATTAATTTACCAGGTCTTGGAGTTTTGATCGAAGAGTTCAAAGTATCAAAGTACATGAATGAACTTGTAAAATTCCTAGCCACGGGCAGCATGGCGGTTACGACTGCAGATCCAATGTAAAATCCATGATTAGCATCCGGAGGATACTCTTGCCATTTCATGAAGACATAATCAAAATCTATAGACACTGTGGTGGTGCTTTTTGGCGGCAGACGTAAAGCCAACTCCAAATAGTACGGACGACTCTTCCCCTTACCCGGAATGTAGTATTTCGCTTTTGGAATTATTTTCTGGACGCTATTCTCAATGGACAGAGTCTGCAGATAAACGGGAAGGAACCACGGAATATTTTCCAATAGTACGACATCGATCGGCTGCCAATGGTTGTTATACATCTGTGTGACAATGGCGCTTATTTCTTGTCCGTACCCTGCAATGTATCTATTAACGTGTAGTGGAGGAGGGATCGGAACTCGGACCCGCTGAGGCTGTGAATGGATGGCAGCTATGTTGAACACTTGCGTCTTCCTCTGGTTCAGATCGAAAATGGCCAGATCTACTTGGACACCACCCCGCACCGACGTATCCAATCTATCATAGCTCGGCACCAGGGTAAACGGTGTAGTGTCATTGGAAGACGTGTCTACGTATATCAAACTGGTAACGGCTAAAGGACATGGCCCCATGATTCCTTGTCCGAAGAGCTTTTGGACAGACCAGTCGCGGCTGCCGATTATCTCAGCATCGTAAACTAGCGACATGGTCTGTTTCAACTCGTAGGATTTAGTCGTGCATTTATCATCGCCACAGACTGATCTAAAATGAATGCCTAAAGAGTGGTAGTTTGTATTGTGCAATCTTCCGGAATTGAGAAGCATCGCCAGACCCTTTTTAGAATCGCACGGCAGCAACTTCTTCCACGGAGTCAAGTTTTCAGTGCACACTATCTCTCTCGGAAGTGTTGCGTATCGTACAAATGAATTGTTGCTCTGAAAGTTTTTATATACACCTGACGGCCTGAAAGATAATTGAGGCTGCAAAGAGTTTGATAGGTCTATGAAATTCAAAGAAGCGCAAAATAGTCCCGACATGCTCTCCGTAAGAAGCTTCCATTGTGTATCAACGTCCTTTGTATCTGGAGAAAACCAAGCATACATTTCAGCTCCGGATGGAGCGTCTACTACGGGATAGCCCCAATGTAAATGTTTCCATAGGCCTTCCGTTAAACTCAGATGCAACTCGTCAATTTGGTATCGTGCTATTATTTCACCGAACGAACGAGGAAATAGATGGGTGTGATGCTCTGAAAGTATAATGCAAGTTTTGGTAAGTCATGTTTTATGGGATTGTAGTTTTAAATGGCTGAATGAATTATCTCACGTAAGGCGTCCGTTGACCACGTTGTTGTAAATTGAAAATAGGTATACACGTGATTGTTGGAGAGTGGTTTGATTAAAAGTTCTTCCGTAAAGGAGTCTGCATTGCCTCGGACATATTTCAAGAATAGTACGGGAAGAAACAACGCCCAAGCAGGTGTCAGCATTTTGAAGTTTCTTTGCTACCCAGCATATGATTAATAGTATATAGCCTTAGAAATAAATGATATTAGACTGATTAGGATTTGGCTATACGGTTCTATTGAGAGCGTATTTCATAGTAAAATCGAACTGTGCAAACCCACTTCTAAATGACAGCCGGTAATCGCGCTAGTGTTGCCAGCACTGACTGTGACATTAGATATGTATGGCATTTTTATATAATGGAAACATTGTAGTTTCTGACTTTTCGGAAAAAATGTTGATTCTGTTTTTCTGGAAAAAACTACTAGTCAATAATTAAGTTCTACTATATATCTTGCATTAAAAATAGATATTATGGATATTGAATATATATCTATGTGGAAACTGCGTGCTGCCAGTTGTATAAAAATAGAGCAAACATGTATGTACACCGGAGAGAATGATAAGTTTAGTGTAATTTTGAAGTTGTTTATTGTTAAATACACAAGTTATACACGTACATATGTGTATGTCTAGCGAAGGAGCGTACCAAAAATAAGTAGCTCGACTGGTGGTTGAATAGAAACTATAACGGATAACATACATATGTTGAAAAACATATCCTGTGTTCCCTAAACTCAGGCTTATAAAGTTGTTAATGCTGTACACGGTTCGATGATTATTGCTCACAAAATGCTCGCCCAAAAGTCACTAAAATCTCTATAATGGAACATCTGGCATCTATCATACTCAAGTGCCAAATATTCTGTATTCGCGATTTTCAAGACAAAAATTGTCTTTTAGGCGATCGCAATGTGCGTAATAATCCAAAAACCTTTAAAAAATATGCGATATTGGTCAATAACTTCTTCTAAAATTCCAGGGCATTTTGATTTCCAATCGATATCCTGGATAAGTACTTTTATTTCAGGACAAATTCTATTTAACCCGGAACAGTTGGTAACTCTAGTTGGGGCCAAATATCAAGGTTGTTAGTTTTTTTCGTATGGCAACATTATCTTAACCTAAATAAATCCCACTAAATGTCACACTGACATTGAAAACAACAAAAAAAAAAAAATGGAAGAGGATGAAAGTAGAGAGTTTTACTTCGAATCAGACCATTTAGCTTTGCGAAACAATGACGATTACAGAAGCATGCTCAAATATATCGTATCGCTCGAATCTCAAAAACTTATGGTAATAAAGGTAAGTGACATGGTTCCATGCACACTCTTTACAATAAATCAGTTCCATTAATTTAAAATCACCATTTATAGGATATTGAAACATTATATACGTCCCAAAGAAATGCCCTCGAAGATCCGCTAAAATTCTTAGACGATTTGAAAAGCGGCAACGTGGACTTACCTCAAACTTACACCATCCCCGAAGTGAGTATGTTTTTCAACAAGTTCTTGACAATTTTCAGTATATATTTATTTAAAACTATTCTATTACAGCTACCTTCTATAAATTGGTCTCAATATGGCATGTCGCAACAAATTCCTAACTCGACCAAAGAGAAAATGTCCGACTCTGAATCGGAAAATTCAAATATATTCATCAGAGGCAGACCGTTCAATCAAACGAAACCTCAAACGTTCAACCAGGTAATGAAATCTTAACATATAACATGACATATATTTTATTTCAATCGAACATACAATAATACTAGCATTTTATACAATGCGAATTCATTCAAACATCATCCACATAGTGACATCTATGGAGACATTTTATTATATAGAAATTGGCGATACTCAAGACGCTGCATAAGTCACGATTTGCAAGAGAGGTTGGAAAGGAGATGCCAATTTACAGGAATCGTTTCAACGAAAATCAGGAAAATTAGCAAACTCTGATAGGAAACGATCGACCTGGAGTCACAAACCAAGGTCTGGCCAACAGCTACTAGTGGGAATCGAACTGTGACCACTTTACTCAAAAGCATAATACGCTAACCACTAGTTCACTAGTGCTGGTTATATTATATAACCAGCAGAATAGATTAGTGGTTAGCATATAATGCTTTGAACAAAGTGGTCACGGGTTCAAATCCCACGGGTTGCTGCTGGCCAGACCTTGGATTTGTGCTCCAGGTCGATCGTTTCCTATCAGAGTTTGCCAATTTATCTGATTTTCATTGAAAAGGTTCCAACAAATTGGCAACCTTACCCATTTTCTTGCAAAATCTCGGGTTTTCATCAATCTTGAATTTCGCTGAATTGTATAAAATGCTGCAAACTTACAAATTTGACCATAGATGTCTCTGTGGATGTAAATTGATATGTATTTAATTTGTATCATACTATCAAATGTACAATTTCTGGCCAGGAAGGCTCAGAAGGTTCTTGGTATAAATTAAAAAAAAAATATATATGGACTAATTAACTAATGATTGATGCAGCTGTGGACGTGCGAGGAACAAAAGCGTTTAGAAGAATTGCTGAAGGAATTCCCGGAAGAAGAAGTCGACATGAGACGATGGGCCAAGATCGCAAACGCTCTAGGGAACAGAACTCCGAAGCAAGTAATGAGTCGCGTTCAAAAGTATTTCATCAAATTACAACGAGCTGGTTTACCGGTGCCTGGACGTGTCCGATTCTCGAAAGTATGCTAGATTAAAATATGCGTTGGAGTCCATTATTTCGCCTATTTGTATTCAATGCGATTTTATTCTACAGACCAATCACAATAATCGAAATCCACGCAACAATAAAGTGCTACAAAAGAAATCCACATTCTTCCCTCATCAAAACGTTCCTGTTTTAATGGACGAAAGTCAGGTATACAATGAATGATACGATATAAATTGTATGTGTGTATCGAGTTTACATTTGCCGTTTAATTTTAGTTTGATTCTAATGTCAAAATGGAGTACGGCGAAACTAAAGAATGGACACAATTAGAGCTGATGAATGCCGTCTATGAAAGAAGAAAAATTGAAGAAATGTCCGACCAGCCGTTGTCTGTTCATAAAGGAATATCTGTAAGTTGCCGTTATTGCCGAGCAATCCTTGGTATTGCATATATTATATTTCATCTTGAAATTTTTTCAGTGTATTAGTTGTAAATCCCTGGACATTGTCGGAACTCGATGGGTAGACGGAGTAGGAGGCGACTGGTGCTCGGATTGCCTGGTCGAATATCAACCGACGACCAGAATGATTCCGGTGACGTCAAACGATACAGACATTTGATTATATACGTATGTAATTGGATTGAATATAAATAAAAAAAACGAGAATAAATTTACATATTTTTTATTTATTTATTAATAAAGAAAACAACCCTTAATGTTCAAAAAATATACACACAACTTAAATATAAAAAAATCCAAGTCATTTTGATAAATTGTGTGTTTGGTTCATCGTATAAAATAACTGTACATGGGGTAATACTACGTAATAAAAACAGTCACAAATACTGTTATCTGAACTTCAAATATCATAACGTTGTAAATGGTATTCTCGTGTTTAATCTGACGTGGTATTTGTATATCGGACCCAACCCTCACTTATTTATAGCGTGAGTAATAATCTACAATTTCATTTTTATACACAATATTGCTTGTATCTATTACAAAACTATACAATTTATTAAACAAACACAGAGGATTAGGTCTTTGATGCAAAAATTCATATTGATGTTCATGTAATTTTATTTGCAATTATACATTGTGTAGGTTTACTTATTAATTAAAAAAATGCAAATGCTTATACTTTTATATATAAGTCAATCTCTTTTAGAAGTCCTACAAAAATAATACATAAGATCATTTTCCGACTTTAAGTAAAGTAATTGTAGTGAATATTTATAAAAGAAAAAAAAAAGAAAAAAAATCACCATTGTTTTTGTATAAAAAATGGAAATTAAATATGTATATATATATTTATTTAATCATTAAATAACCTTACATTATTTTCTAAGTGAAAACATTTCATAAATCTTAAAGACGAAAGAAAAACAATTCTAGCACTGATACAAAGTGCGAAGACAAATCCAGCACTGAAATTGAGACAGCATCAGCGCAAAGCAACTGTTGAAATATAAAAATTCACCTACGCTAAAATAAAACATGTACGAATTGAACTACACAGCACTCGTTCAATCGTCGGTCTCGTCATATGGTGGAGAATCAGGTGAATACGTCGGAGAAGTTGGAGAGTATGTAGTCGGACCAGTAGGTGTAGGAGAATAAGCTGGAGAAGATGGCGAATAGCTATGCGAAGCTTGAGTGAAGGTGGGAGAAGTAGGCGAGTATTTCGTCGACGAGGGAGAATACGCGGGAGACGACGAGTAAGTCGGAGATGACGGTGAATAGTTTGGAGACGAGGGCGAAAAGTGCGTGCTCGTAGCATGCTGAGGAGAAGATGGCGAATAACCCGGACTGGAGAGGGAGTACTGCGGACTAGTTGGCGAATACTGAGGGCTGCTGTTAGAGTATGAAGGACTGCCTCCAGCGAACGATGGGGACGTCGGCGAGTAATTGAGAGACGTTGGAGAATAGTTGGGCGACGACGGTGAGAAGAAACTCGGCGAAGCCGGAGAGTACCTAGGTGATGAACTCGTCGAATATGAAGGACTCGACGGTGAGTACGAGATCGACGCAGTTAAATTCGGCGACGACGGTGAATAACTTGGCGAGGTAGGACTGTATGCAGGACTGACGGAGTAAGCTGGTGACGACGGCGAAGTCGGAGAGTAGTTAGGAGATGTCGGCGCGTATGCCGGACTTGTGGGAGAATATCCCGGACTAGTGGGAGAGTAGCTCGGCGATGTGGCCGGGAAGCTAGGAGATGTCGGTGAATACCGAGGAGACGTCGGTGAATACGACGGGCTCGAAGGGCAATACGACGGGGAATACCTCGGCGAAGTAGGAGAATACAACGGCGACGAGGTGGGTGGATAGTGTGGCGACGTTGGCGAGTATCCAGGTGAAGTCGGGGAATATAACGGTGACGCCGGCGACAAGCTGATGGATCCAGGAGAGTACATTGGACTCGTCGGCGTGTATGTGGGTGACGTCGGTGTGAGACTCGGCGATGCCGGTATGAATTGAGGACTGCTTGGCGAGTAGTGGGGTGATGCACCAGCGGGAGATGGAATGAACGGCGACATGGAAGGTCCTGGAGATCCAGGCGAGCCGGGTTGCGGTGAGAATGCACCGTATGCTGGAGAGAGGCCTGACGCGTCCGAAGCACCCGACGGTGAGAATGATGGACCGCCTGGTGTCATGCTGCTGTTATCTACAAGGGAAAAACAAACAAATGTGAGCCACTTTGTATTTTTGTTAATATGTACATAATATGTTTATAAGTAGTAATGCTTACATTGAGACGGTGACCATGCTATGCTGCTGTAAGCTGGTGTTCCTTGTGCGTTCCACGGACTGTGAGGAGTTAGAGACGGCGTTCCAAAGTACATAGACGTTCCTAATCCTGTTCCGACGCCAAGTCCACCCATTTCCATGCCGTTTTTGCATTTTTCAGCATCCAAAAGCAAGTCGAAGCAACCTATGTATATATAAAAAAAAAGTATTCACAACAGTTCAAATATGTATCATATCAAATAAAATTAATAAAAGCCTTACCAGTGCCCATTCTTGGTAGCTGTCCCATGATAATGTTCTCGGACACTCCTCTCATAGGATCGACTTCAGCGTGACTGGCAGCGTCCATGAGTACGTCCACAGTTTCCTCAAAGGAGCATCTCATAAGGGCTCCGGTATCCTGTCTGTTGATACCGTGCCGAGTGATGGCCATCAAGTGACCTTTGGCAGTCATGACGTCGCACAACAACGCGAGATGCCGATAGTTTACGTACAGCCCGTAGAACTGCAACACAGTGTTCATTTCCTTCTCGACAGACTTTCGGACGGCTTCTATTCCGAGCACTTGGAATATTTCGCAAATGTCGTTACTGAACGTCCTCACCGGATCGACGTCACGTTCTGACAGAACCTTCATCATAGACGTACCGTCAGTTTCCAGCAGCCACTCAGCAATGGCTTTAAATTCGCCAGAATCGGTGATCACGATGCGCTTCTTAGCGTCCGTCTGCGGCAAATGCATGTACACCTTGCCGATGGCTTCGATACCTTGCAATGTCATGTCAGAGAGCATGTTGGCTTCGATGCAACGCAAGAACATATCGTCTTCCATTTTATCGACGGTCTCTTCTTCGTTGTCTTGGAATTTATTCTCTTCGCTGTTCATGATACGAATACGCAGAACCAACTTTTCAGCGTTGTCGTCGTTGAAGATGCAATTCAAATCGTCTCCGAATCCGGCGTTGATCTTTTCGGCGATCTGTTCCATAGTCAACTTTTTATCAGTCATTCTCTTCCTGTCTAATTCGATACGCAACAACCACGGTGATATTTTAGTCGGATCGAAGTCAGGCATTTCATAGTAGACGTTGACAAACTCTTGATCTTCAGCGATGACTGTATTCTGTGGATCCGGATCGTAATAGATGGCTGTATTCGCTGTGACTTTGCGTAGTGTAGTGTGTTCGAGTCGACACAGTACGTTTTTGGCCTTCTCGGCATCACGAGCTGCTCCACCGGTCAAGAATACAGTTAGAGACGGAGCTTTCGGCTTTTTAGATATGTTGATGATTTCCTTGAGACGTGGCACACCGAGTGTTACGTTCTTCGAAGACACACCGGCGAAATGGAAAGTATTCAGTGTCATCTGAGTGGCAGGTTCGCCGAGACTCTGAGCGGCTAGAGCTCCGACCATCTCTCCGGGATTGCATTGGGCTTGCTGGAACCGCGTTTCGATCTCACCGATGAGCCATTCGAAGGCTTCGGTCGAAAGACGGAAGTCTTCCGAGACGTATTTCGTGCATAGCGTCGAGCGCACCAAGCATTGGAACAACAGTGTGGCGTTCTCGTTGGCCTGTTTGGAGAGGCGATCGTTTCCGGCCACGATGATGCACTTCTGCAGCAAGTCCCTGACTCCCTGTATGACTTTGATGGGGCTCAAATCGGTCGGCATCCTTTTGTTGATTCTGAAGATCTTCTGCACGTTCCAGATCATCCGCTGTAAATTGCACGGCAGTACGACTTTAGACTCGCCACCGGGGAAGATCTGCCGGAGCGCCTCTCGATCTTTGCACAGCTGGTCCCATTCACTCTCCAAATCGGCTATGACGTAACCGGACTCAGTCAGCTCTTTGATAATGTGCTCATTGAATATTCTACGCAAGTATCGTTCATTCGACGGATCGAACTTGAACTTCTTCTCAAAAGCCTTATTAGACAATTTGATAGTGGGTAGATTCTGAAACTCGACAGTTTCCCCACATAAGCCGTCTTCTCCGTACCGAAGCTGAATCAACTGCCCTACAGAATTACGAACAGTTCCATCGTAATGTACCATTACAGACTCCATAGCCTTGATGAGACGACGCTGAATATACCCAGTTTCGGCAGTCTTTACAGCAGTATCAATGAGACCTTCACGACCTCCCATAGCGTGGAAGTAAAATTCGGAGGGCGTCAAACCGGCAAGGTAAGAATTTTCTACGAAACCTCTCGATTCGGGACCGTAATCGTCTTTGATGAAATGTGGTAATGTTCTCTTCCTGAAGCCGAACGGAATACGTTTACCTTCAACGTTCTGCTGACCTACACAAGCAATAACCTGAGAGATGTTAATATTGGACCCCTTGGAGCCGGACACGACCATAGCCTTTAAATTATTATATTCAGTCAAAGACTTCTTGGCCGAGCCGCCGGTTTTATCTCTGGCGTCGTTGAGGATACGATTTACTTGATTTTCGAAAGTTTGACGCAACGTATTACCGGGAGTTGGCTCCAATTCCATATTGTGAGCCTTTTGAATGACCTCTATTACATCCTCTTTGGCTTTCTTAATGGCCTTTTGAATTTCCAAATACGTCTGAGGATCGGCGATAGTGTCACCGATACCGATGGAGTGACCCTCCAGCAGGAGCCAAGTGTTGACGACGGTCTGAATGTTTCCGTAGAACCTACCGGCCGTCTCGTGTCCCAATTCCAACATGCAAATATGAAGAAGCGAACCGGCCGAAGTACCCAGTGTCTTTTTGCATAAAATTCCCATTATAAGTTCGCCGTGTTCTACCATTACTTTGGTATCACCTGGCGAGATCCATTTATAAGGTCCATCGTCTTCTTCGTCAGGGTGAGTGGAATGCGTACGGATCATGTTAACGTTGCCGGGAATGATCAGCGTGAATACTTGTTTGCCGGTCCACAACGGTTTCGGTTTGAGAATGCAGGGTTTGGGCATTTTACCCCCCCAAGTCGGCAAGAACATAAGTATGTTCATCATTTGCTCTTTCTCGATGAAGACATCCCTCTTTGTCATCTTACGCACGGCTGTCAGCGTGTCTTGCACAATACCCATGACGGGTTTGTTCGCCTGAGGCGTGATGATTTGACGTGGGGTGATGTGAATGTTTTCGACTTCGGCCCTCGTCTCCATGGATTGGGGCACGTGCAAGTTCATTTCGTCGCCGTCGAAATCGGCATTGTACGGAGATGTGCAGCTGAGGTTCATGCGGAACGTGGACCACGGCAAAACTTTCACCCTGTGTCCCATCATACTCATCTTGTGCAAAGTCGGTTGACGATTGAAAATAACGAGATCATCGTCCCTCAAATGCCTCTCCACTTTGTATCCACACTGTAAATGCAAATCGGACGGCTTCGGATGAAACCTCAAATCGATACGTTCGCCGTTGTCACGGACGATGTATTTAGCGCCTGGGTATTGAGAGTTACCACGCCGCACTAGTTTCTGCATTCGTTCTATGTTGAACGGTGTGACCAGTTCTGGGAAAGTAAGATTCTGGGCAATCGATCTTGGTACTCCGACTTGATCGATACGTAAGTTGGGATCGGGGGTGATTACCGTACGGGCGGAAAAGTCCACTCGTTTGCCCATGAGGTTACCTCGGATGCGACCTTCCTTGCCTTTGAGGCGAGCTTTGACCGCTTTTAAGGGTTTGCCTGATTTTTGAACGGCCCTCGGCATGCCGGGCATATCGTTATCGACGAAGGTTGCCACGTGGAATTGCAACATTTTGATGTTTTCTTGTATTACATGGGCGGCAGCACCCGCTTGTTCGTTTCTGAGCAGTTCATTGTTTGTTTTTATAATATCTGAAAGTTTGTGAGTCAAATCGTCTTGATTTTTGGCAGCACCAAACATGACGACAGCCGGACGCACCGACAGAGGAGGAACCGGCATCACAGTGATGATCATCCAATCAGGTCTAGCGAATTTGGGATCCATACCCAAAATGAAACACTCTTCATCTAAAAAAAAAGAAAAAAAACAATGTAATTTCATAAACATTAGAAGTTAGAACAATGTGATTTGTTAGGAAGAAATAATACCTGTAATGTGTTTCAATATTTCCCACACTCGCTCGGCACTGATGACTATCTTTTTCTCTTGCGAGTCTTCATTTACATGTTTCCACTCGGCGGTCAAATCGAGTCCGGCTCTTCTGATGCTCGGCTGGTAATGACCACAACCGCCGTGACCTGCAGCACCCTTCTTAGCACCTTCTTCGGTACCGTCTCCACCGCCCAAATCCATATCTTCACCACCCTCGCAAATTTGCTTACCTTTACACAAATCGTACACGTACGCCAAACGCTTACGCGGCTGACCCTTTGACTTCATCACGACTTCTTTGATTTTCGGATTCGTCTGAAACATGGCAACGTTCGATTTGAGTACAATTTCACTCTCAAATATGAAAACGACGGTCGAGTGATGCATACCGGGCTGACTAAGAGCTTCGAGCAGTAGAAGCAAACGCATCGGAGCGTTTTTATCGTTTTCGTGATGAAGCCGATGTGGAACACTGGCTTGGCGAGATCGATGTGACCAAAGTGACCCGGACACTCGGTCATGTTTCCGGCACATGTCTGGCAGCGAGAATTACGGTCTATGACGCCTTGTCGAGGATCCATCAAGCCTCCGAGCTTCGGCCTGCCGCCTTCCATGGTTTCAGGAAAGCGGATCCCTCCATCGGTGACTGACATGCGGCGCTGAAAAATTGTACAAAACGTTTTCTAAATAACAGTATTTTTATTCGTGTCACAGAAAGGAAATGATAGTGAAAGCACTTTGGATTGAGTGTTATTAAAACTTAATTTACTAAGCAATATTTAAATGTGATTTAAACAATACGATTATTCATCCAGTTTTTAATCTTTTATTTACATATATACTAAGTATTAATAGATGTAGTATTTTAATTTAAAGAAAATTCGACTTCAAAATTTTTATCGATGTGTACTCGGTATTAATCACCGATCACGTGTTTTTTGTGTATTTTGAAGATAATTTGAACATTATTAATCCTATCACACTGAAACTTTGTATTTTATTTAACGAAAAGCTAATCGTCATTTTTTAAACTCGAATCCGTACAAAAGTTTCTCTTCTTTTTTTTTAAAAAAGGCACGTTATGTTAGGTTAGTTTTGGATTTCCATTTTTTTAATGACATGATAGTCGATTCAATAATGCCAAAATTTGTATTTTACAATTCTCATAAGTGCAAGTTCAATCTAAAGCTCTGAAGTCAGAGAATAAAATTCATAATCGTCAGCTTTTTCGAACAGATTGACTTCATCTGTGTGTTTCAAGTCATTTGAGTAACCTCAACAATCTTGTACCTATCAATAATGTAAAAAGAAGCCTTTCTGTGTTATAATGTGCCCCAATTAGTTCTAAAGGAAATTTCTCTTTCTTGCATCATTAATTTATACAACTGAAGGCTGAGATCTCACAGAATTGAAGCTATAATAATAATAAGAGTGCTGTTGATGATTCGTCTGAAGACTGACTCTTTGGACTAAAATACTTTTTGCCCGCCAGTCAGAGAAGAAAAAGAAACGGTATCTAAACAAAGACAAAAAATCATTACAAGTTGACTGTGGATATAAAATACATTCGCTCATCCGAGCCGAAAAAGAGTACGATTTTGAACAAGTCTGGTATATAGCCATCGTCACTTACCCAACAAACGACATGTGATTTAATTCGTACTACTGTTTAGGACTCGAATCCGGATGATTCGAATGAGTGAATTTTCTTATAGATTGTCAATCAAATATTTTAATTTTTTAAAATTGGAATCTGCATGAAGTAAATTACTCTGTAATGATTGAGAAAGTGCAAAAAGCACTTCTTCATTTCCTATATAGGAAAGATTATGTTTATTACCCATATCTCCACCCTACTCCTTTCTTTTTGGGTATGCTTGTGCATAATTCCCATGAAATTGAAAGAAACTTCTCATTAAATCGTTTTACCCGTCGTTGCTGGAACAGTTGGTATTTTATGTCCCTAGTAACTATGTATGTGCGTGGTAGACATCATCATTTGATAGTCCTACCTCCTGTTCGCACAGTTCACTATCGAATAACTCTTATTCCAAGAGCTACCCGACTTATCAATGAAATCGCTGCTGCCGAGCCTGCGTGCGATATTTTCCACCTCAGTGAGTGTAGATTATTTTAACCTATCTGTCTGATCCTTATTTTCATAATTAAATGCGATGTATGAGTGGAATTTTGATCTCTCTTCCATTTGTTTGTATTTGCGGCAGTTTATATATATATATATATATATATATATATATATATATATATATATATATATATCATCATCATCATCATTTACAGCCATTCGCCATCCACTGCTGGATGAAGGCCTCTCCAACACGCTTCCACTCGTCTCTGTTTTGCGCAACACTCATCCATCTCATTCCGCACATTTTCCTAATTTCGTTCACCCATCTTCCTTGCGGTCTTCCTTTTACTCTTTTGCCTTCTCTCGGGTACCATTCAAGCACTTCTTTTGTCCACCTTTCGTCCATCCTCCTAGCTACGTGACCCGCCCATTGCCATTTCAATCTCTTCACTCTATCCACTATGTCCACTACCCTTGTCATATTTCTCACCCACGTGTTCCGCTTCCTGTCTTTCCTCGTTATGCCAAGCATACAGCGTTCCATACTTCTTTGAGTGCATTGGATTTTATTTTGCATCTTGGCGTTCAGTGTCCAAGTTTCACATCCATACGTCATCACTGGCAAAACGCATTGATCAAAGATCCTTTTCTTCAGGCAGAGTGGCATTTTTGATTTAAAAACAGCATTCATCCGTCCAAATGCACTCCACCCTAATTTCATACGTCTCTTTATCTCTTCATTTTTACTACCAGACATGTCAATTATTTGACCTAAATATAAATAATTATTTACTACTTCTACTGGTTTATCATCTAAGGGGATGCTATCAGGCATGCAATAACTATTGAACATTAGTTTAGTCTTATCTACGTTAATTTTTAATCCTACTTTTCTACTTTCCCTGTCCAGCTGTGTTAGTCTGATAAGTAGGTCAGCTGAATCACGAGCTACTAAAACTATATCGTCTGCGAACCGAAGGTGACTCAAAAAGCGACCATTGATGCTTACTCCGGCTGTATCCCAATCCAATTTCCTGAAAACTCCCTCAAGCACCGCATTGAATAACTTGGGCGAGATTGTATCTCCTTGTCTTACTCCTTTTCCTATGCTAAATCTATCTGTACCTGAAAAAATTTTAACTGAAGCTGTGGCATTCTTATATATTGTAGCTAACAGTCCCACATAGGGTTCCGGCACTCCCTGTGTTTTTAGAGCGTTAAGTACTGCATTATGACTAACTGTATCGAAGGCTTTCTCATAATCGACGAAACCTAGGCACAGTGGCCGTTGATATTCGTTGGCGCGCTCGATTAGTTCGCCAACTACTTGGAGGTGGTCCATTGTGCTGAAATTTGCCCTAAACCCTGCCTGCTCTATAGGTTGGTTCTCGTCGAGGATATTCTTCAGCCTTTCTGTAATAACCTTCGTGAAGAGCTTGTAGACCGCTGAAAGTAGACTAATGGGTCGGTAGTTCTTGATATCGCTTTTGTCGCCTTTTTTGTGTATTAAAATGATAGTTGCGTTATTCCATCCTTCTGGTATAGCTTGGTTCTGGATGCATTTGCTGAAAAGCCTAGCTAAGATATTAATTAGGGGGGGGCCGCCACATTTTAGTAAGTCGATGGGAATATTATCTTCCCCTGGGGTTTTACCATTCTTTGCAGTTTTTAGCGCGGCCTCTACTTCGCTAGGCAATACTGCAGGAACCCTTTGGCCGTGTGTCGATTCCAGAATGGGGAATTGGCCGTTGTCGTTCTCGTATAGTTTTGCATAGAACGTGTAAACTCTGTCTATGATATATATATATATATATATATATATATATATATATATATATATCGGTGCAGGTGCAAGACATTCCCTACTTTGTATTTAATTATTTGATAGTTTTACTTTACCTGCTATCATTATAATGCTATTGTTTGTTTTTGGATTATGTATAAATGTTTTTATTTTCTTCCAATTTAAATGCAGCTATCTGTCCTCCTCGGGACATTCGGCGCATTTCTTATTTCCTTTCATATTCCCTAGCTTGTGGGTGAAATGCCCATTGGCAATTCACTCTCTGTTACTGGTCCAAAGGATCATTTCTCTTGAGTCTTTTTATTGGCTTGTTATCTAATCAACTCCCTGGCCAGACTGTTGGGGTGGTTCCCAAGCCTTTCTTTATATTTTGAGACCGCAGAGCTTGACTCTTCAATGACCGTTGCCATCCTCGTTGTGGATTATGTCGTTCGGGACAAACCAGGGGGCGTCCAGTATAATTCTCAGGATTTAGTTCTGGAACCTTTGGATTATTTCGACGTTCGTTTTGTTCGCTGATCCCCATAGCTGTATCCCGTACATCCATATTGGTTTGAGGATGGCCTTATAAAATCAAGATTTTGTTCTCCGTGTTCAGTTTTGAGCTACTTCCAATTAGCCGGTAGTGTTTCGGGAACTTGCAAGTTTAGTTGCTTCCTCCAAGTGAACCTGCGGTCCAGGTACACGTCCAGGTATCTGGCCTCCTCTGCCTGTGGGATCACTGTGTTGTTCAACTTTATTGGAGGACAAGTCTTCCTCCTCATTGTGAAGGTTACATGGACAGACTTTTGTTCAAATGTATTTTTTGGACCATTGTGGTGCATTAGGTATTTCTGTAATGCCACAATGGTCCAAACTTAAACAAATAAAATATGATACGTTGCTGAAAGTGAAACATGAATCGATCAAACCGAATGGTGTAGAAATGAAAGCGGGTTTTGGTTGAAATGAAAGAACGTGTTGCAACACGAGCGCCATATTGCGCGAAGGTCGTGGTGGTGGTGGTGGTGGTGGCTGGGGAAGGGGGTAGAGGTGGGGGTGAGGTGTGCTTACGATCTCGTCGGGAGCCAAGATGCCGAACTGCACTCGCTTGACTTGGCGCAGAGGCGCCTTCGAGTCGTTGGTCGCCATTGCTGGGGCGGGGGCGGGGGCGGGGGATGGGGGCGCGGGCGCAGCTGCGGGGGCAGGTGTGGGTGCGGCGGGGCGGGGCGGGGGCGACCCCACTGGCCGGTGGCCGTTCGCCGACTGCTAATCCACTCGTCCGCTCGTCCGTGGATCCGCGGCTACACTTGACAGGTGGTCGCACAGTTCTGGCGAAATGGCGGCCGCGACTCACGACACGCAGAAGCCCCGTGCCCGCGGCCGAGGCGGACTGACGCGCGATTTGGTCCAAATCTCTCTTCTCGCACGTCCCTCTTCGTGCTGCCTTTTCGCCACCAGCAAACACGAGCCCAAAAAGAATTATAGTTTTGGGTCTTCGTGAGGAAGGGGGAAGAATTCCGACATTGAATATTCCTCTTTTCCAACATATTAAGTCTAAGCCCACTTTAAAGGTCAAGGAATTTAACCCTTAAAGCCCTCAATATGAGGCCACCCCCCCCCCCCCCCAACGAATACAGTCTAGGAGACTCTTTCGTCGGAGAACGAGACGGTTGTTCATGAATATCGCACAAGAACGACCGCACATCACTGTTCTAATAAAAAAACCACACTGTACATAACCAAGTACAAAATAAACAACAACGCATGAATACATAAAGCCCGCATGCGTTAGGAGACAATACCTGAAATGTGCCGTGCGAATGCACGCACACCTCAAACATACATGTATGTATGTTTATACGTGCATAAACACGCACACACACACACACACACATTCACAGAATAAAAAATAATAAAAATAATAATACTAAATAAATAAAAATGAACTCATAAATGCTTATGCAATCAAGTGGACTTTCATTCCGCGAACATTCCGCGAACTTTTCGAAGGCTCTAAACGATGCTTTAACATATTAAGTTATGGAGGATGAACGAATGAGACGACTGGCATGTTAATGCACGTGTTTATTATATGTCAGCTGAAGACAGAGTGAGTAGCGGCTCTCCGAACCCAGCCGGGTTGGTCCCCACTCGCAGGAAGGCAACCAAACTCGACCATGTCGTATAAGCGAGCCGCCACAAAGTAATTACGAAAACGTAAACATCATGCTGTTACTTGCAGAAAGAGGATGGATGTGTAGCACGCGGGACAGGTGTGTTGACTGTATCCCGGGCTAAAGGCGCTCTTCCACCGAATACGTTGACGCCATTGATGTATAATACACTAGATCCACCCTCACGTCTTATACTGGTCTCCCTTTTGGCGCATGCAAAATACATGAAGCATGCACAGTTTCTCTTAGAAGGTAGGTAGGTACCGCTGCGTCGTAGGGAAAAAACCCAACTTCCCCGCTAGTTAAACCCCCCGCACCCCTCAGTTAGTGAAGACAAGATCTCCGACCAAAATCACACGCCAGGGCCCATCTATGTATATTATACATCAATGGTTGACGCAGACGTATCGTTTTTGCCCATACGAATGCACATACGTCGCATTGACGTATGTTCTGTCGCGGTCGTCAGTTGCGATACGTCTGCGTCAACGTATTCGGTGGAATGACGGCTTAAGTCAGGCCGCACAACGAAACAGCACGCTACAAATATTTCAGGATGCATTTTTTGAACACATATATTTGAATGGTAGCACGCACACCGGGCAAAACATTTGCTGCACGGCGTAGTATGAAAAGTAAATTCTTCCTTTGACAATTGTAGCGTGCACGTTGCGTGCTGTTTTGGTGTGCGGCCTGACTAAAAGTCTGACCGCACTAAGCGTCTGCAACACGAACGGCAGCGTGCGGCAATATTAGGTAAACCGCACTTGAACGACACCGATGCGTCACTCTGCAGTAAATTATGTCAATCATTCGTTCGATACCCTGGAGCGAGATGGACGCAACAGACGCAATCTTAGTATCGCTGATATGCGAAGAAGAAGAACAGCCCAGAAAACCCAAAAGATTATGGCTGCATGATATTTCTAAGTCACGATATGAAGAAGGAGAGTACCATAAACTTTTGCCACGGTTTAAGGAAGCTCCGACCAGATTTAAATACTCGCCGACGCTTAAAGGCGTGATAACACAGCGAGGGATGCCTTATGCTGTACGCGGGATATATTTTTTAATAGTTTTAAACATACAAAAAAACACGCGTATACGGCGTCAAATACGCGGTATCGTGTGGTATATACATCGGACCGTCTATTCATTGAAGCGGTCTCGTTGAAATTCTATAGAATTGTTTATACTAACTTGACGGTGATATATGCCAATTCGACCCTTCGGACGAAGCTTGACAGTGATCGATAACGGTGTATCCCATATTTGACATGTTCTGCTATATATTTTTGCAAATTTTGTAGTTATATGATGGAGACCGACAAACGACCGTACATAGTAGTTGGCCACTTGGATTTAGTTAAGAATAATTTTATTGGACATCGCTTGTATCCAAAAAATGATACTCTTGTTTGACCGCCATGTGTAGACTGGCCAGAAGGTGTGTTATAATTTATTAAATAAATTTAACTGTCGTTTATTGTAATTAAATGGATTGGACTGTATAAAAAACAACACAATATAAATACATAATATGTATTTTTTCAAAAGTAGTTTTATTTAAACAGAAAAATACATTTCAAAATCAGCACATTATAGGTAATATTGGATAAATTTGAGATTGCTGTATGAATAGGTATATCAATATCATACATTAAAACTGCAATGTTTAATACAAATGACTGATAAAATGATTAGAGTGAGGCATTATGATTTAACTATATTCCCTTCACCTTTTGAATTCGTATCAAAATACATTTAAAAATGTTGACATATAAAATTAAATAACATATGTACATTTAAAAACGTAAAATCAAATAAAGAATGCACAATCTTTAAATGCTTCATAGGCACGAAAAACTACTATCCCAATAAAAAACCTAAAATTATTTCTCATCGCATCTTTTTGTTTGTTTGTTGGGAGGAATTGTTTTGGAATTGCTGTCGGGCTAAACCAGCAGCCGGCAGATAGTGCTCATCCCATAAAGTTACACCGTCACAAGCGCAAATCTTTTTATTGTTCTGAAAAAGTCCCGCAGAACGAGCTATCACGCCGCAAGCATACCTGAAACAATAAAATGTAATACATTAACTGAATGCCTAAGATAGTATACTAAACTAAGCGAATAAATTCAAAATTGTGGATTTGCATAGTAGATAAACAAACATTCAGCTTTGTATAAGACAGAAGATCCCAACCATTTCTGCTCCATTACCCATTTCACCATTATTCGAATGGTAAACGGATTATTCCGCAAAAAGCGATCTCGCGCACGTCACTAAAATCTCGACCAGAGAACATCGCTTTTAGCGGAATAATCACCGAACCATTCAGAATATAATCTCCCCCTTTTTTTCTTCAATCCATTTCTCAACACAATTTATATCATTTTGGGAGCATAGGGTTGATCAAAGTATTCCCAATTGTATATGGTTTTTTCTGTTTTGCTATCTCTAGTGCTACAACATAATAATCTTCAATAATATTTTCGTTTTTTCCTTGAAAATGCCCTGTTGAAATTTTTTGAGTACTTCCATGGCGTTCAAAAAAGCTTTTTTTTATTTTTTTTTGTGTTGTACATGAACATTCAGTAAATGTTGTTTCAACTTATCTGGTTTTATATAATCATTTGACAATACTTTGATACAAATAATACATCGAGGTCTTTCTTCTCCAATTGGGCATACTACACTATCAATATTATTGACAGTTTCATGTATCAAGATACGTATTGATCCCTATTGATAGTGTAATAGCTTAGTATCGTGATAATCAGTAGTATATCCAGGCTAATTTGAAATTCACGAAAATAGAATCACGATTGGTATGAACTGTGTAGCATGTCCTTTGGCGCCGTCCCATATTGCAACCTGTGGTTGCTATTTAGGAACTGGATATGGAAATATCGATAGTAGATATCGTGTGTGTGGACGACGCCATTGATAATATGTTGTGGCTTTTGGCCCAAGTACATCAATTATTATGCTGTGATTTTCTTCAATTTCAATTTATTTAATGCATTAGTGAAGTGAAAATGTATTTGAGAAAGTATGAAAGCTTGTAATATAAACTTTTATGGGGAAAAAATAAGAATTCAGTAATCCACCCCCCGGAATTCAAAAAATCTCCCCCTGGGAGGAATTCCCACCATTTGAGAGCCCCTGGTATAATAGAATGTGATAATATAAAATAAATAAAAAACCTTTTCTCATCTTCTGGGGTAGCTATGGCAATCGAACGACCCACTATTGCATCCACCTAATAAAACAAAAAATATAAATAAGAGTATTACAAAACATTTTTTTAAATAAATTTAGATAAATCATCAGTATGGCTTGGTAGTTGGGTTTATGTTTAGCACCGAGAGATTACTGAGTTCGATCCCGTGCTAATCTTTAATACTGCTGGTAAGACTTGGATATTTGTGACCCCAAGTCAGAGTTTGCCAATTTGTCTGATTTTCATTGTTCAAACGGTTCCTCAAAATTGGCAAAAATCATCCCACCTGCTGTCACAAATATCTGAATTTGATTTATATACAAAATGTAAAAATTTATGTACAAGTCTAAATCCATAGATGTCTCAACAGATTAATTAATTAATTGTTGATTTCGTGTTCTTCAGCCTCTCAAAAAATACAGTTATTTATGTAATAAAAATAGTACAATGTTTGTAATTAATTGTTTAGGAAGGCGCATTGGGGTCTACCTGTCAGGCCTTCCTGGTATATATCTATGTAAAAAAAATAATAAAATAATGTAATCACCTGTAGATCAGGAATGTAAAATTTGAAACTAGACCGGCCATTCGATTCAGTTTTGATTTGGCCTAACTTTCCATTGGGTTGGTAAATAGGTCCTAAAGATTTGCATCCCTACGTTAAATAAATAATTAGTACAAATAATGTGAAAACAATAACATGTACATATTATGTGAAAAATAATAATACTTCTGATACATCCCCAGCGACGTGTATTTGCAGACTGTGTTCTCCGGGAGGTAAACCATCCAACGTTCCATCAATCAGGCTGCCTTTATCTCTCGAAGTACCCAATCTTATAACACCGCGTACTCCACTACCTTCCATGATAGCGACGGCTGCATTGCTATCTGCCAATTTCAATACAAATTAACTATATGCATTTTTATGTTCATGCATATGATTATTGTGCTATTTTTACCTCCGAATCCCCAGAGTATAGCAGTTCCACCGGTTTCGCGTTTAAGCAATTCGGAGGCTGCATCACAAGATAGAGATGATTCTAATACGACTGATTCTTTTCCAACAATTTCGACCTATGATAAAAATATATCAGTTTCATGCGTACCCAAAAATGTTAGTGAAATACCATAGAAAATACTCACTCGGGATACAGCTGGTTCTTTTAAGAGTTTACTTTTTAAGTCATCTTTATTTAAAATGTTTTCAACCATAAACTCCATCTATAAACAAAACGAGGAACAATTGAATAAAAATAAACAAACAGCATATATTATTGATTTTGTTAATATTTTTCGTATAATATAAAAACAAACTTAAAATTTAGTAATAGCAAATCACAAAAGTAACTACATTACAAAAGTATTTTACTGTCGTTTAGTATCATTAAATTTTCCAAGTTTAATTTTATATTGTGCAAGAAAGATTCTAGATGTTTTGTATATTAAAAAAAAATTACATTTTTGATCAAAAAATATTGTTTTTATAACATACAGTATTTTCTGAACATTAAACGAATCGCTGACGCTTAGGAATAATAATGAAATGTACATGAATATACAAAATGGAAATGCGCAATAAATATAAGCATGAAAAATGGGTAAAGTATTTAAATGATAATTAAAATATGTATAAACCTTAGAAGAAGCCATCGTGAATGTATTTTATAAGAATATCAACAAAACAAAACTTATAAGCTATCCAAATTGTGACAGCTGTCAAAATCATTCCGGATAAAACATAGCGCTTATAATTATGGCCATATATTATATGAAAGAAACATTTGGAATTTTCAAATAGGGAAGGCGTTACAGTAGTTGACCACTGTACAGTTATTAGCCAGTTATACTTAAAGTATACCTATAGCATTAACTGTAGTTGTTGGCTAATGAGTGGCTTTGGCCGTTTAAATTTAAAATCATGAACCAAGTTTTAATTTTTCTGGTTCGTTGATTACTGGTCACAAAGTCACTAAAATCTCTATAAAGGAATATCTGGCAGCCGAAAAGTTCATCTTTCTAACGAGAACTTGAGTGCCAAATATTGCGTATTCGCGATTTTAATGGCAAAAATTGTCTTTGTGACCACCGCAATGTGACTAATAATCCAATTACCAATGTTTCTTATTACTTATTTAAAAAAAATTGGACATAACAACACGCACGGACATATCAACGTGCGAAGTTCATATGACTAGTCGATAATAATAAAAATCTCGTAAAAAAAGTATTTGCGAGCCGTTTTCTTGCGACCAACTTTCCTGTGCAAAACAATTTTCGTGCGACGAGAGATCCGCGCGAGCGATTTTCGTAGCGGCGGTTATCCTGTCAGCGATTCGCATTTGACAAGTAATCACCGAACCTGTTTATATGTATTTAGGTAGGTGAGTAGTTTTTACCATTTTTTCCAGAAGGTATTTGAAAAAAATTCGACCAGGTGCGGATCGAACACAGGACCGACACATTTATTTTAATTTTTTATTATTTAATAACATAATATGCCAACACCCATGCGATGATATTTCATCGGGTACAACACTGGTATTTTATAATAGTGTAGCGTATGTTAAAAGGAGCTGACGTTATAATTGGTTTCGAGGATTATTTCCAGGCTTAAGTGCAAGTCGGCTTAACAATGAATGCGATAGCGGTACTCGGTTGCATTCCCACGGAGTTCTTAGAACTGACAACGCCAAAGTGTGGGACTGCACATCCGAGTACGTGACTAAATAATGGGGAAGTAACCGGACGTCGAAGATGCCCTTCGCGACCCGTCCTTTATAAGGGAGGTACTTATACCATATCAAGACATTCTGGACGGAGCACTGCCAGTGCGTGTATCTCCTTAATCACCAATAAATGCTGTGACACGACTTTGGCCTTTTACTTGGATCCTCCACCCACCCCTACGCAACAATAATTACATCTGAACATTTTTTTAACTTTCAACATGGATATTTTAATTATATATTAAAATTTGTGCACAATAGAATGCACTCTACTAATAAAAACAGTTTATATTTTTATTTTGCATGTTTTTTATTAGATATATAAACTGTGACATTTGTGCAGTGTTGTTTGAATGCCATTGGTTTGTTTTGACACAAACTGTCAACATGGATTTGGAGTTGTTGTGTCGTGTTTGTTCTATCACTGTGTGCAAAGAACAAATGGAAAATATATTCTGTTCTGAAAAAGAACATTCAAAAGACACAAGTAGCTTGCCTTTAAATATAATGATATTAAATGTGTGTGGAATACAGGTGATCTAATACATTGTTTTACTAATTTGTTTTTCATTTGATTTATATATAATGTTACTGATTTTTTTTGTAGGTTTTACCTAATGATAAATTGCCTCCAAATGTGTGTAAGCAATGTAAAAATGAATTGGTAAATGCTGCAAATATTGCCAAAGTGTGTCGAGAATCGGACCAAAAATTTAGAAGATTAATTTCTCAAATTGTGAGCAGAGATATATCAGATGATAAGTCTTTACACATTTTCAACGGTAAAGCTGAACTTAAAAGTGAAAATAATGCCGATGGAATATTTTCCAGTGATTTGTCGTTAATAGAGAATAAACATAACGGTGAATTGTTTGTTAAAAGTGAAATCAATATTAGTAATGAGGTCCAGTTCGTTTCCAAAAACATTCTCAAATATGAAAAAAACTCGAACGTTTCATTCGATGAAAATTGTGAATCTCCGCCAGGTCGAGATTTAGACTTTTCTTCAGAGGAAGAAGTTGAATTGATCCCAAAAAATAAATCGTTGAAAGTTAAAGAGCTCTTGACGAACGTCGAGCTCAACGTTTGTAAGATTTGTGGAGTCACGTTATGCTCAAAGAGTTCTTTGCGAGCCCATCAGGTGACGCACAGCACCGAACGGCCTTTCAAATGCGACAAATGCGAATTAAAATTTAAACTTAAATCTCACTTGACTGATCATCGTCGTAATATCCACGAAGGTTTAAAGAATCACAGATGTAAAACGTGCAACAAACTGTTTTATGGATCTTCCCAATTGAAAATACATATGATGAAACACACTAAAGAGTACCCACATCTGTGCACTCAATGTGGGAAGAGGTACTTGTATATTTGTATTAACACAATGATGTTATCTAAAGAGTTTCCATAGGTTTTTCAAGAAATTGGATAATGAGAATCCTTAATCATTTGCCCGCGGCAATAAATATAGCGACCAAGACCTGTACTCGGCACCTTTTTCGCGAATTTGGTAATCGAGTTTTCGACTTTCAATACAGATTTTAATATTTACTCAAGTAACCAGATATGTTAATTAACACATAAAGTATTATTTTAAACAATAAAATACATAATATATCTCGTAGTTTTGGCTTAATTGTCAAATAATCATTCTTCATACAATTGAGACGTATCGTCGCCATTGTTCAACAGACGTGACGTCACATAAACGAGGTTTCAATATGGTTCCACAAAAAACTAATTTTGACTGGTATATATGAATTTTAAGCAAATTGAATAGATGGCATTCAACTCTCAGTAATATATTCAACCAATTTTGAACCTTAAAACAGTTGGAATAGGCCCATATAAGGCTCAAAATCCCGTGCAAAGTTCAGAAATTCTATGGAAGACAGCCGCGCTACAGACTTGTCGCGCAAAGCTTCCATAGAAGACGGCCGCGGGCAAACGGTTAAAAGTCTTCACATGCTTGTCCATTGTTCCAGGGTTATTAGAATATATCGAAAAATAATTTGTTCGAAACCTGTTGTTATAAGAAGACACCACTATTTGTATGTAAATTATGCAAAAATTGAATTTTGGAATGATTTTCATTTTCATTGTTATAGATTTGCTCAGCAATGCTATTTGAAAGTACACCAAAAGATTCATTTTGGTGTAAAAGACTTATCTTGCACACATTGCGATTATGTTAGCGGAAATAGAAGTGCTTTGAAGATGCATATTAAAGGAGTGCACGATGTGGATAAAAAACATCAGTGTGCTGATTGTGGATTGAGGTAATTATTAGATTTGGGAGTAGTATGCTTGATATAACATGTTCTATTTTCAGTTCTGGATCCAGATTCTTTTTTCAGTTCCGGATCAAAATTATTTTTTCAGTTCCAGTTCCGGATTTCTGCTTCAGTTGCGGGTCCGGATACCTTTTTCAGTTCCGGTTCCGGAATCCTATTTCAGTTCCGATTCTGATTAATTATTTCAATTCATATTGTAACTTTATTTTAAATCATATATATCAATTAGTTTCCGAAACCACCCGTTGAAGCACTAGTTATATATGTTAGAAACAATGTCTTTTTATCTCTTTTCAGATTTTTGTATCCGTCGGGTTTGGCTGGACATATGACAACGCATACGGGTGTGAAGAGATTCCAATGTTCAATTTGTCAAGCAAAATTTCGCACAAATTCTAGTTTAAAAGAACACAAAAGGATACATTCAGACGAAAAGCCTTACAGTTGTAAATACTGCGATAAATCTTTTCGAATTATAACGCATCGAACGGTAGTTATATTTAATTTTATTTTATTTTACATAGTATGTTTACCAGGAAGGCCTAACAGGTAGACCCAAATGCACCTTCCTAGACAATTAATTACAATGATTGCAGCATTTTTATTACATAAATCGCTGTATTTCGAGAGGCTGATGAACACGAAATCAACAATTAATTAATTAATCTGTTGAGACATCTATGGATTTAGACTTGTACATATTTTTTTACATATTGTACATAAATCAAATTCAGATATTTGTGACAGTGGGAAGGATGATTTTTGCCAAATTGATAGAGAAACCGTTTCGACAATGAAATCAGATGAATTGGCAAACTCTGATAAGAAACGATCGACTTGGAGTCACAAGTATACAAGTCTGACCAGCAGTATTAAAGCTTAGCACGCGATCGAACCCAGTAACCTCTCGATGCTCAACATAATCGCAACCACCGAGCCATACTGCTGGCTAATATGTGTATCATCAGTGAATATCGGGTCTGCTTTATAGTACAGTCGATCATTTGCTCGCAGGTTTAAAAATATAAGATCAATAGCTAACAAGAATTATTTATTTAGGCAGTTCGATCACAAGTAATTATGTCTAACTAGTACTACATAGATAATTACTTTGTGATCAAACTGTCTTACATGTAACTACATAAATAATTACTTGCTAGCAACCGATCTCATGTCTTTAAACCTGCTAGCAAACGATCGACTATACTCTCAAGCAGACCTGTGGAAAATCAATCGATGTTTAATTGTATTTATGTATGTATTTTATAATTATATTTTTTCATTGGCAGGTTCATGAAAGAATTCATACTGGAGAAAAGCCATATTCTTGTGTAGTTTGTGATAAAAAGTTCCAAACGAAAAGTAATCTCAATGCTCATGCGAAAATTCACGATAGAACTCTGTAGTATTTGTAACCGATTGTCGATGTCAGCAAATAACGGCTGAAAACTCTCAATAAGTTCAATTAGCTTCAGAACCTATCGATCTCAAATGGAACTTTTGAACTTGTGACGGAATTGATATAATATTATTTGATATTTCATAATGATCTGTTTAGAATTGTAACAAAATACTTCTAATAAAAATACTAAATTATTGTTAGTTTCTTTTTACTTATTGCGTTTTCTCTGTTACAAATTTATTTGTATAAATTCGAAATTCTAATTACTGTGTTTTTACCATTGATATATAATGTATAGATGCGCCTTAACATGCTAGAAGCGCTACCTGGAAAATGATTTAAAAGTAGCAAAAGAAAAGTGTTTGGTTATACTCCCTTCACGTTTAACTCTTCGAGCCCCTCAAATCCCCCGCCGTATGGCTCGTATTTGATCGACAAATTTCTATGGAAGGGTCTATCCAGGGGCGGTACGTATTTAAAGGCAACCAGGGCATTGCCCCACACACATTTCTCCTAACCAAAAAGGAAAATAAATTTTGTGTGTTGGTGACTCATCAATAGTTAACAAGTATTTTTTTTATCCCGCTCCAGCAGAACCGTTTCGGTTCTGCCGAAGCGGGAACCGAAATTCCCGAGCAGAACCGTTTCGTAATTCAATTCGGGGCAGTCGCTTATCTTTCGTGGTCCCGTGGTCGCCAACTTCAGTTTTCCTGCTACTCTGGCACTTGCGAATGGTACTGTGTGTGGAGTATAGACAGTCATTCAAGGCAAAAAAAAGGATCCGTAGTTCTGAAGGTCGTTTTTGGTAGGCTGTATAGGGCGGGTTATAGGTTTGGACCGTTTCCCGGTTTATGGAAATTCAGTTGAATTTTGAAGAGGATCTTTATTACTCGATTGATACAGGTGTATTTGTATGTATAGCAAAGTATGTAGGGTATTCGCTGGAACGAGCCAGGTCGAGTTCCTGAAGCTCACTGGCATCTGGGGACGATGCACTGGTTTATAAAGGTGTTGCTTGAGCAACGTGTAGAAGATTCCAGAGGGGTCGAGGTCTTCCTTTGTGTTCTATGTTTGATGCGAAGTTGCGTAGCTCCTTGGGATTTCCCGTGTACTCGTGATTGCATATCTGGAGCGAGTCGAATCGCCTTAATGGGTAAGCTGGACGAAGTATTTTGACTTTCGTGTACGAGAACAGGACGTGATGATGTCATTTGTACAGATTGAGTTCGATGAGGGAAATAGGTGATATCATCGACCTAGTTTCGTATGGTACAAGTCGTGCTATATCCCTACAGCTGCGTAAAGGTCTCATTGGGGCAGAATAAGCCAGCCACGGTCGTTTATATTATATATAAAGTTCGAAAGAAATTCAACACCGTCAACGTTTATCGACATTTCAACTATGTATATTTTCCAAGCTATGCTTAAATTTTCAATTTTTATCATTAAATATTTTTTATCAATTACATTATTACTTTCTTAGAACACAGTGAATCGAGTCGATAATTTAAAAGTCTTTTTAATTAAGTTAATTTTTTATAATATATAGGGGAGGGGGGGGGGGTGGATTCAGACTCTTCGTGCCCCACCTGTTTTTAATGTCACGAGCCGCCCCTGGGTCTATGGTTTTTACGGTTCGTACAGTTTTAGATGTTCCGTGAAGGAGATTTTAGTGACTTGCACGAGATTGTTTTTTGCAGAATAATCCGTTTGTCGGTTTTTACAAGGCTTTTATTAGGTTTATTACACATCCGCATATAAAAACGGGGAAATGAACCGATCATGGCCGCTCAATAAGTTGCTATGTTGTGTTTGACAGTTTTCGCGCAAAATTTACATCGTCCGAGGGTTATTTCGAACAGCTCCCGGTTTGGAATGGCTTCGGCTCCGAAGAAACCGAGAGTAGAGGCTCGTCGTGGAAAGGGCACAGCCTCTAGTTCAGGGAAGGGGAAAGAGGATGGGGGGTTGGCCGAGGAAGTAAACCTACCAGCAACGAAATCGAAGACAGCTTCGGTAAGCTCTGTTCTCGAATTTCCACTGAACAAGAAACGAATTCGTGTACTGTCGAAGGCCACCCTGGTGAAGGAGGATTCGGCTGCCATACTCTACTGGTGCAGCCGAGACCCTCGCGTTCAGGACAACTGGGCAGCCCTCTATGCCCAGAAACTGGCTCTCAAGAATAACCTACCATTACACGTTTGCTTTTGTCTACTGCCACGTTTTTTGGACGCCACGCACAGACACTTCCATTTCCTTTTAAAAGGTTTGTCACACTATATATTTTTTGGATTGTTTACTTATCACTTTGTGTTTCCGATTACTTTCAATGATACTATGTCAGTGGCTCTTAACCTTGTTGGAGATACTGAATCCCACCAGTTTCATATGCGCATTCACCGAACCTTTCTTAATTGGAAAAATAAAATATGATTTTTTTCAAATTCAAAACATACATAGGTATATATTTTACTGGTGCACAAAATGAACATCACTAGTGTTCAAAGAACAAAACCAGTTCAGAAATCTTGGCAAGTGCCACTCTCATGTCATTTTCGCAACAAAGTCTGTTCCTTTTCTTCGTTTTTATGTTCAGCATCCTCGAAAAGGATTGCTCGCAAAGATATGTTGTAACAAACGCTATGAAAATCTCCAGAGCTTTCTTAGCAATAACAGGGTACGTTACAATTTGTTGACACCAAAACGTTGAGAGCGTTGTTGTTCTGAAGAGTTGCTGTTGAACCTGGCTCTGCTGAATTTCCGCCGAACCCCTGAGACTGACTCACCGAACCCCTGGGGTTCGATCGAACCAGGTTAAGAACCACTGTACTATGTATGTATAGGACGGGTGATTGGTTTCGCCCGTTTCCTAGCCTATGGAAACTCGGTTGAGTTTTGCAGAGTATCTTTATTGTATAGTTGATACAAGTGTTTAGCAAGTACAGTGTAATAGCAGCGAAGAAGGCTAGTTGCTTTTCTTCTTTTTCTGCTTTTCGGCGAAGAAGGCTATTTGGGTTAATATATTGCAGTCGAAACACGACCATGTGAAAATGTCATTGTCTGAAGGTCGTGATGTGGCTGCATCTTGGGTTCGCTCATGGTTCCGGTTGAGTTTCCAGGAATTTAGAAGGATGCACTACATCGGTGTGATGGGGTAAACATCTAGAGGTAGTTCATTGCGGCTGCAGTTCGATGGGGGAATATATGAATTCCTCGAACTGGGTACTTTCTCAGGATCCAGATGAATTAACGCATGTCTAGATCCATGCTTTTGAGATGTGGGTCTATAGGCATATGCTGAAGATTCCGTGGACCAAAAATATATCAAACGAAGCTGTCCTTGGCATGATGGGGAGAGGCAGGGAACTTGTTTCTGTCATCAAGCGGCAGAGAAAGATGGAGTACCTCGGACACATGATACGGGGTCCAAAATACGAATTTCTCCGTTTGATAACAATGGGGAAAATAGAAGGAAAAAAATGGATTGGCAGGAAAAAGTTATCTTGGCTTCGAAATATGCGCATGTGGACCGATATGAGCGCCGAAGAGCTGTTCCGAGCCGCTGAAGATCGATGCAGATATTCAAATAATTGACGAGGCGGTCGCAAACGTCCGGATGCGGACAATGCATTAACAAGAAGAAGAAGAGGGTCTATGTTTTGGATCGACTTTTAGAGGTCGTCGTGTAACTCCGGATGGTTTTGCACATTTACCGTTTCTTTCCGAGAAGGGTTGTGTGCTTAGGTTCACACATCTGGGTGTGTAACTGGTACATTGCAAATACAATGTATGTCTACAATGGCTGTACTGCCTTCCTACAATACTATTCTTATGTGTATTGCAGGTTTGGAAGAAATCGATGCTGAATATGCAGGCCTCAATGTTAATTTTCACCTGCTAGAAGGGTCTGCGGCTGACACCCTACCTAAATTTGTGCAAGATTTCAATGTCGGAGCCGTCGTCTGTGATTTCAGCCCTTTGCGAGGGCCTGTGAGTTGGGCCGAAGATGTCAAGAAGACTTTGCCCAAAGATGTACCCCTCATGCAAGTCGATGCTCACAATATCGTTCCATGTTGGATAGCATCAGATAAATTAGAATATTCGGCTCGCACTATAAGGAATAAGATAAATTCGAAACTTGCCGAGTATTTAACAGAATTTCCGCCGTTGATTAAGCATCCATATAAATCAGAGCGGAAACCAGAGGTAGTTTAAATTTATATGTTGTGTTATTTTTATGTTGAATGTAGATTAATTTGATTTTTATTGTAGAAAATAGATTGGGATAAGGCTTTGGAGAGTCGCGATGTTGATAAGAGTGTCGGGCCGTGTTCTTGGGCTGAACCTGGTACCAAAGCTGGATTGAAAACGCTTGAGGAATTTTGTACGAAGCGTTTGCGGTTGTTTTCAACGAAGAGAAACGATCCAACCGTGAACGCTTTGAGTAATCTGTCACCATGGTTTCATTTTGGTAAACATTGAAAAATGTTTTTAAATATATTAATCAATGAGAGTTACATGAATTTGATAATATTTTAGGGCAAATCTCTGTTCAAAGAGCTGTTCTCTGTGTGCAAAAGTACAAATCCAAATACGGTGAAGGCGTAAGCGCTTTTTGTGAAGAAGCAATTGTGCGGCGGGAATTAGCTGATAATTTTTGTTATTATAATAAAAATTATGATAGTATTGAAGGAGCTAGTAATTGGGCACAGAAGACTTTAAATGATCATAAGTATGGAAAAGTACATAGAAATCTTTTAATCGTGGCGTTTAGTGAAAGAATGCTTCATGATTGGTTAAATTTATTTTCTAGAAAGGATAAGAGAGAATACGTTTACACAACGGAAGAACTTAGAGATGCGATCACTCACGACGACTTGTGGAACTCGGCTCAAAAGCAATTAGTCACTGAAGGAAAATTGCATGGATTTTTGAGAATGTACTGGGCCAAAAAAATCCTTGAGTGGACGCCTACTCCAGAAAAGGCGTTGCAGGATGCGATTTACTTAAACGATCGTTACAGCTTAGACGGAAGAGATCCAAACGGTTTTGTTGGTATGTGCATATACGCAACTGTCTTAACGATGATATATTAAAGATGGGCGATTAAATTTTGTTTCATTTCAGGTTGTATGTGGTCGATATGTGGTGTTCATGATCAAGGATGGGCCGAGAGATCTGTTTTTGGCAAAATTCGTTATATGAACTATGCAGGCTGTAAAAGGAAATTTGATATAAATGCGTTCATAGTCCGGTACGGTGGAAAATGTCATAAATATGTACCGAAAAAATAGAATTTGAAGATGTTGTATTTTTCAGTATTCAAATATTGTACAAATTTTACAAATTATAATAAAGATTCTTTGAAAATGTTTTTTTTTTTTTTTTAAAAAGGGTGGAGGATCCAAGTAAAAGGCTAAAGTCGTTTCACAGCATTTATTGGTGATTAAGGAGATACACGCACTGGCAGTGCTCCGTCCAGAATGTCTTGATATCGCCTAAGTACCGCCTTATAACGGATAGGCCGCTCGGGGCATCTTCGACGTACGGTTACTTCCCTATTGTTCAGGCATGTACCCGGATATGTATTCCCACGACACTCAGTCCCACGCTATCGGTCACTTCTGAGAAAGGACCAATAGCAGCCAATTCGGTGGCCATTGTTTAGCTTACATGCACTTAGTCTGGAGATAATCCTTGAAACAAATTATAACGGTCACACAGTCTCTGGGATGCTACTCGGCCAAATCCGATTGTACTTACTCGGCGGTGTACGTAACAATATTATATAAGATATGTGATATGGGTGATGTCCAATATTCCAAACAAATAATTAGTAATTGAATTTAATCTTTTTATTTTATCACTATGACAAATTTCAATGTGATTGTTAATAAAGATTATTATGATTCAAATTTTGTTGAGCTGAATTTGGTTGTAAAATCGATATAAATTTTTCTACGATCATATCAAGAAATTATTATAAGTAAATAAACAGTGTTCATCTAACATTCCAGGTCAATATATTTTGATTGATCATTTTGTTTTTAGCTACCGTGAGTTATGGTTGATAGGGTTTCCGGAAAAATGCATTAAATTTCACTGAATAATGGCGCAGTTTCGAGAAGTCCTAATTTTCAAAGGCCACAAAAAAAGGTTAGAACCCTCGGATAACATACAAATATCTCTTGACGTTTTTTTGTGGAATTCTATTGCGTTAGTTCTCCTTGAGCATCTTTGAAAGTTTGGATGTCTCGAGAGTGCAACTATCTCGAGTGCACTTTTCCACTCACCGGTTCATAGATTGGTATCCTACTTCTAAATAAGCTGGGTTTTCGTTTCACAGACGACGAGTTCAAATTTGTATCACGTCTTTTACGTTTATAATACAACAGTCACCATAAAATTTAAGATGACCATTCGTAGTACTGGTTTTTTGGTTATCTGTCCTAGCAGAATCCTCGGGTTGGGTCTGTTTATGATTATTGAAATCGTTTTGTTTTATTTTCATAAATGTCCATTCATGATTTTTTAAGGTTCAGTAACGTTTTTAATAACTCAAGTATTTAGAAACATTCTTTTGAAAAAAATGTCCTGGTTTTGTCATATAGCCTAAAAACATGTAAAATGGTCACCTTACCGTATATATATATCTTCTATATATATACATATATAAACTTGAATTTCTGTCTGTGTGTCTCGTATAGGCTCCTAAACCACTGAACCGATTACCATGGAACTTTCAGGATTTGTTGTTTGCATGTCCGGGTAGATTAATGTGAAAAAAAATTGCCTAAAGACGGGAAAAACGGGAATGAGTGTCATTGCAATGCAATAATTTCAAATGTGTTGCTGCCTGCGTTTTTCCGACAAATGGGAACGGGAACGAGAACGGGAACGGAAACGGGAACAGGAATTGCATGCGTTATTGTGGCATTGCAACGCATGCCGGGTTCAGCTAGTATATACATATAGGTTGTGGCTATTTGTAGGCACTATATCTGCGAATTATTGGCTATTTGTAGGTACTACATCTGCGACAGGTGCAAAGCCTTCTGCGCATGCGCGTGAACTTATAATCCGATTATAATTTCTTACATTTAATGTATGCTAGACTTGTTTAATCAATCGTTCATTATTTTAATATTATATGCTTAATCAATCGTTCATACTACGTCACTTTACGAGTTCGAACTAAAATTTAAGAGGTTTAAAACAAAATTTTATCAATAAACACGCTGACAGTGACAATTAACGCGCATGCGCAGAAGGCTTTGCGCCTGTCGCAGATATAGTACCTGCAAATAGCCAATAATTCGCAGATATAGTACCTGCAAATAGCCAATAATTTGCAGATATAGTACCTGCAAATAGCCACAACCTATACATATATATGTACATATATATGTTGGGTTCAAAAACATTTAAAAATAAATAAACATTACATAAATTGAGATAAAATAATTTTAAATAATAAATATTATGTAAATATATACAAAGCTTAATTGATTAATTTGGTACAATTATAATTTTCACATTTTTAAAAATATATTATTTACAAGTGAAATTGTTAAATATGTATGCATATAAAAATTTTAAACTTGAAACAGAATACCACATGTTTTTACAATACTGCGAGAAATATTATCACATCCTTACTCACTAATTATATTGAACGCACTATAGTTAATTTAAAATATCTCAATCAATAAACGATAACTTAGAAGAGTGATTCAATACTTCACCGTTAACAACAGCAATGCATCCAAGTAGTCGATTTTTCATTCACAAAGTAAACATATTCCTGTAAATGAATGTATTTATATGTAAAATTTCAAAAAGATATAGTATATTCATATGTAATAGCATATTTGTGAATATTTACTATTAAGAGAGCCGCTCCTATTATCAAAGCCTTGACTTTTGGATCGGAAGCTGTAGGCGGGAATGTTATAACTGTGTTAAAGTTCATCGCTTGTATGTCCCAACCATGAATGATCGATCCGTGTTGTGTCATATTATCAGCACTGAGGATCTGTAATAATATAATTTTTTCATTGAAACGATAGCAACAACATCTTATAATATAAGAAATTTTATATCACACCTTAAACTCGACTTCCATTGATGTACAACAGCACATATTTTTATTCGGTCCTTCGACGACGTAAATCACATCGTCACTGAAATTTCTAATTAGAAACAGGGGCACTACTATCGTCCACTCTTGTTGAATGCTTCCCAAGTATTCCCCCGGTGGAGATATCACTTGTATTTCCTTGATTTCAACACATAATTTAAGGTTACAAATAGTGACTATATGTTTTATATTCTATAACGTCTAGTCACATAAGATTGGGTTGAAAATTCACACGATTGATATCACTGGAGTGAAAACAATTACACGATTCGTATATTGAAAATGAACACTTAAATTGAACTAAGCTAAATATCAAGTTCGTTACTCTCTGATGTTGGAACGAGTCCAAAGGAATTATCTCAGATTTTTATATTAGGATTTTATCCATATCTGTTCCCTAGTGCCTCTGTCTTGGGATCTTTGGGGTTCAACTCCTTGGCAAAGAGAAGATATTTATTTATTGGGAAACATTTCATAAAATTATTAAGAGGAGAGATTCATAATCCGGCTATCCTGGAGAGGCTGAAGTTTTTGGCCCCGGAAAGTCATAGGGTTTTACGAAGCATGATATCTTGTTGCCAATTAGGGCTAAAACAAACGTGCTCATGAACTCCCCCCTCTCGAGAACTGTTCGACTTCTTAACTTACTGGCACATTTCTTAGATCTGTTCAATGCCAGTCATGTTGAGTTGGTCGGTATAATTATCATTATTTGTTTTGTTTTTACTATATATATTTCTTGCTTTTTGACATGCTTTTTATTATTCTTGTTTCATGTGTAGGAATATAGCACGACTTGTGCTATTACGAATCAAAACCAGTGATCTCATCATCGATCCTGTACAAACATGCATAACTCAAGGGCAACGTCTCCTTCGACCATTCCAGAAGAAAGAGTTCATCGCTTGATCGTAAAACGAACGAAACCCAACAGTGATGTCATCAGGCAACCGCGACACATGTCCTGAAAAGTCGTTTACGCGTGTCACGACCCCATTCTCAAACGAACGACGTCCTGGCGCTGACCCCAAAGCTATAAAGCACGCGCCTCGAAAATAGGTCAACACGTGTCTCTAACACACGTGTCCTGGAAACGAAGACAAAGCATCTGCACACGGCACGCTTTATATAAAGCGACGCACCAGCTCCCAACACCAGAGTGAACCTCTGGAGTTCAACCAGATCACTTCTCCGAAGCTCAACCTCTTCGTACATACAATAACCATTGTAACAATTGAACAAAAATAAACGATCCTCTTACAAACACAAACGATGTTTGTTCTTAGACCGGGGCATGGTCAACACATCTGTCCCGCGTACTAAACATGTATACTTATATTTGTATTATAACCACAGTGACGCTTTAGGGCTAATTGAATTAAATATCTATCGTTGACCAAACCGCGTAAAATGGCAAAGTTTCAAAATGATTGAAAGAATGTAGGATATAATATAATATGTTGTCAGACTAATTAGCGAAGTGAAATATACATAGAAGAGCCTTGTAATAATAAAAAAGAAATGACTAGTATATGTAATGCTTTATGTACTATTTTTATTTTGCTACTGAGTATTTACTGTTCAATTAGTGTTTATTTTCAAAAATTTCAAGAATTGCATGAACTAATTGTATCATTTTTGTTTTATATTTACCTGGACTATGCAGGGTAAACACAAAAATGAAAATGCTGTTCGACGGTTGAGAATGAGTGCCTGTTGTCGGGTGTGATCCATCAGGCTCATATTAAAACTCCGTTTCGATCCACATAACAGTCTCGATAGTGGTGTCGAATGTTCATTTGCCATGTACAATGTTTCACCTTCGGGTATTTTTAATATGTATCTATTTTCAGGCTCTATCGAAGATGACACTGGAAACAAGTCGGTGTATAATAATAAATTTTGAAAACAAGTAAATATGACCGTATTTGTTCTATAATGTTTCCAGTTTAGCATTATTGTTTTGTTTGTGAAATAGGTTGTCAAAAATCAATAATAATGTTTTCTATTACTTACTATCGCTCAGTTCAATAGTCTGCTGAATTATAAGGGTATTAACGCCGATCAGAAAGTCCAAACCGTGCACAGGTATAAATTGGGATTGATCTGTGGATTGCCAATCTATCGTTGATACTGGTATGTGTCTTCTTGGTCCTGGGAAGTTCTCTGAATTAAGATAAGTCATTTGAAATTCTTCGATTATACTTTGAACAAAATTATTCTGAGATCTACCTAAAATCGTTATAGTTATTCATTTACAAGCAAAAGTAAACGCTTAATTCAAAAATATGTTTCTTAAAAAACCAATGATTTAAATTTACTGTCATTATTATTAAGATGATTACTACTACTTTAAATTTATGTTAATTTTTTTTTCAATATTTTTGTAATAAGTATTTAAAACTTACCATTTTGTGGTTGTTCTGTTATTGTACGTTGTAAATTTCTCGATCCACTAGTATCTGGAAATTTTAATTTTACAATCAATGATTTAGTTTATACTAATTATTATAATATTCTATATCAAGAATTCAGATTGAAGATATAGTTTTCGAGGTTCGGTGATTACTAGTCAAATGTGAACCGGTCACAGGAGAACCGGTCGCTCTAGATCGGTCACACGTGATCACCCGTCACACTAAAACTGGTCACACCCTAAAACCGGTCACGAGAAAACTGATTGACCGATTTTAGGGTGTGACCAGTTTTAGTGTGGCGGGTGATCACGTGTGACCGATCTAGAGCGACCGGTTGTCCTGTGACTGGTTTACATATGACTAGTATTCCGTTTACCAGTTTTCGAGTAATAATGTTTGGCATACATAAGTATTGAAATATTTAACCATCGAATCATAGTCTTTAATATGTACGTTAGTCATGATGAGTCATATGTAAGATAGTATACCTATACATATTCCAATGTGTGTAAGATAAATATATTCTTATTATATATCAACATAGTATGTACTTACTGTCATTCATACCGAAATTTCTAAAAACCAAATCGTCGTCTTCATCCGGTCGGTTAATGGTATTTGCTGGTAAGGACATGGTCAGATGTATAAGCAATGCTTCTCGATGTTCTCAATTCGCCAATTATCTTAAACTGTGTGTTCGAGTCTTCAACTATTCAGAATTATCTATATTTTGTTATCTGAATTATCAGATAACATTGTTAGCTATATATTTATCAAATATTGATTTCAATATTTACACAAATGTGAAATATGCCAAAAATTTCTCATTTTATTTTTTTTGCGATACGCTTTACGATGATTTTTTTTCTACTAATTTTTAAAGCAGATAATAAGCTACAGTTACCTTGCCCCATATTTTGCTGAAAACTTATGCTTCTAGAAAATCAAACCATCAGATTTTTATTATGATTAACTTATTGGAAGATATAAAAAAACGATCACTCTGGTACACATGTTCCCAATCCATGGGTCGTGACATCCAAGAAGGTCACGAGAAGTTTTTTTTGAGTTGCAAACATATGAGCCATTAAGGCGAGATTCCACCAGCGTGCTGAACTATGCGGCACAGTGCTACACAGCGTACGGCACAAATATTTGTTTTGGTCGACTCACTCAAGCGAACAATAATAATAAGAACTGTGCACTTGTGTGCGCGCACACGGGTACCGTGTGGACTCGCGTCGACGCGCACACACTCGCTTTTCGCGAACTCAATCTTGCTTCCGCTACCAAAGCGAAAACATTTATTTATGAGCGTACTTTGTCAAGTAAATTTCGGATTCAAAATCTTCAGGTTCTGGGATTTCAGATATACATATATACATATAAGCCAAAATGGTTTGGTTATGCATATTTGAATTTCTTTCATGAAAGGGACGAACCGAACGCCACCATGAACTCACAAGACGAAGTAAATGAACAGGTACGTTTTTTTATTTTTATTTTCAAACCTCTTCTTTGATTAGTTAATATGCTTTTTACGCAGAAAAATGTAATATTAATAGAATCGCCCTTTGACAACAAATTTCTTGTTTCAACACGTTTCCGTTTCCATAACTACGCAATTGTTGTGCTGTAGTTTTGCACAAAATGTTTGTAAACAAATGTGCTGTACACTATTTTGGTGGAATCTTACCTTTACAATTGCAGGTGGCATAAGTCCATTTTTCTTTATTTTGAGAAATATCTCGCAAAAAATTAAATATAATGTTTCGCGTTTAAAAATATTTGAAAATAATGGTGGTCTGTAATATTTTTATTCTGCTTTTCCGAGATTCTGAACATATCACATTAAAAAAACTTCATCTATTGTTACTACGTACATAGATAAAGTAAAAAGTGATAGTAATTTGTGAATTCAGTCAAACAGAAATAGTGTTTTTGAACTGAAAATTGAACTACCGCTACTTTCAAATATAACGGCTCATATATAATACATCGGTCTCCGTGACGAGCCAGAATGTTAAATTACAGAAAACGCAAATATCGGAAGGCAAAGATCGAAAATCGAAAGATTTCATGTCGAAAGATAAAAAAAGGGTGCATGGTAAACGGTACATACTCACTTAATTTGCGCGAGCAGAATACAACAGGAACAAGAGGAACAGGCTTTTCCTCCCGTATTAATGTGCGCGCGCAGAATACGGGAGGAAAAGCCTGTTCCTGTTGTTCCCTGCTCGCGCAAATTAAGTGAGTATGTACCGTTTACCATGCACCCTTTTTTTTGATCTTTCGATTTTCGATCTTTGCCTTCCGATATTTGTGTTTTCTGTAATTTAACATTCTGGCTCGTCACGTAGACCCATAATACATACATACATATATGTATGTATATATTGGTTGATGGAATATTCAAAATTAAAATTTGTGCTCAATTAGTTAAAGGAATTTGAATCTGACCTCAGAGAGAATTTGAAAGAGGAGATTATTGGTCACCTTGAATTCTTTGACTAGGGTTTTCTTGAGCTTTCTCTGCGTCTCATGATTGTAGCCAGGACTCCTGATAAGTTTTAAGTATGTGGAACTTACATACATATATGAAAAAATGCTTACTATCAAAACAAAGGCAATAGACAGGTTGTGTGTTCATTTTGAAGCTGGTTTCCTAAGTGCTAGTTCAATGTTGGAGTAATAATGTATAATCGGGAAAATAGTTTTTAATGCATTTTATTCAGACTTCTTCATATGTTATTGTACTATTATATCATAAAAGTGAGTAATGATTCGAAAAATGTAAAGAATGTGTACTACATTGTTTTAATTGATTTTATTTAACTCATGGTTTTTATGATTTATAGCTAGAAAGTACTCTTGTTTATAACAATAGACACATTAGAGGGTAATGGAAATAAAAGACTTTATGCATATAACAACTACATGTTATTTGTATTTAATGATTACATCAATACATTTATATCTTTGATAACACTTAACGATGGGCAATACATAAAATTGCCATTTTTTATTGTTAGAATAATTTACAAAATATATTTTTATTCGTGTAAAATAACAAATAAATATTTCAAAAGGAAAACAATCTTTAAGAAATTTGATTTATGTATGTGATTTTTAAATGTATACATAATATACATTTATCATATGTTTAATAAGCTTTCGACCATTACAGCGTTGAAACAATTATTAGTTAAGCGATACGATAATTTTCCAATTTAGTTGCTTGCAAAACGTATAGAAGAAGTACACACATACATACATGTATACTAGATTAATTGAAAAAGTAAAATTTAGACATTCTGACAGTTATAAATGCATTTAAATTCTATCTACCTATAGAGTATAATATGTATATATACATATATGTATATATACATATATGTATATAGTAATAATATTTTTAGTAAAATAGTAGACAAAATTTGTATATCACATATCTAAAATGAAAATGTACACCCCCCGAATAATATTTTATCGCATTTTCACCGTCGTCAATTTTAAATATCTTATTTATTTATAATAATAAAATGGTTACAATTTAATAATATAATAAAATATATACTTTTTTTTGGCGTATGTGTCTATACGTAGAAAATTGGAAAAAAAAAAAAAAAACAATTCACAAATGTAGTAACATACGACAGTCAAAGTTTTTCTTTAACAATATATGTATGTGTTTATGTATGTATTATATATATGTGTATATATATATATATATATCAACTAGTTTATTATCATCATCATCTTATCACTAACAAGTACATTTTCTTTATATATAAATAGGGAATGCTTCGCGTAGACAAATATTTTCCCAATTGTTCTTTTTTCAATAGACGAATAATACCAGATTTTATATATTTACCTACAAGAACAACTTTCGTATAACTAAAATTTAAACTTTTCAACAGCAATGATTAAAACAGCAATGATTAAATTTCAAAAAATTTAAAACATTAAATTCTTAATCCATGTTTAGCTTCTCGAGTATGTACTAAATTAAAATACATGACTTCTTTGTATTGAAAGGTATAAAATTCAATGCCACCTCACTGTTTTTGTGCTTACTGGTTTCAATTTTCGTTTTAGTTATACGAAATCGTTTTGCACTTTCAGCATGTGCGGTTGTTAGGTTACATGTGGGTTAGGTTACATGTGGTTACATTGTCACTCGTTAGGTTACATGTGGGTTAGGTTAGTTTGTGTGTGGTTGTTTTATGCGATTATCGGTTATACGAGTGCAGCCAGGCTTTGTTAGCACGTAGGGGTCTCGCCAAGCAGGATTCTCTTGAGCACTCTCCTTCTAAGTGGTCAGCAAGAGGTCCATGGAGGTCCCTGAGTGCCATGAGAGCTGTCCTGGCTGCTCTTAAGCACGCTGATCGTCCCTCACATACCCCATCGGCCTCGGACAAGAACATCAAGTCGCATCCTGTCGCTGAAGATGGACCCTGGAATACATAGTTTAATTGATTTAATATGTGTAACTTATTTCATAAACCAGTGTATGTAGATGCTAGTGGAGTAACCACGTACATTATAGCTGAAATATGCAATGGGGGTAGTAATTATGAAAAGGGAATAGTCCATTAATCAAACCAAACTTGACTAGCACAGCGAGGGATGCAGTATATTGTACGTGGGATATATTTTTTAATAGTTTTAAACATACAAAAAAACACGCGTATACGGCGTCGTATATGCGGTATCCTGCAGTATATACATGGGATATTTCTATTCATTGGAGCGGTCTCGTTGAAATTCTATAGAATTGTTTATACTAACTTGACGGTGATATATACCAATTCGACCCTTCGGACTGGGCTTGACAGTGATCGATAACGGTATATCCCATATTTGCAAAAAAATAAAGCAGAACTTGTCGAAATAATAAGATCATAGAAAATAACAATTATCGATCACTGGCAAGCTCCGTCCGAAGGGTCGAATTGGTATATATCACCGTCAAGTTAGTATAAACAATTCTATAGAATTTCAACGAGACCGCTCCAATGAATAGACGATCCCATGTATATACTGCACGATACCGCGTATATGACGCCGTATACGCGTGTTTTTTTTGTATGTTTAAAACTATCTAGAAAAATATCGCGCCCTTACAGTTGTTGGGCAGTGTACACTACTGAGAGCCTTTTCAATACTAACCAATGACTTGTTATTTTACTATCAATTGGTGTTATGTAGTTTAAGTGGTCAATAACTATATCTCGGTTAAAATATGATAACTATACTAGCCGTTTTGAGATTTGATTATACTTACACAAAGGTAGCAAATCTGATGGAGGCTGCAGAAGGGCAAGAACAATTGACCATGATCACCAGCCAAGATGTCAATGCTGTGACATCTTCTCACAATATTGTCCAAAATTGGGCAGGATCCGTCCTCATTATCTAAATTTGTTTTAACGATCATTAAAAAATACATAATTATAGTTTACGAAACAGATATTTTTTTAGGCATGTATAGTCTTCGACAGTTTTCACATGTTTGTTTTTATTCGATCAAAGAATAGTCCAGCAAAGCCTTAGATTTACAATAAGAACGCACATTGATGATAAAACTTTTTTTTTTAATAAAAGTTCATTCGTTGACAGAACTTTTAATACTTACTAGTGCGTTGGTTAGAATTATCCAGCATTCCACTTCCACCCATATATCCTTCAGACATGATTTCGACTGGTCCGTTCAGGAAGTGTCCTGCCCCTTGCTCGCTCTCAAAGTAGCCGTCTTCTATTGCTTTGATGTCTTCAGGATCTAATTTTTGCTTAAATTCATGTTTTTGAGGCGTTGGATCAGCCAGTAAGCGTTTCTCTTTATCTTGACTCAGATCTGGTCTCGGTTGCTTGTTCTTTTGAGATAAACTTTGCTTGAATTCTTTCAAAGCTTTTCGCATTTTTTCCAAGCTATAAGCGGCTGCAAGTCGTGAAAGTATTTTCTCTTTTATTTCTTGCTCTTCCTTTGTATCCAACTCTTCATTGTCGCTGGAGTATTCCAATGCATCGTCTAAAATCAACCCTTCCATGTTCTTTAGCTTATTATCCATACTGTCTAATTTCAACGGATCTATCTTTTTTGGGCTTCGCTTTTCAACGGAATCGTTTTCTGGGTGAGTCGAACTTTCTTTTTGTTGAGGCAAATTGAATGAGCTCATGAATCGTTTGGCCCTGTTCATTTGAAAATTGTAAAAAGGCGACGACTTCTTCTTGCGTTTATCGATTCCAAAGTACTTCGACCAATCTATCGACTTCTTCTTCAATATAATCGGATGCTCCAGCTTTATATGGGTCTGTTCGGTGTCTTCAAAGTCAATCTCCTTATTTTCTTGACCCTCATGTGAATGATCAAAATCGGCATTGGAATTTGTCAGAAGTGGTGGCTTTGTTTCATGTTCGTGTCTGGAATGAGGATGATCGTGGTCTTCGTACTTATTGTTGTGGTCATTATCATTATCCAGGTGACTTTCATGAGAAGACTGGTTGGATTCATTGGAATGATGATGACTTAGAGCTGCTATAGCTGGAGATTTAGATTCGTGAGAATCGTCATCAGGATTGCTACTTCTTTTCACCGTCTTTTGTATGGTGGATTGTGAATTGAGAAGTTCATCAGTTCCAAAAATACTGCTCAGATCTTTGGCAACTCTAGGATCGTTCACAGTGCTTCTGATTTGTTTACTATTCCTTTTGTTGAAGCGTCTGACTTGAAAGTTGCTGCTTCTTTTAGTTACTGGGTAAAGGTTTTCGCTGGCTATCGGTGTATCAATCGGCTCTCCTCCATCCGGAAGGAACACTTCATCAGATGGTGAATAGTTTAGTGGTTGCATTGCTAATTTAGAATCATCTTCTAAATCCATTTGAGGCGCAGATACGCCGTATGCTGAATATCCTAGATTTGGCTCGCCCCCATTGAGTATTTTAGATATGTCGGGATCTTCTTCTTCGTCCATGATTTTATCGTCTTTTAAATTTTCCACGGCAGCTGGATCCGTCTGAGATACGAATTTTAACGAGTACAGAAAGTCTGGAGTATCGTTGTTGTCTAAGCGTTGATTTGAACTACGCTTCTTCTTGAAAGCAATCGGACCCCAACCTCCAGCTGGTGAATAGTCACCAGGAATTTGTCGCTTCCTTATATTCCTTTTGGTAAACTCTTCTTGTTGTTGGCCTCCATATTCTTCTGGATGCGTATTCATGTACTTCTCCCACAGCTTTCTCAAAAGCTCAGCGTATTCAGCATCAGATTCATACTGAGCTTCTTCCTTCTCTTTTTCAGCGAGATTCTTCAAAAAGAGATCCTGTAACTGTTCGTTCTGATAAACATGCTTGGATTCACGTTCTCGAAATGCTGATGGAACCTTTTTCAAATTTAAGCTTTGATGATGTCCTTTCATTTGTCCCGTGCGTTCTCTGAAAGCCGTGTTCTTATATTCCGATTCGAGATCCTCGGAAGGGTAGTCATCAGGTTTGTCCAAGTATCCGAGGAGGATTGCCTTACCGAGTGGTCTATCGTTCTGATCCAACAGGATTGGAGAATCGTCTGAAATGTAAACGAGATTCAGTTTAAATAGATCTAAATAATTATCGAGACTGATGGAAGTTTTTTGTTTACCAGTTGGGTATTCGTTTTTGGAACCCAAGTATTCTAGTAGTTCCTGGGGATCTTCTCGATCTTGATAGCTCGCCAGGGGATACGTTCCCATGGGAGCTCGTCTGCGTCTCTCGAGTGCCCTCAAAGCCCCTCGCAAGGATCCTTGAGATTCTCCAGGGGGGCTAGTCTCAGTTCCCGCACGATGAGTTGCCGTACTCAAAACAGGCACTGATAAAAGGCTCAGCATCATCAGCACAACCGCCAAACTCTTCATCTTGTATGATTATTCCTTTTCTGTGAACAAAAAAAGAATAGTTGACTTCCGTTATCCTTAAAGCAAGTACGTTTAACCATTCAAATTTCAAACGACATGTGTATCATTGTTTTGCAGTTTAGCTCATGACTGCCGATCGCATCATCGATTTCGTTGCAAGTACAGGAATCAAAATCACTTTTTGGGAAATCTAATATATAATTTCGAAAGAGACTTTGTATGTAAGTATTTTTGGTTGGGAACTGTTGGGGAAGTTTCTATGGCGATGATTCGATTTTTTTCGATTCAAATAAATAAAAAAAAAAACAACAAATGAATATTTAATATTATATTCGCCATGTTTAAGCTGTTTATATTACAAATACTGAGCGGAGCCGGGTAAAACAACTAGTATGCTATATTAGTGTTTTGGTAGTTTTGGAAAGGAATTGATACATGAACTACACCCAAGGCTATTGTCGTTAGCGGCTTAAGCATGTACTTAACCCCTCACTCCATCACCGGTAGTACCCCCACATTCCATCCCCGCAAGCTCGCCCGGCCGTCCACGTACAAATAAGCATGTATTCTTGCCAGTTTTTCAATTTCTAATGAATTTCTGATAATTGTTCATGCAAAAAACATACATATATATACACTTATTCTTTCCGTTTATATACATATGTATGTATATATACATACATATATATTATACTATTTTTAGATTGTTAAGTTTTTATTTTAATATTTATTTATTTATATGAACATTAATAATAATAAACCAAATTCTCCGGGAAATTCGCTTAAATATAGCGGAAACTAGGATAGTTAACATATTTGCTTTAATTAAAAATAAAAAAAAATCTTTTAAAAATTAGAACAAAACCCAAATGCTGCATAAATTGATTAAATAACTGAATGTTTATAAAAATCAACAGATTTCAATAATTTAGTACCACCAAATTTGGAATATTATCTCATGGTGATTTCCATATTTGAAATCTTCTCGAAATAATAAGATCGTACGAATTAATAATGACATAAGACACCCCCATTCACAGCGGGATTCTACCTAGGCATTCCGTGTCATACGATTCTATGTGTCTGCGCCTTTAAGACCGTAAGTGCGAAAACACACTGAGTGGTATGGGACGTCACGTCCCTGGCTTGTAAACAGTGAGTGCTCCGTGACCGTAAACAGTGGATGTTCCCCAAACCGAATTCGGGTGTAGTTGCACGTGCAGAATGCATGAGTTTGGGAGGTCATACGTGTATGCATATCCATATGCAACCAACAATAGGTTTTTGAGCTCTTTTTCTTATTACGCTGTACATATTGTTGCGTAGGGGTGGGTGGAGGATCCAAGTAAAAGGCCAACAGTCGTTTCACAGCATTTATTGATGATTAAGGAGATACACGCACTGTCACTGCTCAGTCCAGAATGACATGATATCGCCTACGTACCGCCTTATAAAGGGTAGATCTCTCAGGACGCCTAATCTGTTTACCTGTTGTATAGTCACGTATTCGGATATGTATTTCCACGACATTGGGTATCCCCGTACCGATTCTGAGAAATAACTAATAACGGTCATTGTTTAGCCTAAATGCACTTAGAGTCCAGATATAATCCTTGGAAGTAAGTGCATGCACTTAGTTAATCCGATAACAGATATCCGTTGGTCTAAGTGCAATTCGCTCAATCCGCGGCGTACGTAACAATATTAACATTATAATGATATAATACTATGATTACTAACAAAATTAATTTAAAATTGTAAAATAGAAAATGATCAGTAGATCAGTAGCTATTAAAATAGATATAAGATGTATTGTGAACATAATTTAGTAATAATAAAAAGCTAATATGCAACAAAATATGCAACCAACAAGTTTCTCCTAAATTTCTTTAAATATGGGATTCATTGTTATCGATTACTGTCAAGCAAGGATAAATACAAGGATAAAATATCACCGAAAACACTTCAGGGGGTGATTTTTGGGACTGTATACCGTGTATATGGGCTAGGGGTGTTGCGTTTTTTTCGCATGTTTAAAAATATTTAAAAAAAAAAAACACATACCACTCTGTGTGTTCTCGCCCTCAACGTGTTTTGGAACGAGTCGGGGTATTTGAAGTGTTTTTTTTTTTTTTTTTTTACTTTTATCCTCCCGAGCAACATCAGGCAACCATTAGTACTACAACGAATCGACAATATTGGATGGGGACTTGAAAAGTCCCTCGACAACTGAAGGTTTGAATTTATTTCTAGAATTCTTTTATTCAAAAGGTAGGTACATATGTACATATATCTCTTCGTGATCCATTTACGGTCCCATTGAGTTATTCAGGTCATTTAATTTGCATTCGAGTGTTTAGTGAGACGGAGATCCGTAATTGATCCCACTGAAATTGCTTTTCTGGACACGGACACGAGTATCCCTATCCCACATCTATCACGACAATACAATCTATTTCGATGGATATCAAACGCTGACGTGGAAATATATGCACATATTTCAAATTTGATTGTAAGCGATATTGTAAAATGATCTTGTATTATATTATATGTATGTATGTCTGTATGTGTGTCTGAGGTTTGGCAATAAAGGGCGCATGTTAAATTTATGTAGACGTATATTTGAAATACATGCTGTGTAATGATACTTGATACCTTCATGTAATATTCATACACAACCTAATAACTTCGCGATGTTTTCACGCCCAGGGATTTAATATAGATAAATAACGTTGACATTAGAGTGGCTCCTGAAAATAAATGCAAATTTGAAATAGTTCATTGTCCGACAAAATATGACTCGGAACGAATTGCATAAATTTCAAAACTGAAGGGAAAGCGATGTCAAAGCATTTATTTAAGTTTAAGTTACTGGTTGGTTCGGTGAGCAATCTTTACTTTTTAGCAGATTTGAGCTTCAATGTTCTCAACCAATTTATGTAGGTACATAAGATGCCGCAATTTGGTCTCTTTTCCTGTGGCACGTACCAATTTGATAGTTACGTCGCCTGTTGCAAATGATATTAAAATATTAAATTACAATAAATCCTATATGTCCTAAATATAAAAGCTTGGGGCGTATAAATTACCATCAAATGATGTCCTTACGCCCAAATTTTTATATTTTGGACATACTTATTTTATTTTTATTTTATTGTTACAATCAATATACACTCGTCATTACAGATCGCTCTAATGCGACGAGTGTACGATAACGGCCAGAAATACAATAATACATATACAATCAGAATACATAGCATATAACAATTAATCAGTACAGAAATAATAATCATAGAGACATCTATGGATTATTTTTAAATTTTTGTGTACAATTATTATTACAAATTTAAACATATAATAAACACGAAATTATAGAGATGTCTAGAGATATCTATAGATTTCAGATTACTGTGCATAATTTTTACAAATTATACACACAGATTTTGTGACAACAGGAAATGATCTAATACCAATTTTCAGGAACCGTTTCAACAATGATCAGATAAAATTGGCAAACTCTGATAGAGAAACGATCGATTTGGAGTCACAAAACCCCCAAACCTAACCAGCAGTTTGACGAGGACTCGAACCTTTGACCTCAGTGGTGCTAAATGTATACGCTACCATTAAGCCAAACTTATGTAAGAAGAAATATTTAACTATTAGAAATATTTTAATATCCGGGGGAAATTTGCTAGGGAGAAAGATTATTTATTTAAATTAAATTATTAGAAATATTTCATGTTTAAAATCTGTTTGGCAGAAATATACGAAAGGAAACTTAATTTTTTCTATTTTAGTGCATTATTTTCCCCATTTCATTTTTGCGTGAAATTCATACACATACATATATACATACACTATGAATGTACTTATTTATATATTTTTTATTTGTCCCTATTTCATTACTAATAATTCAAGTAATTGGGTAAACCGGAACTGAAACTGGAATTGGAATCGATATAACCCTTTATAACTCTTAATAATTGTAAAATTTGTGAAATCTCCATACTTGTCGATGCAATCTTACATATGTGCATTCATATATGTACATATATACCATAGTTTGCATGTTGAAGAAAGAATAAGATGTACATAAGTGCGAAAGCATGATTGGCGATGTATAATTTGGATTTAGAGGAGGATTGGGAACAAGAGGAGGGTTTTTCTGCATGCACGTGCTCCTGCAAAAGTGTAGGGAATTTAAATAGAGGATATACATACGTCTGTTTCATCAACTTTGGAAATTCATTCGACAGAGTGGAACATGATGGATTAATCCATGCACTAAAACACACTGGAATAAATGCAAAGGATATCGCCCTTTTGAAGAATACTGGAATCAATCTGCTGTCGTGAAGGAAGTTCGTCGTCCATGCTTTTCAATATGTATTCGGAAATGGTGTTCAACCACGCAGTCGATATTCGAATAGAAGTGCGAATAGTAATTAATAATATCCGTTTTGCTGATTATATGGTAATACTGAATGAGAGTGCCGAAGACATGCAATCGTTATTTATTTTTATTTTTTACTAGCTGAACCCGGCATGCGTTGCAATGCCAGAATAAGGCATGCAGTTCCCGTTCCCGTTTCAAGTGATGGTTGGAGATCAAATAACGTGTCTTCAAAGCCGTGACGTCATAAACCAACTGGTAACGTGGTTACCAACGAACAAATTTCCTTGACTACACAATGGCGCTTCAAACTTTCGCATCGGTAAAATCGTAATTAATTTAAGCTAAATTAATCGTAATTAAGTTCCCTCTCCCGTTGCGTTCCCGTCCCGGTCCCGTTTCAAGTGATGGTTGGAGCTCAAATAACGTCTCATCAAAGCCGTGTCGTAAAAAACCAGCTGGTTATCGTCGTTGCCAACAAACAAATTTCCTTGACTACACAATGGCGCTTCAAACTTTCGCATCGGTAAAATCGTAATTAATCGTAATTAATTTAAGCTAAATTAATCGTAATTAGGTTCCCTTTCCCGTTGCGTTCCCGTTTCAAGTGATGGTTGGAGCTCAAATAACGTCTCATCAAAGCCGTGTCGTAAAAAACCAACTGGTTATCGTGGTTGCCAACAAACGAATTTCCTTGATTACACAATGGTGCTTCATACTTTCGCGTCGATAATACGAATTACGTATATTATTATTAAGAGGTTTTTTCCCGTTTTTTTTTCTTTATCTTCCCGGATATACAACAAATCCTGAAAGTTCCATCGTATTCGGTTCAATGGCTTAGGAGCCTATTCAAGACAGACAGACAGGCAGACAAACATTCAATTTTATATAGATAGATTATATTCAATCATTCTATGTACACTCGTCATTACAGATCGCTCCAATGCGACGAGTCTACTACACAGATCAAGAAACACATCAAATTATCTACATAATTCGAAATTATACATGACATCTATGGTCATTATTGTTCGCAATCGACCAATCGTGTCAAAGTGGGATCTGTTCATTAATATTAAAAAGACAAAATCAATGATTGTTTGCAAAGAAAAGACGGACCCATTAAACTTGAGTGTGCGCGGACGGACATATTATTGAACAGGTCGAACACTACAAATACCTAGGAGCAATAATCAATACGGATGTCAGTTCTGAAATGGAGATAATTTTTTGAACAACGTTAGTCCTATCGAACTGAAACTTAGTATTGGTTACTGAAATTCATATCGATACGACGTAAATTTTTTTCAAATTTTTAAGTTGACCGGAAATGGTACCTACCCTTATAGATGTACTTTTTTTTTAAGTTTTTGAATTCAACTATCACCCAAAGCGCTAACCGAATCATACTGTATTTTTACTTTTATAAATAGAAATTATAAATTTAAACCTTAATATTTTTTTTGTTTAGCCACATTGAAGACTTGGAACTACTTTGTAATGTCAATATGCCAAAATTGTTGAAAAAAAAAGAAATTTTTTCATGTTCTACTTTTTAATGCCACTTTTAATATATTTTCATCAAAAATAAGATATTTATTTTTATACTAGCTGAACCCGGCATGCGTTGCAATGCCAAAATAACACATGCAATTCCCGTTCCCGTTCTCGTTCTAACTCCCGTTCCTGTTCCCATTCTCATTCCGGTCCCATTTGTCGGAAAAACGCATGCAGTTCTCGTTCCAGTTCCCGTTCTCGTTCCCGTTCCCATTTTTCGGAAAAACACATTGGTCGCGACGCGAAAACATTTGAAATTATAGCGTTGCAATGACACTCCCGTTTTTACCGTTTCCGCTCCAGTTTTTTCCCGTTTTTTTTTCACAGTAATCTTCCCGGACATGCATACAACAAATCCTGAAAGTTAAATCGTAATCGTTTCAGTGGCTTAGGAGCCTATTCGAGACACACACACACAGACATTCATTTTTATATATATACATATATAGATACGACGATTTGATAAGCTTAGAAAAATTGTCAAAATTAATAATTCATTATGTTTTTTGTATAAAAAATATAATATATAAAATGAAAAAATATATGGTGAATAATTTTCATAATCAGCAAAGGTTAAACGATTATTATATACAAAAAGCAACCTTTGAACATTTTTTCAGCCTTTTTAATGAGCAAAAATAATAATAAAATTATAATGAATAATGAATTACATTATCTTCCAGTACAGTTTTTCGATGAATATTTTACACGAATTTTTTCCATCATATTCGCAATTATTAATGACGACCTTTCGTAATGACGGCTTATATTTTCTCGTCTGGAAAATGTATCGTATTTTTTTCCACGACACTCACGCTATGTATCTTGGCCGAAATTAATTTTTCCACATCGAATTTTCCGTCGGAAAATTCTCTCCGCCTACTACTTGACACACACGTTTTTTCATTTCCAAATAGCGTTTTGTATATAGCAGACGTATTCAATTGAGCTGTATATTTTTTATTCCAGCACTTGTACGTGTGGGTATAGCCATCAATTTCATCGAGGCTTCGGTATGCTGATATTAAATTCCAGCGTTCACGAGACGTTCGCCATTCAGAGGAAAATTCACGACCTCAATGAAAATTATAGGTCAGACCGATACAACGGAATGTGGTGAAAGAATACGCACATGTGTACATATATGTACACCAAAATTAAATACCTCACTCGTTATATAATTATGGCGGTTACGCAAAATTTTCCGCTATGTTACCTTAATAACAACCTGTTGCTCGTTCCGCTCAACGTTTCCCCCTCTCAAATTTTTCCTGGAAACGTGCCTTCGCATGAATTTTCATTTGCGTAAGCCTTCAGGTAACGCTCTCTAAGGTTGAAAGGACGTAAATGAGTTTCATATTACGCCAGTCGAGCCTTCACTGGATGAGAGTTGAGCTCGCCAGTGAATTAATGGGACAATTTCATGGGCCGGGTTTTGTATCGTACATATACAATATAAGTCGCTTAGTCGGCTATAGTGAATACATACATATGTATATATGCAGGGATGTAGAAAGAGGGGGGGGGGGGTAAATGGTATAAAATCCTTGGGCCTAACTACTTTTAACTCTTGCCTTACTGTGCTAAGAAAACCCGCTAGCTACTGTGCCGGACTCCAAGTGTCCAGTTGAAAATGTGAGTTCGAGCAGACGGCGTACGGACAACTTGTGTTCCGTACGCTCCGCTGAACCACCACGTGCAAATTTTACATTTCAATAAACTACATCAAACCATTATCGAAGTCTTTTCCATGATGGTCACTTCGAACCGGACACCAGTAACCTAGGCCACAACACCAAACGGACAAACCAATAGGAAAAAACGTGGTCGAGAAAAAATGGATGTCAATTAAGAAATCGGTATCGTTCCTTTGTTACTATCCATACCTTTCCAATACTAATAACATGTTTGCTTCTATTTCAGCAATATATTGATTGATGTACAGAGGTACATGACCGCGTGATTGACGCAGAAAATATATAAATAAAAACATAACCTACAAAGACGCATGGGACACAGAGGTAATCCAAAATTATCGGAACGATCACATAAACATCGTAAAGGATATTCAAGTAAGTGAATGTATTCAATCTCAGGCAATCTGTTCAAAAGGCAATCATGTGGGTAGGTCAGTTTTAAAATATGTTTTAAAGTATAACAATTAATTAACGCGATTGTATAAAATAATATCGCGCTACGAAGGAATGTTTCATCGGTCGCATCGAATTTCGTATTAAAAGTGTAAAATCAGATGTAGTGTAAAATTAGCAAAGCACGTGGAGAATTATACTTGTAGCCCCAAAGTGGATTAAATCAAGTACATACCGGTATATTCATATCGGTAGATCTTTGTTTCTTAATGTGTGTAGAAACACCCTCCCCCCCCCCCCTTCCACGATAAATGTGGAATTATACTTGTAGCCCCAAAGTGGCTTAAACCAAGTACATACCGGTATATGCATATCGGTAGATCTTTGTTTCTTAATGTGTGTAGAAACACCCTCCCCCCCCCCCCTTCCACGATAAATGTGGAATTATACTTGTAGCCCCAAAGTGGCTTAAACCAAGTACATACCGGTATATTCATATCGGTAGATCTTTGTTTCTTAATGTGTGTAGAAACACCCTCCCCCCCCCCCCTTCCACGATAAATGTGGAATTACACTTGTAGCCCCAAAGTGGATTAAATCAAGTACATACCGGCATATTCATACATCGGTAGATCTCTTTGTTTCATAATGTGTGATGAAACAGTGGTGATTTAAAATAAATCACAAGACTTGTAGCCCCAAAGTGGTTTAAATCAAGCACCCACCAATTTAGGGTTGTAATTTCTTCCAAAATATGTTGGATAGATTCTGGTGATAATAGTTAAAGTAGAATATTAAGATTCACGGTTAATCATTGAATATTATTACCTTATCTCTACGAATAGTTCAATTGACAGCTATAGTAGAGAACAACTGTATTTATGAGACGAAATAGTGCAACTTTCTGAAACAAATGTCAAGTGCTGAAAACGAGGAAATAGAAGCTTCGACTTCCAAGTCGCATAAAGGTCGAAATCCAACTAGGGACGTAGAACCTATTAGAGACAGGTCAAGCTCTAGAATACATCAGACTCGAAGTCAGACTCAATCGATAGAAATATTAGCGAAGGAAAATAAAGTAGAAGTTATAATGACGTCAATAGAATTAAGGTATTCAGGCGCGGTACAAAGACTAAAAGGAAAAATAGATAAATCCTCCGAATTAGATGAAGGACAGTATCAAACCATTAAAGAAGCATACGATTATGTCCGAAAACTCCATTACGAGTATTTAGATAACCTTACAGACATACCGAAAGCGGCCAAAATAGACGAAGAGTACGATGCAATTACAATAACAGTTAAAAATCTTAAAGCAGCATTAGATTGCCAATCCTTTCAAGATAGTAAACTAAAGGTAGAGCAAGCAACAATTAAATTTGCTAGAGATAAGTTACCGACGTTAACCATTCCCACATTTCAGGGAGATCCATCTGAATGGCAATCGTTTCAACAAGCTTTTAAGAATATAATAGGAAACAAAACGGAATATTCGAATGTCACGAAATTGCAATATTTGCATCAATCCTTAATCGGTCCCGCTTTGGCAGCTGTATCAGGTTTAGATATTAGCTCAGACAATTACGAAATAGCTTGGAGTATTTTAGACAAGCAATATAATTTACCAAGACTTAATCTCAAAACTAGGATTAATTCACTTTGTGACTTAAAATTAATCACAAGAGAATCACATATCGAATTGAGAAATCTATTGAATCAGGTAACAGTGTGTATTAAAAACATTGAATCGTTGGGTTACGCGAGAGAAATTTTAGATCCATGGGTAACATGTTTAGTTCTAAGGAAATTACCTTTTAATATAGTAAGAGACTGGGAAATATCGCTGGTTAGCAGAGAAATGCCACCATATGAAAGTTTAGAGACATTCTTGCAGAATAGATGTAATGTATTACAATCTACTGCATCTGTAACTACGGTGAAGGAATTCCCTCATAGTCGTCAAAGAATCATGAGAACTCATGTCGCGAACAAAAACCCATCAAGTAAGGTAAACGCATGCGCATTCTGTCGAAATAATCATTTCATAGGCAAATGTGATAAATTCAAAGCAAAATCCAGTATGGAAAGAAATGAATTCGTTAAATCTAATAACATGTGTTTTAAATGTTTAAATTCATCGCATAAGATAACAAATTGCAAGTCTAACTATAATTGCTTAAGGTGCAAACAAAACCATCACACTTTGTTGCATCAGGACGATACATTTAGTTCCAATAATACGGGAAGGAAGTCAATTAATGCTCATTCTACTCATTTCTCTCAAAGGGAGATAATTTTACCGACGGTACAAGTAGACATTATAACGTCCAATGGAACGGTCGTTAAGGGTCGCACATTATTAGATTCCGGCTCACAAGTCAACTATGTTACCACATCTTTCGCTAAGAAGAATAACTTCAAATTAGAGAAAATCTCTCAAAAAATTGTAGGTATCGCTAATCAAGAAAGTAGCATTCGTCACATCACCAAGGTGACCATAAGGTCTTCAACCACTAATTACTCAACCAAAGTGTTGTGTTTGGTATTACCAGAAATTACTGGCGAAATTCCAACTGTGAAACTGGATCAACAGTTAATTTCAATACCAGCGGGAATTAAGTTATCAGATCCCCTTTGGAATAAACCGACGCCAATCGATTTCTTGCTCGGCGCCGAGATTTGCGTTCATGCTATGAAAGCAGGAACCATCCAGTTAGGAAAAGGTATGCCTATCTTAAAGGATACCGAATTCGGATGGACAATAGTTGGTCCATATCCCGAAGTAAATAATGCTCCAGGGAAGAGCCACATAGGCTTAAGTCAATTAGACAGTCACATTCAAAACTTTTGGATGATCGACCAGGTTCCTATGGTAAAACATCAATCTCTTGAGGAGAAAAGATGTGAGGAACATTTCCAAGCACACACATCACGAGATAAAAACGGTAGATTTTGTGTAGCTTTACCATATAAAAATTCCCCGGTAGTATTAGGAAGTTCATTGCACATTGCGGAGAAAAGACACAAAACTTTGGAAAGACGTTTTTTAGCCAATAATAATTTAAAAATGGAATACAATAAAGTTTTAGAAGAGTACATAAATTTAGGACATATGTCAGAGTGTGAACCTCCGGAGGCACATGAGGTTCATTGTTATTTACCTCATCACGTCGTGGTTAAGGAGTCTAGCCTTACCACTAAATATCGTGTAGTTTTTGATGCGTCCGCAAAGACAACGTCTAATATCTCACTAAATAATATTTTGATGGTGGGACCTAGTGTCCAATCAGATTTGTTAAGTTTACTACTCAACTTTCGACTCCATAAATACGTGATTACTGCGGATATTAAGCAGATGTACCGACAGATTCAAATAGCAGAGAAAAATAAAAATGTACAATTAAATCATAATTCGTTATGGTGGGACGGCCCTAGTTGGTTGAAATTAGATGAATCACGATGGCCTCGAAGACCTCCTGAGATCACAATAGATCTTCCAGAGAGAAGGGTAGTCACTAACGCTACCCTTGTGAGGGAAAATAATTAGATAGATAAATATTCTCATCTTCCAAGACTCCTTCGAGTTTTATCATATGTTCGTCGGCCACTAAGGAATAAACAATTAAACGTTAAAGAAAATAACGAACCGTCCGCTTTAGAATTAAAAGATGCTTTAAATAATTTGATAAGGTTATCGCAAATGGAATCATTTCCATTGGAATATCGTTTGCTGAGCAAGGGACATCCAATTCCCAGTAGCAGTAAATTAGCTAAATTGTCCCCTCTATTCCACGAGAATTTAATTTGTGTTGGAAGTAGACTTCCTCTGGGAACAACTCTATCAACGTCACCCATTATCTTGTCAAATAAGCATAAACTTACACACATGATTGTCCGAGATGCGCACTTGAAATATATTCACTTGGGTACTCAAGCCTTACTGTCGTTATTGCGGCAGACCTATTGGCCATTGGCCGGACATAATACTGTCAAAGGAGTGGTGCGTTCATGTGTCATTTGTTTCAGAAATAAACCACTGTCACACAATAGATTAATGGGATTACTCCCGCTTGAACGTACCACTGCGAATTTTCCTTTCAGTCATGTGGGGATAGATTTCGCAGGACCTTTTCCTGTGAAGAGTGGTTGCAATAAGAATTCTAAGATAATTAAGGGTTACGTTTGTGTCTTTGTGTGTTTTTCCAGTAAGGCAGTTCACTTGGAACTTGTCGGAGACTTAACGAGTTCAAATTTCTTAAATTGTTTAAGAAGATTCGTAGCCAGACGTGGCAGGCCCAATACGATATATTCCGACAATGCTACTAATTTTGTCGGTGCAAGTCGTGAACTCGTTAATTTAGTAAAATTAATTTACGAACGTCCTCATGAGGAGAAGCTACTACGGTATGTAGCCTCCGAAGGGATTCGTTGGAAGTTTAACCCGCCAAGGGCGCCTCACATGGGAGGGCTGTGGGAAGCAGCGGTTAAATCCATGAAGATTCATTTAAACAAGGTGTTAAAGGCCACCACCTTAAATTTCGAATCATTTTGTACGGTATTGACTCAAATAGAAGCTTGCATGAATTCCCGTCCTCTTAGTCCCTTGTCTTCGGATCCACTAGACCTTTTACCCCTCACACCTGGACATTTCTTAATTGGCAGATCCTTACTCGCTCTTCCAATGGAGGTTAAATATAACACTAATGTCCATGCCAATCTGCTTCAGATACAATTGACCACAGCAGCATTTTGGAAACGTTGGTCGGCGGAATACTTACATTCTTTGCAGTTACGACACAAATGGAAGAAGGACTCGAGCAACAATCTGAGTGTGGGTCAAATGGTCCTGTTAAAGGAGGAACACATGCTGCCAACCCGATGGGTCTTGGGTCGAATCACTAAATTGTATCCCGGACCAGATGGCAGAGTTCGAGTCGTCGACGTCTTTACTGCCAGCGGAGAGTTTCGTCGGTCCAGTCATCTAGTGGCGCCATTGCCGATTCTACCACAAGGACCACTTGACAGGAAGGAAGATCAGCAAGAGGGAGGAGAAACAGCAGCTTCAATTCCGTCAACTTCGGTAGCTTAGTTTAACCCGAAGACACTACCCCCAACTCATATTACTTATTAGATGTAATCATGAGTTTAAATCATTCAATGTTAATAGTAGTACTCCGTAATTCACTTTAATTGTGTTGTGTGTATAATTTAAGCTATTTTCATTTTAACATTCGGCAGTATATATCTCCGAATTTAATCTAATCATTTTGTCTTTATAATATAAGACTTGTCTCATGTCATCACTCGGAAGGATTATATCCGAGTTTAAAATAAACTGTTCAAATTTGACAGTTAAAATTAGATTCATGATTTGTTAATGTTAGTCTCCAAGCCACACTTAATGGAGCATCTTAAATTATTTCATGTCTACTTAATTATAACCTGCCGGGAGTCATCCGCAGGTCTTATGTTTCTTGTTATGAAAACATAAGTTAACTCTTACTGTTTATAGTATTTATGTGAATCATAGAATAAGTAAATATTATAATACTGAACATTTCGATGTTTAACGTAGAGACATCTATAATCATAGTTCGCCTTCATTTCCTGCTTGTAGGAATGAATGAATGACTTTCCAATTTACTTTTAATTTAGCAATGTTTGTGCTACTTGTTGATGAAATCAAGTTAACTTAGGAGCATTACACTCACTAATCAAGTTTAGTTGATCGGTAATAGCTGATCTGTCTTGACAACTGTAACAGTGTCAACATTGTATTGTCTAAGTTAACATCAAGATGAGGAATGCTTAAGTTTTAAACCATATACAGTCCACTCTCTCTTCTTTAAAGTAAACTTATCTTGTAATGCTTATTCACAGCTTCAAAGGAGATTTCAAAAATTTTAATGTAAATAGAAACAACATTCACCAGAGGTATACCTATAAGTTGAAATATTACTGAACCAATAAATTGATTTTATCCTCACACTGGATGAGGCAAAGGTTTCATTATTCACCCTCTATTTAATTATTTTAAGAGCTATGATTTATTGTAAACGACTCGTCAGTAATGCTGTAACTCTGTAGAATAACTGTATTGTTCAACAGTTTTCCTATGTGGGACTATGTTCCGACTTTTGTAATGACGTGTGGCAAACAGTCTTATTAACTGATTGTCGATTGGCATTATTGACGAGTTGGCATTAGTGTCGGCCCAAGCGGAAATACGCGACGGTCGACAGAGTCAGCGAGCAGACGGCGTTCGGACAGCTTGTGTTCCGTACGCTCCGCTGGCCCACCACGTGCAAATTTTACATTTCAATAAACTACATCAAACCATTATCGAAGTCCTTTCCATGAGTTAAAATAATGCAAAATCAGCGAGGTTAATTATTGTAATTAGCCATAAAAATCATTTTATCGTGTATAATAAGTATACGAATAAGTGCAAGAAATGGAAAAAAAAAATACGGCTGTAACACAGATGTCGTTCCAAGGCGGATATCATTCTCACACTGGCCGTTGAGCGTAGCACGTACTGAATTCCTCTTCTCTCTCGCATCTGTGAGGCACGTGTACAAGAGAATTTCCGCAAAAATATTTATTTCTGTTGATGTTTTTATTTCGTAATGGCATAATTCGAATTATAGACGTTTTGACGAGGAATTCATAAAATATGAAGACCCTTGTTTCAGTATATTTGGAGAAATAAAATTAAGTATAAGTCCTGGTCACTTTTTATCTATCACAGTGCGACAAGTGTTAAGGGCCTGGTCCCAAATGGTCAGCGGTTAAAGCGAAGCCTGCTAATTCCCGCCTGCCCAGCGGTGACGAATTCGTCGACAAAATTTCCCATGAAGAGTCAAATATATGACCGACAAAAAAAAACAAAACTTCATCTATTGTTACTACGTATGTACATACATAGATAAAGTAAAAAAAAAAATATATATATATATATATATATATATATATATATATATATATATATATATATATATATATATATATATATATATATATATATATATATATATATATATATATATATATTTGCCCGTCAAATAAATTAATTTTGGAAAATTTTACGGTTAATATAACAGCATAGATAATTTTAATTATTCTTTTTTTTGGTCACGAAATTAAATTTTCCCCCGAGCCAGAATTTTCTCTCGGCGCCTATATATATACATATGTACATACATATATATCTGTAAATGTTTTGAGAAAAAAATAAATCTAAAATTATTTGAGACAAAAATGTATGTACATACATATATACATACATATATACAGATATTTTAAATCGGTTTGATAAATTATATGTAGGTACATTAAATATAATATAATTCATGATCTTTCAAAGAAAAGTTTGTCATTTTAATTAAACTTTTACTGTATTTCGACTAAAAGAATGGAAAAATTTCTTGAATTATTATTAATTTGTTATATTATATAAAAAAATATCTGGCAAGAATTATAAATTATGTGAAAAATATGAATTTTCCTTATAATGAACTTAAAAAGAAAACTTCTAATATTATGTCTTGAAAATATTACACGTTCTGAAACTTTTATAAAATTTTCAGTACATATTGAGTTTTTCTTCAACTAAAAACATACATACATACATATGAATGTATGCCTCAAGGTATAGGTAGAAATTAATGAGATGTTCCATTTTCTCTTCATTAAACTGTAACGCTTCTTTATTATCTATATATTTTATATTTATTGTACCTCAATATTTGTCTATGTATGTAATTACATAAAGCAATATACATACATACCTACATTCAAATCTGTATCTTTTGCCCACAATTTCATTAGAAAACGACCTCCAGACAAATATAAATAGCATTTCAACAATAAAAGCAACGAAAAACCAACCGTCACCTTTATATAAGAAAAACTAAAACAATTCAAACGTTGGATAAAATTATAATATAATAGAAAGCAGAAAATGAAAACAGACCCCGCACAGAAATATAATGTGACAAACGAAAAAACTACACGTCACATTTAACCAAAACATTATAGGACACTTTTCGGGCTTTGAATAGCACATATTCCTCTTTCCAACAATGGCAGAGCACGATTACTCGTTTTGTCCACTCATATTAAACCCTAAAAGTGTCACATTTGTTGGAAAAAGTTCCAGAAACACTAATTTTGACACATCACGTGTAATGGGCAAAATACCATAACGGAGATTCGGTTAAAATATACATAGCCAGCAGTTTGGCTTAGTGGTAGCGTATATATTTAGCACCACTGAGGTCAAAAGTTCGAGTCCTCGCCATCTGCTGGTTAGATTTGGGGGTTTTGTGACTCCAAATCGATCGTTTTTCTATCAGAGTTTGCCAATTTTATCTGATCATTGCTGAAACGGTTCCTGAAAATTGGTATTACATCTATTCCTGTTGTCACAAAATCTGCCTGTGTATAATTTGTAATAATTATACACAGTAATCTGAAATCTATAGATATCTCTATAATTTCGTATTTATTATATGTATAAAAATGGTACACAAAAAAAAATGTAAAAATAATCCATAGATGTCTCTATGATTATTATTTCTGATTAATTGTTATATGCTATATATTCTGATTGTATATGTATTACTGTATTTCTGATTTCTGATTTATATATTCTGTATTTCGTTAACGTACACCCGTCGCATTGGAGCAAATCTGTAATTGATTTGTAACAATAAAAAATAAAAATAAATAAAAATATTATGTATATAAACAAAAGCATATTTTCACTCAACTTTAATGAATTGAATGACGTTGTCCAAGTTGGTGAAAGGATAGGAAAAAAGTAGAAAATAGAAACTTTATAGAAAATTTTGCATGATCTCAATGTTATATGTAGTAGTATGATATAATATACTGAATTTTGTGGTTCTTAAACGAAAATAATTGATTTCAATAGCGGAAAAGCAAACAAATGTCCATTTTTTATATCGTGAAATATCCAGCGATGCCCGGCGTTGCTTGGGTGGAGAAAAACTTTAAAGGAAAAATCATTCAAAGAGTTCTTCCGAAACTACATAATGCCAGCAGCATAGCTCGATCGTTGAGCTTCTGCTTAGCGTCGAGAGGCGCCGGGTTCGATCCCATGAGCTGACCTCGAATGAAAAGTATTTTTCCGAATATATATGTAGTGCTGCTGGTCAGACCTGGATTTGTGACTCCAGATCGATTATTTCCTATCGATTTAATTGTTGAAACGGTTCCTGGTAAAATTGGCTAAATATCTTTCCTATCAACTATGTCACCACTATTTGAGATTGATTTACAATAAAATTTATGTACAATTCATAGATGTCTCGTTAATTTGCGAGTTTTTCAGTGTGTCGTAATTAAGCGACTTGTATAATAAAAAATGCTGCAATGTTTGTATTTGGCCAGGAAGGCGCATTGGGGTTACCTGTAAGGCCTTCCTGTTATATATGTAAAAAATAAATAAATAAATAATACACGTTTTAAGTTAAGGTACCGCGGAACAGTATACCAAATTCGGAGGTCGTACTCATGTTGAAAACTGTTGATTTTGCACAGCGGATAAATCTTTCATTTGTATATACATAGGTGCATATGAATGTATGTGAGACTTAGTTTTAATCCAGAAGAAGGCACGCATGAATGATTAGGTTGCATGCATGAGTTGAAGAATGGACTATGGTTAAGTTGCCGTTTTGTACATGTAACGACAGTTCTTTGTGGCGCTCCGTGAAATTGTAAATAATGTTGTAAGCCGCCCATGGAGTTTCATTTTACACAACTGTCTATGTCTCCTGACAACCAGATCCAACATTTATAAGACAACATTTACATATGTAGATTAGTCGAATTGCCCGTTGTTTCTCGGGCTGGTGAAAGTTAAAATTTATACGAGATAGTATGAAAAAAAAGCAACTGTTATAAGTAGAGCCCGGAATCTGAAGGGGCCGGAAACGTGCCACCTGTTCAATTGTTGTAAATGTTCAATTCAATTCAATTCACCTATTGTTCAATTGTTGTAAATGCTTTGTAAAAAAGGTTCGGCAAACCTTTAACAATGCATTTACAATCTTTGAACAATAAACAGCCCCTTCAGATTCCGGGCTCTAGTTATAAGTTATGATAGTTGCTTTTTTTTCATAATATCCCATATAAATTTTAACTTTTAACTACGTAAAATTTTAAGTTGCCAATTGGTGCCAGTTGTCATCGCGTCGATCTAACGGTCGATTGTAATGAAATTTTGATGATATCGTTAGTGATTAAATCTATTTAGCGTCATGACGAAGACATTTACTTGCTTTAATGAGCGTTAACCCTTCCCTCCCCCCCGTATGTGGTTCCAATGGTTCGAAATCAGCTGCGAAAACACATTTAGTTAAACTATGTAATAATAAATGAGAGTAAAAATAGTTACTGTTAGAACTGTTTAATTATTTAGCCTGTAATATGTGAAGGGGCGGTAGAAAGACGTGCTTAGATAGCTAGCTGTTATGGCTTTGATCTGATACAAGATTTTGATGTAATTTTTAATGATTTTTTGATGATTACATTACTTTAGCTTCATGTCAGAGAAATTAGCTTACTCGAATGTTAGCTAAACCCCGTATGTCGGTAAGATATCAAAGCGACCTGAAGAGTGGATGTGATTTAAAATCGTCCATCCAATCCTTTCCAAAACAATTTTATAATACGAGCTAAGCTAGAGTATCCTCAAATACATGTATGTATATATTATATACTTATATATAAGATAGAAGGTTCTGTGATTATTCTGCAATTGTACAATATGATCAAAATGACGACAATATGGTCAAAATTATAGCATTTTTTAAACTCGTCTATTACGATTATTTTTCACCATCATACTGGCGGATTTGATTTGAATATACATATACATATATTGTTGACCAAACCGCGCAAAATAGCAACGTTTCAAAACGATCGGAAGAATGAAGGATATAAAATACAAATGTTGTCAGACGAACGAGCGAAGGCAAACATAGAAGAAGCTTGTAAAAAGCGATTTCGCACATGTCACTAAAATCTCGTTCATGAAACATCTGCCACCTGAAAATTCCATCTATCATACTAACAAGAACTCGAGTACCAGATATTCCGTATTCGCGATTTTCCGTATTCGCAACGATGTAATCCGTTTACCAAGATATATGTATGATAGAAATGGATATGTAGAATGCATGTTTCAAATTAAATGAAACTGTAAATTTACATAGCGGACAAACAAACACATCCCTATTTACATTTTAGAATTACCCAGCATTGCTCAGGTTGATGAAAGTTGAAAAAAAAAAACCTATCCGAGGACTTCGAGCATTTCCGAAACCCGTCTAGTATGAATTAAAAACAGTGGATTTACAAAGAAACATGTACCTAGATAGTTCCACTACAAGGAGAAAACTTTTATGTAACACATATGGTTTATATTACATGTTTCAAGTACATATAATATGTATATGGATATGAAGGCTTAGTGCTAGTTACATAGTTTCGTATCCCTGCCACGTAATCGAATACGGTTTACGGGCTTCGGCTAATCTGTTTATCGCGAAATATTATTATAACCCGAAACGCTGAAATGACATTACTCTGGGGGGATGTTATGTTTATCCGTCGTTTATGATCGTTTTCGTTACGTATAATGTAATAAAGGGTGTGGGGTCGTTGCGATAATGTCAAGTAGTGGTTATTCGGGATGAATAATGATGAGAGAAATCATGTTTGTATGGAAATAATATAAAAAAAATTCCAGTAATTTTCATTTCGACAGTAACCTTTCGCAGGCTTTTATATTATTTGAGCAAATTGTTGATTTTCCGCAGAACGTTAGCCCGGTTAAATATTAATCTTTCTCATCAAATAATTGTCCTTTCTTTCATTTTTTATGTCTCGTTGAAACAGCAGACGTAAAACCACTTACAAACTCACCCTTTTGAAATAATGAATAATTACACAAAGGAAGTCGAATAGACGATTAGTAACTTAAAAGTGAACATTTAAAATACTAATCGTCTATTCGACTTCCTTTGTGAAAAATTTAATATTCATTCTTAAGAGGGCTGTACACCCGAAACCTTAATTTTTTTGCCGTCCCTTTCTTCGATATATATATTGAGTGAATGCGACAATATTTATCAATATATATATTGAGCGAATGCGACAGTTGCGCTTCGACCAGATAATTCGTATTTTAAATCGACAAAATCGAGGTTTCGTATTCTCCAATTTTCTCCTCTGAAACTGGACCAATTTTTAAAAAAATTTCATCATCGGTATGAGAAAGATATTTTCTATGCAACTGTGCGCGTATTTTTTTTTAAATCGACCGTTAAATAAGCACGCTGGACTATTTTCGTGGGTGTAAGAGGCGATTTTATTGATGTTTGGCGGCTCCTAGCTCCTATAAAAAATAACTAATCAAAAAAATAAAAGCACAGATGTATGCCAATGGTAGATATCCATAGCATTTTAAAAAATAATTTCTCTAGTGCCATAATTGAGGAAGGAAGAAGTGTAATACGTTTGTATGGACAAGGCGCTGGTGTCCAGCCCTCTTAATATTGTTTTTTAAGCTAATTTTAATTTCTAGAACGTGCTTCAAACAGATCCTTATCAATTTTTGAAGACTTTAATATATATTTATAAAACCAGCAGCGTGGACTAATGGTTAGTGTATATGCTTTCGAACATAGTGGTCACGGGTTCGAGTCTCACTGATTGCTGTTGGCTAGACCTCGGTTTGTAACTCCAGATCGATCAGTTTGCCAATTTATCTGATTTTCATTGAAACGGTTCCAACAATTTAGCAACCTTTACCCATTTCTCGCAATTTTCGAGCTTTTAGCATCTCGAATTTTGCATATTCGTATAAAAAGCTGCAAATTTGTCCATAAATGTCTCGCAAATTGCGAGGTTTTCAACATCTTGATATTTGACGATTTATATATATATAAAAAATGTAAATTTATCCATAAATGTCTCTATGAAGCATTGTTAAAATTATTCTAAAACTTGTACATATATCGATGTTTGTAATTGGCCAGGAAGGGCAATGGGGTATACCTGTTAGGCCTTCCTGGTATATATGTATATGTACGTAAAATATTTTTAATACTCAGATTAGTAGCAGATTCACTTAAAGAGTTAAGCTGAATTTATTTTCTTATCATGATTTATGTTGATGAAATATTATGAAACTGAAAGCTTTTGAAATCATAATAATGAAATGAATGAAATAAAACGAACAGTGCACTGGTAGAGCTATTGAATGCCAGTAGAGAGGTCGTGGGTTAAAGTCCCGGCCAAATACGCTGCTGGCGAGATCTTGTAGTTGTTAAAACACAGATCGACCGCCTTCTGTTTGAATTTTCCAATATTTCTAGCTTAGTTGTTGGGATGGATCCAATAAATCGGTATTTTCCCCATTAGTTTAACGCAATTCGAGTTATTGGCGTCTCAAATTTCTTATAAATATTATACCTACATAATGTATTTCTCGCAAATTTTATGTGTATCAAAAAAAAATGTTGATTATCCAATAGATGTCTCTATTGTTTGTCCTGTTATGTTTGAAAATTGTTGGTACTTATGTACAAAAATAATCTAACCACTGGGGTAATTCCTGTCATGGTACATATGATGTACGTATGTAATAAAATATGGATAAAAAAATCTAGTTGAATATTCTATATATGTAGGTATCAGATTATATTGTCAGATTTCATTTGAATGCCCCAAAAAAAAAAGTCAGGAAAATATTGACATAAAACCGTAAAAATTAATTATATTATGAATTGCGTCGCAATATATTAGAATTCGTATATATAAAGTAATTTTATCAGTATGTGTTGGTTTATTATAACATGTATGTATATAATCTTAACAATGCTCTCGTATTATAATTATACTGTGGTTGAGTTGATTTTCAAAATTCGACGGTATATTAAAAGCGTATATACATACGTATTTGATGGGTGCGTGGGTTTTGGCTTTGTAACAGCTTAAATTAGTCCCTTCTAGAGAGATACAGATTCAAAATTCGGATTAAAAGCTAAAGTAGGCCTAATTGAGTCGTCTGCGTGCTGTATAATTTCTGTTAAATTTGTTAGAAGCAATTTAAAGCCTTTTAACTGGATTTAATAATGAACCCTTGAAGCCGAATTGTAGTTATTATAAAAGAATATAATGTGTAAGTGAAGGCTTCGGGGTACTTGGAGTAGAGACTCTCTTTAAAATTTGTTTTTCATTCTGTTCTCAAAGCTCTAGGGGGGTTTTACCTACGGCTTTTCTTAATTAAATGTAAACCAAGCACATCTTGGGATAAGGTAAGGTTTAATGTCGAGCGCTCTTAGTCCTTTTTGTATGAGAAGATGTTTGTATATTTGAGATTTTCTCCACTCGCTTTGTATTTGAATAGTAATAGGATTTTTCACAAAAGAAAAATGTTTTTATTTCCAAGTCTCTTTGTTTAAGATTTAATTTTTTTTTAATACGAAATATTTTAAACGGAAAAATTGCGTAATAAAGATTGGTACGTTGAAAATTTATTTTCTCATTTTTCCATTTAAAATGAGCAAGGTGTGTTCGTTCCCATCGCAAATGCTCTGCTCTATTGTCTCTTTGACAATATGCTATTATATTATACGTCTCCAATTATATGTATGTGCGTATTGTGGAATATTTATTAATCAAATTAGTGAAACCTTTCATTCGATTCAATAGACTCACGCTGGTTCAATTAAACTGTAAAAATCAGAATACATACGAAATTGAAATTCAAACATATAATTTGAGTATAAACCAATTATTTTTCCATCTGAATTCTTTTCAGCAGCAATCTATTGTATATACATATTTTGTTGTATACAAAAGCGCCTTTCTTACTTCAATGTGCATAGTAAGAGTAGCCTTCACAGTTTGTACATATTTGAATTATGATTTCAAGTGATGGAATATAGGTCAGCAATGTTTGGCTAATGTCCAAAGGTTACAATTATACTATGCATGTACGTATGTACAATTAGATGAATCTTGAATGTCTTCAATATTTAAACAAACACTGATAAGAAAACTTTTCATATACAAATTCACAGCTTTATACCTTTATTGTATGAAAAAACCAAATAATATATCGATTTAACAAACACAGCCAGTGATAAGATACGCCAATAGATAGGACAAAATTGCAAACGAAATATAAAAACCTGTGCATATATTAATTATAATAAAAGAGATATGAAGATGATTGGAGTTTGTTTGTATTTCGGTTATTTAACAATTAGAGAGAAATTCGTTGTATTATATTTGAAAATGGAACCAAACAAAACGGATTACCCTAAACCTAAAGTAATTATTAGAATATAGTAAATAGTCGTACTTGATTCTGATGAATAATATTACGTAATTATTATATTATATTATATATATTATTTTTGATGTATTGTAAATTAAAAGATTACAGAATTTGAATTATATATTGGAAATTAAATGTAATAAATGAACCGAATGAAATATAAAATTTTCTTTTGTTATTTTTTTCAACGAAATGCGTCTTCTTTTGTCTTGAACCGAAATTTGAATCAAAATTGTATTATTTCATTAGAAATTTGATTTACAATAAATAAACTAGTAATCATTTCAATAATTGGACAAAAGCTTTTTCTAAATTTTATTACAGTGATACCTGTAATGAAATTATGAAAAATATTTTAAACAATAAACATTTTTTAAAAACAACTATCCAAACATTTTTTAAATCTATTATAATAACCGTTTGAATTAAGTACTTTCAGTTGTATAATATTTCGACATGACACGGACATTAAAATTGTGCAAAATATTTGTTTATAAAATATCTAAACGCCCGTTTAACACGCCTTGCATATAAATTCCAAAGATTGTATCAACAATAATAACCTTACCTCAAAACATGTAGAGGAAAACTCGCTTTATTTGTAGTGGAGTGGCGCAGCGCACCCACGCACTCTGTCTAGCTTTCTGGTGGAAAAGCGCGATCCGATCCTCCGCTCTTTTTTCCGGATTTCGACTGATCGATAAGCGAACTGGAAAATATCAAAAGTTTTCGACGCGATGATCGGGAAAATCGCCGGGAAATCGCACTCGCTTGTCGCGCAGAAAATTTCCGAATCGGTGCCCCGACTTCGGACCCGCACTTCGCGACGATGTCGGGATATTTTCTGGATTGTTTTTCCGGCTTTTCCCCTCTTCCGGTGTCCGCGGTTCGCACCCCTCGAGCGCTTGTGGGTGTGTGGCCCGATCGGGGTGGAGGGGCGCCATTATATAAGTCTCTCCGACGGATCGATATAATGGAGCAGGGCCGAGACGTGCCACCCTGTCCGCGGTCCCATCGTTTGGGAAGCCGTGGCGATGTTTATGACACGTCTATCTCATCACCCGTCGTTATTACTCTTTGTGATTTTTTTCAAAGATTTATTTATTATTACATAAATCGCTTATTTTATCACGCTGATTGTTCGTACAGACGTATCACCAACAAAGCACATGCACAGTCTGTTAACTGACACCACACTTCAAAAAACAAACTAAAAAAAGGGGACACCTATAAGGGGAGGTCCCATTTCCGGTCAACTTAAAAATTTGAAAAAAAATTATATCGTGTCGATAAGAATTTCAGTAACCAATACTAAGTTTCAGTTCGATAGGACTAACGGTGTTCAAAAAATCCCCAAAATACACAGACACATTTTTTCTAGATCATGAAAACGTGATCAGTGATCGATTCCGAGTTCGAATTTTTGCATGATCACAAAAATTCATCTATTGTTACTACGTACATAGATAATGTAAAAAATCTCGAGTTCGAATTTTCGCATGATCACAAAACTTCATCTATTGTTACTACGTACATAGATAAAGTAAAAAAAGTGCACGAATACGTTCACCTGGCTGCTAGTTCTTATTCCAATATTATTATCATATGTTTTAAACCGGTCTCCGTGATTTGACAGAATGTTAAATTACAGAAAACGCATATATCAGAATGCAAAGATCGAAAATCGAAAGATCTTAAGTCGAAAGATCAAAAAAAAAAAATGGTGCATGGTAAACGGTACAAATTTGCGCGAGCAGGATACAACAGGAACAAGAGGAACATGCTTTTCCTCCCGTGTTAATGTGCGCGCGCAGAATACGGGAGTAAAAGCATGTTCCTCTTGTTCCTGTTGTATCCTGCTCGCGCAAATTAAGTGAGTATGTACGTGAGTATGTACCGTTTACCATGCACCATTTTTTTTTGATCTTTCGACTTAAGATCTTTCGATTTTCGATCTTTGCTTTCCGATATTTGCGTTTTCTGTAATTTAACATTCTGTCAAGTCACGTAGACCCGTTTTAAACATAGAACTACACGATCTAAATTCGTGAGTCTTTTATTTTTACATAGGAAGGCCTAACAGGTAAACTCCGAGAGGAAAAGCGCCTTCCTGGCCAATTAAAAACATATACATATATACAATTTTATGAATATAATAAGGCATCATAGCATTTTAATAAGGCATCATAGGATTTTTGGAGATTTTTTTTTATATTATATAAGTCTACAAATTTCGTACTGAGGAACTTGAAATTTGCGAAGGATTTATGGAGAAATTTGCAGCATTTTTTAAACGAAGCAGCGAAATTTGACATGCTGAAAACTCTCGAAAATTGGCAAACTTTGATAGAAAACGATCGATCTGGAGTCACAAACCAAGGTCTGGCCAGCAGCTCATTTGTACACAGAATAATATTTACAACAGTTTGACGTGCACTGGATGATTCAATTCATGCATTGGTCTATTTTTTATTTTTGCTCTTTGACAAGATAGTTATAAAATGGTACAACATATGAATAGCTTATAAATATTTTCAAAGAAGTACTAAAGCATTCTATCAAAGTGCAGGATTAGCTCTTTTGAACGTCAACAAAAGCGGTCCTTCTCGGAAGATACGAGCACTTTTCAAAGGCATGAAATATAAATGAAAACAGTTGGATCAACAGTTTTCCGCTTTGCTGTTTTGTTTATTGAAAATAATCATTATTATTACTGAAGAAGAACGCGCCGATATTATTTATGATTTTAAATGAGAAAGTTCTCCGACTAGCGTTAATTTTAATTATATAATAACATAACCAGTTCAAACGTAAATATATTCTAATACAAAATTCGTCCCTGTCGTCAAGATTCAACATCTCTTTTTTGCTCAGATGAAAGGAATGGAAATGTCGGCAGAATAAGATTCATTAAGATAGGCAGTTGATCCTGTTGAATGTACACGGCAAAATAATTTGTGTTTTCACTCGATTGGTCAAATATTGAATAATAATAAAATATTTGCTCATCATTTTATTTTAATATCCATGAATATATGTACGTACAAGTATACATATGTACATAAATACATATACCAAGTCAAATATATATTTTTTAAATAAACAAATAGTAATAATTGTGTTCAATCAAATATTCATATGATAAAGTAATAATATAAATAATATAAAGTTAGTAAAATATCGCCACTCTAAGTCCAAAATCAAGCCAAAACCAGAGAGCTTAAAACAAAGATCGACTGGTTAGAGCAGAGAGACGTCAAAAAGTAACCATTAGCGTGTTGGCCATAGCACGCATATCGAATTATCAACATTATGATTATATAAACATTTTAACATTCATTATATAACCTATTAGTGAAGTAAAAATATATATGAGAGATAATGAGAGCCTATGTATAATGCAAATTTTACAAGATATAGTGTGAAAAGATATCTAATTTTGTACCAAAAATATTTTTGAAAGCTTTCTATTGTTTACAAACATCTTACGTCTATTTTAATAGCTACTGATGATCTACTCATATTTTACGCATTATTTTTCTTATAGATATTTACAGTATTGTAATCAGGTGATTGGTGTCTTACTAGCATTGATCACCTGATTGTGTTCCCACCAAAAAGTAACCAATAAGGTCTCGCGACCCATCCACCAATGATCTGAGAGTACACGCTGTGTATAAATAATCGGCGAATCTGTTCCGTAGTTCATTCGGAGCTGGATCGTCGACGGACCAACAATAAAAAACCTCTCCTACACTGCTGCGTATTTCACTCCGATCTCGGAAATCTCTCTACACGTCCACGCTACAATATTATCTTATTTTAATGATAATTTATTTATTTATTTACATATTGGCTACTGTGACATCACAGCATATGTACTATGACGCGTCACTGTGACCAAACATATACGCATAATACAAATACTATATATAAGAAAATTAGCGAGACATCTATGTTAGAGATAATAAATTTTTGAAATCACTATCCTAATCATACTGGGTAGAATGGCTTTTGCCAATTTGATAGAGGAACCGCTTCAACAATGAAAACAGTTAAATTGGCAAACTCTGATAGGAAACGATCGACTTGGAGTCATAAATATCCAAGTATGACCGGCAGCATTTAAGATTATACTCAGAATGAATTATTTTTCAATCGCGGTCAGCTCACGGGATCAAATTGGCAAACTCTGATAGGAAACGATCGACTTGGAGTCATAAATATACAAGTATGACCAGCAGCATTAAAGATTATACTCAGAATGAATTCTTTTTCAATCGCGGTCAGTTCACGGGATCGAAATCGGCGGCCTCTCGGTGCTTAGTATCAACGCTACCACCGAGCCACGCTGCTTGCTAGTGCTGGTTGTATACAGATACTTGTATACAGCATAATAGGAATATATGTATATATGTAGCTCAAAAAACTATTTACAATTCTTATTTACATATACATACATTGTTTACCGGTAGAGAGGTCGAGGGTTCAATTTCCAGCCGGAATCGAGTTATTATTCGGTTTATATACGCTTCTGGCAACATCTAGATGGTTATTAAATCCTGTTATGAGACCGACTCCTGTTAAGGGCAGTTAGAGTTAGCCATTTTATCTAACTCAATTGCTGTTACGGATCCAATAAAAACGGCATCCTTTCCTCTCCGCTTCTTGCAAATTCGTTGCAAGTCCGAATTTGTTGTTTATTAAATATTATATACACACTTATCTACATACATTTTAGAAGTTTGTCCACAGGTGTCGCTTTGGGGCAATATGTTATGACACATGAAATGGTTTTATATTTTGGTAATTTGTATTTTTACCTGATGGGTATAGACATTTTGCTGTAGATATTTTGAAATATGATAATATAAACAGATATACATAATTGAGCAAAGTTAAAATGTTAAAGGTTAAAGTTAGAAAATGTTTCAAACATACAACATCTTCATAATCATATTAAAACTTTACCGGTTACAGTTTGAATATACTTACTTTTGAATATACCTTATATTGAGAAAACATCTAACTATAAAAACACACTCAAAAACTACATTAACATTAGAATAATATAATACTATGATTACTAACCGAATTGAATTAAATTGTAAAATAGAAAATGATCAGTAGATCAGTAGCTATTAAAATATATATAAGATGTATTGTGAACATAATTTCGTAATAATGAGTACGTGGACTCCGCGTATGTTCATGTCGTTATTAATTCATACGATTTTATTATTTCGACAAGTTTACCCTACATTTCTTCAAGTATGGAGATCACCGCTATCAATCACTGTCAAAACTTTGTCTATATAAAGATAAAATTTCGCCGAAAATATTCCAGGGGGTGAGGCTCGTGGAGGGACACTGCTGTATAGATTTGACGTACCGTAGTACGCTTTGTGTTTTTTTGCATGTGAAAAACTATCTAAAAGCATTCGGATGTGACCAACCTATGACTTTATCTATATTTGGGGAATGTAAGAAGTACAAAAAATAAAATTCGATAGTGAAACATATTATACATATGTATATTTTTATTACATATATATTCGTTCACGTATACCGGCTATGGGATGGAATGGTTAATAATAATTACACAAGACAAAATTTCTACTTCCGGTTGTCGGATTTTGTTCAAAATCATTTCACTTCTTAACATTACTATTAATATTTTAAAACTAAAATATCGAAAAGATCAAAATAATTTAAAAGGTCAAAATAAAATAATGAAATATTGTTTTAAAAAAATTACCACTTTCGATTTACGAATTCCAACTAAAGCCTTAGCAACTCCAAACTAAAATGACAGCACGCCCAAAAATAGCAGCACGTGGCAAATACTGCTTCCGGTTTATGAATTCTGACCAAAACTTCGTAAACCCGAAGTTAGTACATAAATAAAAACAAATATAAATTTTCAGCTTCATACGCTCAGGCGTGTGGGAAAAATCGTGTGGTCACAACATTTTTGACATTTATAATACGAAAAAAATCCCACTTCCAGTTTATTAAATTTAATTATTATATTTTTATTTTCATCATATTGACACAAGGATTATATATATATATATATATATATATATATATATATATATATATATATATATATATATAATCCTTGTTATATAGGTATATAAAATTAATTAATACCAAGTTATATAGGTAAATAAAATTTGGTGAGCATCCGTCAACCGGAAATGGCAGTTTACTCTTGTTCGATTTTTCATAAATATGTGTGCTCTTTACGAAAAAAAATCAAATATATATATATATATATATATATATTTGATTTTTTTTCGTAAAGAGCACACATATTTATGAAAAATCGAACAAGAGTAAACTGCCATTTCCGGTTGACGGATGCTCACCAAATTTTATATACCTATATAACTTGGTATTAAACGTTAATTTTTAGATATGAAATTTCAGTTCAATAAACCAAAAGGTTTCTGAGAAAAACATAAAAAACATCGATTCTCTAGAGTAAAAGTACTACTTCCGGTTCAGGTAAAAATATGAAAAAAATATAGGTGTATAAAATTTATAATTTTTATTACATGTAAGAAAAAAATTCAGTCTGATTTAGTGAGCGACTTGGGAGATAATTGAATTTAAAAGCTTAAAAAAAAGAGGACACCTATATATATATATATATGTACATATGTTTAAGGGGAGGTACCATTTCTGGTCATATTGATAAGAATTTCAGTAACCGATACTAAATTTCAGTTCAAAAGAACTAGCGGTGTTTAAAAAATTGCTGAAATATACAGATACACAGACACACACATATTTTTTTTAGATCAAGAAAACTCGATCAGTGATCGACACTGAGTTCGAATTAGTCAAAATCTCGAGTTTGAATTTTCGCACGATCACAACACTTCATCTATTGTTACTATGTACATAAATATTTACATAGATAAAGTAAAATGATAGTAACGATACAATCTAATCATCAGTTTATTAATTGGATTAGGTCTAGTATTTTTTGGTCGCACCTCGTACATTAGAAACATAATATTTGTTATTGTTGTCATCATTTTGATCCCTATTGTCACCACGGGTTGACCCTGGTCGACGACTTGGTAATTGATCGGGTTTTTCCATACATTTTGTGTCATTCGCCATACACATAGGATACCTTTCAGGCTAAATAGGTCACGTATATTCCATGCCACGTGTTGCCATTTTTCACGTACCGACATGTGAAAAATGGCGTTAATTACATATACAAAATATTAAAAACACGTACGCGTGAAAAATTCGACTCGGATATTATTCTAACGATGAAACTTTGAAAAAGCACTGAAGTGACGGGTAATTAGGCGGATTATCCATCACTTTTGTAACGAAATGGATTTTGCGGTTTAAATTTTGAACCGATGACGTATTTCGCACAGCGCTGAAAAATTGTTCGCTCATGCGAATTAAGTAAAATCGAATTTTTTGTATATACATACATATTTTATTTTTGTATTCGGATGTAATTGAATGTAATCGGATTTTTTTTTATAGATTAAAATTTGTTTTTCATATTATTTGGAGAGAGATTTGATCGTTGTTTGTGCTTGCGAATTGGATGCAATGAAAAATGTCAAAATCTGATAATTATTATATTACTACTATTGTATCCGATCAAATATCATCGCATGGTTGTTGCAGTATTAAGTTATTAATTAAAAAAAAAATTTAAAAGATATGTATGTATTTAATTTTAATATGAAAAAAAATTTTAGTAACAACTTTTTATACCACCAAAATCTTCTTAATTTCGCTTATATCACGATCAACGTTTACAACAATATGAGTGACCTAAATATATAAGAGAGATAATGAGAACCTTTAGAGCAAATTTTATAAAATATAGAGTGAATTATAGGCGTTTAAACAATTAAAATCTGATATTTTATTTTATTTTATTTTATTAATTGAAAAATCAACAGACAGGATGTACATAGATATGTATAAAAAAACAAATAGTAAATAAATAATATATGTAACATCCGAGTCCAATAATAGATTTTTACAAAAATGAAAAAGATAAATTTGAGGAAAACAAATTAAAAAGTAAAGAATAAAGGCATGACAAAATATGTAGAACATTGCATAATTAAACTATAGTATTAAAATATTTGGAAAAGGTTATAAAATAGAATGTAAGAAGAAATTGAAATTTACAAATATAAAACAAATGAAAAAGGTAAATACAAAATAAATTTGATATGGCCAGATCACGGCGAACAGGTTAGAAGACAAGTGACAATAGCCTGCTAGATGAATAAACGTCAAGTAACCCGAAAAATCAGAAATTTGAAACGCGTTGTATACAATAATTTATCTCCAACGTAATGGTAGACGATACATTAACGTATATTGATGACCAAAATGGGCAATATGGCAAAGTATGAAATAGAAATAGAAAAAATAATAATATAAATTTTCAATAGATGGCGCTAAATGTTATAATGTATATTTTGACCCACTTCTCAAGCTAAATTTTCCAAGGTATTAATGGATTCGTAATGATCCCATCTCTGCCACCATTGTATTGTTATAATTTGGTGATACGGTATGTATACAAAAATCAAGGTTGTCTAACTTTGTTAATACAAGGGTCACGTTTTTTTAAAAAAAAATATATGAAACGTTTCTCAATTGTCCTTCACACTTGTTTCAACATTTATTTGAGACGAAAACGATGTTTCAAAATTGTTCATTTTAAAACGTGTTTTGCAGTTTAAAAAACCTAACCAGCAAATATCACAATGCAAGAGCAAATTGGCACTTGCTACGTATAGTCCGACAAAGAAATCTCGCAAGATTTACGATGGGTCGGAGATGTATTGGTTTTTCGTACGATATATGTATGTTATATATACGGCCACTTTTATATAATGGATCTAGGGCCAGAGTGGTTTTTCAGTAATAGTCAAGTCTTTATGAATAATTTGTGATGGAAATTTTATTGACTTATAGTTTTGGACTATTATGGCATTATATAAAGAACCTGATGCGCCACAGTGGTCTACATAAGAAAACTGTAGACAGTGGTCTACAAAATAAAAAAAAAACATAAGAATAAAAAAAAGGCAAAGGCAGAAAAATATGTTAAAAAACGAAAGAATCTATCTACATATATGTATATATAAAATTGAATATCTGTGTGTGTGTCTCGAATAGGCCACTGAACCAATTACGATGGAACTTTCAGGTTTTGCTGTATGCATGCCCGGGAAGATTACTGTGAAAAAAAAAGGGAAAACCTCTTAATAATAATATTCGTAATTACGATTTTACTGACGGGAAAGTGAAGCTATCCCACCTTCAAAGCATCACGCTGCGAGTGTGACAATAATCGCGCCACGCCTACCTCGCACTTGAATGTACTGACCATTCAGGGCTGTACCACAAACACACAGAGGATGGCCCACGTCAGAAAATATATCTATACCTATATATAAAATTGAATGTCTGTGGAACGGGAATGAGAACGGGAACGGGAACGGGATCGAGAACTGTCTGTTTGTCTGAGAACTGTATGTGTCTCGTATAGGCTCCTAATCCACTGAACCGATTACGATGAAACTTTCAGGAATTGTTTTATGCATGCCTGGAAAGATTATTGTGAAAAAAAAATCGCCCGAAAATGGGAACGGAAATACGGGAAAAACGGGAATGAGTGTCATTGCAACGCTATAATTTCAAATGTTGTCACGTCGCAACCAACGTGTTCGTTGCCTGCGTTTTTCCGACAAATGGGAACGATAACGATAACGGGAACGGGAACGACAACGAAAACGGGAATTGCATGCGTTATTGTGGCATTGCAACGCATGCCGGGTTTAGCTGGTATAATAAATAAAAATATCATTGAAATTTTAGAACGATTTGTGCCAAATAGAAGGTTTTTACTTCCAATACATTAATCATGCACATTTTTACTAACCTCTTCTTAGTTCAGAAACGATTTTTTGTAACATCAATTTTGTAATACATACTGATAAAGTTCATTTAAACAATAATACATCGATAAGCGCATTTTATCAATTTATTAAAACTTTTATCCGTTGATTGTTTATTTTATCACTACGATATATCATGAGTAATCAAAACAAGTGGGGACAATCAGTCATCAAAAATATAAATATAACTTCATTAAATGAAATTTTTCATGAAGGTCTTATTTTATTTTCATTGAAACAATTGAAATACAGAATATATCGATTTTATGTTTGTCTTTTATTTTTTTAAGATACTATTTGACTGAAGTGTTCTTTACCTCACTGAAATTTTACTTTTTATTTAGTTTTCCAATAAGTTTAAGTCTTCTAGTTACATTTTTAAAGTCTAAATTTCTAGTCTAGTTATAACAGTGATTCCTAAAGTGGGGCAAATGCTCAACTGGAGGGGAAATTTGAATTTTTTGGTGGCGCATGAACAAATCATTAATATTCGTTACTTATGTTTTCGGTAAGAATTCAATTTGCCGATATGAATTTTTGATACAATTGAGATATTTGAAAAAAGATCAACAATAAATTCATTATTAGCAAAAGTCGTACTTTTGCAGTTAGTTTTAATATTTTAATTTTCTCATACATCTGAAAAAAAATCGTAGCATAGGGGGAGGATTTACTTAAACCAGTCATAGCAGTTTTTCTCAAATAAGTTCTAGAAATAGATGTCAAAGAAATGCCACTGAGCAATAATACTGTTTGCAATAGACTAGATGAGATGGCTAACTTATTGAAAAGTTGAGAACAAGAAAATTCTCAATTCAGATGGATGAATCAACCACATATGTAATTGCACACAGATATAAGATACAGTGAGGCTTACGTTAGCTTATGATGGATTATGGTGACTGTATTAAAGGCGTTGGATGGATGTTTTTCAAATAACAATAGACCACTCCATTAGTGTTCAAAAGCAAGATAGAAAAAAGCATGGTTTTTCTAAGAAATTAACAATAGTGAACCATTTTTTGTGCGAAAAAATCCACCCAACAGCAATTTCTGGCTATGACCTTCATTAATTTGGTAAGCTATATATTTATGATGAATGACATGGAGATTTTTGAGTCATTGAAGTATGGCGTGGCTCAAAAAAGGTTGGGAAACACTGATCTATAATACTAACCCTCCAGAGGTAAGAGATTTTGATGGAATATTGTGCTCGTGAGATTTTTTTCTTTTACATGAGTTGTTACTATATTTTAACGCTCCTTTTAGTTCCCAAAAAGAAAAAAAATAAACTAAGACTGTCACTGATTGACTTATTGGATAGTAGCTGATTTTTTTTGGGAAACTGGTGACCACTGTAATGTAAATATACGTATGTTAGAGTGTAGGAGTTTAATTAGTTCCGCTTATAATGGCACAGAAGGTTCATAGTTTCAGCTGAAATTCCGTTTATGCCTCCAATTTCCTAACTAAATACATTAAATCGTATTCACACAGGAAGCCAATGTACGATAATTTAAACTTAATCCAAACACAAGCATGTGTACGATAACTATTCCAATCTAAATCGGCCCAACGGAAGCGGAACACCACTCGTCGACCAAAACGACCAAGAATCAATACATTTTCATTCGGAAAAATATATATGTAGGTACAAAAGCAAATACACGAGAGTTTTTCATTATTTTTCACAGCACTTTAGGATGAAGAGGTCGTTCAACCGTGAATTGATTTCTGGTCTCGATTTTTGGGGATTGAATAGTGTGCTCAAGACGCGATTTGATCGATGGCAGGGTTGACAAGGAACGCTCATAAATTACCATTTAAAAAAATGTCGTTTGATATCGTTCCTAAATTGCGTTTGATTTATCGCAACTGCCGAAATTTATTAATTGATAATACGAATTTATCGCGCGTCTGTATGTATGTAGTAACTAATGTAAACAATGCTGAAAGGTAACCCTATAACCTCGGTAGTTTTTTTTTTGCTGTCTTTGACTTGGGGGTAAGTAATTGAATGCACTTTAAGGATAAGTTTGTTGTTCTTTTTCACTCACGTCTCATCGGTTGGATGGCAATGAAAAAGTTGCACAACAAATCTTGTTTTTATCTCACAATTCGTACTACTTTCTCTCCATGGAAAAAATCTTCATTGAATTCCATATACATATGTATTATAAACATACAAAAATTCTACACTTATTGTACCTGACTACTGAAAATATGACAAGTGAACACACGACTGTTGAACAAAGCTACGAGTGCTCACAGTAACAAGTGAACTTATAGACAACTGAAAAAAGTCCAAGTTTGAAATAGTATGAAATAGAAATAAAATAATTTATAATACACTCATATTCTTTTGCGGTGTGCTCAGCTTTCATGGAACCTTCACTAATATATGTACATGTATGTAGCAGTGGCGTGTCGTGACTTTAAATACAGGTAACAATATAAATACTAGGTATAGACAAACAAAATATTTTTAATTTTTAAATTATAGTAATCTATCTTGAAGTGAGCAGTATAATTTTTCATTTTAGTGCTAGCAGAAATATCTTAAGTAGCATAGCTTTCTTAATAACATCTTGTTTGTTGTCAAATCTTTTGAATGATTTGTCGAACAGTCGATCGAGAATGCAACATTCCAAGGCCTCATTATTTGTTTCCAAGCGCTCCGCACTGATTTGTTCTGAAGGAGTCGTTTCTTGAGACGAGTCCTTTGCCATAATTGTACTCAAGAATTTCTGAGTAAATATGTTTTATTTTAATAAAAAAAGTTCAGAATAATGTTTGATAGATTCAAATCGCAATATTTTTAGTGAAAATTCCATAAATGAAAAATATTTTGTCTTCGACGGAACACCTGTACATAAAAATTCGCCAGTATCGTGAAGGGAACAGAATAGAGACGGCGAGTCCGTGCAAGCGAACGACACGGGGGACCATACTATAGCATTCCACGACGCCAGATAGGACCGATTCCGGTTTCTAAGCTTCGCTAATCCGAGTGAACAATATCAATATGGACAGCGATTTGAATTAATTGTAATTCGATTATTGAATTTTTTTTAATTCTAGGTAAAATATTTTTGTGGACAAGCCTAGTTCCTCTAGTCCAATTTCGACTCGCTACTGACTATATAGTTAAATTTTTATTTTTATTATATATGTACATATGTACCAGGGAGGCCTTATAAATGTATTCGTACCTTCCTGACCAATCGCAAACAATGCATCAGAATCGAGACACTGAAAAACTCGAAATTAACGCGACATCTATGAATTTGAAATCTGTACATAAATTTTATTATACACAAATCATACTCAAATAGTGGTGACATAAAAAGTAGAATGGTTTTAGCCTATTTAATGCAGGAACTGTTTCAACAATGAAACTAGAAAAATTGGCAAACTCTGGATAGGAAACGATCGACCTGGAGTCACAAATATCCAGGACTGACCAGTGGCATTACAGATATACTCAGAATAAATTCTTTTCAAGCGAGGTCAACTCATGGGATCGAACCCGGCGCCTCTCGGTGCTAGGCAAAAGCCCAACCACCAAGCCATGCTGCTGGCAATAAATACCCCATATAGTAAATAAAATACACCTTCGTGAGATAAAACACTATCTTTAGATATTTTTAGTCGTTTTTGATTATGATATAATAATTGAGAGACTTTTATAAGCTAATTTATTGCTGAATCAATTGGTCGCCGATCAATTTGTCGCCGTTTGAATTGATAGAAGTATTAAATCAAACTGTTACGTAGCTATGAAGTGGAGTTTCATTTTAATTAAAAACTATTGATAGTTTCAGAATTTTACTATATTGAATATAACATATAAACGATTTATTAATTGTCCTTGATATTACCACATACTTATGAAATATGTTTAGTGAATGTGTTGTAATTTTAATTTTAAAGAATAGTACCTCTGATTTTGTAAATACAAAAATACAAATTCTCAAATTTCTCAAATTTGCCAATTTATAACAATCATTTCCAAGTTGCTTTTAAAATATCAGCCAATTTCTCTCCGACCATTACAGATGGTGCATTAGTGTGGGCAGTTATCGGCAAAGGAATAACGCTAGTATCGGCGACTCGAAGTCTCTTAATACCGTGTACTTTGAGTTTGTGATCCACCACAGCTTCCGGATCGGAAACCGGACCCATTTTGCAAGTACCTATCTGATGCTGAAGAGTTGATGCTAAAGTTTGAACAGCGCAAGCCCAATAATCATCGCTTCCAAAAGTGTGGGAGTAACAAGTTGGAAAGTGTTTGTTGTGTAATATAGACCCAAAGCTTCTGAAAGAATTGGTTTCAGATAGTTTAATAGCGTATTTGATGCCTTCGAAGAAAGCTCGCAAATCTCTCTCGTCTGAAAAATAATCGTAGTAGAATTTGGGCCAATGGAATGGATTTCTATCCTTCAGTTTCAGATTTGGATTCCTTTAGATTTGGGGGTCAGCAGCATTGGAAATATTGTCCAGCACTCTTTTTCAACCACATCTCCGTAGACACTTTTATAAAATTGATCTGATATTCCAAATCCTTTCCGGACCTTTCAAATAAGCTCTTTCAGACTTTAAAAAGTAAGGCAGCACCTCATCATATGACCTGAAATATATTACAGAATTACTAAAGAACTTTAGCGTAGTACGTTTCAGAATTTATCTATGAGCTGAATTATATAAGTTTTGCATTATGAACTACTGTTGTATTATTGGATCTATCATGGAAACAATTCCTAACAAAATTTGAATACCATCCAGGATTTCCAGCTTGCGCTATTCTGTCCCAGTCTAATTTTCTACCTCGCGTATGAATCATGTAATTTATTACATCGGATCCTTCCACAGCTTTTCCTCTGGGCCAACTGCATCGCCGGTCGTCCATACCTTAAATAAATCATTAAGAAGTTTTCAGAACTACATAATATGTATACGTATTCGTGCTAATTTTAGTTTAAAAATTAAAAATGGCGTATGAGCCAAATTGTTCTGAAGTGGTTATTTATTTATATATAAATTTTTTTATACATATATAAAGGTATCTAAATATCAAAAACAACAATGAAAATAAAAATAAAAGAAGAAAATTTAATAATGGTGGATATGGGATATATTTACCTACATACATATGTATTACTAAGAAAAATTATGAAACAATAGAAATTTAAAGTGAGAAAAGGAACAAAAAAAGGATCAATATGAGAGGGAACATTGTCAAAGGAAGAGAAAGATCTATGAATACAAAAGGAATTACAGGAATAGTTGGTAGAACAGGCATTAATGTGAAATAATTAAGAATTACGAAGGGATATGATTGGATATTGGAATATGATTGGACATTTACTTAATAAATAAGGACTATATAATTCAAAAGCTTAAATAAAAAACATAAATCATTAATTTTTCTCTTAGATTGTAAGAAAACCAAATGATCATTGTGAAGAAATCTGGAAATTGCAGATGGATGGATTTTTTTAAATTTAAATATTATTAACATATGAATGTATGTATATATGTATGAACGCGATAGAAAGGATACCAAACAGTACTAACAAATTCCAAATGAATTGAAAAGCAAGGCAACAGTACTATGGGATTTAAATGGCTTGGATGGTCTTGAAATGAAACCCAAATTCCTATATGCATTGCTTATTTTTAAATCAATATGCAAAACGGAATGATGATTTACTATCAATTAAAACGATAAGGTCTCTCACACGATCAATCCTAAGTAATTGTTTAGTATTGATTAGAAGACTAAATAATATGGGGGATATAAGTCTAGACTCTAGAGAATACAATGTGGAAACACTTGAGAAACACGGAAACACGGTAGCATTGATAAATAACTGATTATTAAGACAGTACTTAGCGAAGGAGTCTTTTTTTCGTAAGAATATGCAATCTTCAATAGAAAAGATTTTTTTTAACTTTAATGTCGTCAGCAAATAGCAGAAAATATGAGTTATACTACATTTGCACTCACCCATACATATGCCATCGATTTTCTCCATTCTGAAGGCCCAATTGTAGTCGGTGCTTATTGTAGTCGGCTCCGATTATTATAAAATCATACTTTTTCAAAGGACTATCTAATCCTGGAATGAAATCAATATCATTATGCAAAAAACAACATGCGTATGACAGACCGGTTTTTGCAAAGACGATAAAACGGTCGATCCGTTATTTTGACCGCAAGTTTCCAGTCCAGCCGGGTTTAGGATCGGTTTATTTATTGTCAAATACTAATTGTGATGAATGTATGTTTGGATTAAAATAATATAAACTTCTGTATATTCGTGTGTAAACTGATATAAAAGACTTTTCATGGCAGTATTAAATACATACATATTTTAAGTTTGGATATATGCAGGTTTTCCTACTGTGTAAATAGTATTTTGAAGTCATTAATATTGATGACTTAATAATGACCTTTTAAAATTGAACTCGCAAATATTACTCCCATTATCGTCTCAGAGTTGTTGACTAATTATTCGATTAAAAAATCATTACATTATTTGTTTCTGCATTTTTCCTCAGATAGTTGTTTAACCGTGTAACACTGAATCCGCATAAAAATAGCCCACATAAATAGAGGAACTATTTTAAAACGAAGCCATATAATGGAGATATCTAATAAATTTCATTCGGAATCGAAATGTAAACGTTTTCAATTGAAATAATTTTCAATTGAATATAAAGCATAAAATAAATATTAATTAAATAGTACTTCATTTGTTTTTTTAATGTTCGTATTTTTCAATTACATACATGATAATTTTTTTTTAATAAAAATAGATTTGATTTGAAACCGGTGGATATATAAAAAATCAAATCATTAAGATGAAAATCATGTATGTTCATTTTCAGGATAAAATCGTATTATCAGGTTGAAAATCACCTACCTGGATAAAGTCACATTTTCGGTAATAAATTGATATTTTTCGAATAAAATTACACCATTTATCATTTACCCAAATTTCTTTTTATATGGTCAATTATATGTATTATATTTATATAAACTATATGTTTGTATATGTGTGAAAATATAAAAATAAATCGAGTAATGGACACTTTTATTTTTAGATCAATAACGATTAATTTAATGCTGAAAATCGACCATGACCTAAAACAATATTCAGAAATTGAAATAGAGATGCATTTAAAATAATTGACGTATTCAGAACTTACGCACGGAAATAGCAATTTTCCAGGTCGATCCGTTTATAAAATGCATTAAATTTATTATTTTAAGACAGAACATATACCTATACAAAGCTTTAAACTATGCACATATACATATATGTATTAGATCGTTTCTACGAAAATAATCCAAGCATAAATATATGGCGGGAATTATTTTCATACCATTACGCTTGAATTATTCAAACCTTATTTATACAGTATGTGTGTTATGTATATTATGTAATTGAGAGGGATACCTGTTCGCTCATACGTGTGACTAGTTTAATCTACATAGGTAATGTAAACACTAAAATAGAATAGAACAAACTTTTCAGCAAAGGATAGCTATCCCTGAGGAAGTCAAATGGATCTCCGCTGTCGGCGGGTATATAGTTAAAAGCAGGATTCTGCTTCAAGAGAGAAAACACAGGAAGATTCCTGAAGGAAAACAATCTAGCCTCCTTGTAAAATAATCTCGCTTCATCTCCTTCGTCGTCTGCGAATTCCGTATAAAGCTCCCCAACGCTCTCTGCAGACTCGTCTTCAGCACTACTAACTTTTGCGTATATTTTATTAATAATAATAATCCACATTAACAGACGCATTTTGTATAAGAGTTTATATTATATATTATTTAATTTATTTTCGCAGTATTCGAACGTACAAACACGTGTTACTGGTGTTGCGTTAATATCACAAGTGTTGTTTCCATAATATCACATTGGTGATCGGACGCGTCAGGATCGTTAGTCGTTCGTTATAAACAAATTCGGAAAAAATCTTAATCATACGCAAAATGAAAATTAATCATTATGTCGTTACAGTTTTATTTGTCAATTTTTTATTTATTTATTAAAAGTTTGGAGTAATGTGGCATTACGGGATCTCTTAATGCGCCAGAATGGTTGAAAATATGTAGAACAAAGGAGAAGCAAAGAATATGTTGTAAATTAAACACAAAAAAAAAAATTAAAAATAAAACAATAGCAACAAAAGTTCAAACAATAACACTGTTCGACACGAAAAATGCTTTAGAGACGACATATGACTTTTCTTATAGATCTATGCCCAGTAAATACGAATCTGGTAATAAAAAATGTTGATTCGCTCGAGATTCGGAGATATGTATGTGTTTTTTAAATCGCGCGATTTTTCTATATCTTGGTGTTGTTCGGTCGATGTATCAACATCTGTCAATTTTCTGTTCAAAATAAATATTGAAATATATAGTCGGGTATTTTATCTTTTATTTTTAGTACTTTTTAGCTTTCAAATCTCTCTAAGTAGTCGTCCATTTCAAATCAAAAGTCAAAAGTACGTATTTTCATTTGGGATTTTTTTCCTATGTTAATACTATTTTATATAGAGTATTTTCTATTGAAACATGTTTATTGAGATAGTTTTTATTTTATTTTTTGTTTTCGTTTGAAAGGGTTAATTGGAAGTGTACTGAATTTTAAATCGGTAAAATTGCGGGCTAAAAGTTCGTATTAGTATTTTCTCGTATTTACACGAATCTGAATTTAATTAATAGTGATAATATATTAAATTGTCTTTATATGAGAATTAAATAAAATTCTACTTAGAAAAATCATATATCGACTATTCTTGTGGATTAATAACAAAAATTCTAATGAAAACTGGCTTACCTCGATAAAATAAATGACATCGACCGAACAACAAAATCGCGAGATTTAAAAAACACGTATGTATATCTCCGAATCTCGAGCCAATCAACATTTTTTATTACCAGATTCATGTTCACTGGGCATAGATCTATAAGAAAAGTCATATCTCGTCTCTGAACCAAAAAAAAGTCACTGGGCATAGATCTATAAGAAAAGTCATATCTCGTCTCTGAACCAAAAAAAAGTCGTCATTTGTCGAACAGTGTAAAAAACATATACTAATAGTAAAATATATGAAGAAAAATTGGGAATGTCTTGCATCAGCAGCCAGTACCAATATTTATAACATAGATGTATATGTATCAACAAGAACCAACTGTGAATACAAAACATCACCGTGAGGCCCAAATTTTATTTTAATTCAAATAGATAAAGACCAGGAAGACTACCAATGCGCCTTCCTGGTCAATTACAGACATTGTAGCATTTTTATTACATAAATGGCTGAATTTCGAGTTGCTGAAAAACTTTTAATTAAGTATTAATTAATCCACATCTATGGATTTAGACTTGTACATACATTTTACTGTACATAAATTAAATTCAGATAATGACGACATAGTGGGTAGGATGGTTTAGGCCGATTTGATGGAGGAACCGTTTCAACAATGAAATCAGTAAAATTGGCAAACTCTGATAGGAAACGCAGGCTACCAGACATATATGTAGGTTAAAAAGTCTTTGATAATCTACGCTCTCTGAGGTGGAAAATATCACATTCAAGCACGTCAGTAACGATTTCATTAAGAAGTCAGATAGCTCTTGGAGTAGGAGCCATCCGATAAAAAACTGTGCGGGCAGAGGTACAACTATCAAATGATGATATCTAACTTGTACATATTATTTAATTGAGTTTTGGAACGTTCTACATATGTAAATACTATTTTAAGTCTAAATTTCGATGTAAAATCTATCTACCGATGGCATAAACTAAATCACAAAACTTTATAACGGCACTTGTTACGTCGAAAAGGGATATAATTTTCTTAATTAAATTTATTATAGCTTCGAATAATTAATTAGCACGTAGTTTCACGAGGCCGCTATCGATAAATATCGAAGTGGTTGAAAGGAAATAAAGTTGTAGACTTCCAGATCTCCTTTGTGAACAATTAGATAGGATATTACGTCTTAATGCGAAATTTAGGATAGTTTTTTTTATTGAAAACACTATTATTTTATTCATTTTGGGTTTCCGTACTTTGATCTTTCTACTTATTTATGAAGTGTTTGTCTAGGAAATGTTAAATCAAACTGATGTGCTTTTGGTATCTTAATTTTATTTAATTATAAAGCTTCAAAACATTTTTTATCTTTTTAAATTACAACACTCATATTTTTGTCACACAAAAATATATTTAAAATAATAAATAAACGATTTATTAATTTTCCTTAACCCTTTGACTGCTACAACAACGATAAATCGTTGTTTTGAAATCGGCGAAGATTGCTACGACGATCGTCGTTGTCGTCATTAATTGTCGTATTTCAATACTTTCTTTGCCAGCGCATCAGTGGAACGAAACATTTTTTTTATATACGTATTTATATTTATTTTTCAATCAAGCTTTATAAATATTTATCAATTTTTTAAAAGCTCTTCAATTTCGGGTTCATCATCAAAGTAAATTTCGGGTTCGTTGTCAAAGTCATATAAGGAGTTATTACTTGGGAATTGATTATTGTCGATAAATTCATTTTCAGAATCAGTAGAGCTGCTGATTTGTCGAGTTCCTCGGCGAGGAGCTATTATTTCGCTTTCGTCACTTTCACTGTCCGATATCATTTTGCAGAATTAAAATAAATGGCAAAAAACAATAGAAATCCGCTTTCAATTATATAGGTCACGAGACGTCACGAATTCGTGCAATCAATCAAATGCAACTGAAATGCATACAAAATGTTTATGATACATGTTGAAAAATTATTTGATTATTAGAAACTTCGCATCCTTGTTTGTCTCGCTCACACATACACAATTAAAACCAAGAAAGAAAGAGAGAAAGACCGCTACCTGTTTCAAATGTATCGCTTGTTTTGACAACGACAAATACATCGATGTCTAAAAATAGATTATTGAAAAAAATAATGCGTTCGAAACAATCGTCAAAACTTATTTAGTGTATATATGTAGGTATCTCTTTCGCACGCACGCATGTAAAAGCAAGACAGAAAGAGAGAGCGCGAGTCCACAACTGCTTCTTAAAATTGTATATAAAGTATTAAAAAAATTACGCGCGTTCGGCGAAGCAAGTATGTAAAAAAATATATTATATTTATTTTTTTATAAAGTAATTACAAATGTTAGCATTTTTCGCTTGGACATTGAAAAACCTCGTAGCAGCCAAAGGGTTAATATTACGTCATATGTATGTACTTATGCAATATGTTCAGGGCATGTGTTGTAATTTTAATTTTAAATAGTACTTGTGTTTTTGTAGTACAAAAATACTATCTTTGAAAACCGAATATGAATAGGAAATAAACACAAATTTTTCCAGTACCTTTGAAATTTCCCAATTTATAACAATCATTTCCAAGTTGCTTTTAAAATATCAGCCAATTTCTCTCCGACCATTACAGATGGTGCATTAGTGTGGGCAGTTACCGGCAAAGGAATTACGCTAGTATCGGCGACTCGAAGTCTCTTAATACCGTGTACTTTGAGTTCGTGATCCACTACAGCTTCCGGATCGGAAACCGGACCCATTTTGCAAGTACCTATCTGATGGTGAAGAGTCGATCCTAAAGTTCGAACAGCGCAAGCCCAATAATCATCGCTTCCAAAAGTGTGGGCGTAACAAGTTGGAAAGTGTTTGTCGTGTAATTTAGACCCAACACTTCTGAAAGCATTGGTTTCAGATAGTTTAATAGCGTATTTGATGCCTTCGACGAGAGCTCGCAAATCTCTCTCGTCTGAAAAATAATCGTAGTAGAATTTGGGCCAGTGGAATGGATTTCTGTCCTTCAGTTTCAGATATCCTTTAGATTTGGGCGTCAGCAGCATCGGAAACATTGTCCAGCACTCTTTTTCAACCACATCTCCGTAGACACTTTTATAAAATTGATCTGTTATTCTGAATCCTTTCCGGACAGCATTGCTGGCATCAGATATAATTCCACCTGGAAGAAATATCAATTCCACGTCTGGATGGTCTGCAGTCTCTTCAGAAACGTTCGTTTTAATAAAACCAAGTCCTTCCACGCCTCCAGTGAGAGTTAAAGGACCGTCTCCATAGTTGAACAAACTAGCGAAATTTTTCAAACTGAGCATTTTACTTTCAACGATGCTCGTTCCTGTCGTATTCGAAAAGAATATCAATCCTGGATAGCATAAATGATCGTACATAGTCTCTCCGACCTTTAAATCTTTAATGACAGGTATGCCCAATTCCTCTAAATGTGGCTTCGGTCCTATTCCAGAGAGCATCAACAGCTGTGGAGATGCCAAAGCTCCTGCAGATACTATTACCTCCTTTCTAGCTTTAACTTTATATTGCAACCTGTTTCTTATGTACTCTACAGACTTTACAGTCTTTGTTTTCCTGCTGATGTTAATTTTAGTCACTCTGCTGTGAGGAAGGATATGTAAATTGGTCCTATGTTTGAAAGGATGAAGAAAAGCTTTGGCCGCACTGTGTCTTCTGCCGTGAAAGATGTTCGCTTGATTGGTTGCAAATCCTGTGCCACTGCTTCGCTTATTATGATCTATCCTTTTTTGACCCAACTCTGAAGCAGCTTGGAAAAACAAACTCAAAAGAGGGGACCTGAAAAGTTACACCAGATTTAGCTTAAATTATAAATTAGAACTGATTTGAATATGGTGGAATAATCACTTGTATGGTAGATCGCTAACACTCAATAGGCCATCTCTATTGTGATACTTAGAACTTTCCAAGCCTTGCAAATTAGCTCTTTCAGACTTTAAAAAGTAAGGCAGCACCTCATCATATGACCTGAAATATATTACAGAATTACTAAAGAACTATAGCGTAGAACGTTTCAGAAATTATCTACGAGTTGAATTATATCAGTTTGCATTATGAACTACTGTTGTATTATTGTAGTAATCATCCAACTAATTCTTAGCAAAATTTGATTACCATCCAGGATTTCCAGCTTGTGCTATTCTGTCCCAGTCTAATTTTCTACCTCGCGTATGAATCATGTAATTTATTACACTGGATCCTCCCACAGCTTTTCCTCTGGGCCAACTGCATCGCTGGTCGTCCATACCTTAAATAAATCATTAAGAAGTTTTCAGAACTACATAATATGTATACGTATTCGTGCTAATTTTAGTTTAAAAATTCAAAATGGCGTATGAGCCAAATTGTTCTGAAGTGGTTATTTATTTATTTTAAGAAACATAAACAAAGAGCATCGAAATGTATGTACAAATGTATATAAAGGTATCTAAAGATCAAAAACAACAATGAAAATAAAAATAAAAGAAGAAAATTGAATAATGGTGAATGTGGGATATATGTACCTACATATGTATTACAAAGAAAAATGATGAAATAATAGAAATTTAAAGTGAGAAAAGAAACAAAAAAAGGATCAATATGAGAGGGAATAGTGTCAAAAGAAGAGCAATATCTCTGTACTTATATAAAATGGAATTACAGGAATGCTTGGTATAACAGACATTAATGTGAAATAATTAATAATTACGAAGGGATGTGATTGGACGTTGGAATAAGATTTTACTTAATAAATAAGGACTATCAATTATATAATTCTTAGACGAATAAAATAAATCATAAATTTTCCTCCTAGATTGTAAGGAAACAAAATGGCCATTGTGAAGAAATTTGGAATTGCTGTATGAAAGGATTTTTTTAATTGTGTTCTAAATTATTAGCATACATATACGCGATAGAAATCATTCCAAACAGTACTAGCAAATTCCAGATGATTTCTTACAAATGTATTTAAAAGCAAGACACCGGTACGATGGGATCTAAAGGGCTTGGATAAAGTCTAATAATGAAATCCAAATTCCAATATGCCTTGCTTATTATTAAATCAATATGAAAACAGAAAGATAATTTACTATCAAGTAAAACGTCAAGGTCTCTCACACGATCAACCCCAAGTAATTATTAAGTATTGATAAGAAAATTAAACAATATGGGGGATATACATATGTAAGTCTAGAGACTTTAATGTGGACACTTGGTAACATTGAGAAACAACTGGTTATTAAGACAAAAGTTAGTGAAGGAGTCCAAGTCTTTTTGTAAGTTTATACAATCTTCAATGTAAGAGGTTTTTTTAAACTTTAATGTCGTCAGCAAATAACCTAAAATATGAGTTATACTACGTTTGTACTCACCCATACATATGCCATCGATTTTCTCCATTCTGTAGCCCCAATTATAGTCGGTGCTTTGAAAACTAGCTGCTATCAAAGGAATATCGGTTAATAGAGACTCTGCACCACCTGCTTCCAGAAGCAGCACGGACCAATTATTCTCTTCGCTTAGTCTGTTTGCCAACACGCAACCGGCAGCTCCGGCTCCGATTATTACAAAATCATACTCTTTCAAGGGACCATCTAATCATGGAAAGAAATCAATATCATTATGCAAAAAAAACATGCGTACGACAGACCGGTTTTTGCAAAGTCGATAAAACGCTCGATCCGTTATTTTGACCGCAAGCTTCCAGTCCAGCTGGGTTAATTTTTTTTTTTAGGTTACTGATTTGTTTATTTATTCATAAATACTAATTGTGATGAATGTATGTTTGGATTTAAATAAGATAAACTACTGTATATCCATGTGTAAACTGATATATGTATAAGACTATTCATGAAAGTATTATATACATATATATTTTAAGTTTGGATAAATGTATGCGGGTTTTCCTACTGTGTAAATAGTATTTTGAAGTCATTAATATTTATGACTTGATAATGACCTCTTAAAACTGAACTTGCAAATATTACTCCCATTATCTTCTTAAAGAGTTGTTGACTAATTATTCAATTAAAAAATCATTACATTCTTTGTTTCTGCATTTTTCCTCAGATAGTTGTTTAACCGTGTAACACTGAATCCGCATAAAAATAGCCCACATAAATAGAAGGACTATTTTATAACGAAGCCATATAAGGGAGGTATCTAATAAATTTCATTCGGAATCGTTTTCGAGAAAAATCTGAATTAAATGTAAACGTTTTCAAATAAAACAATTATTCAATACATAAAAATGAATATTAATTAAATAGTACTTCATTTGTTTTTTTAATGTTCGTATTTTTCAATTACATACATGATAATTTTTTTTAAATAAAAATAGATTTGATTTTTAAAGCAGTGGATGTATAAAAAATCACATTATTAAGATGAAAATCATGAAAATCATGAAAAATATGTATGTAAATGTTCAGGATAAAATCGTATTATTTGGTTGAAAATCACCTATCTGGATAAAGTCACATTTTCGGTAATAAATTGATATTTTTCGAATAAATTACATCATTTTCCATTTAGGCGGAGTATATGTCCTACCTACATATATGTTTGTATGTGTGGAAAAAATATAAAAACAAATCGAGAAATGGACAATTTTATTGTTAGATCAATAACGATTAATTGAATGCTGAAATGCGACCATGACCTAAAACAATATTCAGAAATTGAAATAGACATGCATTTAATATAATTGACGTATTCAGAACTTACGCACGGAAATAGCAATTTTCCAGTTCGATCCGTTTATAAAATGCATTAAATTTATTATTTTAAGACAGTAAATATACCTATACAAAGCTTTCAAATATATAATCATATGTATTATAGCGTTACCAAAATAATCCAAGCATAAATAAATTCTGGGAATTAGTTTCGAACCATTACGCTTGAACTATTCAAACCTTATTTATATAGTATGTGTGGAATATTGTGTAATTGAGAGGGTTACTTGTTTGCTCATACGTGTGACTAGTTTATACTACATAGGTAATGTAAACAATAAAATAGAATAGGACAAACCTTTCGGCAAAGGATAGCTATCCCTGAGGAAGTCAAATGGATCTCCGCTGTCGGCGGGTATATAGTTGAAAGCAGGATTCTGCTTCAAGAGAGAAAACACAGGAAGATTCCTGAAGGAAAATAATCTAGCCTCCCTGGAAAATGATCTGGCTTCATCTCCTTCGTCGTCTGCGAATTCCGTATAAAGCTCCCCAACGCTCTCTCCAGACTCGTCTTCAGCACTACTAACTTTTGCGTATATTTTATTAATAATAATAATCAACATTAACAGACGCATTTTGTATAAGAGTTTATATTATATATTATTTAATTTATTTTCGCAGTATTCGAACGTACAAACACGTCTTACTGGTGTTGCGTTTATCTCACAAGTGGTGTTTCCATTGCAAGATAACTTGTTAAGGTTGGATGAGGATCTTCGTAACTGTTAAATTTAAATTTTGTTTTTTTTTTCAATGCAAATTGTATGATAATTTTATACTTGTTTTACACCTGCCCACCAATTGAGTTTTGATTGCATGATAAGTCATACCTATTTGCGGGTATGTTAAATAATATTGGAGGTTTGAAATCATTTAGAAGTTGGGGCTCAAATTGTCGGTGCAATATTCCGTCATCTACCTGAATATTTCGAAATAAGTATTTTTAGCGTGGTTTGCATATTGGAGCGACGCGTGATGATCTTTAGTCGCTCGTTATAAAGAAATCTCAATCCTATGCATGATGAAAATCATTATCTCATTACAGTCTTATTTGAGGGGTATAGAAGCAAAGGTGTCTATGTCAACACATACACAAAAATTAACTGTGAATGCATGTTTTTCCATTTTGTTCCCCTTTTTTAATATTAGATCCTTTCTTAGTTTTATTCTATTCATAAGTAAAAGCATAAAATTCCGGCTTCCATTCTAATCAGCATAATCTACTTCCATTTTAATCAGCATATTTATTTGAATCGAAAAGAAAAATATCGAATCGAAACCTTATAGAATCGTCAACCAACATTACCTTTTTACATACGTAGTAATTTCAAAGTCTTTTTCGAAATTATATATTAGATAAATTTGAAATCATATTTATATAGTGATGAATAATACATAGTGTGTAGGATGGTTTTTGCCAATTTGATGGAGGAACCGTTACAACAATGAAATCAGTTAAATTGGCAAACTCTGATAGGAAACGATCAGCTTGGAGTCACAAATATTAGAGTCTGACCAGCAGAATTAAAGTTTAGCACGGGATCGAACCCGGCAGACTCTCGTTGTTTAACATAAACGCAACCAACGAGAAATTGTGCTGACTAGATAGAATATCAAAATTCACTCATATATCATATCCAATTTTGAAAATAACAATGAGCGCAGACTACCAGACATATAGCTTAAATAGTTTCTGATAATCTCTCTGTGGTGGAAAATATCACATTCAAGTACGTCAGTAACGATTTCATCAAGAAGTCGGATAGCTCTCGGAGTAGGAGCCATTCGATTAAGAACTGTGCGGGGAGAGGTACAACCATCAAATGATGATATCTACCTTGCACATAATTATTTAATTGAGTTTTGGAATGTCCTACATACATACCAGTTTAAGTCTATATTTCTATCTATCAATCTACCGTTGAAATAAATTTAATCACAAAACTTTATAACGGCACTTGTTACGTCGAAAGGGGATATAATTTTCTTAATTAAATTTACTATAGCTTCGAATAATTAATTGGCACGAAGTTTTACGAGGCCGCATTCGATAAACATCAAAGTGGTTGAAAGGAAATAAAGTTGTAGACTTCCAGATCTCCTTTGTGAACAATTAGATAGGATATCACGTCTACGTAAATGCGAAAATTAGGAAAGTTTTTTTTTTGAAAACACGATTATTTTATTCATTTTGCGTTTGCGTACTTTGATCTTTCTACTTATTTATGAAGTGTTTGTCTAGGAAATGTTAAATCAAACTGACGTGCTTTTGGTATCTTAATTTATTTTAATTATAAAACTATAAAACATTTTTTATCTTTTTAAAGTACAACACTCATGTTTTTATCACACAAAAATATATTTAAAACAATAAATAATAATAATAACATAAGTTTCAAACATGAATATTTTAACTTCTGTTCAAATATCACAATTTATAACAATTATTTCCATGTCTGCTTCAATATATCAGCCAACTTCTCTCCGACCATTATAGACGGTGCATTACTGTGGGCAGTTAATGGCAAAGGAATTATGCTAGTATCAGCAACTCGAAGTCTTTTTATACCGTGAACTTTGAGCTCGTGATCCACTACAGCTTCCGGATCAGAAATTGGGCCCATTTTGCAAGTGCCTATCTGATGATGAAGAGTCGTGGCCAAAGTTCTGATGGCGCAAGCCCAATATTCGTCGGTTCCAAAACTGTACGCGTAACAGGTAGGAAAGTGTTTGTCGTGTAATTTAGACCCAACACTTCTGAAAGCATTGGTTTTGGATAGTTTAATAACGTATTTGATGCCTTCGATGAGTGTGCGCAAATCTCTTTCATCTGAAAAATAGTCGTAGTAGAATTTGGGCCAGTGGAATGGATTTTTGTCCTTCAATTTCAGGTATCCTTTAGACTTGGGCGTCAACAACATTGGAGTCATTGTCCAGCTTTCTTTTTCAACTATATCTCCGTAGACGCTTTGGAAAAACTGATCTGATACTCTAAATGATTTCCGAATAGTGTTGCTGGCATCACATGCGATTCCACCTGCAGCAAATATAAGTTCGACATCTGGATAGTCTGCAGTCTCTTCTTCTTTGTGGCTGCGTTTTAACGATAGTTTATAGGGTAGTGACACTCCCTTAACCTATCTATCGAACGAGTTGTATGGGATCGGACTCTCGGTGATGTTTGTGGTGCGGGCTGGCGGCTGCTCGCTTGTGGAGTGTTTGTCGATCTGGAACACTAAGCAAAATTAGTGCAACATCTGTGGGATACTGTCGGGGTTAGTGTGTTAGTGGGTGGTTAACGGGTATGGACCGTTTGGAGGTGGTTGAGTCTGGTTAGTTAAATGGATGCTAATTTTAGCCTATACCCATCTTCAGAATGTCGATGGGCCTTTGGTTAATTATTATTTTAGTCTTGCTGAGGGAATTTATTAAGGGATTGTCTACCTTGCCGAGAGACTTGAAGTAGTTTACGGCAAGTTTGTGTACGTGTTTGTCAAGGTAGTCAATGTTTAGGTCATTGTGAATTATAGTGTTTCTTGTGTACCAGTCGTAGTTGCCCGCGGCACGCAAGAATTTGTTTTGTACTGTCTGCAGTCTGAGTATGGATCTGTTGGAGATGGTAGTGTGAGCCCACACGGGGCTCGCGTACGTGATTTGTGGGCGGATGATGGATTTATACAGCAAGCACTTGTTTTTAAGCGAGAGTTTGCTGTTTGGTTTGCATAGTGGGTAAAGCTTTGACGCAACTGCCCTAGCTCTACGCACCGCGTTAGTGATGTGGGGTTTCCAGGTTAATTTGCGGTCGATTATTACCCCCAGGTAGCGAGTAGACGTGGTCCAGTTGACTGGTTGGTCGTTTATAATTACTGGCTTGGCTGGTTTGCACCGTTTTTTACGTCTGGAGAAGAATATTGCCTGACTTTTGTCCGGGTTGATTTTCATCAGCCATTTATCGTACCACGCTACCAGTTGGTCCGAGTACTTCTGGAGGGCGAGCGAGACACCCTTGGGGCTGACGGAGCTCGCTAAGATGGCAGTGTCATCGGCATACTGTGCGATGTTTGTGTACCTATGTGTAGGAGTGGGTATGTCGTGTGTGTACAGGTTGAATAGCGTGGGGCCGAGGATGGAGCCTTGGGGTACCCCAGCGGAGATGCCTCGCTGGGTTGATATGTGGTCCTTGAGTTTGACCTGAAATTTCCTTTCCCTTAGGAAGGATGCGATAGATCGTATTGAGTGGGGAGTGATGTTGGCAGCAATCATTTTGTAAAGGAGGCCAGAGTGCCAAACTTTATCGAAGGCTTTGGAAATGTCTAGGAAGATTGCTCCAGTAGACATGTTGCGGTCGAAGCCGTCTATCACGGTTTCAACGACTCTGTGAATCTGGTGAACGGCAGAATGTTGGGGTCTAAAGCCAAATTGTGTTTTGGGAAGAAGGTCAATTTTTGTGATCTCGCTATTGAGATTTGAGATTAAGATCCGTTCCAGGATCTTACTCAGTGAGGATAGTAAGCTGATGGGTCGGTAGCTTGTTGCGAGGGAGGGGTTCGAGTAGGGTTTTCTGATGAGAATGACATTGGCGAGTTTCCATTGACTCGGAAAGTAGCAGATTCTGTTGGTGGCATTTAGTATAGCTGTGAGTGCAGCGATGGCTTTTTGAGGGAGTTCTTTTAGAGCTTTGTTGGAAATTCCGTCAGGGCCAGGGGCCTTTTTGGCAGCGATGGTTTTGATGATGTTTAGGACTTCAAGCGGCGAGGTGGCGACAATGGGTACTGGGGCTGGGTTTTCGAGGTAGCTATTGACGGAGCTTTCAACCATTTGGCAAAAGTCGCTTTGCAGGTTAGAGTTTGAGAGAGAAAATTGGTCCTGGAGACTGTCAGCTAGGGCTTCCGCTTTATCGGCGGTGGAGTAGACAAACTTGTCTCCAACTTTGATCCTGTCGATCCTATTGCCGTTGCTTCTGAAGATTTTTGACAGTTTCCAGAAACCGTTATGTCCGTCTTCTAGCGCTCTGAGTTTGGTATCCCAGTTGTCGTTTCGTAGTTGCCACAAGGCGTTTTTAACGTCTTGTTGAAGTCTGTTCATTCGCTGTTTGAGGATTGGGTCCTTGTTCCTTTGGAATGCCTTCCTAGCTCTATTCTTAAGGCGAATAAGATCGCGAATGTCGGGGGGTAAAGCTTGCGGGTGCAGGGGAGAGTGGGGTGTGCTGGTGGTGCTGGCTTCAAGGGCTGACTGTATTTCGTCAGTGAGTACGTTAATAGCAGAGTCTATATCTTGGGTGGTGTGAATCGAGTGGGGGTAAGTGACGGTGTGATGAAGGAGAGTTGAGAATTTCTCCCAAGATATGGTACTGCGGAGGATGGGGTTTATAGTTACGGGGGTGTTGGTGAGTTCTAGTATGACCGGGTGATGGTCGGAAGAGAGATCATTTACTACAGTCAAGGACTGCGCACCTGGAAAATTTTGAGTTAGAACGATGTCTAAGATATCAGGTCTGCCTTTGAAGTTAGTGGGGATTCTTGTGGGTTCGTCTGGGGCCGTAACGGAGACTTTTGGGTTTGAGAGTTGGGAATAACTTAGGAGAGTTTTCCCATTTTTGTTAGTGGCTTGACTGTTCCATCTGGAATGTTTGGCGTTAAGGTCGCCTGCGGCAATGGTGGCTTTGTTAGTGTTGAATATTTTGTCCAAGTCTGTGGTGAGTAAGTGTTGTTTCGGTGGGTTGTAAACTGCGTGGAGGATGAGTGGGGTGCCAGTGTTAGTCCAGACTTCTACCGATGTCAGTTCTATCCCTGTGGTGATCGGCCGCGGGGCCAAGTTGTGTTGAATTGTGTGTTTGATGAATATGGCAGTGCCGCCGGCGGCTTTGCCTATTCTGTCGTTTCTGTATGTAGTGTAGTTTGGGAAGTGTAGTCGATTGCCAGGTTTGAGCCAAGTTTCGTTTACTAGTGCGATATCAATAGAGTGTTGGAGCAAGAATTGCTCGAATTCGACCCGCTTGCTGAGTATGCTGCAAGCGTTCCAGTAAACGATCTTGAGGTATCGAGTCATTTTTGTTGTTGTGTAAGTAGGGCTAGGATGGTCGACATCATCGTCTGCATATGGTTGAAGCTTTCAGTCGTCCAGGGTGTTGAGTTTTGGTTCTGGATTGTTTTGGTTTGTTTAGGGAGGGCTACTATTTTAGGCAGGGGGTCTGGGGTGGTGGAAATTAGAGGCGGGAAGTTTGATTGAGAATATGAGTAATGTGGGTGGTGTGGTTTTGGAGGTTGGGGGGGTGTGGGGTTTCGGGGTTGGCGGGTGCTTTTCTTGCTCTTGTTGTTAGGGTTGAGGATGCAGCCTCTATAGCTGGAAACGTGTGCACCATTGCAACTAGTACAGACTGGGGTAGTAATATTGGAGTCGCACTGGGTGGTCAAGTGTGAGCCTGCGCATTTAATGCATAGGGGGTCAATGTGACAGTTATAGGAGCCGTGTCCGAAGCCCTGGCAGCGGTGACACTGGGGTACAGTGTCTCCGCGACGGAGCGATTCAGTACGAACCTGTTGTCCGAAGATGCTGGAGAGGTTGAACAATTTCTTCCCCTCTTCGTCACGTGTGGTCTCGACTGTGAACATGGGCATGTTGCGCTTGTCACGTCGTGATTTCATGACGGTGGCTTTAGTGGCTTTGTAGCCAAGGTGAATTATTTCTTCGAGGACTTCAGTTTCAGTGAAGCTGGGATTAATGCCTCGAATGACAATTTTTAGAGGTTTGTCCTCAGTTAGGGGATGGGCGTAGAATTGGAATTTCTCTGTTTCAAGAAATTTCGTGATGTCTCGGTAATCGGCAATGGTAAGGGGGGTGATTTTGGCGGTGCTACTGTTGTAGACAGATTCAAATTTCAGATTTCGCCCCTTGAGTTTGCGGTAAACGGTTGGGTAGTCAGAGGGCTTTTTGAGGAAAACCGGGGCTACCTTGGGTTTGGCGTTTGTGGCAATTGGAGCTGCTCTGGGGGCTGCGCTCGAACTTGATGGGGCGGGGCGAGTCGCCGGTGGTGCGGGGGTTGCGGCACGAGTTGTAGGTGGAGCGGGGACTGAGGGGGTGGGGGGTGTTGAGGATGAAGCGCTAGGGGCTGTCAATTGAGTGAGTGGTTTAGAGCGGGTGTGTGTTGTTGTTGGCGTTGGCGTGTTGAGTTGTGAAAGTCGGCGTTGTGTGTTGGCATCAATTCGCCTGATGCCAACTGGGCGAGACTTCTCCTCGACTTTGTGAGGAGTTTGAATATGTGGGGTAGGTGTGGACTTACCTTTGACTTTTTCTTTTTTCCCCGGGCTATCCACTTGCATGGGTGAAGCGGGGCGGGGTGGGGGCGTGGTGCTACGTGGTAGCGGCTGCGGGATAGATGATTCCAGACGGCGCTTCTTCACCATTGCTGGAGGTGTGGGGGGGGGGCGTGGCTGTGGCAGACTTCTCGGACTGCTGTTTTGCTGGAGTCTCCTTGTCCTTCAGCTGCTGGAGTAATGCAGCCCTGTCGGCTACGAAAGCCAAGCGGTCTGCCGTATAGGCATCACGTGCTTCCTCGAAAGCACTCTCGAGAGCGGAGAGTCGCTCCTTCAGCTCATTGTTTTGAGCTCTAAGTTTTTTTATGACAGCCTTAGTTCTGTTGGAGCTGTCATTGCTGGCGTCACTGGTGTATTCGCTGTCGGAGCTCCTCCGGGAGCTCCCTTCGCTGTCCGTCGACGTCGCTACCGACATGGTTGATGCCGGTAGCGAGTAGTGACGTCAGCTAGAATGTGTAGCTGTGACGACTCGGTTGATGTTTTGGGTTCTGGCGGTTGCGACAGTATGACCGGCGCAGGTAGCTGTTGCGGCGACACGGCTGGTTTTTGCGGAGCACGACCGTACACTGCAAGTGCGTGGGCGAGAATGAATGTGTCTGCAGTCTCTTCAGAAACGTTCGTTTTTATAAAACCAAGTCCTTCCACTCCTCCAGTGAGTGTTAAAGGACCGTCACCATTATTGAGAAAGTTCATATAGTTTTTAAAATTGATCACTTCACTCTCAACGAAGCCCGTTCCCGTCGTATTCGAAAGGAAAACTAGTCCTGGGAAGGATATATGATCGTACATAGTCTCTCCGACCTTTAAATCTTGAATGACAGGTATGTCCAATTCTTCTAAATGTCGCTTTGGTCCTATTCCAGACAGCATCAATAGTTGTGGAGATGCCAAAGCTCCTGCTGATACTATCACTTCCTTTCTAGCCTTAACTTTATATTTCAATTTGTTTCTGATGTATTCTACAGATTTGACAGTCTTTTTTTTGCTGCTGATGTTGATTTTAGTCACTCTGCTGTGAGGAAGGATATGTAAGTTGGTCCTGTGCTTGAAAGGATGTAGGAAAGCTTTGGCCGCACTATGTCTTCTTCCATAGAAGATGTTCGCTTGATTGGTTGCAAATCCTGTGCCACTGCTTCGCTTATTATGATCTATCCTTTTGTGACCCAATTCTGAAGCAGCTTGGAAAAACAAACCCAAAAGAGGAGACCTGAAAAGTTTGTTCAGATTTTGATAAATGCAATAATACACGAGATCCATATTGAATACAGAGAAATGCTCACTTGAAGGGAATATCACTGACGCTTAACAATCCATCTTTGTTATGATACTTTGATTTCTCTAAACCTTGCAAATTAGCTCTTTCAGACTTTAAAAAGTAAGGCAGCACCTCGTCATATGACCTGAAATATATTACAGAATTACTAACGATCTATAGCGTAGTACCTTTCATAATTTATCTATATCAGTTTGCATTAACTATCTGTTGTTGTATTATTAGAGCAATCATCGAACACATTCCTATAAAAAAATTATTACCATCCAGGATTTCCAGCTTGTGCTATTCTATCCCAGTCCAATTTTCTACCTCTCGTATAAATCATGTAGTTTATTACACTGGATCCTCCCACAGCTTTTCCTCTTGGCCAACTGCATCGTTGTTCGTCCATTCCTTATATAATTAAAAAAATTAGACGTACATATATTATTTATTTGTATGTGTTACTTTAAAAATTCAAAATGGCGCATAAGCCGTTAATGTTTAAATAATCAATTATTCGGAATTTATTACGCTGTTCAATCTTTTCATACTCACCCATACATAAGCCATCGATTTTCTCCATTCTGTAGCCCCAATTGTAATCGGTGCTCTGCAAACTGGCTGCCAACACAGGTATACTAGTCAATGAGGATTCTGTACCACCTGCTTCCAGAAGCAGCACAGTCCAATTATTTTCTTCGCTAAGTCTGTTCGCCAACACACAACCTGCAGCTCCGGCTCCGATTATCACAAAATCGTACTCTTTCAAAGGCCCATTTAGTCCTGGAAATAAATCAAAAAGAAAATCATGTGTTTGAAATACCGTTATTTTTTTGCAAAATTGACAAGCGGTCATTTTGCTATTTTGACATAAGTTCCTATCCCATTCGAGTTCATTTCCGATAAAATACTGATTAATATTGATGTTTGTATGAAAAAAATTCTACAAATTAATTTCCACAAAATACTTCTAAATAAACAGAGGAATTCTCTAACCCTTTCTATGACCGCTATAGGCTTCATGTGTAAAATTCTTGCGGTGCGAATGGCGTGACTCACTTTAGGCGTGATTCACTCTTTAAAATAATACTACAGGTATTAATTGACATATAAGGTCAATTCAATGAATATTGCAATGTATATATGTATATTTATGGTCAAAAACTTGATTTAAAATTCGCTTAAAAAATACTGTGAATGTTGTTGCGGACAAAGCGGTAATTACTCTGAGCAACAAAAAATCCTGATCGGAGACTAATCAAATTTTATTGAGTGTGACCCACTGAATTCGAATATGAATTATTTTTCTTGGCTTTTTGTCGTTTATACGGTATGAGCATTTAAACATGGGCAGTTTTAACAGATTTTTGGTTATTGCAATCTTTAACTAAAAATCTGGTATTGCTGTACCAGAAATAAGTAATGAAATCAATAGTCAGGTGTTTTTGAGATTGAAAACCAATCTGTAAATAGAGCGAAATATAGAACTGATTCAATAAATGTATAATAAAAAACGCTAGATAATTATTTAAAGCCGAAATGAATCAAAATCAATATGAAATACATCTCACTATTGATTCCAATACTCACTTTTGGCATAGAAATACAAAATTTTGAGTTAAAGACAGCAAAAGCCAAAAATCTTTACATTTTTTCAACGCCAATATCAAAATTAAATGGGTCAAATTTAGTAAAGATTGAACGATCTTCATGAATGATCATATACATATGTACAATAATGAGAGTATCATTACTAAGCTCAAATTTACGATTAGTCCAAATCAATAAAATATATGTAAATATTGCAAATGTATTTATAGGTAAATAAAATGGTACAAACCTTTCGGCAAAGGATAGCTATCCCTGAGAAAGTCAAATAGATCTGCGCTGTTTATCGGTTTATAGTTGAAAGCAGGATTCTGTTTTAATAATGAAAATATAGGATGATTATTATAGGAAAATAATCTTGCTTCTTCAGAAGACATTCTGGCTTCATCTTCTTGGTAGTCTGCGAATTCCGTATAAAGCTCTCCAATGCTCTCTACAGAATCAAAATCAGTACGATCACCGTTAACTTTAATGTATATTTTATAAATAATAATAATCCACGTTAGCAAACGCATCTTATAAAATGATCAGACTGTTTATATTGTATATGTATATTCGAACGTACACGCACGTCTAACTGATGTAGCGTTAATATTACAAGTGGTGCGTTAATTCCATTAAAGTGGAATGGGGATATTTATAACTGTAAAATTACGATTATATTTCTCCAATGCAAATTGCTTGATAATTTCATACTTGTTTTGCAAATAGCCATCAATTACTTTTTAATTCGCATATGATTATTCATTCATACCTGTTTCCATGCATGCTAAATAATGCTAGCTATTTTGGGTTTCCAATATTATTATTAATTATTATTTTATACCGTTGACTGTTCGAATTCATACATATGTACATGTTTGAAATTTCGGTTTTATTACTTTTTTTTATATAAATTAAATGTAGTTATTCAAGAGTCTTGGAACATTGAATTGTGCTGCAAACAAAAGCCTTATCTGTTACAGTTATTGCAGACAAATCTCAAGAGACATGTCTGCAGATAAATCCCTTCATCAATTTTCAGCTTTACAACTATATCTGGAATTGGGTTTTTCCATTAGAATTGTATTATATATGTATGTAGTTTTTGGTAAATTTGCCTTGACAGTCTTCGACGAGATAAGGAAAATTTATCTGAGAACATCAACTATTCTTGAATCGATATATTTTCTAGAATATTTTTAATGGAAATATCTGTCAATATCACACAATTTTTACTGTATCTATGTATGTATGTATGTACGTAGTAACAAGAGATGAAGTTTTGTGATCATGCAAAAATTTGAACTCGAGATTTTGACTGATTCGAACTCACAATCGATTACTGATCACGTTTTCATTATCTAGAAAAAATGTGTGTGTGTCTGTGTATTTTTTTTATTACATTCATACATACATACACCATATGTGCCATGTCAGGGAGTACCCCAAGGTGACACATATGGGTAGATTATTTTTGCACATAAGTAATAAGAATTTCTGAAAGTTAGCAGGGCATTGAATACAATAGAGACATTAATGGACAATCAACAATTTTTTTGATACACAGCAAATTTCCAAGAAATACATTATGTGGGTATCATTTTTATAAGATTATCCAAATTCGAGATCCTAATAACTTGAATTTGCGATACCAATTTATTAGATCCGTCACAATTAAGCAAGAAAAATCGGAAAATTCTAAAAGGAGTCGATCTGTGCTATTTTTAAGATCACAAATATATATTCTTTTCATTTCATAGAACTCATTTTTATTTTACAAATATATATTTTTTATTTCATAGATCGCTCCAAAGCGACAAGTTCACTTTTACAAATACAGTAAAATCAATATAAATAAGCATTTTATACAGTGCGAATTCATACAAACATCCACAGTGACATGTATGGTGCAGCAAAATTGGCAAACCTCAAAACGCTGAATAGCTTGAGATTAGCAAAAGATATAGGAAGGAAATGCCAATTTTACAGGAACCGTTTTAATGAAAAGCAGATAAATTGGCAAACTCTGATAATAAACGATCGACCTGAAGTCACAAACCCCAGTCTGGCCAGCAGCGGGATTCTAGTGGGATTCGAACCCATGATCACTCTGCTCGAAATCATAATATGCTAACCACTAATCCACGCTGCTAGTTATGATTCTATATGATTCTATTTTAACTGAATTTTAAGTATTTTATTTAGATTTTTTGTAATAATATTCATATCTCTGCCACCAAAAGCCCATGATTGTACTGGTCTTCGTCATCTGCTTGACTGTTGAAATATACACATTGATTTTAAACAATCCCAAAATACTGAAACACATATCTCGTCCATTTTTGGAATATTTTTTTAGAAATTTCGACGCATCATCATTTTTGCAACTTCAAACGTTGACAAATGCTTACAATCAGGGCCGCCGAGAAGAATCCCGGGCCCTAGGAAAATAATTCTGGGACCTATAACAAACTAAAAAAAAGATCTTATAGATACATATGTATGTATATATATGTTTAATATGTGAAAAATCTATCAGAACTACTAGAAAAATACATACATACATATATGTATGTTGGTTGTTATTGTTTTAAATAATTGAATAAGAAAGTATGATATAACAGGTACGATTTCACATGGACACAAAGTATGCATGGATCGAAAAACAATAAAAATTTGGCATTAAATAAAGACATTTATTTTTATGTAGAATATATAAAATATAAAAATCGGTATATATAAAATATCAAATGGAGTTTAACCCCGGCTCTCCCCCCTCTCGTCGGCCCTGTTCATAATACATCTTATGTGCTAATATCTATTTTTAGGTGTCACGACAAATCTCTCACTGACCTTTCACCCAACGACGTTACGCGCACGACATTTCACTCGCGCGATAACTCGCTCACGGACATTACACTCACATATTAATCACTCGCGCGACGAATCGCTCACGGGACAAATCACTCACGCAACATTACGCTCACGGAATTATTAAAATAGCGTACAAAAACGTTATTTTTTTAAACAAGATTTATTCCAAAACTCAATTAAACGTATTGTGTAGAAATCAACACACTATCCAATCACATATAAATAAATAAAACATATAGAAACCAATTTAATCTCAATTTATTCACAAAGTACAGAGTTTATTATAAGATTTTTTTAATTCTTCGTATTAATAAGAATTTTCGTTCAGTTACAATTATTTTTTTAATTGGTAATTCTTTTATATGTAAAATAATCAACGGGACTATATAATATTATGTTTTTGTAGTTAATATACATATTTTTAATTCATCATCCAAGACTAAGATTCTAAGGTTTTTGAATCTAATGGTCTTGAATTCAGGCAGGTAACGGAAATTTCATTGCAAAATCTACCTGCCGTAAATTTATATTAAATCACCCAGATATTTAACGGCACTTGTATTGCCGAAGAAGGTTCGAAGTGTAATTTTCTTAATTAAATTTATAACATCTTCAAATAATTAATCAGCGGGAATTTTCCACGAAGCCATTTCCGACGATTGCTGAAACCGCTCCAATTACGGCTCTTTGCAAGGTTTATTTTACGCTATTTTGGTCACTTATTTGCTATTCTGTGAAACTGCCACATATTGTATAGTGTCGTCAAAGTGCGTGTCACCTTCATCAAAACACTGTTATTATTATAATGTATCGTGTCTTTCGAGCAATCATCGTAATACGTAATACGCACGTACAAAAGCCCAAATGTGCGGTTGAGTAATTTTTCACGAGAAAAAACAACGCCAACGATAAAAACTCGTGCTGAAAATACAGATACGGTAGACTTTACGATGAAAGCGTGAAAATTTTACGGCAATGGTCATAAAACATCTTAATGCGATTACGAAAATTTCAAAAAAAAAAAACCGGTCGTAAACCGCTTTACTGTTGAGTTAAATTGATCCGACATATTTTTTATGCGCGTATTAATTGATCTTACTAGACGCTGAACTTTTAACTTGACAAGATCTGGAAAATGTATGTTTTCGTATGTATACATATGGTAACGTGAGAACATGAAAGAGAGTATCCACTGTTTAAGTGCATTCGTGAGTGAACAAAAGACTCCGGATTAAGCTAACGAGACTCAGTAAGTGCCAAAATAAATCAAAACAAAAATTATTTTATTTTGATCTATAAAACTACTTATTGATAGTTTGTGCCTATGATTTTCATAGTGATATTAAGTAATAAAAAAAAATTGAGCAAAATCCGATAGCCAGAAGTAGAACGTTTGTCTTGTGTGAGTTTCCCTACATTAGCGCTCAAACTTGTGTCGAAAATGCTATCATACCGATATATATTTTTTTTTTTACAAGTTCGCCATAGTGACATTACAGATTAGCTCCAGGTCGTCACTATGGCTAATTTATTACAAGACACTGAAAACTCATAATTAACGAGACATCTAAATACATAATTATTACATACATAAACATGTAAATCGAAACAATGCCTGACATCTACGGTCAGATATTACAAACATCGTATAAATACGATTAATATCATTTTTTTCATGTAACAATACAATTTTTTACATTCGATAAACAACCACAGACACATCCATGGTGAGAAATCTGGCAAAACCTGGGATATAAATACAACTCAAGGTTTGCAACAGAAAATTGGGAAGGAAAAGCCAATTTTACAGGAGCTGTTTCAATGAAAATCAGAAAAATTGGCAAATTCTGATCTGAAGACAAACCAACGTCTGGCCAACAACGAGACTCTTAGTGGAAATCGAACCCGTGACATCAAGCACAAAATAATTCAATACTCACCACTAGACCACGCTGCTGGTTATACATATGTGTGCGTCATTGTCGAATTTTATTTTTTATATTCCTGAAATACATAGATAAAGTCATGGGTTGGCCACAATCGAATTTATTTCTCTTGTTTTCTTATGTAAGCCATTGTAGTGCATTAGGTTTTCCCTGTAATTCCACATTGGTCCAAAACTATAAATAAATAATATTAAATTTTATTCTAAAATTGCTATGAGCAGTATATATGGTGTATATGGATGAACTTGACATTTAAATTCGACAATACATATGTACGTTATTAATTTTAAATGTGTGTAATTTTCCAGACCTTGTAGATTATATTTAAATTTCTACCAATTGTTATTTCCATTTTAAACGTATGCGTATATATAATTCAGACATAATTACATTTTGGTAGAATACAATATCCGCCCGTATTATATATTACATATGTATATAATATAACCAGCGAAGAAGAGAATATCATCAGTTAGGTTTATGTTATGAAAATATTAAATTTCAGACGTTAAATCGGATGTTTAATTGCCATAATTAATTCAACGAACGAATATGTCACGGCTTTTGAATTGTACCTATTCATATGTACATACATATGTATTATATATATATATATAATCCTCATATAATATTCCCTTTGCCTCTGGTGTATCGATCGGTGGAGCACTCTCGGGTGTGTTTTCAACATCAAATAATGAAGAATATCTTCGATTTCCTCCAGCTTTTGTATCACATTACAATCTCTGGGGGGTAGATCTTACCATTTTTATTTTATCAAAAAGTCAACTCGCCTCTAGGCAAACGAAATAAAACAAAAATATTCAACTCAACAAAGTCTTCGCCAGCCTTCGCTGGGGATAAATCCCCTAAGGTAGGACAGGTATTAAAATCCGGTCCAAATCCTTCTCAACTTATTGTTCGCATTCTGTGCTCGGTCGCTTTTTCAAAGTTTTAAAGTAAAATCGGTTGTTAAACACGCCCGAAAGTTTTAGGTCGCCGGTTGAATGTGAAAGGAGTAATTTTCAGACGCGTTCAATCTTCTCAGTGTTAACAAGTTTTTTCGATACTTTCAAAAGACCTTTTGAAACTTGGTCTTGAAATTTAAACAATATGTTGATTTAGTCAAAAATATATTTTAAACCTTATTAAGAGGCATCGTCCGAAATGTAAATGCAAATAAGGTATGTACGGATATGAATCATATCAAAATATATGTATGAATCTATATTATTATGCAAATGTAAACCGAAAGCTTACAATATTTTAAAAAGCTTAGTTTAAACGCTATTTTGTGTGTGTATGTGCGATAACACTCGCCGTACTATAATAGTCGTTTCGATTCGAAATACATACATACACATTTATATACGTCACAGCTAAAACACTTCCAATAAAATGTACGAATATATGTAATAACGAAAGAAAGAAAAAACTTCTATATATATACTGTTTGCTACCAATGTTTCCTCTAGGCATCTCTATCTCTGAGCATTTGGCGCTATATATTGAAAATTTAGTTAATTAATTAATTTTTCTATTAATGTTTTATACTGTTTATATGTACATAGGTAGCTAGGTAGTTTTTACCATATATATTTTTTTAATATTAAACAATTAAATATAAATATTAAAATATATTTAAAAGATATTTGGAAAAACAATTATCGCGTGCGGATCAAACACAGGACCGACACATTTCTTTAAAAATTTTTTTATTTAAAAACCTTATATGCCAACACCCATGCGATAATATTTCATCGGGTACAACACTAGTATCTTACATATACAATATATAAAACCGAAACGGCCTCTGTAATTCGTTTCTGATTGGCTGTCGTCAAAGTCATTTCTGATTGGCTGTGGTCAAAGTCATTTCTGGTTGGCTGGATTGGTCAAAGACGTTTGTGATTGGTCGGTCGTTAAATAATATTAATTTTTTTCGATTAAAATAAATTTAATAAAATAACAAATGAAGATTTTTTTCATAGCTTGACGATCTTCTCACTACTAGACTGCATTTATAAATCAAGTTACACTTATTATATCTGTGCTAAAAGGGAAGAGATCATTAAAAGTGGAATCGAGCGAAGCCGGATAGCACCACTAATACTATAGATATATAAAATTCAATTTACTCATGAAAGTGGGGAACGTTGTATGCTTATGTACATAGGTATAACGAGAAAATACAAAAAGTGAAATGCATTGCTATGTATGTACATATGTAGGTATTATTAAAGTAGCTGGCGTAGTGGAGAGATTGAAATGGCAATTGACAAGAGAAGAGCTCGAACGACACCCAAGGGAGTGTAAAATAACGAAAAGGGACGAGTAGTTGAAACATGTGAAAATATACCTCCATATATATGTAGGTAAGTATTGCTCGAATACAATAATATAACTATGTTGGAGGGGCCTGCATCTATGTACATATCATGAAATAGGATGATGAAAGGTTGTATAAAAATATGTTTTGCAGATGCAAAATTTATTTCCATAGTTATTTCCTTTTTTGAAATAACTATGAACCTCAAATTGATTTTTCAATTACATACATATGTATGTATATACAATGTACATATATGTGGTATGAAATAATAGATTTGAAATTATATGTTTTTGAGTGAAATTAAATTGTTTTGAGCTTTTTAAACTTGATTTAATCCATCGTTTGTTCCTGTCACGTAAAACAGAATTGAAATTTATTTGACTCCCAATTAAATTTAATTAACTGGTTTTTGCCGAACGATTTCCTACCGCTATTTGTGCAAAAAAAAACACTGCTGAATTTATTTCGTATAAATTTGAAAATATCAAATATCATATTATTTTTTGAATAAACGAAACGCTTTGTGTATTATACAAAAGCTTTGTGTATTAAATTTCGGTGGCGCAATGTTTTTATGTTATTTATTTTAAAACGTAAAATATGTATACATATTAGAATAACAACATTTTGAAAAGTTTCTTCCACTACAGCTAAATCAAAATATATATGTATTATATCTATTGTCACGTTAAGATTAAATAATGTTTCTTTTTTAAAACTATTTGGTTAACTAACAAAGATTTCTTTATTATTATTAAAGCGTTACATTTATCTTATTGTTAGAATTTAATTATGGAACGAAGAATTAAATGAGATACGTAGAACTGTTTCACTTTAACTTTGCTTCACTGTTTGTCTTTGTTCTGCTGCTGTGCTGACTGCTACTTTCGGAGTCTCGATGTTAATGACTACCACTCTCGGAGTCGATGGTGATGACTACCACTCTCAGAGTCTTAATGGCGATAACTAACTTAAATTCTAACAGCAATGAGTTCATATACTCTTCTTTAATTAAAACAATGAAGTGTTGAAGACACGTGTCGTAGAATTTTGGTTATTAAGTGTTTAAGGTGTGCTATAAATCAACGGTGCTACTTATTAACTTAGGTGTGCCACAAATCAATGGTGCTACTTATTAAATTAGGTGTTCCACAAATCAATGGCGTGTCTTATCCCTACTGGTTAGTCGACTACATTAATAAGCGAGGTACATAACAGTATATACAATGTATGTAGATAAAAAAAAAGTGAAATGTATTTCATTATTTATTAAATTCTTTATATACATACAATTAAATAGTATATAATATATATATAGAAAAAACATTAAATACAAAAATATATTAAAAATATCATGGCTTACGCAATAATAAATACTACCTAATATTTTCTTCACACAAGTCTCCCATCAGATTCGTAATGTATGTATAATATATATATAAAATGGCACATATTCGTATTCACATATCACCAAACCACTACAGACATACACATTAATAATGACATAAAAATAATGTGAATACTTGAATTAAAATAAATAAAACTGTCAACAACTGATTATATTATATTTACAGGACATTGGATTTTTTTACATAAAAGCCCTATATTTATTGAATTTATCATTTGTTTCTGGCGTCGGCCAATTTTATCAGTCCGAAGAAACTTTTGCCAGATTCCATGATGCTGTACCTCATGCTGCCTAAATTCTTGATGGATATATTATCTCCAGCGTCCAACATGAAAGCACCTGCTGTATAACAAGTATTGGATTTTTCGATTCTGTTCAACGAATGTGTCATGGTTGTGCACTGCAGTAGGACCTCATCTATGAAGCCGTTGTTTTTGTACACCCTGTAGCCGTTTGTGTCGTGCTCGTCGTGGAAGTAAATCTGGAAAAGATACATTTTTGGTCATTTTCTAGAGATTACAACAATTAAATAGGTCTATACTTTTAAACGAGCTGTATTTTTGTATAATTAATATTAAAAACTAGTCTAATGATTTGATAGAAATTACTATGAATGCTCTTTTCTCGTTTAACCTTGTGAATGCTGACCAACGCCGATCGGCGATACACTGATGCGTTTTTTTTTTTGAGTATGTAAAAAATAAACAAGAATATTACTCGCTTAACCTTTCCAGGTAGCATAATCCTAGTTGGAAATGTTGGCGAAATTTTCAGCGTGGCGAGCTTTTAACCGAAAAGACATCACTCTAAAGGTAAGCCACTTCATCACCACACGCTTTTGGAGACAACTCTAAGTATTCAAAGTATTCAAAAACCTACGAAAAATATACATATACATATATATGTAGGATTTTGAATGTTTGCAGGTAGGTATTGAAAGACCAAATCTTACAGTAGCTCGTTTAATATGTGTCTTCATCCGTCTAGCTCGACAGGGCCTGTACTCCCTACACAGCCATACCAAATTCAAAATACATACATATATCATTCATACCGATCCACCACGTGGTGATTTCGAGCCCACGCTTAAGCGCCCGCCGGTGGTCGCACGGTGAGGTGGTTATTAAAAATCGCTTGGAATCGGTTTAAATTGTAAATAAAGAAAGTTTTTATTTATGTTTGCGATGAATTTGGTATACCTGTAAGGTCGCTATGAGCCGATAGGATAATAATATAATATTAGTTAATAAAATTTAGGGCAATAAAATAGATTTTATGTTGAACTTGTGTACGTAAAACGAAATCTGATTCCGTCTATCTCGATTTAATTGCGTAGATTCGTTCGAATGGTTTATTTTTAAGGAACTGTGGCATTTGCTATTATATATTTATATTATTCCAAATCAAAAGATTGACGCACAAAAAAGTTCGGTTCGTATACAAGTATGCTAAAACATTTTCGAGAACGGAATATTAACTTTTTTTGCGATATTAAATTATTCTTATAAAATTAAATATTGTTTATCGTTTTTATTGTACAACTGCAATTATATATTTATATATGATTAGAACACATTGATGAATTTATGAATGATAAGTGTACTTTTTAGTTAAATAATTGACATTCAATTAAATATGATAATAAAATAATACAAGTAAATATAATATTGGGCTATAAAACACATTTTTTTGTTGAACTTGTGTACGGAAAATGAATTCTGATTAAATATATCGCAATTTTATTGCGTAGTTTCGTTAGAATGGTTTATTCTTTTAAGGAACTGAGGCATTTGCTATGTATATTTATATTATCCCAAATCAAAAGATTGACGAACAAAAAAGTTTGGTTCGTATACAAGTATGCTAAAACATTTCCGAGAATTGAATGTAAATTTTTTATATAATTAAATGTAAATTATTCTAATATAATTAAAAATATTGTTTATCGTTTTTATTGTAAAACTGTATTCATATATGTATATATGATTAGAATATATTCATGGAATAAGTGTACTTTATAATTAAATAATTGACATGTCAGGTAGTAAAGAAGAAATAAAGAGACGTATGAAATTAGGATGGAGTGGATTTTGATGAATGAATGTTTTTGAATCAAAAATTCCATTTTGCCTGAAGAAAAAGATCTTCGATCAATGTGTTTTGCCAGTAATGACGCATGAATGTGAAACTTGGACATTGAACGCCAATATACTACACAAAGTCTAACGCACTCAAAGAAGTATGGAACGCTGTATGATCGACATAACGAGGAAAGACAGGACGCGGAATAAGTGGGTAATAATTATGACAAGGGTAGAGGACATAGCGCATAGAGTAAATAGATTGAAATAGCAATGGGCGGGCCACGTCTTTAGTAGAATGGACAAAAGGTGGAAAAAATAAGTGCTAAAATGGTACTCGAGAGAATACAAAAGGGTAAAAGGAAGACCGCAGGGAAGATGGGTAGATGAAATTAGGAAAAATGTATGGAGTGGGATAGATGAGAGTTGCGTAAAACAAAGACGAGTGGAAGCTTGTTGAAAGAGGCTTTCATCCAACAGTGGATGGCGAATGACTGTAGATGATGATGATGATGTAGTGTACTTTATTAGCATTCGAAAAACAATAATGTATTAACACAAGCTGTTGAAAAAAAAATTTGATTGTGCCATAAAACTTTGACGACAACACAATTAATATTAATATGTTTCCTTCTGCATGATTGAATATATTTATGATAATAAATATTTTCGAAAATGATATATTATATATGAAAAGAAAATACCAATCGACGTTATTTCGTATCATAGCTGAAAATAAAATGCCCTTGGGCAACCAACGTACATGAAGTATGTACATGCTTTTCCTTCGCGAACATATTATTTTATTATTAAAAAGCAAATGCCGTTCCCGAATGATTTGGAAAAAAGTTCGAGCGTACAAAGAAGAAATGATATTTACATATTTTATTATAATTTCAAGTGGGCCGGAATGAAATTCCGAAGTGTGCTCTCGCACTCACACTTTCAGTTTACATTTTTATTTATTATTTCAGAATGTGATTACAGCTGAGGAATCCCGATGAGAATTCAATATGTGCAAGGAGACGAATACCTGAACGTATATGAAGTAAATGCCAGACTCGGGCACGGCAACTGCTCCATCTCGAAGTGGAAATTGAACGTCCAAACCCATAGGAGAGAGCCAAGTCGATGGAGACCAGGCCGTGTATGGTACGTCGTGAGGATGCCTCAAACGTCCATTTCCTTAAACATAAATTAATCAACAGTTCAAAATGCGTTAAAAAAACATGTTACTAGAAGGTACAGGTAGAAGCTGTAAATAATACAGTAAAAAAGCAATATGTATATATATCTCAGTTGATGGTGCGATCTTGAAAAGCCCCGTTTAAAGATGTAAAACTTGCATACTACTTATAGAGATTATATGTATAGCTTTGGGAAGGGAAATAAATTTGATAGGAATAGTCCTATGGCATTCCAAAATCTTATAAACGTCATTGAAATGTGATTAATGTTATCTAAATAAAAATATATATCAAAATCGGTGCTACTTAGTATGTGGTCTACCTTTGAATTGCAGTCGACTATTTTTTTTATTTATTTGTATCGTAGCAACTAAATGTTTATTACAATTTTTGTTTTTTCCTGCCGCCCCATAATGTTGTCGAAACATTTCTATCAAAATATCCTCAGCAAGATATATATCTCTTAACCAAATCTTAAATGAATAGGGCCAACCTTAACTTAACCTAACCTATCCTGCCCCTTTAATAAATAGGTGTTAGCTGCTAAGATATGTTTTTTTTGTGAAAATATTGATGAAATAAAAAATAAAAAAAAGATATCTTAGCAGCCAAGACCTATTTATTAAAGAGCCAGGATAGGTTAGGTTAAGTTAAGGTTGGCCCTATTAATTTAAGATTAGGTTGTTAGGGTCGGTATTATTCAGTCTCAGTGTCACACGCGAGAACTGAGACAGTGAGACCGCATATTAAAGTAAAAACGTGAAGGTAGATCACATACTAAAGTAGATATGTGAAGGTAGACCGCATAGTAAAGTAGCACCTAAAAATTAATGTTTGTTTGTTTGTCTGCCACGTATTCGTTCCCATACTATTCAACCGATTGCGATGAAACTTACAGGAGTTATTGCGTGTATGCCAGCGATGGTTTCAATAAAAAAAAAATCACTCAAAAACGGGAATGAGTGGCATTACAACGTAATAATTTCAAATGTGTTCGCATCGCCACCTGGGTTGTTAGGGTAAATAAATAAAGAATTGAATAATTTAAAATGTCTTCGCTGCCTGCGTTTTTCCGACAAATTATCATTACTGTAATTTAATTTGATTATTTAGTATTAATTTGAAACTGAAGCATTCACTTATCGAAACACATCGAGAAACGGGAACGGGAATTGCTTGCGTTATTGTAGCATTGCAACACATGCCGGGTTCAGCTATAAATTTCCATATAAAAATTATCGCCGGTTTGTATAAAAAATGCTGCAAAAATTTCTCCATATATGTCTCTGTGGATGATGATCGTATAAATTAATATTGTATAATGCTTGTATTGGTCGTATTGTATAAAATGCTTGCAATGGTACTTTGCAATATTTGACCATAGAAGTCATGTATCATCTAATAAATAATTTCGAAAGACACTTTGTAAATATGTAATGTTTGGGTGGGAGCATCGATATCGTTGAATATTATTTTTTTTCGATTCAAATGAATTTAATAAAAAAACAAATGAATGTTTATTATTAGATGAGCCATGTTTTAGCTGTTTATATTACAAATACCGAGCGAAGCCGGGTAAAATATATAATACTTATTTATTTACAATATAATTTGGTTTTTCTTGATCTGCATAGTTGACATAATTGATTGAATAAAATAAATAAAATAAATAATATTATGTTTAATGATGTATTTATGTACAAAAGTTTGATTATCGTTGTTGCCTTGGGCAACCTGTAGTAGCAAACATGGTTGGGGTTAATATATGTACATATAATTTAATGGATAAATAAATAAAGAAATAAATATATTTTTTGATGTTTTGAAAACATATTGAAATACTGTATGTTTCTGTTTTTAATAATTAATATAATATGTGAAATTAAAAATATATATAATACAAACAAGATACAATTGTGCATATGTACGAGTACCTACATAAATATACATATAATGAATTATAAAACAGAACAGAACAGAGTATTATGCTCGTCTCAATAACGTTTTAAAATCTATTAATGTAGCAAACAGTGTAATTGTAATTGAATTTGACGTGAAAAGCTTTCAACTCCTCTTAATGGAATTGCATTACATTTTGTATTACAAACACGCTGATGACGTAATTAGCGCCCCCACAGATCGACAATACTGTGAGGGAATGGGCGTTTTAAATCCAATATATGCATAATATAATACACAAATATATATGTATTATATATTTAGAGCCGTCTTTTCGAATCGAAATCAACAAAACTTCGTACAGTTTTATGCCTTTCTAAGTGGATGAAAAACCGAATGGCGAATAGGTAATGAGAGAAAGAGAGAGAAGTAAAACGAATTTCTTCAGAAGCTATTCAACTGAAAGAACGTGGGCGTCTTGAGGATTGTTTGAAGTCTATTCTAATATTCAGTGCTTGTCAAAGCGATGTCCATATTTAATTTGTTGATAAGCACTGTGTATCATCGTGACGTGTCGAGGAAAAGCCACTCTTCGAATGGTTTCTAAAAATACCACAGCAGTCATCGGTTCATTGTTAATTCATAAACGATGTATTCTTCAATTGAATCGATTACTATACATGTACATACATAGTGGTTGACTTTGAATGGATTTTGCCAGGATTTAAAAAATAATTTGAGGATCAGATAAGACCAAAATAGCTTTCAATTAAATTGGGACTCTTTATTTCTGGACCATTGAAATTTCCCTATGTTAAGGCATTTAGAAGTGAGGCCATCGCGATGACCTCAGAATCAAAGTTCGATTGCGCCTCTAAAAGGAGTCATAGTTTTCTTTAAAAGGCGTCATATTGAAGATGACTTGTAATGCAAGTCCTCGAATTAAAAATCCTAAACCCTTTGCCCACGGATGACCGCTATAGACGCCATGCGTAAAATCCTAGTAGCGAGAATGGCGTGACTTACTGTGTAAAGAAAATCCTTCCGGTGTGATTCAATTTTTAAAAAAATACTTCATGTATCAATTGCCATATTTGATCACTCATGTCAATTGAAAATGATCAATTGAAATCTTACAACATATATTTACGGTCGGAAAATCGATTTACGAATTACGAAAGTTACTGCGGGGAAAGGGTTGAGAGACTAAGAGCTAAGTAAGAACAGAAACATGGTGAAGCTTTGCATCAAATGGTTAGAGATAGTAAAAAAGGACGTAGAACCGTATTCGCCGCTATGTGGGAACACGCATGTACATTTTATGCCTTGCAGGGTGAAAACACACAGAGAGGCACGTGGCACGTGCTTTTTTTAAGATAGCTTTTGCAAAAAAACGCTAACACGCATAATCTATCCTGAGGCAACCAGTCCAAAAATCACCCCATGTAGTGTTCTGGTTATATTTTATCGTTGTATTGACATAGGTTTAACAGTAATCGATAAAAGTGATTGCAATATTTGAAGAAATGTAGAAGAAACTTGTCTAAAAAAATGAACATTGAACTGAAGGAACACACTTGAAGCCACGAGGACTAAAAAAGCACGTGCCGCGTGCCTCTCTGTGTGTGTTCGCCCTAAATGTGTGAAATTAAGTTGTTGCATTTCCTGTTTAATATTTAGTGTCGTGTATCATTGCTTTCAAGATCTATCTATGTAAGTGTAAGCTTGTCTTTAATTTCTATATAATTTAAACTTGGTAGACTTTTAGAGCAGTGGTAGATTTATGAGTTTAATTTGAGAAAGTTTAAAAGTGCTCTCACCGTCGTAATGTTCGTGCTCTCCCACTCTGTAATTGCTGGTGTCTCCGTTGAAGTGGGCAACAAGCATCCCTTTGGGGTGTACCACGTCCGTGGATTCTCCGAAGGTCTCCACATCCTCGGATATACCCATGTTTCGTCTGACGCCTGCCGGTCGGTGTTTTCTCCTCTTCCTCAGCCTCGTCGCTCCCATTTCCCCCTGCTCGCGAGCCTAACGAGGAAAAATCGAGTCAATTCATGAAACTTTTGCTTTAATAAATGTTCAAGAGAAAAATGTGTACCGGAAAAGCGCCTTCGTGATCCGTCCTGGGACCGCTCCTCAACATTGGTCTCCTGACCCTAATCACTTTTCTGAAAGCTTTGGACTTGTCTTCGTTAGTGACCATGACTCTCGAGGGACGTGTGAATACGGGTCCTGGGGATGCCGTCGACGATACCATCTCCTCGTACTTTTTGAAGTTTTTCCTGAAAGCGAATGTTGTCTTGAATATATATTGTGTCATTTTCAAGTACAATAAAAGAAAATGAGATATATTAGATTATGAAAAAAAAACTGTACTGAATGTTTATATTATACATATTATATTTACGCCTATATTATGCAATTTTTATAACTTTTAATAACAATACGTATCCATCGTACATATTTATAATTTAAAATTAAAATTATTACATACATATACATATTGTGACATATATACATACTACTTCATACATATGTATATATGACACAGTGAAACTATATTTTTACTGACGTTTCAGTGAAATAATAACCAGTTACATTTTTAGGGTTGGTTTTATTCATTTAAAATTAGATTGTTAGGGTTGGTATTATTTAAGGGTTAGTATAGGTTAGGTTAACCTTCCAGCGGGCGCGCTGTCGTAAAATTTACGACAAATGCGCTTTATCGCATCTCTTACTTTTACCACTTAGTGATAAGCATCGAGCTTCGAGCTATTCGAAGGTCAGTGTTTCCCGAAACTGCAGGCGAATCGGTTGTGCTTAGATGTTTTTGTTAGTCATCGATATTTGGGAATTTCCGTTGAGCGTTCCGTTGAGTCCTTTACATGCAAGAAGCATTCTGTAGTTGAGGTGGTTTGTAATAATTGTAAGGATGAAAATATGAAAATATGACTAATAGGTAATATTGATTCCGATTAATAATTCTGACTAATGATCGAATAAGTCGATAAAATATTTTGTTTTGAAATGTCAGCAGAGTGTTTTTTGGTTTTTTGTTTAGAAAGTAAAATATATATTTTTTAAAGTATTGTCATTTATCATTTTTCATAACCTTACAACATTTCCTTAATACTTACATAAATAAATCACCATTTAGACAAATAAAACACCATTTATATGGAGAAAACTTGATGACGTAAAATTTACGACAAGCGCCCGCTCAAAGGAAATAGCTCTGTGCACCCGCTGGAAGGTTAAGTAAGAGTTGGCCCATTTGAGATTCATTTGAGATTGGGTTTTTAGGGTTAAATTTATAGATACTATTACTATTAGGGTTTCTGATTTCCCGGGATTTTTAAATTCCCTGTACACGGGACGGAGCGTAGGATCATTCCCTAGACATATGTATGTACATATGATTTATTTTATTTTCAATTAAATTAATTTTTATTTATATAACATTTATTTATGAATTATTAACTAACTGTAAAAATATAACGATTAAAGTAAATTCATTTGTAATGCTTAATAATATTAAAATATTAAATAAAAACCCGAAAGCCTATGTTTTAAAAAATATTTCCAGGAATACAAAAAGCTCTTTCAGTTTCAGTCGAAGCTGGTTTTATAGTTAAAAAGGTCTAAAAAAAATTTATATATAAATTATCTCCTATTTTTTTAATTTTATCCTGTCTGCATGTACATATATTTTTATTATTTTTTTTAATTAGAGACTATTTTTATTACGTTATTTTGTATATACTAATTAAACAAATATTTCGTATATTCATCGACAGACACAATTGTCTCATCTTAATCAGAACCTAGGAGAGTTTCTTCCATTGTGGAAACGTCAATACAATAAAGGATACACTCGCTTCATAGTCTACATAATTTCATCGTAAAATATAAGTATATACGCCTTTATGATAACAATAAATTAACGCTGTGGTTGAAATTTTATTCCGGGAATTCGAGATAAGAATTCCTGGGACACGGGGCATCAAAAAATTCCGTGAATTCCCGTTAGTTTATCTCCGGGGTAAGAAATTAAGTTAAAAATTCAAATTCAAAAAGTTAAAGAAATCATTTAAGTAATTTAGCATGACGTTTTCACGATCAGTGCTTGTCGACCAATGGGTGACCAGCACCCATCTTCCAATCAGCGGTCGGGACAATAGCCTATGTGCGAGCAGCGCCCAACATACAATGATGTTTCGGCTAACAGACGAGCGCGACTAATCGACCAATAGCGCTCTCTATGTTGAGTATAAAAGGATGGCGGATTGTTCCATTTATTGATTCCAATCTGGCTATTCGAGATGTGAAGAATAAACTTCTACTATTTATGTATACCGTTCACTATGTTTATCCCTCCGAGCTGGATACTTCTTTTCCCGTCTACGCATAACAGTATTGAATATTTTATGCATGTGACAATATTTCAGCTTAAAAATTTACGAGTCATTGCTTGTAATTAATTTTCCACAATAGTCCCACAGGACAATGCAAATTTGGGTATGGCGCGCGGCATTTGAATTGATTATATACCTTTTAGGGTGCTCGTCTCGTTGGGTCCTTTGATCGTGCTCCCATCCCGTGAACAATTCCTTATTGTTTTGCTCGCTTCTCAGGATTTGCAAAACGTGGTCCATTTCCGACGAGGACGAGGCCGAGGGTGAGTCCCGGGTTAAATTTTTCGCACGAGACGCCATATAAGACTCCTCCAGGATTGGAACACCATCGGCCGTTTCAGCTACAATATCTCGTCTGGAACGATCTGAAACAAACCATACATTGAATAGATGACTGATCAATGTGCAGTAGTTCAATCGTACAAATATACTCACTTTTTACTTCCGATTCGTCTTCCAAATCCTCCATGAAGATCCTCATGACCTTTTTCATTGGAGGGACTTCTTCGTCGTAGTCGGGTCGACTTTTGCTTTCTAAATGAGCTTCCATGACTTCTCCGAGGAAGTCACTATCATCCTCACTCAAGGAGTCGTCGTACTCTCTGAGGCCATCGTAAGGATCATCTTCCTCTTCGTAGAAGTTGTCCTCGTTGTCGCTATAGAATCCGGAAGGACTCGGGTATACGGTGTTCTCTTCGGCTTTCACCTGAAACAAATCATACTATCAGATGTGGTCAAACTATGGCACGAAAGCCGCATGCGGTGCTTCATCCATAATAACTAGCCTTTGTTTCATTCAAAATATAAATTGTTATAATATTTACAATTTAATATAAAATAATATATAAAAAAACTTGATGAATGTATGTTTTTTAGCATTAGAAAAGTATGGAGATTTTATTTATACTTGAACAGCCGGGCGAGCGTTTGGGGATGGAATGAAAGGACAGCGTGAGGGGGTGTGCAGGAGGGCGATGCTTAATACACTAAATAATAGTAATGAGCAGAGTATTTAGTGTACATACAGATACATATAATATATGCTTATTGACCGCAGGGGCTGTGCATATTGAAACCACTAACGACAATAGCCTCGGGTGTGGTTCATATATCAATTCCTTTCCAAAGCCATCCGTTGAAATATCAATGGGCGAATCATTTTTTTGAAATAAAATGTGATTCTTAATTTATTTCAAACTGGCAAACGGAACCAGATACGTTTGGGTAGGTTGGGTAATCTTTATTTTTGAATTTTTTTATGGAAAAAGTTTAAAATTGCTTAAATAACAAAAAAAAAACAAAATATACTTTCTGCTTTATATGCATATTGTAATATGATATTTTATTTTTATTTTTATACATACATATATACGTATAAGAATATATGTATATATGTATATCAAAAAGGCATAACAGGTAAGCCCCAATGCGTCTTCCTGGCTAATTATAAACATCAATAAACAATTAATAGAGCAATTTGACAGAGAATCATAGAGACATCTATGAATAAATTTGACAAACATTTTTGCATTTTTATAAGTCAGAAAATCCGAGATGCTGAAAACTCCAATTTTGCGAGAAATAGGACAAGGTTGGCAATTTGTTGGAACCGTATGAATGAAATCAGAAAAATTGACAAATTCTGATAGGAAATGATCGACATGGAGTGACATATCTAAAATCTCGCTAACAGCACCGGTCCAGGGATTGAACCCGTGACTACTCAGTTGCTACTGTGTTACTATGTTACTGGTTATATATCTATTAGTTAAAATCATATCTCAAAAAAATGCTTTGTAGACTGTAATTTTATTCTGAAAGCAGTTTTCGAAGCATGCATGTATGTACATATGTAGGACTATTTATTTCTGGATGCGCCGAAACGAACTGTCGATTTTTTGGGGGCGTTAGATAGCATACCAACTTAAACATGCATTCGAATGAAGCATGCCAACTTTGGGCGAAAACACAATGCGAAAAAAACGCAGCACCCCTAGCTCATATTCGTGGTACACAGCCCAAAAATCACCCATGGAGTGTTTTCGGTGATATTTTATCCTTGTATGTATGTATCCTTGCTCGAAAGTGATCGATAACGGTGAATCCCGTATTTGAAGAAATGTAGGAGAAACTTGTCGGTTGCATATGGATATGCAAACACGTGCGACCTTTCAAGCATATTCATTCTGCACGTGCACAACGGGAAGCCAAGGACAGATGTGAGATGACGTCCCATATCCAGGGCCGTCGAGAGGAATCCCGGGAACTGAGCAAAAATAATTCCGGCCTTATTACAAACAAATAAAACGATCTTCTAGATATGTATATTTTTAATATGCGAAAAATCTATCAAAACTATTAGAAAAACTAGTGTTGTACCCGATGACATATCATCGCATGGGTGTTGGCATATTAAGTTATTTAATATATAAAAAATTAAAAGAAATTTTTTATTTCACGCGGTGGAATTTTTTTCAAATACATTTTAAATATATTTAATTGTTTAATACGAAAAAAAGGTAAAAACTACCTACCTACCTATGTACATTAGTAGTGATCAATATACATACATATATAGAACTTTTTTCTTTTGTTATTATATCTTCGTATTTTTGATTTTTAAATGCTTTTTATTATTACGAAATTATGTTCACAATACATGTTATATCTATTTAAATAGCTACTGATCTACTGATAATTTTCTATTTCGCAATTTAATTTAATTTGATTAGTAATCATAGTATTATATTATTCTAATGTTAATCTACAGCATAATAGGAAAAAGAGCTCAAAAACCTATTTACAATCCTATTTACAATCGTATACGTTTTGGCTGTGACTTACATATGTAAATATGTCGAATCGAAACGACTATTATAGTACGGTGAGCGTTATCTTAGACAGACAGACACACATAAACACGCGCAAACACACACACACACACACACACACACACAAACACACAAACAGAATAACGATATTGTATATGTATATGTTGAATTATTTATGTATATGTTGAATGCTATTTTTGCTAAAATAGTTGAACAAGATGGGTTTGCTACAAATGGTTGCAAACCACGTGGTTGCATGCTCATTTCGATTGAATTTTGACTGTTTGAATTTCAGCTTGTACGAAAGAGGGGATAACCATGGGGTTGCGCAGATGACATTTTGATGTACATTGATGATTGGCAATTCTAAAAATTGAGTTGGATCTTTCTGGCAAGTTTAAAATGGCAAAAGCCGAGACAAAAGTATGAAATGAGCATGCAGCAAAATGGTTTGCAACCATTTGTAGCGGAGCGTAAATAAATACATACATGTATTTTTATGTAGATCAATATCGGTCAGTCGGACGTCCCGAAACGGGGCCCCTATAGTAGTCCAGGCCCTGGAACTCTACCCCAGCATTACCCCCCCCCCCTCTCGTCAGTCCTACCCATACCACTCAGTGTGTTTTCGCCCTTAATCATTCTAGGTTTGAAAACTAAAATTTACATGTATGTAAGTACATATGAATATATGAATTTGTATCATAAATTTAATTGCAGACCGCCAACTTTGACTTGGAGTGCCTACTTGCGGCTCTTTATTAATACTTTAGCAACGTTGTGAATTTTACATAAATTTTGTATTTGTAAATGTTGCGGCTATGACGACGACTTAGACTTTCGGAAGTTTATAACGAACAATAACCGCGGAACGAAATATTGCTCCCATGTTTCGAATTTACTGTTAGTTATTAGCGATGTATATAATGTTTAACAAGTTAACTTTGCCTAGGAGTTTCTGAACAAATTACACGTACGCATACGCACATACATATGTATATTCTTCATCTCGGAATGTTTTACATATTCTATTTCAAGAACCGTCTCGTCACTTATCTTATCGACAAATATTGACTTGTGTCATAAAAACGATACCAGGGATTCACTTAGGCCGACTTCCGTTATAATACGTATACAACTACATATACGTATGTATACGATTTAGTGACATATAAATTTAAATATCCTCAAATAAAGACAATGTTATATAACTACTAGTGGCCCGTGTGCACATAATTGTGTACTCGGTAAAATATCGCAATTCGAATCAACGGAATTAATATTTTATTAATAACTAGCCGAACCCGGCATGCGTTGCAATTCCAGAATAAGGCATGGAATTCCTATACCCGTTCCCGTTTCCATTCCCGTTTCAAGTGATGGTTGGAGCTCAAAAATGTCTCTTCAACGCCGTGTCGTCATAAACCAACTTGTAACTTGGTTACCAACGAACACATTTCCTTGACTACACAATGGCGCTTCAAACTTTCGCGTCGGTAAAATTGTAATTATGAATATTATTATTAAAATACTGGTTCACGTTTTTTTTCACAGTAAGCTTCCCGGACATACATAAGACATACAACAAATCCTGAAAGTTCCATTGTAATCGGTTTAGGAGCCTACGGGCCGGGCCGCACCGTGCAACTTTGTCGGCCGACTGGTTGCACGACACGAAAAAATGTATGGGAATGTGTGCGACAAACAAGTTGATGTGGCATGTCCCATCTATCTGCATGTATTGATCTGGTCGCCCTCAACCAAGTCGCTCGCAAGTCGCACGGTGCGGCCCGGCCCTATACGAGACAGACAGACAAACTTTAATTTTATATACATATGTACATATATACGTATATAGACTAGCGATAGTTATATATAATTCAATTCATTTTCATTAGATGGCGCGAAATGCTTGTGTAATTTCCAAGAGGAAATGTCGATACAAACAATATATAAAATATACAGGTTTTTTCTTGATACCACCACCCAAACCTTACATATATTAAAAATTAAAAAGTTTCTTTCTCAATTATATATTAGATTTAAAATTGAAAATTTAATTCTTTTTTTTGAAATTTTGTTTTGGTAGGCCGATCATGTCAACGAAGTGATATGCCGCATCTCTTTTCATGATATACGATTCCATGAGGAGAAAGAGAGACGGAGCATGTAAACGAACGTTCACACGCACTCCACACGCACGTGGACACGCATTAGAAAATTAATATATACGATGTGATTATTTCCAAACATGTCGCGATGCCTTTTAAAGTACTATAGACTTAATAGTTTTATTCATATGTAACCACAAACAGCAATAACAAGTATTATATTTGATACAAATCAATTGATAATTTTATCAGCTCTCATTTCACTGCAAATTCCAATAAATCCTAATGTCAACAGCCCTGTAGTAACAGCAAATTTTTAAAGATAACATTTGTAAAGCCGAAGCACGTGTTGTAATTTTTGCTCTTTTCTCAAAATAATTTATTTACCTTCCTCATTACTCTTTGAAACGTTGTGCCAACCTGACCTACTTAAGATCAATCGAGAAGGTATTAAATAAATACTTAAAATAAAAATCATCCTTTGCAAATATTTATCAGACAGAATTACTTAGCTTTTGAGGTAAAATATTACATACGTATAAAAATACATTGACGTTGAAATTTTCCCATTTGAAGATACGTACATATACACATATCTATAATTTAAACTTTCATGACTTCAATTACGTTTTTTTGTATAGAATTTGAAACGTTAAAAATTCAAAAGGATATGCTACAATTATTACAAGCAATTATTATTATTAATTTATTCTAAACACAACAAACCATTATTACATATGTAATTATCGTGTTGCGAGACAAAATCGCTAAGATTATCGCGTAATGTATACATACATACTTAGATGAATTCTAAATCATGTAAAAAAAAATCTCATCTACAAATTCGTGACTTCAAAGTCTAATTAATGCTCATTAATTCAGTTGATTGCTGATTGGAAATACCCTCATATATGCACGTACATACATACACATATGTTCCATTGTCATTATGTGGATGAATCTATTTTTTTATTGGAATGTTGTAGATTTGATTCAAGATCAAATTAATTGCAACGATAGCCTATCAAATGTGACGCGTGGCAGTCTGGAGACAAATATAAATGGTCAGTTCGCTGATAGATCAATTTGTTGTCAGTAGTGTTGATCGTCAGAAGATGACGATGGAAAAGACAGAATATGAACTGGGAACGACTATCAAGCAGTATCTTGCTGCTTCAAGCGGTAAATCATTAGACGCAATTTAATCATTTGATCAACTTCGAGACGAACATTTTTTATATTTATTTTCGTTGTAGCGAATTTGGGGCTTGTATCAGTCGGCATGGCCTTGGGATGGACCTCTCCCATTATCCCGAAATTGAGAAATATCGATAGCTCTCCTTTGGATGTTGTACTCAGTGAAAATCAGGAGTCGTGGATAGGATCTTTGATTGCTTTGGGAGCTGCTGTAGGTGAGTTTTGATATCGTTCATTGATGAAATGTTGCTGTGTGTGAGATGTTTAAATAATAAATCGATTGTTTATTTAATGTAAAGGTCCATTATACAGCGGATGGGCAGCTGGAAGATTCGGCAGAAAGTGGTGTATCTTTTCAAGTGGAGTTCCTCTACTTGTGGGTTGGATTTTAATAGCGACTGCTGGAAATGTTCCTCAAATATATGCTGCCAGGTTTATCTTTGGCCTGGCTGTGGGACAGCTTTTCACCTGTGTGCCAATGTACGTTGGGGAAATTGCACAGGTAAAGTATGCTGTTTTTGTAGATTGTAGTATCGTGATATTTTTTAATTCTTTCGGGACTACTTTCAGAACGAAATCAGAGGTGCGCTTGGATCTTTCCTGCAAATGTTCATAGTCATTGGTTTCTTGATTCCGTACGCTGTTGGTCCGTACGTTGACTATTTGACGCTTGCTCTCATTTCTTTGGTTCCTGTCATCATTTTTGTGATTTCTTTTTTCTTCATGCCTGAGAGTCCAAGCTATCTCCTCGGAAAAAGTGAGTGGATTTTATTTTTTTTTCAATTTACCATATAATCATTTGGTCGAATAGTCAATTTGCAAGTCATGTCAACTCAGTGTAAGAAAGTGAGGGTTGCATTTTAGGAAAATAAGTTAAATGTCGTGGTAACGAAACACAAAAATATACACAGAATATTTTAAAAGACATCATTAAAATTAATAAAAACTCCGAGTTGTTTTTCTTTACATGATTTTTTCATATAATATTTCAATTTTTGTTTACGCTCAATATATGTATGTATGTGTGTATGACGATAAATCGAATAGAGTACGTTTATATTAGCCCGATGACAGGAACTGTCATTAATTATTGACGATACTTATGTCGGAGTTATAAGTATGTTTGTTTGTACATATGTACATATATTCAAATAACCTACTCGCGTCGTGTCGCTTCAAAATCCACGTTTTCTCATTAATATTTACATTTCAAAAGTGCATAAATATGTACATTTTTTACTTTATTTATGCACTTGGTAATAATAGATGAAATTTTGTGACCATGTAAAATTTTGAACTTGAGATTTTGAGTGATTTGAACTCAGAATCGATCACTGATTGTACTTTTACCCTATAGTTTCGAGATTTTTTGAGTTTTTCTCACAAACTTTTCAGTGTATTGATCTGAAATGTTTTTATATTTTTTAATATTTATACCGGAAGTAGTACTATTACTCTAGAGAACCGAGATTTTTGATTTTCTGAGAAACCTTTTGGTTTATGGAACTGAAATTTCATATCTAGAAATTTTAGCGTAGCACAAAGTAACAAACACAAAATTTGGTGAAGATCCATCAAAGTGGCAGTTTACTATTTTTTGATTTTTCTTTTACTATTTTTTCAACCCTTAAAATACGTGTGCTCTTCTAGATAATTTTCCAGTTATAATCCTTGTATCAATGTCGGGTTAATACAAAAAATCAACAAGTTTGATAAAACGGAAGTGGGATTTTTTCCTCTCAGAAAAGTCTGAAAAGCTGTGACCACACGATTTTTTCCACACTACTATTAATATCAAGCTGAAAATTTATATTTGTATTCTTTATGTGCTAACTCAGAGTTGATACTGTTTTGGATATACATAATTCGTAAACCGAAAGTAGTAATTTTTTTTCAAACACTATTTCATTATTTTATTGACCTTTTAAATAATTTTCATATTTTCGATATTTTACGATTATAATATTTATGCTGATATTAAATAATAAAAAAGTTTTGAATAAAATCCGACAACCGGAAATAGAACTTTTGTATTGTGGAATTTTCCCTACATTTGCGCTCAATTTGTATGGAAAATGTGTGAACGTGTACACATGTACATATGTTTCATTATCGAATTTTATATTTTATACTTCTTATATTCCTCAAATAAATAAATAAAGTCAATGGTTGGTCTCATTCAATTTTTTGTCACTTTATGATGGCGTATTTTAAAAACTCCAATTAAACGAATAAATTAAAATTGTATGAATGGCCAATAATAATAGTTACACGTATATTGTATACTAATGGTTTTACCCGGCTTCGCTCGGTAATGTAATATAAACCGCTTAAACGTGACTAATCTAATAGTAAACATTTTATTAAATTTATTTGAATAGTTTTATTTTATATAAGTTTATTTGAATACTCATTTGTTTTTTTTTATTAAATTGACTTTCACGAACAAACAAACATATATACTAAGTCTCTTTTGAAATTATATGTATACCGGAATCCGGCGCCTGCGCCCCCGGAGACTTTGAATCGAAAAAAATCGAATCGGTGCCTATGAATCGAAAAAAAAAAATCGAATGTGTTGTCTACGAACCAAACAACCAAGGTTTCATATATGCAAAGTCTCTTTCGAAATTATATATTAGATTGAGTAAATATATAAAGAATCCTTTGAAGATACGAAAATATACACCTTTTACGATTCTAATTGTAACATAAAATGCGTTTTCGTAATAACAGTATACGTACAAGATGATATGATACAAAGACAGGAATTGTGTCGTGTCAATATATGTAAATACATTTAGTCCACTATAACTAGACTAATGACCTGGCGCACGCATTTGTGCTCTTAATAAAAATGAGCACCTTTCAAAGAACTGTTGTGACGTTTCAAAGAACTGATTGACGAACAATCAGTTTGACGAAACAAGCATTTTATATATGTATATATATATACTCGTATATTGACATGTAATTATTTCGATTAATATTTCAGACCAAAGAGCAGATGCCGAAGAGTCGCTGAAATGGCTGCGAGGAAAATCAACCAAAGGCGTCCAGGAAGAACTGGACGAAATTCAAAGTGGACTAGATCAGCACTCATCATCTTCATCGATAAGCGATTTGTGGAAGTCGAAAGCCAACATCAGAGCAATGTACTTGGGTTGCGGATTGGTGGCTTTCGAGCAGCTCTCGGGAATTAACTTCGTGTTATTTTACATGGAGCCGATTTTCAGCATCACTGACACTGGACTATTGCCGGAAATTTCCACGATCATCATCGGAGTGGTTCAAGTCGTTGCCAGTTGTATTACACCGCTAGTTGTTGATCGACTCGGAAGACGCATACTGTTGATGATTCCCGCACTCATAATGACCCTCTCTTTGGTAAATATAAACATACACGTCGATGATCCCTTGCCTTGTCTTTATCATTATTATATAACATAGTTACAACTCAAGAGCATATACATATGTATGTAAGTTGTTCTGATTTGATTTTAAATTGTAGTAAATTCGTTTAAAAGGTGTAACATACAAAATAAGATCATCAATGATTTTGCATATACATATGTACATATTTATTTATTTATTTATTTTTACATACATATATACAAATATACCAGGAAGGCTTAACAGGTAAACCCCAAATGCGCCTTCCTGGTCCACATAATTATTACATAGATACATGTAAATCGAAAACAATATCTGACATCTATCGTCAGATATTACAAATATCGTATTAATACGATAAATAACGATGAATAACTTTCATGTAACAATACGAATTTTATATTCGATAAACAACCACAGAGATATCTATGGTGAGCAATATGGCGAAACCTAAGATATAAAAATAACTAAAGGTTCGCAACAGAAAATTGGGAAGGAAAGGCCAATTTTACAGGAATCGTTTCAATGAAAATCAGAAAAATTGACAAATTCTGATAAGAAACGATCGATCTTGACAAATCAAGGTCTGGCCAATAGCGAGACTTAGCGGGAATCGAACTCGTAACATCAAATACGAGATAATTCAACATTCACCACTAGACCACGCTACTGGTTATGTAGAACAATTCAGATAATGCATGTAGATATGTATATTTTCTTTGATCGATTAGATAGAGAAACTAAATATAGACCAGACAAAAATACAACGTGTCAAATAACACGAGATGATCACGATATAATATAAAATGCACCATTCAAGGTCATTTCATAAAAGCTCTTGATTGCGGGGGATATTACCATGATGTTATCATATTACCGAATATATATGTATGTATTTAATATCTCCTCGTGCCAATTATTGGTTTATATGATTGTATTCACACGTCTATCAGTTTGATGTATGGCCAATATATGTCCATCACCTAAATTCTTATCAAATCGGCACATCTGAATTGACATTGATTTTTTAAAATTGTTTTTCAGGCAGTTTTGGGTCTATTTTTTATATTGGACGACATGAATAGTCCGTCAGCGGAATATATCACTTGGTTGCCCGTCGTATCTTTGGTGATTTTCATCACGGCGTATTGTATTGGTATGCATTATACAATACATAATATTATTGGAATGATTTTAGATATTTTTAATACCATTAAAATTGTATTTAGGTGTTGGGTCTCTGGCTTGGGTAGTAGTAGGCGAACTGTTCGACCAGTCTATAAAATCTTACGGTTCAACAATCGCCACTAGCTTCAATTGGATGATTGGATTTCTACTTACAAAGTTTTTTGGATCAGTGGCAGTCGCTTTGGGAATGCATTATGCTTTTTGGATCTTTGGTATTTTCTGTCTAATCTCATTTTTCTTTGTGCTTATACTCTTGCCAGAAACGAAAGGAAAGAGCCTTAAAGAAATTCAAGCGATACTCAACAAGTGATGCTCGTTTTATTTTATTGTAATTTATTGTTTTAATTTTATATTGATGTACAAAATATGAGCCTACCTCACGGGACCGAAAGTGAAACGCCCGAAAACGCAAATATCGGAAGGCAAAGATCGAAAATCGAAAGATCTTAAGTCGAAAGATAAAAAAAAGGTTTTCTCCCCCCGTCGTATATACTCACTTAATTTGCGCGAGCAGGATACAACAGGAACAAGAGGAACAGGCTTTTCCTCCCGTATTCTGCGCGCGCACATTAAACAAGGCTGTATGACAAAAAGAGAGATGATTTCACCGCATGCCACTCATATATATTATATATACATAGTACCGTTTACCATGCACCCTTTTTTTTTTTGATCTTTCGACTTAATATCTTTCGATTTTCGATCTTTGACTTCCGATATTTGCGTTTTCGAGCGTTTCACTTTCGGTCCCGTGAGGGAGACCGACAAAATATATAGGCTAATTGTGGTAAAATCTCAAATAGATGATATGAATTACTATTTTTTATAATTATTGTACAATTAAACATTTTTTTTATTATAGAGCATTTTTATTTTATGAAAACCGTATTTATCATATTATGACTTCCAGAATTTTGAATATAAAGCGTTATCAATTGTTTTCTATAGATTTGATTTAATGTAATGATAGCTTATCAAAATGACATTTGTCAATGTATATTAGAGATAAATAGTAAGTTCATTTCAGTTAGATCAATCTGTTGTCAATACACATTGTTGATCATCTCAAAATGACAGAATATGAACTGGGCACAACAACTATGCAGTATCTCGCTGCTTCTAGTGGTAAATTTTACGATTGAATTTATATATTAGTCCATTTTGAGATCATTTTGAAATGTGTTTCCATTGTAGCAAACTTGGGTCTTTTGTCAATCGGCATGGCACTAGGATGGACATCTCCGATCATTCCAAAATTGAGAAATATCGATGAGACGCCTTTGGACAATGTCATCAGCGATGATCAGGAGTCATGGATAGGATCTTTAATTGCATTAGGAGCTTTTATAAGTATTAAGCTTTTTTATATATATATTTAAGTGATGCAAATAGATTTGTGTATGAATTGTAATTTTTAACTTTACATATAATTGATCGATAAACATAAAGGTCCGTTATACAGCGGTTGGGCAGCTGGAAGATTCGGCAGAAAGTGGTGTATCTTTTCAAGTGGAGTTCCTCTACTTGTGGGTTGGATTCTAATAGCGACTGCTACAAATGTCGATCAAATATATGCAGCCAGGTTTATCTTTGGTCTGGCCGTGGGGCAGCTTTTTACCTGTGTGCCAATGTACGTTGGTGAAATTTCACAGGTATGGTGTGCTAATCTAATAGATTGCTGTATTGTGATATTTTTAAATTCCTTTGACTTTTTTTCAGGATGAAATCAGAGGTACACTCGGATCTTTTTTTCAAATGTTTATAGTCACTGGTGTATTGCTTTCGTATGTGATCGGTCCTTACGTTGATTATGCGACGCTTGCTATAATCTCTATTGTTCCTGTTATTGCGTTTGTGGTTACATTTTTCTTCATGCCTGAGAGTCCGAGCTATCTCATCGGAAAAAGTGAGTGATTTTTATACTATTACTAGCTGAACCCGGCATGCGTTGCAATGCTACAATAACGCGTGCAATTCCCGTTCCCGTTCCCGTTCCACAGACATAGATATATTTGTTGACGTGGGCCATCCACTGTGTGTTTATGGTACAGCTCTGAATGGTCAGTACATTCGAGTGCGAGGTAGGCGTGGCGCGATTATTGTCACACTCGCGGCGTGATGCGTTAAAGGCGGGATAGCTTTACTTTCGCGTCAGTAAAATCGTTATTATGTATATTTTTATTTTTATTTTTATTTTATTTTACATATATATCAGGAAGGCCTTACAGGTAAATCCCAATGCGCCTTCCTGGCCAATTACAAATACAAATACAGCATTTTTATTATAAGTCGTTGAATTGCGAGACACTGAAAAAACTCGCAAATTAACGAGACATCTATGAATTGTACATAAATTTTTATTGTACATCAATCAAATTTTTCAAATAGTGGTGACATAGTAGGTAGGAAGGATTTTCAGCCAATTTTTTTTCCGGGAACCGTTTCAACAATGAAATCAGAGAAAATTGGCAAACTCTGATAGGAAACGATCAACCTGGAGTCACAAATCCAGGTCTGACCAACCAACCAATATGATTATTAAGAGGTATTTTCCCGTGTTTTTTCACAGTAATCTTCCCGGACATGCATACAACAAATCCTGAAAGTTCCATCGTAGTCGGTTCAGTGGTTTAGGAGCCTATACGAGACACACACACAGGCATTCAATTTTATATATTTATATAGAAGATTGCAACTAAAACCCTACGCTTTTCTTATATACGTACATATGTATGTACTTATAAATAGCCAGCAGTAAAACTCGGTGGTTGCGTTAATGCTAACCACCAAGAGGATTCTGGGCTCAAGCCATAGGTAAACCTGGATTGAAGTGAATGAAGCGGTGGCGCCGAATACTCAATTATATTAATAACCAATTATTAAAGTTTAATTAATATAAACATCGTACATTTTATATTATACATATTGTTGTTATTACACGTTAATTTAAGAGTTCCCAAGGACAGACAAATACAAAAAAGTGGATAAAAATAATCCACCAACTGAGAAAAGAAACGGATTAGCCACCAACACCACCATATACCTAAATCTAAATCAAAATAAAACTTTAATTTCTAAAGTGCATATTTCATGACCCTGATTATATTCCGTGCGTTATAGCGTTATAGCGTAGAATGAAAAGAAAACGAGAGTTATTACTAGTCACCGGAGCCTGAGGGGGCCGTGTATTGTTCAAAGGTTGTAAATGCATTGTTAAAGGTTTGCCGAACAATGGATAGCACTGTGACTATCCTACCTCTAGTTATTACGCGTCGTGAAGCGCAGGAAACTCGAATACCTGGGTCATGTGATGAGAAATCCGAAATATGAAATCATACAGCTCATATTGCAGGGGAAAGTACAAGGGAAAAGAAGCGTTGGTAGAAGATGCATCTCATGGATGGGCAATCTCCGTGGATGGTACCAATGTGACTCTACAACACTTTTCAGGGCAACCATGGATAGAGAGAAGATATGTATATGTCATGATATCCAACCTCCTACGAGGAGAGGAATAAAAAAGAAGAAGAATAGCGTAGTTATGGAGACGTACCGCGTATTGTCGACACAATTTATTTATTCGTAAAAGCACTATTATTAAAACATTTATCTGGGTGCGATACATTAAAGCTAATACTGCATACATATAATGAGATAATGCAATGAGAAGAATTTTTGAACTCTATTCTACACACTTCCTTCAATCGATGTTACAGATCAAAGAGGAGCTGCTGAAGAGACGCTAAAACGGCTAAGAAATAAATCGTCCGAAGGTGTCCAAGAAGAGTTGGATGAAATTCAAAAAGGAAACGAGCAAAACTCAACAACATCATCAATCAAAGACTTGTGGAAGTCAAAAGCCAATATCAGAGCCATGTTTATAGGTTGCAGCATGACCGCTTTCGATCAATTATCTGGAATCGACTTCGTGCTATTTTATTTGGAGCCAATTTTCGGCGTGACCGACTCTGGCCTATCGCCGGAAATTTCCACAATCATCATCGGAGTGGTCCAGGTCATCGCGAGTTGTATAACCCCGCTGGTTGTCGACAGACTTGGAAGACGCATAATGTTAATGGTCACGGCTATCATATTAACCCTCTCTCAGGTAATTTTTTCCATACATATATGCCATAGTACAATGACAGACCTTAAATCAATACAATGAATATAGATATTAATGACAAACCGCAAGCATATGTATGTATGCTTCCAACAATCAATAAAATTCAGACTAGATGAATTTGCGAGAGAGGGAGGAGATTCGCATTTTATTGTTCACTACGATTAAGTAAGATAAATTGGAAAAAATTAGCAAGAAACGGTTGATCTGGATTTAATAACTGATGTGCTTTCAATCATCGAAGGAATTGAATAAATTCTGGCCGGGATATTAATACACGACCTCTCTACTAGATTAACTAATGAGCTTAGCTATTTAAATTTCTATAAATATTCCATCCCTCAAATTCTTTCAAGAAAATCAAATTCTTATGGCGCTAAATTTACTATTATTATTTCTCGAATTCATCATCATCAGATTTTTCTATTCATCACACATAATTACATATTATGCTTTCGAGCAGAGTGGTCACAGGTTCGAGTCCCACTCGAGTCCAGCTGCTGGCCAGACCTTGGTTTGTGATTCCAGGTAGATCGTTTCTTGTCAGAGTTTACCAATTTTTCTGATTTTCATTGAAACGATCCCTGTAAAATTGGCATCTACTTTCCTAACTCTCTTGCTAATCTCAAGTTATTTAGCGTTTTGAGGTTTGCCAATTTGATTATAAAATGTTGTTTGCGTTCGACCTCAAGTTTTTCTGCAATACTTGGACTTGGATATTTGTGTCTCCAAGTCGATCGTTTCCTACCAGAGTTTGTCAATTTATCTTACTTCATTGTTGAAACGGTTCCTCATCAAAATTGGCAAAACCCAAATTGACAACTTCATACCCACTATGTATTTTTCATCACTATTTAAATATGATTTCAATTATTATGTGTCATATTTTGATTTGATTTTTAAATGCTTTTTATTATTACTAAATTATGTTCAAAATACATCTTGGGTCTACTTCACGGTACCGAAAATGAAAAGGTTGAAAAAACAAATATCGAAAGGCAAAGATCGAAAATCAAAAGATCTTAATTCGAAAGATCAAAAAAAGGGTGCATTGTAAACGGTACTATGTATATATAATATATATGAATGGCATGCGGTGAAATTATTTCTCTTTTTGTCATACAGCCTTGTTTAATGTGCGCGCGCAGGATACGGGAGGAAAAGCCTGTTCCACTTGTTCCTCTTGTATCTTGCTCGCGCAAATTAAGTGAGGATGTACGACGGGGGGGGGGGGAGAGAGTTTTACCGCACGCCACTGATATATACATATATATACATATATACTAACCGTTTTTCATAATTGTATGCATGGTAAACGAACATTTTCGACTTTTTTACGGTCACCCAGTATTATATTATACTAATGTTAATGTATTGTAAAAATCTTAAGCCTTAAATCTCAAATCTTAAAAATGTAACCTGACATTCTGAACAGGTTAAAATATTGTAAAAATCTTAAGTTTATTGGTCTATATCATTGAATCTATCATTTTACTTAAAAACTTATAAGTTTTGTTCTTCTGAATTTATTGACCATTTTTATTGTTTCAGGTAGCTTTGGGAATATTTTTCATATTGGACGACAACGATAGTCCGTCAGTTGAATATATAACGTGGTTACCTGTCGTATCGTTGATGGTTTTTATTACGGCATATAATATGGGTATGTGTAGTACAAAATTATCGCAATTCACGATGTAAATTGGTTGACATTGGCACTGAAATTAAATATGTTTTAGGCATTGGATCACTGGCTTGGATAGTAGTAGGCGAATTGTTTGATCAGTCTATAAAGTCATACGGTTCAACATTCGCTGCTAGCTTTAACTGGTTGATTGGATTTCTCATTACGAAATTCTTTGGATCGGTGGCAGACGCTCTGGGAATATATTACGCTTTTTGGATCTTTGGTGTGTTCTGCTTAATCTCATTTTTCTTCGGGCTATTCCTTTTACCGGAAACGAAAGGCAAAAGCCTTCAAGAAATTCAAATTATGCTCGTATTCGAGTCTTAGGTGTGATTTTTTTTATTGAATTATTCTTTTATTTTGATTTTAAGTTCAAAATATAGAAGTCTCAATAAGTAATTATAATTTATTTTTAAGTAATTAGAATTAAATGTTTTTATATAAGATGGTATTTTCATTTTTCGAATACCTTATTGAAAACCATTCGTACAATTATGTACGAATGGAAGTATGACAAAATGTAAGGAACACTAAACTATTCTCAGAAATTGTATAATTTTTTACAATACATCAAGAGGTAAAATAAATACCTATTATAGAAAAATATTTATTTAAATAGCAACTAACAAAAATTCTTCTGATCTTGTAACAAAATCCGTTTGACTGATAGGCCTTATCCTACTTTCAATCGTTTCATTCATTCTGTGACTATTTCATGTATTTTTTTTATATTTTATTTCAACATATCAAAGTTAAGTGATGACGTATGGATGTGAAACTTGGACATTGAACGCCAAGATGCTACACAAAGACCAATGCACTCAAAGAAGTATGGAAAGCTGTATGCTCGGCATAACGAGGAAAGACAGGAAGCGGAACACGTGGGTGAGAAGTATGACAAGGGTAGTGGACACAGTGGATAGAGTAAAGAAATTGAAATGGCAATAAGCGGGCCACGTAGCTAGAAGAATGGAGAAAATATGGACAAAAGAAGTGCTTGAATGATACCCGAGAGAATGCAAAAGGGTAAAAGGAAGACCGCGGGGAAGATGGGCAGACGAAATTAGGAAAATGTGTGGGGTGAAATGGATGAGAGTTGCGCAAAACAGAAACAAGAGTGGAAGCGCGTTGGAGAGGCTTTCATCCAGCAGTGGATAGTGAATGGCTGTAAATGATAATGATGATGATGATGATGATACTATTGGTTTTAGAAGGGCTCAGCAGTCGTTGTTTAGCATGTCGTCAACCCTATGGTTTAGAACTGATGAAAGGACCGGCTCGACCGTGGTAAAATTTCGAAATTAAATGTACATAAAATTTTTAGACGTCTAAGGATGACCAGTTTACGTTTATGAGATTGTAAAATATATTAAAATCATCATTTCTTCAAATCCTCAAATATTAATTTTTCTAATTTAAATAGCTTCTTTTGGGCCAGGAAAGGGAGTTACATCCCATTTTATCGAAATCTTTAGCAGTATTTTTAATACATACAAATAATTCTTCGTTTAATGACAACAATTAAATGTGAGTATATATTAATTAAAAATAAAATTTGCAGGTAGGTTTAAGAGTAATGGCTACCTAAAAATATTGTCGGTCTCTCGAGTGCCGTTATGGCTGAAAACATGCATCCATATGTACACGTATATGTTCATCAAATTAATCATAAATATATGTTAAAAATACATTCAAAACAGACCATTCTTCAGTTTGCATCTATGTATGTATATTATATTTTATATACACGGTGAAAGGGTCCAAATATGGTAATGAGCGTAACACTCGATCTGGGTCATTGTTATTGGATTGTACTCTTCGAAATCGCCAAACAACGAAAATTTTATCAAGATCGGAAACAATCTGTCCTCAAAGGTCTCAGATGTTATCTTATCGGAGGTTTTTCAGTGGCGTGCGCTTTGGACATTTTTTTTTAATATATTTTACACGACGATGATTGATGTCGTAATGTGAGCTTATTACGCTCGGGTCGAAATTAAGCGCACGACAGGACATTAATAATCTGTTTGTTTTTATTGTGTAACACGACGATAATTAATTCGTACGAAAACTCGCTGTAGAGGTCACGAGCCGTATGGAAATCGCATCAGGGATTCTTTTCGGATCGTTAAACTCCTCTTATGAGGGTCTTGGATGATTTAATTGCGCGATTAAATTACGCACGCGAAAAAATTCTCGAAAGGTCACGTAGTGGCAAATCGACCGTGCAAACGGAATGCGACATCGCTCTAAAAGGGCCAATGTCGAATGTCTGTTACAAAATCACAGTAACGATGATTTCGGCTCAATAACAGTCGATATGTAATGTGTCGGTGATGTTATTTCATATTAGAATTGCTAGGTGTTGTACGAATGGGTGATAGTTGTATTTTGGACTTCGATCCATTCCAAAACCCGTCTACAATCCAAACTACATATTGTAAGAAAGTAAAAATACTAAATGTGTTGGTTCTGAATTGAAAACTGTAGGTTTGTAGTGGACAAAAAATTTTCAAATATTATCATGTATATAATATCGCTATTCTGTGTGTCTGTCTGTGTATCTGAGATAATGCTTGCCGTACTATAATAGTCATTTGGATTTGACGTACATAGTACGTCAAATCCAAATGACAAATCCAACAAAATGTACGAATATAATAAGAAAATAAAAAAAACTTCTATATATACTGTTTGCTACCAATGTTTCCTCTGGGCTAATAGACGGCGCTAAGTCTCTGAGCATTTTCCGCCATTTATTGAAAATTTATTTAAATAATTAATTAATTTTTCTATTGGCGTTTTATATTGTTTATATGTAGGCAGGTAGATAGTTTTTAACATTTTTTTTTCATATTAAACAATTAAATATAAATATTAAATTAAATATATTCAAAAGGTATTTGAAAAAAATTCGACCGCGTGCAGATCGAACACAGGACCAACACATTTCTTTTAATTTTTTGTATTCAATAACTTAATATGCCAAAACCCATGCAATGATATTTCTTCCGATACAACACTAGTACATGTGTACATATTCAGTTATCTATTCTATCTTATTCGTTTACTTATGAATAAATTTAAATTAATTAATTTTAATTAATTTAAATTAAAAAAATCATATTTGTTTGTACAATTGTACATACAGTTTGATTGTACAATTGTACATTCAGGATCCAAATGAAAGGCCAAAGTCGCTTCACAGCATTTATTCAACGATCCCAGAGGTCCACACAGAATCACCGCTCACTCCTGAATAATGGCGAGTCTAATGTTTACGCACGCACTTGCCCAAGTCTGTGAGAACTCCAGGATACATTTGTTCAGCCCTCCAAAGGATACATTTGTTCGGGCATTTACTCAGTCCCGTTAGCCTAATCCGGGGTCTCTATTGTTCCCCTACAAATCTACTTAGACCGTGGATACTCTCTCTCATGTTCCCACGTTACAATACTATCTCACGTACTATAAATTAAGCCTGACAGGTCTTAAAAAGACTTGGAGTCTGGCATTGAAGGGCTCCCATACAAAAACATCCATTCGATTTCGAGGGAGTGTAATTTTCAACATCTTTCCATCAAATTTGATATACTACATGTTTCATGATATCCCCACTTTAAACCTTAGAATCTAGACAGATTTTGAAGTGCTCGGAGCCCGGGAACGAAGGGCTCCCATACAAAAATACCCGGTCAACAGTGTCTTTGCGCTGTGAAATTCAACATTTTTCGATAAATTATCATTAAATTTGGATAAAGAACCCTAATTTAAACTCTAGACAGGTTTTGGAAGTGGTCGGAGTCCGGAATTGAAGGGCTCCCATACAAAAACGACCGGTGATGCCGAAAAATTGTTAACCCGCTATTCAATTCCACACTTTTCCATGTAGAATTTGAATTTAAGGATTGATTACTTGAATACCCATATATATTGGCAAATTCATAGTAAAATAGCTGCAGCATCATTCGGGGGAAGATTTAATTGTATAGATACATTACTTTTTTCTATAAAAACGGTAACTTACATATACGAATGATACAGGGTCTTTATTTTCGAAAATGGCTCCAGAGAATATAAAGTGTGCTGTTATTATAATAGAAACATTAGATAGTTTGAATCACTCAATCGAAGCTTTTATTAAATATTAAAACAATCGCCAAAGTTTGAGACGACGCGAAAGCGTGGACGTGCGAATTCTCTCGGGCGATAAATTTTCCATTTTCTCCATTTTCCGAGAAATTTTGCGAAACGTGTAAAAACGAAATTCGCACATTACACATCGTCGCTATACACTGGCGTTGACATATTTATACATTTGACGGCCATTATGTTGATTTACGACTGCGATTCGACTGAGAAAAAAAGCATTCGAGAGACACACATTATTTATTCAATGTCTGCACACTTTGAATCCGTGTAAATCTAATTTAGTGACGCCTACCTTGGCGCATAGGGGTCGCGTTATCCATTTTTCGGGGTTGCTTTTATTTTTATTGAGCACTGATCGATTTGATGCGGTGGTTTTCGTCATAAATTGTCACACGCGAAATTAATTCCGGGTCTGATCGTTAAATGTTGACTTTACGATGCGTGTAGATATGTACATATATGTACACACGTGTGTATATTTAATATGTATCTTAAATTTGCTAATAAACTTCCTACTGAGATTAAGATTTACGCGTTTCTATATTATATTGCTTCCTGTAATGTTACCTTTAACCTTCAGCAGTGAAATTTATGTTTTGAGTTTATATACATACATACATACATAATGAATGGTAAAATAATTTATAAATGGTAACTAACTAATTTTGATCAAATTCACGAAAAAAAATCCCACTTTAATTAAACGTATTCAACTTTAAATAAAATTTAATGATCACGAAAAAAAATATTAACATAGAATATATTTATTTGCACTTTAAAATTACTGAATCACACGGTATTTTTTTTTACTGGCAACGTTTTATTTCCAATAAACTACACTTTTGTTCATAATCTCCTTTTTTGTCAGTTAAACTGCACGGTTTTAAAAAAAATCATATCATCTTTCTTGAAAAATTTATCAAGCATTCAATTGCCAACTGAAAACTATTCAATTAAAAGTTAACGATACTTTCAAATATTTCTAAATTAATTTACATGATTATTTAACGTATCAGGCAATTTAACAGATATTTAACGTATCAGGAAGTAAAGTCATGGTGTACCAAGTGAATAGTATTTACCGTATATACCGAATAAAAGTCTCATATACTTAGTGAATACTATCAAAAATAAAGTTCAATAATATATTCCCCCTCATTAATAAAATTTTCGACCACTTTTATGAGCAGCTTGGGTCGTATATCGGCAATAACGCGGTGAAGGCTTCCAAGTCGTCCATCGTCTCTGGTTTATTGGCGTAGACTAGAAATCATCCTTACAGAAAATAATCCAAAGGTATTCAATCACACAAACTGGGATGTGAATTTACGACCATATAATGGACGTAGCGCACAGAAAGTTTCGCAAACTGAACCACGATTTTCAAAATAAAGTTGCATAATTTGCAAGCGTTGCTTTGGCGTAAGTCTATTCATGGTCAAATGGTAAACTAAACTGAGCACAAAGTAGCAGTCGACTGTAAAATTGCAGACCACATAAATTATCATGAGAGGAAAAACTTGAATTACTCCAACATCTACAAATTAAAAATTCGATACAAATTCAAAAATGGACATACAATATCTGTGCACCATTTTTGCAAGTTTTGATTTTATTGTTCAAAAAAAATAACAAACGATCAATAGTCAAATATAGCAGCTTAAATCACTCGTTTAAGATCGACTGTTTAACGATATATAAATCAATCGAAAATACAATTACACAAAAACATTGGTGAATAACATTAAGTTCGTGCCCGATTTTCATTGAGAGCAACATATATTTTTGAACAATAAAAGGGCATGCACTTATGCAACCATTAATTATAATATTGTTAGGTACACCGCCGAGTAAGTGCAATCGGATTAGGCCGAGTAGCATCCCAGAGACTGTGTGACCGTTATAATTGGTTTCAAGGATTATCTCCAGACTAAGTGCAAGTAGACTAAACAATGGCCACCAGATTGGTGTAGTAAGCGGCACCCGATCCCTTCTCAGAAGTGACTGATAGCGTGGGACTAAGTGTCGTGGGAATACATATCCGGGTACATGCCTAAACAATGGGAAGTAACCGGACACGTCGACGATGCCCTGAGCGACCTGTCCCTTTATAAGGAGGTATTAAGATCATATCAAGACATTCTGGACGGAACACTGCCATTGTGTGTATCTCCTTAATCACCAATAAATTCTGTGAAACGACTTTGGCCTTTTACTTTGATAATCCACCCACCCTTACGCAACAATATCTACCCTTGTCTCAGCACGTTGAAATATGAAATTTTATCAATTTAAAAACAAAGAAATATTTTTTTACGTATGTTATATATAATGATAAGTTTTTAATCTTACATGGAAACCTTTATTTTTATTTTTTTCATCTCGAAATTTACACGTTTAACTTTCTAACGGTCTTTAAAGCTACATATGTATATGTTCTTTCGCTATTCTCTTTGTGATATAACCATATACATATGTGTAATATTATATGTACATATATTGAATCAGAATTCACCATAGTTACTAGGGTCTAGTATATAATATGTATGTAGTATGTATGTACATATATTGTCCATTCAATCGATATATCGAACTGAATTATCTCCAACACCACAAATACAAAGTCGTCCGTATATATTATATACATATATACGAACATACATATATACATACATATAATACAACACTCGGTTGGGTTAATTAGAAAAGTTCTTCCACTTGGAGTGTCTCTTAAAACGTATATTATATATATTAGGTATATACATCAGTATATGTATGTAATGTCTGTAGGTGCGCATTGTTGTATAACCGCAACCTCTCCAGCATTCGTGTTGTTTCTCCCTCTTTTTTGTTGTTGTTCGAAATCACGTTACATTCTAGCAATTACCAAAAGGGAGGGAAAAATACCCGGCGTTGCCGTAGCAACCCCACCCCCGACCACCCACCTCCCACCCCCATCGCCTGCTGAATTATGTATGTAGAGCCTGAATTTGCTATGAATTGTATTACGCACTATGGCGCTTCTCTAACGCCATATCATTTACACTTTTAGACCTGAGCTTCTCAAATTTCCGTCCACAAATTGTTGCCGGTGAGCCAGAAAAGCCAAAGTTCATTCGGAAGTAATTGGCGTTGATGTACATATATTTGTAACATAATTCTGTTTACTACAGTGTAAAGGGGTGTAAATTTCATTGTATATAGGTATGTATGCATAGAAGGGGTAGAAAGGATTGAAGTGTGTGAGAAAGATAACGGAATTAGTGAAAAGGTCAAAAATAAACCGACAGTGGATCGGATATGTTTGAAACGAAATACGGAAATGGTACCCAGAAGAATGAGATGAAAGCAAAATAATGAGTTTGTAGGCTGATGATGTATGTAGTGTCTGTTTCTTACATACTACATACGAGGGAAAAATAATGCAATTGAAATTAATTTTATCTTCAATACATTAGCTAAATTGCTAGGCTTTGCTCGGGTGAATGAAAGTTAGAAAAGAACTATGGTCAGTTTGACTTTGATCCTTTTCAAAAACTGCCTACATTCTAAGTAAGAGCTCAAATAGAGATTATACGGGTTTTTCATTCCAAATTGACCCATTTTAATTTCAAATTGACCCGTTTTCAATGTCAATTCAATGAATAAAAAGGTTTAATTTGAAATGAAAAAGGTTCATTTGAAATGAATAAGGGTCAATTTGAAATGAAAAAGGGTTTATTTGGAATGAGAAACCTATACCAAACTATATAGAACACAAACAAACGAACATTTTTCATTTAGTAGATTTCATTACAAGCCTGTTTATTAGTTACGATTGCTGTGTGTACATGGTTCAATATTTGTGACCCGATTTTGAATGCTTTAATATTTTACCGACATACAGAGGCTAGGTCGAATTAAAGTAAGCAAACGAGATGGCTAGAACAGCATTTAACAAAATGAAGCATTTCAATCTTCGTACTCGTTTGAGATTCGCGAAGAGCTACGTCTGGACAGTGTTACTACATGGATGTGAAACGTGGACTCTGAAGACCAGGATTATCAGCCGCATCGAAGCTTTTGAGATGTGGATATGCTGTATGGCGTATGCTGAAGATCCCGTGGACCAAAAAAGTATCAAATGAATCTGTCCTCGGCATGATAGGGAGAGGCAGGGAACTTGTTTCTGTCATCAAGCGGAGAAAGATGGAGTACCTCGGACACATGATACGGGGTCCAAAATACAAATTTCTCCGTTTGATAACCATGGGGAAAATAGAAGGCAAAAAATGGATTGGAAGGAAAAAGTTGTCTTGGCTTCAAAACATGCGCATGTGGACCGATATGAGCGCCGAAGAACTGTTGACCACCGATTGGAATATTTTCAAATAATATACGAGGTGGTCCCCAACGTCCGGATTCGGACAGGGAATTGAGAAGAAGAAGAAGAATTGAAAATGTATTTAATTAATAAATTTTTCCTATTATGCTGTAGATAAACATTAGAATAATATATGTAATACTATGATTACTAACCAAATTAAATTAAATTGTAAAATAGAAAATGATCAGTAGATCAGTAGCTATTAAAATATATATAAGATGTACTGTGAACATAATTTGGTAATAATAAAAAGCATTTAAAAATATATCTGAAATATTTGGATGATTGTAAAATTTAAAATGTTTTGAAAACGTGGATAAAGAAAACATCCAGGAGTGGCTCAATCATGATTTAAGTGATGCATGGATGATGCAGATATCGTTTCTTCTGTTTCTCAAGAGGAAGAAAATGAGAGTGACGCTACAAGTGAAGAAGGTACCAGTGGTTACATTAGTCATGAAATGGTACAACACGAGTACTAACTACTAACGGCCACTTATCTGCTTAACTATGAGCGTTTTTCTTAATAAATAATGAGTATTAAAATTATGAATCAAAAATGTGTGCTGTAAATACGATATTGTATTTGAAACCAAGTCAAAATTTGATAATTCGAATTATCCGTGCCCTTCCTGCCCAGCATTATCCCGGATTAGATCGAGAGTGTACTGTAGTATGATTTTTTATTTTGTCAAGAGTTTTGTGTCGTTTTTGAGAAGCACTGATCTCAGGGGAGAAATTTCCAACCAGCGAGTGGGTGGATCAAATAAAAACGTGTGAGACCGTGCCGAAACGATATTTGCATGACTATTGTGCTGGAGACTACTTCGTTCTATAAAAAGTGGTACAATAGGCGCCTTTCCTGTTATCTGATAAAATACGTTTTCCGCTTTTCCCTGTCTCTCTGTCATTTAAACTAACGCTAGGGGCACAATGTTTACCTTGATTTTATTCGAATGAAACTCTTACACAGGCTATGTAGCTTTTATACGAAAACGCGTTTAAGTTCAAAGCTGTGTATTGTTACATCAGCGATTAGCGAGCATGCAACAGTTCGTAAGGTTCGAATTGACAGCTGATCGACAACGTAAATATTACCGTGAATGTAGACAGTATGTATTTATATTACAATCAGAATTTATTTATTTTATGTGAAATATTAATGATTAAGATGTGTAATTTTTTTATTTGAAATATACACGTTTTTTCAATGAAAATGATGTACGAATACATATGCATATCACAATAGCCAATCTCTTATAAAGTAGACTAGTGGTTTTACCCGGCTTCGCTCAGTATTTGTTATATAAATCGCTTAAACGTGGTTAATCTAATATGTAGTAAACATTTTATTAAATTTATTTGAATGGTTTTATTTTATTTAAATTTATTTGAATATTCATTTGTTCGATGACGTCACCAATTTACGAACCAACATTACTTACATACTTACAAAATCTCTTTCGAAATTATATATTAGAATCTAATATATAATTTCGAAAGAGATATTCTAATAATTAGATAGATATACAGGTGTTTGGTAGACAGAGTGATATCTTAAAAGTAAATAGGGTTTTGAACTCTTTTTCATATTATGCTGTACATTAACATTAGAATAATATAATAGTTTGATTACTAACCAAATAAAATAAAATTGTAAAATAGAAAATTATAATATAGATATAATATGTATTGTGAACATAATTTCATAATAATAAAAAGCATTTAAAAGGGCAATAATCAGGCATGTTTTTAAAAAGATTTTACCTCTTAAAGAATATTCAGTTATTTTTTTAAATACAAAAAAATATCAGATGGTTCCTGCTTGACAAATTTTTGAAAACTTATGGTGCCTCTTATATTTTTTTCTGTTGATACATATGGCTGTGTTTGTTTTTATTCGATTGAACAAACATTAGAAAAACAAAAAAATAATAATTGACTAACATACCACTTTTAACTTGGGCAGTATTACAAATTAACTGTGAGATTTTGGTGGTTTTACTAAAAATCTTTAAAAATGGAATTTGACTCAAGACTTTGGACTAAGGTACATATGTGTGGCTCAAAATATTCTAAATGAACCCTTTAAGGCTTTGCACTTAGCTACCAAACACTCTGTATATCTGTATTTAATTATATAATTATACAGGGGTTTTTTTTGTAAAATTAAGTGCCGGAACGGAGCTTTTTATTAGATTATATTAAAATTATATTATAATAGAATATTCGTTTGGAACATAAAAAGTGCCGAGACAAAAAGTTGCCGGAACGCCGTTCCACTGCGTTAAATGGGAAAAAAAGTCCTGCAATTATATATTTACAAATAAATTTTCAATCAATTGAGTGAAAATCTTAAATTTTCTCAACACGTAATAAATGTGTACGTACTTTTTATAGTGACATCTATGAATATTGAAAAAATATATTATTAAAACTTTTGTTAATAGATGTCACTATACAACGTTACTCTGAATTCAATTGTTTTCATTTAATTTCAAATGTAATAATAAATTTTGTATTCCATTTTATATGAACTACACATGTTCTTTAAAAACAACTTACATGAGTAATATTTTAATAATGATATCTTTTTTAAGAACAATATGAAAATGAAACTTTTAGAATTTGTTAATAGTAATTGAATTCACCCCCATATAAGTAAATATGAATTGTGAAAGGCAATTACAATTTTCCAACGAAATTCACAACGAATTACATAATTGTATCAAAGCGAAAACAAACTAATGAGGCTATTAAAATACATATGCATATTGATTATAATTTCATTACACAGTGCACGCTCTCAATTATTGTTTACTGTTTATGTTTATTCATTATCGCAAGTCAACATTGCTGTACATATTGAAAGTTAATCTAAATGTTCAATAAAATTAATTTTTAAATCATATTAATGTTTTTTTTTATGAAATGTAATATGACGTAAATTTAAGACCGAAGTTCTTAAACTTTCTTTGACAAACAATACATATGACCTATGCACATACATACATTGACTTACACTACTCTTGGCTTAAATCTTTAAAAAAATATATTCCGTATTTGAACAACATGGAACAACAGTCGTAAAAATATGCTTTTTATCTTCCTTTTCTTTTACATATTATATAATACATATTATTTAATATTTGTTAACTTTAACGAGCATTTTTTATTTCAATGATCATTTCAAAAATTGAAAATCTCCAGATTATCTCTTTTCTTACGATACAAAAATATACGACTTCAACTCGAGTACATTGCAGAGTTTAGCTTTTTAAATTTGAAATAATAATAAAAAATACTACACATATTGAATTACTTCATTTGATTACCCCAATACTTTTATTATGTTAATATAAATACATATATATGTATAATAATATATATAAAAACGGACGCGATATATTTTTTACTATTAATAAGCGCGCGCGCCTATAAATTACCTTACACTATATAACGTTTGTTCTTGTGCAATATTGCTGGAAAATCATCACGTTCTCTGATGAAAGGGTCTCTCAGACTGTATTCGTTGGGAGGGTGGTGGCCTCATGTTGAGAGCTTTGAGGGTCAAATTCTTTGATCTTTAAAGCAGGCTTTAATAACATATAACTTTATTTTTATTCGTGTATCAATTCCTTTCCGAAGCCACCAGTTGAAATCAACGGGCACAACACTAGTAATATATAAAAACGAAAGGGCAATTTTTTGCGTGGACAAATATTGAGATTCGAAATAATAAAAATTACAAATATCAGAAGTTCGTAAACATGCTCATTTATACGTGTACGGCCAGGTAAATGTGCGGGGATGGAGTGAGGAGCAACAATAAATAATTCACTTAATATATTATTAACAAATATACAGAGCCAGCTTGTGGATTTTTGCGCCTGTGTGTGTGCAAGGCGCTTTTTGATTTTTAACTTTTGATAAAATATGAGATCCTGATTCTCAGACGAAAGGCGAAAGCATGAAGGTTTATGGTAATTTTTGTGCATTAACGTTTCATTTTTCGGTCATCCAAAAATTTATAACATTTTTCGAAATATTTTAGGCGTCTTTTTTTTTACGGCGCCTGTGTGTGCCCAACACTTCGCACACGCCACGAGCCGGCTCTGCATACATACATACATATATGCGAATTGACCGCAAGGACTGTGCTTTCTGAAACCGCTAGCGACAATAGACTTGGGTTTATATATCAATTCCTTTCCAAGACCACCCGTTGAAATATCAACGAGTTCAACACCAGTATTCGCTCACTAATGAATTGTCATTTAAAAATACATTTCACATATTCGTTGATAACACTGTTCGACAAATGACGACTTTTTTTTGGTTCAGAGACGATGTATGACTTTTCTTATAGATCTATGCACAGTGAACACGAATCTAGTAGTAAAAAATATTGATTGGCTCGAGATTCGGAGATATATGTACATACATGTGTGTTTTTTAAATCACGCGATTTTTCTATATCTTGGTGTTGTTCGGTCGATGTCTCAAAATCTGTCAATTTCCCGTTCAAAATGAATATTGGAATCTATAGTCGAGTATTTTATCTTTCATTTGTAGTACTTTTCAGATTTTAAATCTCACTAAGTAGTCGTCCAGTTTAAATCAAAAGTCAAAAGTACGTATTTTCACTTGGGATTTTTTCCCACTGTTAATACTATTTTATATTAAGTTTTTTCTATTTTAACACATTTATTGGGATAGTATTTTAGCTACACTATTTTTTTTTTCGTTTAAAAGGGTTAATTGGAAGTGTGCTAAATTTTAAATCGTTAAATTGCGAGCTAAAAACTTGCTACTATTATTTACTCGTATTTACACGAATCTGAATTGAATTAATAGGGATAATATATTAAATTGTCTTTATATGGGAGTTAAATAAAATTCCACTAAGAAAAATCATATTTCGACTATTCTTGTGGATTAATAACAAAAATCAATAGAATTTTTGTTAGAAATTGACAAATTTTGAGACATCGACCGAACAACACCAAGATATAGAAAAATCGATTTAAAAAAAACACATCCATATCTCCGAATCTCGAACCAGTCAACATTTTTTATTACCAGATTTGTGTTCACTGGGCATAGAGATCTATAAGAAAAGTCATATCTCGTCTCTGAACCATTTTTCGTGTCGAACAGTGTAATTCATTGCGATGCGGTGCAAACGATAGACAAGCGCCAGACAGACTGAACCACAGATTAACGACACGTGTGTGTACCTTATGCGTGCGCACTGCTTGCACTTACACTGAGGGAAATCTACCCAAAGTCCCGACATACCTACCCTGTATACGTTCTGTGCCTCTGATACTTAAGTTCCGAATGTTGCCTTATTAATCTCGCCAGAAAGATCCAACTCAATTTTAATCATTTTGATAATTGCATCTGTACATGCACATCGAAAGGTTACTCATCACCTGATGTGCAATCTATCATTCGAGAAGTCGAGAATTTCGTTTAAGAGGGCTGGACACCAGCGCCTTGTCCATACAAACGTATTACACTTCTCCCTTCCTCAATTATGGCACTAGAGAATTTTTTTTAAATATGCTATGGATATCCACCATTGGGATGCATCTATCGTTTTATTTTTTTGATTAGTTATTTTTTATAAGAGCTAGGAGCCGCCAAACATCTATAAAATCGTCTCTTTTTTACACCCACGAAAAGAGTCCACCGTGCTTATTTAACGGTCGATTTAAAAAAAAATACGCACATAGTTGCACAGAAAATATCTTTCTCATGCCGATGATGAATTTTTTTTTAAAATTGGTCCAGTTTTGGAGGAGAAAATAGGAGAATACGAAACCTCGATTTTGTTGATTTAAAATACGTATTATCTGGTCGAACCGCAACTGTCGCATTCACTCAATATATATATTGATATATATTGTCGCATTCACTCAATATATATGTACATTCACTCAATATTGAAGAAAGGAACGGCAACAAAATTAAGGTTTCGGGTGTACAGCCCTCTTAACCGTTCAGACGCCCAGCCGACGCGCTGAGCGTATAATAGATACAGCTGTTTGCGCCTTAAGGCGCTTTGGGCAGCTAAGCGGTTAATCATTAATATTTCACATAAAATAAATAAATTCTGATTGTAATATAAATAAATACTGTCTACATTCACGGTAATATTTACGTTGTCGATCAGCTGTCAATTCGAACCGTACGAACTGTTGCATGCTCGCTAATCGCTGATATAATAATACACAGCTTTGAACTTAAACGCGTTTTCGTATAACAGCTACACAGTCTGTGTAAGAGTTTCATTCGAATAAAATCAAGGTAAACATTGTGCCCCTAGCGTTAGTTTAAATGACAGAGAGACAGGAAAAAGCGGAAAACGTATTTTATCAGATAACAGGAAAGGCGCCTATTGTACCACTTTTTATAGAACGAAGTAGTCTCCAGCACAATAGTCATGCAAATATCGTTTTATTTGATCCACCCACTCGCTGGTTGGAAATTTCTCCCCTGAGATCAGTGCTTCTCAAAAACGAGACAAAACTCTTGACAAAATAAAAAATCATACTACAGTACACTCTCGATCTAATCCGGGATAATGCTGGGGAAGAAGAGCACGGATAATTCGAATTATCAAATTTTGACTTTGAATGTATATATTGTCGCATTCATTCAATATATACATTCACTAAATATATATATCGAAGAAAGGAACAGCAACATAATTAAGGTTTCGGGTGTACAGCCCTCTTAAAGCAGCCATCCAGTTAATCTGTGGTTCAGTCTGTCTGGCGCTTGTCGATCGTTTGCACCAAACCCAATTCATTGCTTAGACTCGCACCATAAGAATTGTCTCAGAAAGTTCCTTTCAAGAAACACGGACACATCCAGGACACCCCGATTGAGAACCGCTCGACAAATAGGCATTTGTTGAATTTAAACCGCAGATGTTAGATTCGAAGGAAACGATTACGCATTATTATGATTTGCACGGCCAAGAATGCGAGATAAAGTCAATCGTCCGCGCCGTTCGCTCTGTCATGGGTGTTAATTACGTGTACAAAGTGTCACATGTTTTAACAATCACTGGACGCTGAATTTTAATCATATTAATATATACGTATGTATGTATGTATACATCCAAACCACCATCCGTCGACACCAGAAATTCCCAAATGTCAACGAACCACCGTCCGAAAATAGCAGTTTGCGATCCTCGAACAGGTGTTAATTAATCGAAGAGTGTGAGGCTGACGAGATGAGATACGGTCGTGAAGAGAGATCGCTATCTATCTGTCGGCTCCAGATCAGGATTATGGGACAAGGTTGACGGAGTGGCACGAAGAATGGACGATGTCGTGATCGCCCGTCACACTAACCCAAGGACCGGATTGTCACAATGCACTGTCTGTTTTCAACATTGATTTATGGTCATACGTGAAAATGTACCGCTGTGTGAATTCAATTGGATTACAATTTACACTACGTATGTACGTACGTAATCAATTCTTGGAAATTAAGCGAGCTAACGACTTAATCATTGTCTAAGGACATTAAATGGTTCACAGTTAAACATAGATGTGACACTTTGATCCATTCCGTTTGGATGTAATACATACATACATATATGTGATTACCAGAGATGAGCTGCTAAATTTCGACGTAACGTTTTTTATTTGATTTTTATAAAGCAGTATGAGAACTTAGACACAAAGGTCACTACTTGCATGTTTACCGCTGGAAAACAAGTAAAAAACTACTGCGTGTGTTCTAAAAGTCTCAGCAGAGTTTTATCGTATCGTATCAGATGCTCATAAAACTGGAGATGCTTAAATTAAAAATGCTTTTCTATTGATGTTTACGATAAACATATCAATGACCTTGTCTACAGATATTGTATGTCCATTTATGAATTTGTATCGAATTTTAAGTTTGTAGATGCTGGAATAATCCAGGTTATTCCTTTCAAAGCTATTTTATTTTATTTTATTTTTATTTTACATATATACCAGGAAGGCCTTACAGGTAAATCCCAATGCGCCTTCCTGGCCAATTACAAATACAAATACAGCATTTTTATTATAAGTCGTTGAATTGCGAGACACTGAAAAAACTCGCAAATTAACGAGACATCTATGAATTGTACATAAATTTTTATTGTACATCAATCAAATTTTTCAAATAGTGGTGACATAGTAGGTAGGAAGGATTTTTAGCCAATTTTTTTTTCCGGGAACCGTTTCAACAATGAAATCAGAGAAAATTGGCAAACTCTGATAGGAAACGATCAACCTGGAGTCACAAATCCAGGTCTGACCAACAGCATACTCTGAAAAATTCATTTTCATTCAGGGATAGAACCCGGCACCTTCTTGACGGTAAGCAGAAGCTTAACGTCCGAGCTATGCTGCTGGCTTTATATATACCACATATATTACCATGAAAGGAAAACCCTGAATTAATCCGGCATCTACAAACTTAAAATTCGATACAAATTCAAAAATGGACATACAATATCTGTGCACCAAGCCATCGATATATGTAGCCCAGATGTCCGTCGCCCAGTTGACCGTATCCGAGTGAATAGTGTGGTATATGTATATTCTTCAATGTATTAAAGAATGCAAGGATTATATTAACACATTAATTTTTGATCTCTATGGATACTTACAGTAAGCTGACAATGATATACATTGCCAATTGGCCTCAACTTTGATTTTAAAACAAAGTCTGGACACTTCATGAATGTTTGTTGCATATTCCCTACTCATTTACTGAGTCGGTGTGCGATTTCATGTTATGAAAGCTTTTATCGCATTTTTCATCACGTCATTCTTCATTGGACATGTTCAATGCATACTTCGACACTGAAAACTCGAACACAATCGAGCACGCTCTTATGCATTTGATAATAACCATTATATCGACGACCGACGGAACAATGTGTCTTATCGTCGGGTCAAATCGCATTCACCGCAAACAATCACACACCCCACTAAATGTATAGGAGTCCAATTGACGACTAGGAAACCGTTTCTGCAAAAAAATAAATAAACGATGATGGTACATAGTTGAAGGTCGATCGCTTGCGATTTAACCTCCGACATCAATTAAACCGATGCACAAACGGTCACGGATCACCGGAAGCACATGCAAACCGTGCATGTGTTCGATCGACTGAACCGAACTGTACTGTTCGTACACTTTACCACTTGCTACTAATTAAAAAGCGGTGGCGCTAAAACAACGAAAAAAGCGTATCTAGCGGTCGGGTACTATGCAAGAGGTATCAATTTAACACCGGGTAATTGGTTGTTCTTGCGTAATTGATTTACGACCATGCGCGGCGCTGCGTTGTTCACCGGAGCGGCGCGCCGCGCAAAAGTTCCCCGATGCTTCTTAAATTCGCTTTTTTTAGACGTTCAGCTGTCTACGTCCTCTGGTGAGGATCTTAGAAAGATGATGCGTTAAAAAAATTCAAAATTTTCTGCGCGCTTCTGTTAAGTGCAGTCTAATTTTGATGGATAGTTTGCTCGCGCATACTGCAAAGTACTAAAAAAATGATAAGGTTCATTAAATTGATTGCATTCCGACATTAAAATGAGAGCTCAACTTTATATGACCCAATTTTAATTCAGAGGTAGATCAAAAGAGTTGTTCTGTTATGTGTATCATTCAGAACTATAATAGATTGATTTGTTTGAAAGGAAGTTAATGGATAGTGCAAATCAACAGGTTAAAATAAAGGTCAAAACGCAATAAGAGCTAGAAGAAGATGGAGATTAGCTGTGTGCAAGTTATTCAAAATTGTGGTCTCTTTATATATATCTATATTATAAAATATTAATAAAATCAGGAAAAAGTAGAAAATGACGTCAAAATTCGCACAAATTCGTTATTGTTCATATGAATTCCACTAGTTGCGATAAGAATCAGCAAATGTGCACTATTCACATAGCACGTAGCGCGTTTGTAACCATTAGGTTCAATTTAAAGGAAAAAGTGAATTTGTCTAATCGGGAAATGTGGCAAATGAGGATGTGCGTTATTTCAGCGATACGCATCGGTCAAAGAGAGACCTTTCAAACCAAGAAGTCGTCACAAATATAAAAGGGAAACTGCGAAATGAGCCATCTATGATGCAATTTGCTCCAAATCCAATCCAGACACTACATTTCAGAATGGAACGGAGACTGCATCATTTCAGATGGTGGATTTAGGTACTTTGGCGCAATTCGTATCCGTGCCAATTGATGCTCACCGTAAGTATCCAAAATAACAAGTGTTCGTCACGAAATTTATAGTATGTTTTCAGGGTAAACAATCACATCTGAAAGCACACTCGACAGCTGCAAATAACCCAGTTTTTTCTCGGAAAATATCCCAGTGTGGCAACAAAATACAGCGCACTTCAGATGCAGTGGCATTCAGTGAACGGAAAGCACTCACTCAAAGTCAAAGTGATCAATGCATTTTTAAATGGGAACATCTTAATACAGATAAAATCAGATCTGCTGTTAGAATTCGACTTGGCCCAATACGAAAGTGGATAAATTTCACTGTTCAAGTAGCAAAAAGTAATTTGAGACACAACCCAAGACTCTCGAAGCATTGAAAAATTAAGTCGATGACTTATTTGAGTAAAATTTCAGCTCCGGATCTTACAATGCTGTAGGCATTAGATTCTGTGCAACGAGTATAAATATGTAGAGCATAGTGTGATTTGTTTAAGAAGAAAATATAGAAAGTGTATCTTTCAAAATATGTAGAAGCAGCTGTAAATATTATTTTTAAATTTTTAATATTATGCTGTTTTTTTACTGTCCAAGTGTTCACTCCTTTCATGAGCATACTATTTTGTTCATACACGAACTATTGGTTTTAGTCTAAGTGCTAACAGTCAAAACCTATTTTCAAATAGACTCACCAGATGTCGTATGACATTTTAGCTGTCAAAACTTTTGAGCTGCCAAAACTTCTCAGCTGTTAAAAACTTTTGAGGTGTCAAAACTTTTGAGCTTTCAAAACTTTTGAGCTGACAAAACTTTTGACCTGTCAAAACTTTTGAGCTTTCAAAACTTTTAAGCTGTCAAAACTTTTATTTGTCAAAACTTTTGAGCTGACAAAATTTTCATTTATTTATTTAAACGGCCAAAAAAAATTACCATTTTACACAAAAAAATACAATTTACTAATAAAAATATAAAGAAACTACAACATGTTAAAAAAATATTTGGATTAATCGCATTTTAACTTACATCAACTGACATTAAATAAATCAAACATATACATACAGCTCATTACCCAGTCTGTGTAATCTTAACATGGCTGAGTTCTATGAATAATTAATGGTAAAGCAGTCAAAGCCTTTCAGATGCCAAAACGCCAAAGATTTGAAATGTGAAAACCTATGGAAACCGCATTACAAACGTTGTTCTAACTCCCGTTTCCGCTACCAAGTCTACGAAATGTTACCTCTGACTTCTGACAAATTCATTAAAAGAGCAAAACATATAACCAGCAACTTAACTCGGTAGTTGGCGTATATCAATTGAGGGGGTCATGGGTTGAAATCCGAGCCCGATGTTGATGGCAAGACCTTGGATCATTGATGTATAATACACATAGGTGGGCCCTGACGTGTGATTTTGGTCGGAGATCTTGTCTTCACTAACTGAGGGGTGCGGGGGGCTTAACTAGCGGGGAAGTTTGGTTTTTTCCCTACGACGCAGCGGTACCTACCTACCTACTAAGAGAAACTGTGCATGCGCCATGTATTTTGCATGCGCCAAAAGGTAGACCAGTATAACACGTGAGGGCGGATCTAGTGTATTATACATCAATGCCTTGGATATAATATGTGACTCCAGGTCGATCGATTTCTATCGGACTTTGCCAATTTATCTGATATCATTGTTGAAACGGGTCCAAATAAATTAGCAACCTATGATTATTTGTTACCATTATTTGAATATAACGTCACATTAATAATAATGTTATAAATTTATATACATAATGTACAAATTTGACCAAAGGTGTGCCCTGGGACAAAACCCGTAATGGCACCATAGTATTTTTTTTTAATGGCAAGCATCACGAAAGCAGATGTTGTTCCATTTACGAAGGCTCACCCCCACTCCACGTAAAAAACGTGCATACTTGGATCGTATACTATTTTCGATGAGTGGGGGTGGGCCTTCCTAAATGGAACGATATTTTTCAAATGTCAAGTTTGAAAGATTAAAATTATATATAGGAAATGCTGTCAAAGTCCAAAATATTAATGCAACCCAGAGTATATATGTAGGTAGAGTCGAATTGGAAAGATCTTATATGATAATGATGAATTTGAACGGAAATGACAAGTACGACATTTGCGCCAGCAATTCCGTAGCACTGAATTGGTTAAGTGAAGTATAAGTTTGGTCATGATCCCCTTTCAATTTCCCGGTCGTTAGTATGCATAAATTCTTGTTTTGTATTTTGTATAAGAATGATTGGTCGAAATTATTTTTTTCAAGTGGGATTTTTGAAAGGCCAAGTTCAAGTGGGTGCAAGGCGAAGGTTAAGGCGATCTTCTGCATCATTAATTTGCTGATCCGATACGGTTCGTTTTGACGATGATGCGACACCAGCTTCCGATTTTCTTCTTAGAATACTTCATATTGTTTGTGCGATCAGTTTTCGGCACGTGCTTTTCTTTTTGTTTCTCGTTTTCTCGACGTTTATGGATTTTAATTTGGTGCGAAAACAATCTCACCGGTTGATTTATACAGTAAACAGTGTGCGGAAAATCTCTCGTCTCGTGAACTCTTTTGAAAAAATACTACGCTTTTAATTTAAATATTTTTACGAGTTGTCTTCGTTTTTGTTTAATTGAATGACGGAAAATAGAATAAAAGGTGCGTGACGCTAACAATATGGTGTTTTCAGGTGGTTTATGGAAAACCAAGTAGTTCAGCGAATTTTGAATGGAAATAAATAAACGAGTATAATTGAAGCATCTTATTTGAAAACCTGACAGGAAAACAACATTGGATAAACACTCTAAAAAATCGCAATTGCAACTAAATATTTAACCAAATACTATACATAGGAATATAATTCGTTAACAAAATATTTGTTTTGAAAAATCGTTTTTTTCAACAAGTTTTTATCGGTTTTTTAAACTATGTACATACATAGATATGTATGCTTAAATTAGAATTATTTTTTTGATTTTTAACACAACTTTTGACATCACTTCCTTTCATTATAGTTTTTTTTATTTTTTTATTCAATCCAACTCATAATATGAGGCATTAGAAATAATAATAATCTTTTATATAAAACCGAAAAATATAAAATAATCTTATATATAAAACCTGTCGTCAAAGTCGTTTCTGATTGGCTGGTTTGTTCTAAAACGTTTGTGATTGGTCGGTCGATAAATAATATAATTTTTTTTCGATTCAAATAAATTTATTAAAAACTAACAAATGAATATTTTTTCATAGTTTTCATTTAAATTCCATTTACCGAGCGAATAATAAGTTACCACTAGTAACTTATTATTTATTTTAATTTTAATGTTTAGAAATGCAGAAGACAAATTGTTTTTTTGAATTTAATCAGTTTATATAAATAATAATAGTTTTAATTCCAGATGACAGGAAAAATAGTGTAATCCTTATCGTACATTTAAACAAATATAATACATACATGTATGTAGATATATTGATAATACAAAAATTAAATAAATATAATAATAGCAATATACATATGTACGTATAATAATAATTCAAAATATAAAAAAATTACGAATTTATTATTTTAATATATTTATTATCCAATAATAAGAAGAACTACAGTATCCATAAGGTATAATATATTTTGCACATCAGAATCGCCTATTTGCCCGAAAACGGTGAACAGCAAAGAAAACATAGATAAAGTAAAAATCATACCCTTCCGTGAAATAGCTATTTTTGCCGAAAAAATTTGTTATGGTCGTGGATCCACCGACTCTGTCGTTATGACTACCTACTTTGTCGGTAATTTGGTCAATTACGTCGGGCTTATAATTCAATTTAATGAAGAATTAAAAGATTCCATGTACATCAAAAAAATTAAACTGGAACCATATGTATGGCATAAATCAAATATCATTTCCGTGAGCGAATCATCAACCGTTGCTTGACTTGTTTTCTAAATCTATTACTGAATTTAAAATATACATATATGAGAAAATGTAAAAGCTTGTAATATAAAGTTTGTATGGGATAATTTAAAAGAAGTAACTATTATAACTGTGTAACCTGTAAAGTTAAGTAGAGACACAATTATAGCCAGCTGTCATCGCGTCGATCTGACAGTCAATTCTGATGAAACTTTGATAATTTCGTGAATGATTAAATCCCTCTAGCATTATATCGCAGACATTTGCTTACTTAAATGAAAGCTAATCTTCGTATGTCGGTAAAATATCAAAGCTATCGGAAAAATGGAAATAGTTCAAAATCAGCTCACAAATTTTCAATGTCATGAAACTAATAAAAAGCTTTTATAGCTTTAAAGTTAAGGTCAACGTTTTTCCAACCATATAAATAACAAACGATTACTTTTCTACAAAACGATGCTTATTACTTCGTCTCAAGCTATCGCTAATTGTGTTCTCAAACAAAAAAATACCATGTTTATTCAGTTTTCCGTTCGTGGTTTGTGGGAAAAGACATGGTGGGCGTAGGAAGCGTAAAATATTGACATTGTAGACCAAAGATGGACGCAATAATCGATTGTTGCCATATTTATCGTAAATAAAGAAAGAGAAAACGCTATTACCACAAATTGAAACGAATGCACACGTTTATACATCAACAGATCGTTGCGTAAACAACTCCTTGGATACGATAGGCTTTTTTATTCCAAATTATGTTGTTTTGAATGTGGTATAAATGTACATGCGAGCAATCTATGTAGCTGGCTAATGCGACTTAACAATTTAAGTGATTTGTCTGAAGACGACTGCTAAACGAGCGTCTACTAAAAAGAGCAACCCCTATTTGACATGCGAATCAAAGTTCAGTGTCAAAGCACTTTGTTAAAACGGCGAAAAAATAAATATATGTATGTAACAAGAGTGCTTAATTCAATCCAACGCTAGACGCATTCATATTAACCGTTTCAAGTCCGTCAATAGAAGTTTTTGCACTGTGTATTATGGCGAGTGCTGTGTCTAAGCACTTTTGCTCTAACATATGCTCTGTCTTTACATATAAGAGTAAACATGCATTCAAATTCCATTCAAAAGTTTTCCATATTATTAATTATCATAGTGAAAGTTCTGGTTAAAATTCGTGTATAATAAATACTGACTTAAGTGAATCTTACTCATATATTGTAGTATCAGGTTGTGTGAAGACTCGCTGGGCGACTTAGGGCGAAATCACAAAGGGAAGAACGGCACGTCGTGTGCATAGCTACCCGCTGTGGGGGTTCTCCTACATTTCTTCAAATATGGGATACACCGTTATCGATCACTGTCATGCAAGGATAAATACAAGGATAAAATTTTACCGAAAACACTCCAGGGGGTGATTTTGGGACGGCGCGTGCTGGATATACCATGAATATGTACTGGGCATGCCGCATTTTCATGTTTAAACGTATTTTAAAAAACCTTGCTGTGTGTTTTCGCCATTGATGTATAATACACTAGATCCGCCCTCACGTCTTATACTGGTCTCCTTTTGGCGCATGCAAAATACATGGCGCATGCACAGTTTATCTTAGTAGGTAGATAGGTACCGCTGCGTCGTAGGGAAAAAAGGTTTTTTTCCCAACTTCCCCGCTAGTTGAACCCCCCGCACCCCTCAGTTAGTGAAGACAAGATCTCCGACCAAAATCACACGTCAGGGCCCATCTATGTGTTTTACACATCAATGGTTTTCGCCCTCAAAAAGATTATTACATGGTGGAAAGCCACAGTGAATACACACTGAATGGTATGGGACGTTACGTGTCCTTGGCTTCCCGCTGTGACCGTAAAAAGTGGGTGTTCTCCAAACCGAGTTTGGGTGTAGTTGCACGTGCAGAATGCATGTGTTTGGGAGGTCGCACGCACATATCCATATGCAATCGACAAGTTTCCCTAACATTTCTTCAAATATGGGATTCACCTTTATCGATCACTGTCAAACAAGGATAAAATATCACCGAAAGCAACCCAGGGGGTGATTTTTGGCATCATGTACATACATATATGGGCTAGGGGTGCTACGTTTTTTTCGCACGTTTATAAGTACCTGAAAAAAAGCACGTACCACGTACCGCTCAGTGTGTTTTTGCCCTAAGCGTCATATGACAAGATGACAACTCAACCATTCTTCAACGCATGCTTCCCAGCCTAATCATTCATGCGTGTATTCTTCTGGCTATAAAATTAAATCCCACATGTTTGTATATTGCAAATAATCGTAAAAAATTGAACTTTTTCAGTAAATTTTATAAGAAGGCTCTTTACAGTTCATAAGAGTATCATAATATATAGTGTTACATAAGTTGATGACCGTAGATTTGCATAGCAGATAAATATAGAAAGACTTTAAACCGGAAAGGTCTTTTTAGTGGTCTCTTGTTTGGGATAACTGCATTGTTTCCTTAAATTGCATAAATAATTATATATAATTTGCTTCTCCAGCACTTTTTAATTGTTTTTATATATGTAAATACTTACATACAAAAGTGATCATTTATTAAAAAAATAAATGAGTCTGTCTGTCTGATAATTCCCTTTCAATATGAGGCCAAATCTAAATAGAAACATTGTGTGACTGATTGAAGTTTGAGTCTGATTTCACATTACACTGAAACCGCAATAAATTGGCCTCAATATTCGAATATCTATGTATTTGTTGTGAATGATTCGGTGACAATTTCACACATGGCTACATATGTACATATATCTCAAACACGTCATGAAAATCTCGAAACTGGAATATCTGGTACTCGAAAATTCCACCCACTGAGAGTTACACACATTAACTACCATCTAACATCTATTTACATATTAGCCATAGGCTAAAATCTGCTCAGCATATATTTACATATTTTTGAAAATTCACACTATAGTCGATCCGATTAGCGTGAGACGAGAACCAAGCATGCTGCCTGCTTTTTTATGCATGCTGCATAAAAAATATAAAATTCCATTAATATAAAATATATACGTATTCCATAAATAAATTAATAATATCAACAACTTATGTATTTTATTTATGTAAAGATTTCAAAACACAAAACTTTCAAAAAATAAAAGTCAAATTCTACCGACCGCTATATGCACGTACAATGCTGTATATCTTGACCAAATGCAAAACTGAAACGAAATGAGATTGGCCATTGCGGGTCGAATTGTGGGTAATTGTGACACGGTGTAAATTTTATATTCGACATTTTACTTTGTTAAGTTTGAGTCTTATTTAAAATTACGCTGACACCTCATTGAGTGTTTATTTAATAGCTACTAGTGGTTTTACCCGGCTTCGCTCAGTATTTGTAATATAAAACGCTTAAACATGACGAATCTAATAGTAACCATTTTATTAAATTTATTTGAATAGTTTTATTTTTTTTATTAAATTGATTCACGAACAAACAAACATATATACTGTCTGTTTCGAAATTATATGTATACCAGAATCCGGCGCCTGCGCCCACGGTGCCTTCGCCCCCGGGGACTTCGAATCCTTTGAATCGAATACACATATACATAATTTCGAATAATTTGAAAATACACATATACATTCGATTTTTTTGTATATATAAAAAAAACATCTTACATATGTATGTATTTTAGAAGAATCCCGATGATATAATATTGCGATTTTTTTTTTAATACACAAATCCTAGCGCAAAAATAGGCGTATTCGTTAGTTTAAGATAAAGCTTCCTATTGACATCTCAACTTTTCTTGGAAAGAAAAATAATCACAGTATTTCGGGAATACGTTTCGATATAAAAAATATTCCGTGACCGAAAACATTATTATAATATTTGGGAAGTGCTGATGTGCATATATCAGACCAGATCAAAGCTCGCTCGCACAAAACACGTCGTAAACAAATTGCGCAATGCTTTTTTTAGCATCGTTTAATAGCAAAATTAAATTTTTCATTCCGAATCTGCTGAAATGAATAACGATCGTTTCAAAAATAGTCATCGTTGGTGAATGAGCTGTTCCGCAAATAGCTTCACACCGGTATTTTATTTAACACATTAACGGCGCAATATTTTTATCGACTTTGATTTACGACTGACGGGAAAGCGCTAAAACTTAATATATACGCATTTTTTAATGTATAATTTAAAATATATATAAAAAAAAGAATTTACAATCCGGGAAACGTTAACGAATTATCGCCTATTTTAATGTGCCGTTTGATGTTTCTTGTCTTTCAGCTGAACTGGGGCGTTTGAAGCGGGTCTCATGATGAATGATGAGACGCTCGCTTAAATAGGATACTTCGTTTAGTCCGGATTGCATTTACTATTATTGTGTTTTTCCCGTATGTGAGGAAGTGCATATCCGGGATAAATTGTGTTGTTGAATAAGGATGATGTTTAAATTATTAGATTTATATTTTATTAGGCAATTTGTCAAGAAACGCTCGGCCGGATGAAGCAGTTTATAATAAATGTCCCTGTTTTCCAAATGTCAATGACATGTTTTAAATAGCGTCAAATTGAATCGTTTTTGTAATCTTTTTAACTATTTTATTTTATATTAGCTGAACCCGGCATGCGTTGCAATGCCACAATAACGCGTGCAATTCCCATTCACGTTCCCGTTGCGTTCCCGTTCTCGTTCCCGTTCCCATTTGCCGGAAAAATGCACGCAGCGAACACATTTGAAATTATTCAATTGTTTGTTTATTTTACCCTAACAACGCAGGTGGCGACGCGAAAACATTTGAAATTATTGCGTTGCAATGCCACTCATTCCCGTTTTTCCCGTTTCCGTCCCCGTTTTTGTGCGATTTTTTTTACAGTAAGCTTTCCGGACATGCCTACAACAAATCCTGAAAGTTCCATCGTAATCGGTCGAGTGGTTTAGGAGCCTATACGAGACAGACATTCATTTTTTTATATACATACATATATACTAGATGAAATGATTTCAAAATATTCCTGAGAACTTTCAGTAAATATGTCGAAATATTGAAATATTAGAAATATAATTTTTTCTAAAATACATGTATAGCTCATTTAAGATATAACGTAAATTATACCGTCTCAGTTCTACAAAAGAGAACTAATCCACTTCAACAAACATATACCGAAACTCTAATAACATATTTTGTGGTAGCATTTTAATAATTTCTTCCATATATAATATGTATGCAATAATAATTATATTTTTTAGTTTGATAAATGTGTGTACTTCTGTTAAAAGGATCCAAATCAAGTGAGTAATATTTAAGTAAATTTATGAATATATTTTATATAATATATGTATACATATTTAAATGGAATTTATGTGTGTATTTGGGTAAGTATGTGGGTATGTGGTGAGTGCATCGACAAGTACGTTTATTTCAATAGATTCAATTTATGCAGTTTTTACGTGCAAAAATATTGCACTGTACATTACACCTGTCACTTTCAAAAAGGAGAATACATACATATATGGCGACTCATACAAGTATTTCATTGATAATGTTTTATTTAAATTCAGGTATCAATTACTTTCCGAACAACGCGTTGAAATATCAACGGGCACAATACTAGTAATATAAATAAAAATTTAGTAAATATAAAAAAAAGTTTTTTTGCATGGACAAGTATGGAAATTTCAAAAAATAAATATTACAATTATCATAATAATGCCGGAGATTAAAGCGGTGGCCACTGGCTCATTTGTACGCGGACGGCCGAGTAAATGTGTGAGATATAATGAGGAGCGAAGCAAATTAACAGCAAATTGCCGCTAGCATGCTGACACTGCTAGCGGCAATAGCCTCGGGTGTGGTTAATGCATCTAAAACTACAACACTAATATTATATCAAACTTAACTTGAAAAAAATAATTATATATACATATATATATTGTATATAATATAATACTCGAAATACTTAATTGACTTGGATCGTTTTGTCGAGTAACTGGGTTCGATCCCGTGCTGCTGGTTAGATGTATTATAATCTTTAATACTGCTTGTTAGACTTGGATATTTATAGCCAGCAGTATGGCTTAATGGTAGCGTGTATTTTAAACACCAAGTGATCAGTGGGTTCGATACGCCATACTGCTGGTTAGATTTGGGGGTATTTGTGATTCCAAATCGATCGTTTCTTATCAGAGTTTGCCAATTTTATCTGATCATTGTTGAAACGGTTCCTCAAAATTGGCAAAAAATCATATGTCCTGTTACAAATCTTCTGTATTTATTGTGTGTATAATTTGTAAGCAATATGTACAAAATCTAAATCCATAGATGTCTCAATGGAATAATTCTATAATTAATTAATTAATTAATTAATTCTATAATCTGCATTGTTTGTAATTAATTGTCCAGGAAGGCACATTGGGGTCTTCCTGTCAAGCCTTCCTGTACGTATATATCTATGTAAAAAATAAAATAAAATAAAGTTGACATTAATTTTGATTTATTACATGCATACCCAACAAAAATTTGTGTTTGCTAACATGTTATTTATCTGATAAAAATACAGTGATATATGTATTATTATATATAGCATACTTGAAACTAATAATAGTCTAGAAAACCACTGTATATTTGGAAGTAAATATTATAATTCGACGAATTGGATCCAATTCATGGGAGGGGATTGAACCTTAAACCACCGCGAATTCACAAATATTTTTTGCGCAATTGATTTTGTTGCCAATGTTTACATTTAAAATTCCCGTACAAAATTATTACAATCTTAAGTAAACACGCGTAAAATTTAAGACACAAAAAAAAACTAAAGCATACACAGTATTATTAAAAACACTTGGAACAAAATAAACAATCGTGAGATAAGATAAGCTACTTTCTACACTGATAAGTTTTCACTTTATTCACATACCGAACATATTATAACATTTATATGTATTTATATATTTATTCACAAATATTATACAATGTTAATCACGACTATTTTTGTACGATGATCAGCAATTACAGTTTGTTTATTCGATGACATTTTGTGCTTTTGGTTCAAGTCTGATCAAACCCAACGATGAATCACATCGTTCTTGTTATTAAACCGATAAATTGTCATAATCTCGACCGTCAAAGACATGACACTTTAATTGATATTAACGATTTTGTCCAAATTTGTTCAAAATTGATCCGTCATCATCGCAGTGGTGCAATTTCATGCAAATTTAACCCCATTGAATCTTGCATATGTACGTATCTTTAAATTGCACTATGGTGAGTCATATGCAATTCAGAATCCACAATAGGCGTAAACCAATTGTGTCGGTGATTATTAAAGTATTACTTTGGAATAATTGAACTTTGGTGCCGGTTGAGGACAAAGTGTTAATAACTTTTAAAATTTTCACATACTTTGATGATTTAATCTTCGACAGATTGTTAGCATTGTTATAAGATTAATCGAAATAAATCACAACTTGATTATATTATTTATTTTTTTAGCATGGAATTTCTTAATTAACAGCAATGTTAACACTGTGACATCGCACGCTTCCCTGAATGAACTATCGCAAGGTCGCATAATAGATCGCAAGGCTAGCTGAGCTCGCCGTATTATTTGAAACTTGCCATTTAGCTTTTTCACATCATTTAAGGTTAGCTTGGCTTATAGGTTGTATTTTTTCTGCATTCTCATGTCTTATTATATAGTTGATATCCCAAGATAACTTAAATACCGCGTGCAGACAAATCAATCGGGTGTCAAATTTCAGAAGATGTATTATATATTTGAGTAATTCTAAAAACTGGTGACTGTTAAGTTCGCTTTATGCAGAAAATTTGATCTTATGTATGACTCGAAAGAACAATTTTGTGTTAAACAACTAGTTACGTAAAATACAGCAAGAGTAAAAATAACAAAGAAACTTAAACACCCGAAATTATCTAGGGATGTTTTTGCCTTTAAATTATAACCATTTGATGATTGATCATACTTAAAGATTTCAAAAATACCGAAACTTGTCACTACCGGTCCTAATAAAATAAAATTGTCCAATGCCAGTAGTACCGGTATCTAACGGTATTGATTTATTTAAGCAGTTAACAATAAAATATCAATCAATTAGTTATATATTTTAATCAATAACTTTAATTTATTACAAAATTACGGAATTTTTCTCAGGTACGATATTTTCTGTATCTTTGATTTTTAATTTATGATACACTAAACGACTCCTTTGAATAGCAGGTCAGAAAGGATTGACTGAGTATTGACTCATTCTTCGACTAATCGACTAAACTATGTAGTTAATACAACGTTTTCTTCTAAATTCAAAACAACTCACATGACATTAATTTGAAGTAATTACATTACAGTACTACCGGTAATCTATTTTGTACTACCATAAGTACCGAAGGACAATTTTTTAAATCAAAAACTGGTAGTATCGGTATTGGAGTCCCTAATCATTTTTTTAAATTTTACATAGATATATACCCGGAAGGCCTAACAGGTAGACCCCAATGTGCCTTCCTAAGCAATTGATTACAAACATTGCAGCATTTTTATTACATAAATCGTTGTATTTCGAGAGATTGAAGCACACGAAATTAACAATTAATTAATCCATTGAAACATCTATGGATTTAGACTTGTACATAATTTTTTACATATTGTACATTCAATACATCAAATTCAAATATTTGTGACAGCGGGTAGGATGATTTTTGCCAATTTGATAGAGGAACAGTTTCGACAATGAAATCAGATAAATTGGCAAACTCTAATAAGTATAGCCCGGAATCTGAAGGGGCTGTTTATTGTTCAAAGATTGTAAATGCATTGTTAAAGGTTTTCCGAACCTTTTTAACAAAGCATTTACAACAATTGAACAATAAGCGGCACGTTTCCGGCCCCTTCAGATTCCGACCTCTACTAATAAGCAGTCTTCGGCGGACGAATGCGCCGAAACGGGATCCTTTTGTTAATTTCTATTGTTAACCTTTTTTTTGCTCTCTAGAGAGCTATAGAAATTGACAAAACCGATCCCATTTTTTCTGTACTGGCACACTTCAGTGCCGCTCTCTACTAATGAGAAACGATCGACTTGGAGTCACATTTATCCGAGTCTGACCAGCAGTATTAAAGCATAGCACGGGATCGAACCCAGTAACCTATCGAAGCTAAACATAAACGCAACCACTGAGTCATACTGCTGGCTATATTCAACCATGTACTACTCTTTTTTACTTTATTTATTCTGGACTTCATTCATTCATCTGCCATCTGCCTTCTTAAATATCATCAGTTTAACTCAGATGTGACTTAATTTCAACACTATTTTGAATATCATTACAAAATCTCCCTCCCCCATCTTTCGTCCATTCTTCTACTTACATGTCCGTAGTCCTTCGATAGCTTAATTTTATCTTCTCCTCATTTTACCAATCATAAACGATTCATAATGTTGATAGGAACCAGACCCTTTCTGGCCCTAGCCGAAATTCCAATCCGAAAAAATTGAACTACATACATACATACCGAAGCACATCTAATTGAATCATATATATAAATTGGGTACGGGTGATTCGGTGGACCGTTGGAACGAAATAGTTGGACAATTGTGTAAGTGGGTATGGTATGGCATGGTGCACGATTGGGCATGAGTTGGCCACCTATATAATCGATAGATCATGATTTACGAGCTGACCCCCGTGTGGCAGGCATCGGTGCATGAAATATCATCAAAAATAGCTTGCCATACTCATACCCATGTACAATACACACGTATCGCATACAATTATACACACGTGTCTAGTATTATTGTTTGGAGTATGCGAGGAATGCGCGCAAACTGTTTACCGAGTTCTTGGGTGCGAAAAGGAGCGCAATATTTGATCAAGTTCTAATCAGCGAGCAAACATACATACATATAAGGGTCATACTGTGAAATTCCTCATAATCAAAATTCCGAAATGTAATACATAATTATATCTCTTTCACTATACATATGTAAATTTCCCTACATCAATTCAGGTCTAACATCAAGAGAATCTTGACCGATTGATTCATTTCTTCTCCTATTCTATTTTTCCAATATTTTTATACTTTAGTTTAGTTATGTAATGTGCTATTTAATCATATTATAACTTTCATTCTTTTCCTTTTCATTTGTTTATTTTGTATTTACCTTTTTCATTTGTTTTATATTTGTAAATTTCAATTTCTTCTTATATTCTATTTTATAACCTTTTCCAAATATTTTAATACTATAGTTTAATTATGCAATGTTCTACATATTTTTTCATGCCTTTATTATTTACTTTTTAATTTGTTTTCCTTATATTTATCTTTTTCATTTTTGTAAAAATCTATTATTGGACTCGGATGTTACATATATTATTTATTTACTATTTGTTTTTTTATACATATCTATGTACATCCTGTCTGTTGATTTTTCAATTAATAAAATAAATAAATAAATATGTATGTTTATACTAACTAACAAAACTTTATATGAAATAAAATTACGTTCGTTTGTTTGTCTGCTATGCAAATATACAGGTTTTTATTTAAATTTGAATCCGTCATATATTGTATTTTCATATCGTAGACGAATTTTTCCAGTCGAAGTGTATTTTCAGTTGTAGTATATTTCATATTCGAATACAACCAGCAGATTAGAGTAGTGGTTAGCATATAATTCTGTGAACAAAGTGGTCACGGGTTCAAATCCCACTGCTTTCTACTGGCCAGACCTTGGATTTGTGACTCCAGGTCGATGGTTTTCTATCAGAGTATACCAATTTATCTGATTTTCATTGAAACGGTTCCAAAAAATTGGCAATCTTATCCATTTTCTCGCAAATCTCGAATTTTCACCATTTTGTATAAAGTGCTGTAAATTTACAAATTTGACCATAGATGTCCCTGTGGGTGTTAATTGATATGTATTTACTTTGTATAATACTAATAATACTTGTATCAAATGTCCAATGTTTCTGGCCAGGAAGGCGCATTGGGTTACCTGTTAGACCTTCCTGGTATAAATTGAAAATAAAATAAAATTCAACTAGTAAATGATATATCTACAAGTGCAAATACACTTTCTACAATGTGCGCCAGTTGAAATATTAGTTTTGACAGCAAACAGTTGATTTTTGACAGCTCTGATGTTTTTACGAATGCTTAAGAATTCAATAATGCGTTAATATTTTCTAGCAGTACTGTTTTGTGATAACTCTAAGAATGTGATCAAAACAAAAATGTGACTTTCCAACTTAATTTACTAGTCGAGTGACGTTTTCACGAAAACCTAACTTCTCCATCTTACCTGGTACCCACTTATAGTTGAACTGTATTTTGAATTGTAATATATTTTGACCAGTTGGACTACGATTCGCCATGTGAATCAACGTACGTGGGTTAGACGAAATATATTCCAACTACATATACACTTCAGAAACACTTCAACTGTAACAAATACAAAAACGGTGAAAAGATCATTTGTCTGCTATGTAAATCTACGGCTTCAACTTAGAGCCGGTACTTTTTATCTCACCGTAGACGGGTTTTAGTCAAAAAATAAAAAAACCCTGGTTTAGTTATTTTTTACTTCTTCTTCCTGAGCACTGCTGGGTAATTGAACTAGTTGACTATATTTTTTTTATTTCTTAAGTTTCAATTAACAGCTGTTCGATGAAGGTTGGATAATGCAAACGGAGGTGAGTATCCACCGCAGTAAGAAGTTTTTTGAGTAAGAAGAGATAAATCTTTTGGGTATGTTTCTGAGAATCTTCCGTAGAAGAAAAAATATTCAGCCAAATGCAATTTCGGATTGTTTAATAAAAATAGCTTAACTTTTCGTTACCTACATATAAACAATTATGAAATCATGGCTTTCAGATCTAAAACAGAGAAAAAAATAAGCACATAAATTTCAAAACCACGTATTTAGGTTCTGGAATAAATCCTAAGCAGATGATTCGAAGCAACTTTTTGCATATTTATATACAGTATTAAGTCAAATGATTATTAAAATGTTGCTGGTAGGGGTTAGATCCATTTATTTTAAAATTGAAATTTACACATTACTAAAGAGTTTACAATCCCCTGCTTTAAAGTTATTAATTACCAGTAAACTCCCTCGTATAAACGAATCACTGTCCAACATTCATGTTTCTTCCGTAATTGCATGCGTAAATTTAGCATAATGTGACAAGTTCTTATTGTTAGATGTAATATATGAAGTGCTGAGTAGAGGCTCTTGATGTTTTTCTGTTTTCATCGCAAAATTTTGCAATACGCTTATTACGAGTGTGAATCAGTGTGGAATTATGCCAAAATAAAATTTTAGACATTAGAATTAATTGTCTAATACTGAAAATTCTAGAAATAAAACACATCCATTCATTACACTGATGGGTGTGTTTTATTCACGAGCGCCGTTTTAAAGAGTGATAGGGCGAAAACACACTGATGGGTACGCGGTACGTGTTTTTTTACATACTTTTTCATGTCATAAAAAAAATATACATATATATCAAATATGCTAATTGTAAACACGCTTTCCTGGGCATTTTTGTACATTTAAAACCCGTCTTTAGGGCGAAAACACACTGAGTGGTACGTGGTACGTGTTTTTTTAGATACTTTTTAACATACGAAAAAACGCAGCACCTCTAACCCATATACATGGTACACAGTCCCAAAAATCACCCCCTGAAGTGTTTTCGATGATATTTTATCCTTGCTTGACAGTGATCGATAACGGTGAATCCCATATTTGAAGAAATGTAGGAGAAACTTGTCGGTTACATACGGATTACACATACATATGTATCTACGTGTGATCTCCCAAATATATTCATTCTGCACGTGCAACTACACCCGAGTTCGGTTTGGGGAACACCTACTAAAGCAGAAAACACACTGAGTGGTACGGGACATCACGTTTTTTGGTTCTGGAGTGGAGGTTCCCCAAACCGAATTCGGGTGAAGTTGCACGTGCAGAGTGCATTTGCATATCCATATAGCCAGCAGCATAGCTCGGTCGTTAAGCTTCTGCTTAGCGCCGAGAGGCGCCGGGTTCGATCCCATGAGCTGACCTCGATTGAAAAGAATTTTTCTGAGTATATCTGTAGTGCTGCTGGCCAGACCTGGATATTTGTGACTCCAGGTCGATCGTTTCCTATCAGAGTTTGCCAATTTTCTCTGATTTAATTGTTGAAACGGTTTCTCTGATTAAATTTGATAAATATCCTTCGTACCTACTATGTCACCACTATTTGAGATTGATTAATGTACAATAAAATTTATGTACAATTACATAGGTTTATCTTTAATTTGCGAGTTTAAGTCAGTGTATCGTAATTCAGCAAAAATTCTACAATGTTTGTACCTGCAAGGCCTTCCTGGTATATATGTAAAAATAATAATATACAACCAAGATCAGACAAGTTTCTCCTACATTTCTTCAAATATGGGATTCACCGTTATCGATCACTTTCAAGCAAGGATACAATATCACTGAAAACACTCTAGGGGGTGATTTTTGGAACTGTGTACCATGTATATGGGCTAGGGGTACTTCCTTTTTTCCCATGCTTAAAAGTATCTAATAAAAAAACGTACCACGTACCACTCAGGGTAGTTTCGCCCTAGCTCTCTTTTTTAACTAAGCATACACCCGACTCAAGCATGCCAACTTAATCATTTACGCTTGCACTCTTCTGTGTAAGTTTGAAAACTAAATCCTACATATATTCTATGTAATGAATCACTTAATACAAGTCCTATATAATTTAGATGTGTATGTTCGCGACATCTAAATATTACACTGTTGCCCGTTGAAGGGTTAATTCAGATCGAATGCAAATTAATACAAAAGGATTCGCCGTATCTTGAACGTTTGACCCACTTTCAAGTGACATAAGTGATTTGACGAGACGATATATATATAAAAAAAAACACTCCTCCCAAGAAACAAAACAACAAATTGACATTTTGCGGAACGTTCGGATTGCTCGAGCACATTTGTATCAATAAAGAGCCAAAGATAAACGGATCGCTTTATTCAATAATTGGAATAATTGTGACTTTGCTCACCGCTGCCTGCGTCAACATAAACAAAACTGTGCACTCATTTGTGTAATTAATAAATTAAAAGCAGATTCTTCTAAAATTTAACGAACATATGTATGTATGGACATACATATGTATGTATGTATGTGGAAATTCTTGAAAGTTTTGAACTGTCATATTAAAAAATCTGATCGATTTCATTTCATTACTAGTGTTGTACCCGATGAAATATCATCGCATGAGTGTTGGCATATTAAGTTATTAAATAATAAAAAAATTAAGAGAAATGTGTCAGTCCTGTGTTCGATCCACACGCGTTCGAATTTTTTTTTAATATATTTAACTACATAGTGATCTAACCCGGCTTCGCTCGGTGTTTGTAGTATAAACAGCTTAAACATGGCAAAACCATCTAATAGCAAACATTTATTTGTTATTTTATTAAATTTATTTTAATCGAAAAAAAATATATTCAACGACATCGATATCGTCATCATAGAAACTTTGATTTGTTTTCAATATTCCCAACAAACCTTACATAAATATTTGCGAAGTCCCTTTCGAAATTATATATTAGATTTAATATTTATATTTAATTGTTTAATATGAAAAAAATGGTAAAATCTACCTACCTACCTATGTACATATGTATGTACATATAAATAATATAAAACACCAATAGAAAAATTAATTATATAAATAAATTTTCAATAGATGGTGCTAAATGCTCAGAGACTTAGCGCCGTATATTAGCCTAGAGGAAACATTGGTAGCAAACAGTATATATAGAAGTTTTTTTCTTTTATTATTATATTCATATAATAACAAAAGTACCTTTTTTTGGCACTGGTTTAGCTGTGACGTACATACATATGTATGTCGAATCGAAACGACTATTATAGTACGGCGAGCGTTATCGCAGATACACACATAGATACACAGAATAGCGATATTATATATATGATGATCTGTGTATTTTTGTATGTCTATATGTAGCTCATATTAGAAACATTAAATAAATGCATTTTATGGTCACAATATGTCATGCAAGCAGCACTATTATTATTGACTATAAATTGACCTATGACCAGTTTCACAACAGCAATGTCACTCATTCGTTCTTAATTCTTTCAATTGTTGTGTTCACCTCTTTTATATTCGAAAATTGAAAACTGTTAAAGGAAAACATGAACATACTGTAATCTACTGTGTAGTATATAAATATATGATAACATGTACTTTCTTCTAAGTTTGGTTTATTTAATTAATGATATATTCACAAAAGGGTAGTAAGTAATCGCAATAGTTCTAGATCGATTTTAAAATGCACGTTTATTTCAAAATGAGCCTCAAGTAAAATTTGGCAGCTCAATTACAGTTAAAGAAAAACCTTTTAAAGAATTTTCTAGGAAAGCACAAATAAAATACAGCTTCTACTTATTGAAGTGCTACAAAAATAACGACAACTACATACACATAAAAATGTACTAAATATGCAGGATTATTACTTTTTAAACTTTTATAACAATACGTTTTCAATCAAAATGAATAAAACGTCAAATTTCAGCACAATTTCTTTATGATAGAATGATCCAAATCCAACTACTGATTAAAACCACAAATTAAAATTTACTAATTTAAACACAAACTTAAATTTAAGTAATACATTTTGAAGGCAGAGGTTTTTTTTATTTAATTTTTATCTAACATGTAATATAAGTATGTATGTACATTTTATAATATTTTTTAAATAAATTTATAACAAAAAACCTTATCTATTGATAAAGTAAAAACACCTTCAACAAAAAATGAAATGAAAAAAACCTTAAGCCACCAACCACTTTATCAGATCATAAAACTTTCATAGATTGTATGAACTACAAAAAATTCAATTCCTTATAAAGGGCAAAAAATAAAATACTAAATAGATCATAAGAACTACAGGAAAATTTAGCTTTGTGTTAATCTTGGATCTAAAACTTTACATGGTTTAAGCCAAAATACACTTTTAACCAATTCGAACAAAGCTATAGTTCACAATTTACCAGCTCAATCCGATCAAAAATCCCAATACAACTACAAAATAGCAGAACGAACCAAACCCAACTCCTATTTTAGGCCACAAACTAAACCCCCCGAAAAACGAGGACACAATTAAACAGGATGCTGGCTGACGATTGATGTGGGAAACCGACAATTAAACACTTACTTGATTCTCGAATCCCTTCAGCTCGTCCATGAGCCCGTCGACGAGCACCTTCTGCTTGATGTCCTGCACGTCCAGCTGCAGCAAGGCCACCTCCTGCCTCAACGCGCTCAGCTGGTACTCCCTGACCATGGTCAACCCCAAGAGCCACACGGCGAGCACAGACCCCATGAGCACCCCACACAGGGGATAAACGCTTCGTCTCTTATTCAGCATCATCTTCAGCGAGTCTTCTGGGTCCCTGCCCGAGCACGCTTGAACTTTCGCCCCGTCTATGAACACGCACTTCTCCTCCTCGGTCGCCATGACCATTTTAATTCATAGTCCGCACTGTTACGACGGGATGAAATGGACCGAATGCGGTCTGAAAATTGTCGATTCGATTCTGAAGAGTTTTGAAGACGCGCTGCTTTGAACGGTTGGAACGCAACTGGCAACCGCTATGGCAAACGCTCGTTTATATAGAGCGTGAGGAATATGTATGTACGACACTTGTGGTCATTCAGTATCGTATTTTAACCAGTGTTGTATACTTATTGCACTTGGCGTAACATACGATTTTTCTAGGCAATATAAATTTGTATTATTAAAAAAATACTGAGACTTCATTTTTAACCGTAGACGTAAATCGTGCATACATATGTATATACTAGTGATAGACTCGGTGAAAACTTCATCGGGTTTATTATAAATAAAAACTACCTATGTATGTACCTACCTGCATACATATAAACAGCAATAGATTTTTTTTTTTTTAAATTAATTAATTAAAATTAAATTCATTTTCAATAAATGGCGCTAAATGCTCCTGTATTTTCCAAGTGGAAATATCAATGACAAACAATATACATATAAACAGGTTTTTTTCTTGATTTTACCACCCAAACCTACATACATACAAAGAAAGTCAATATGTGTGTATGTATGGAATCTCAATCTACTCTCTTCCATTTGGGCCTCGCTGTGATTTTCTTTTTTATTTTATTTTACTTTTTCTTTTTCTTTCTCCTTATGTACATATATTTTTAGGTACTATTTTTTAGGATGTGAGGATTTCATTTATTTGATTTTTACACCTTTGTTTATTTTTTTTACTAATCATTATTTTTCTTTTTTTATTTTTATTTTTAATTTATCATGTTTTTCTGCCTTTGCATTTTCGCTTTTTATTTTATGTATTTTATTTTATGTGTTTTTCTTTATCAAATGTAGGCCATTGTGGCGCATTAGGTTCTTCCTGTAATGCCACAATGGTCCAAAACTAGCTATAAATAAATAAATATGTTAGATATATTACATTAGTATTGTACCCGATGAAAATCATCGCATGGGTGTTGCCCAATTAAGTTATTAGGAATCGGGAATCGGAACTGAAAAAGGAATCCGAAACTGGAACTGAAAAAAGAATCGAAATCAAAATTGAAATCGCATTCGAAATCAATATATAATATTATCATAATTAATACTGGTCGACGATCCGTCACAAACATATCCATATATATATATATATATATATATATATATATATATATATATATATATATATATATATATATATATATATATATATATATCCCTATGAAATATCATTGCATGGGTGTTGCCATATTAAGTTATTAAATTAAAATAATGTGTCGTCGTTCATGTGTTCAATCCCCACGCGGTCCAATTTTTTTCAAATACCTTTTAAATATATTTTATTTAATATTTATATATAATTGTTTAATATATAAATCAATGTTTGTCTGTCACGTATGCATTCCTATGCCATTCAACCGATTGCAACGAAACTTACAGAAGTTATTGTATGTATGCCCGCGATGGTTTCTGTAAAAAAAAGTCGCCCAAAAATGGGAACGGAAACGGGGAAAACGAGAATGAGTGGCATTGCAACGCAATAATTTCAAATGTGTTCGCGTCGCCACCTGGGTTGTTAGGGTAAAATAAACAAACAATTGAGTAATTTAAAATGTGTACGCTGCCTGCGTTTTTCCGACAAATTATTTAATTTGAGCATTGAGTGTTAATTTGAAACTGAAGCATTCACTTATCAAACACATCGAGAAACGGGAATGGGAATTGCTTGCGTTATTGTGGCATTGTAACTCATGCTGGGTTCAGCTAGTTGTTTATAAAAACATACATATATACTTAAATTGAAGTTGACACGTACAATTACACCTAGGATTTCTCGTTGTATGCACATTCACGAATATGCGTAGTTCTAAGTCAAAAGGTAATTATCTTCTTTGGAAGTAGAGGGGTAAACATTGTGGCCTAATAAATATGCATGTATGCATTTCAAGTGTGTTACAATAAATCAAAGTGCTTGCTGTAGTATTCTTCGTATGTTTACATAATTTCATACAAAAATGCAATAATAATCATAATATTGACCAGTTTAGAGGTAGGCAACCTTTCAATGTGGTCACAGGTGTCGTGTAAAATACAAAATAGAGGCAATATGTTCGAAGTCTTGTAACAACATAACTTACTTACCGTTTATTTTACAGAAAAATGTCGAAATACTTCTGCGGTTGGAAAGTTAGTATATACTTGAAATTATTATTAATTCCACCATCCCTTGGCTAAATAACCAAAATTCAAAAATAAAATTAAAAATTCTAAGGGTAGACCGGAGACAAACGTAACGAGGGACAATAGTAACAGTCGTGATATGTCGGTTTCTGATATATAATATCTACGAAGATGAGAATTAGAATCAAATGACCGCTAAATAAGCTTCAACCTGTCAATCAGTCACTTGAAGGCATTGCTGGAACATTTTCATGTCTACGCAAGTTCATCGCTTTTTGGACACCCAAACTAAACTTTTACGTCGGACTTATATTTGTGAAAAGTAATACTTTCTGAACGAGGGCATCTAAATACTATACTTTTTCATAAAGTGACATTATTATTGAGCTTCAATTTAGACCTATGTAAATCCATTTTATTTAGAATTTAAATGTGCATAGTGGGTTGGGGACAATTGTAACAGACTGTTACTATGGTGTAACGGAAATTTCAGAAACAGAAACGGTTCGGTGATTACTAGTCATATGTGAACCAGTCACAGGACAACCGGTCGCTCTAGATCGGTCACACGTGATCATCCGTCACACTAAAACTGGTCACGAGAAAACTGGTCATACCCTAAAATCGGTCACGAGAAAACTGATTGACCGATTTTGGGGTGTGACCAGTTTTCTCATGACCAGTTTTAGTGTGAAGGGTGATCACGTGTGACCGATCTAGAGCGACCGGTTATCCTGTGACTGGTTCACATATGACTAGTAGTACGTTTACCACAGAAACAGTATCTCCACGCCATGAAATTATTGAAGAAGATACGATACTACAGCCCAGCACATCCAGCTAAACATTTTTACCTGTAATTACCAGACCATTTCCGAAAGTACCTTTTAGAATGAACAGAAAAAGTCGGAGAAAAAAAACAAAATGAAAATAAAAGCAATTGAAAATTAACACTAAAACGAAATAACAAGAAACAGAAAAAATAAATGAAAACTCATCAAATTGCGGTAAATTGCATTTTAACTGTCGTTTACATTATAATTGATGTCCTTGAAATTTTTTATGTTATATTACCAAAGTAGGCTCCAAATATTTATATAATAACAGTTTGCTACAATTGTCCCCTGCCTTTGTTACAATTGTCCCCGGGTAAGGGAGTTGTAACAATTTATCAATTTTGATATAAGCTCTATTATTTCTCTTTGTACTAACCATAGTAAATAAATAAATAAACTTATATATCCCTGAATATATGGTTTATACTATGGCAACATTTATTATATTGCAAATGTTATTGGTAAATTAGAAAAATAATCCCAAAGTCAAAATATTATATTTGTCCCTGGTCTTCTCTACTGAAAGATTGATACTACATATAATGTAATGTTTAAAGTATGGCTACATTGCATTTGTTTATACACATAATTTCAAAATCAAATCACAAACAAAACATCAAATAACAATCAGGAAACGAATCATATGTTTACAATATAATTCAAAACAGATTTATTATTTTTATAAAATTAGACTATTGCTTATGTGCATACATACATTCATTATTCACATTTCAATTTCTACCTCTTGTATGTAAATTTATTCGTTTGACCCAATTCCGACGATGATATTTGTTGATTCATACTGATGCACTTCATGAGAATAAAGACGGAATAGTTTCAGTGTTTATCTTCAAATTAAAATGATTGTAATGTATTAGAGCATCTGATGGATAAACGGCGGGTCGCATCAAAGTATGCATGCGGTTAATAAATTTTCTTGTTCGGCTATCATCATGAGGTTTCCTGTTGATTTTTGACGGTACATAATAAAACAATCTAAATTTGCGGTTATGACTATGCACCGAAAACATTCAATCGCGTCATCATATCTTTAGAATTTTATGTACACATATTTAACGTACGTCGATCAGTTTTGTTCGATGGATTGAACTGTGGACTAAGTTTGGCGAAAAATTCAGTCTAATTTTAAAATTTCTCCACACCACTGGACTATCACGTGTTTATTATTGTGTGCGAGTAAACGCTCATCCCAAACCGCAAGTTTCCTGCTCATTCAAGTCATTGATACTATCGACGTCATAATATGTCCAAACAAATAATATACATGTGTTTATTTTGTACATAAACTATGTAGATATGTTTTACAATACAATTTCAGTAGAAATTGGGACTTTTTGTCCTGACGAGTTTCGGTCCCATTAGAAAAGAAGTCTCAGCAATTGACCAATCTAAGATAGTAATTAGTTTCTAAGATTATAAATGGAACAGTACAATGTATACTGCAATCAATTATTTATAAACGAGAAGATCATTGTAGGCATATTTTTTTTTATTCAAAATTTTTATGTATGAACTTTATGTACGTACTAGTTAGTGTTGTGCCCGATGGAATATCATCACATGGGTTATGGCATATTAAATTATAAACAAAAAAAAATGTGTCGGTTATGTATTAGATCCGCACGCTGTCATATTTTTTTCCGATGCGGTGCAAACGATCGAAAAGCGCCAGACAGACTGAACCACAGATTAACGACTCGTGTACCTTATGCGTGCGCACTGCTCGCACTTACACTAAGCGAAATCTACCCGAAGTCCCGGCATACCTACCCTGTATACGTTTTGTGCTTCTGATACTTTAGTTCCGAATGTTGCCTTATTAAATTCGCCAGAAAGATCCAACTCAATTTTAATAATTGCATCTGTGCACATCGAAAGGTTACTCGTCATCTGATGTGCAATTTATCATTCGTGAAGTCGAGAATTGCGTTTAAAGCAGCCATCCAGTTAATCTGTGGTTCAATCTGTCTGGTGCTTGTCGATCGTTTGCACCAACCCCATTTTTTTCAAATACCTTTTAAATATATATTTAATGTAATATTTATGCTTAAGTGCTTAGTATGAAAAATAAAATGGTAAAAACTACCTACATATAAACAATATAAAAACACCAATAGAAAAATTAATTAAATAAATTTTCAATAGATGGCACTAAATGCTCAGAGACTAATTTTCTTAGAGGCAACATTGGTAGCAAACAGTATATATAGAAGTTTTTTCGTTGATCTGTTATTAAGTTAATCGAAACGACTATTATAGTACGACGAGGATTATCTTACACAGTCACACAGAATATCGTTATTATATATATGTATGTACATATATGATAGAGATAAAATGTTTTATATTAAAATAAAAAAAACAGAAGGAAATAATTTATTTTCCCACACGAAAATATATCAATGCTGATTAAAAAAAATAATAAATAAATAAAAATTTATTGAAAAAACTGTTGACTTAAATACATATGTATATAGAAAAACACCGAAAGCTGAAAATAGCGTTTTTACAAAACGTGCTGCTGACAGATTTCCACTTTTCATGTTATTCACTTGTAAAGTAAATTTTAAAATAAAACAAAATAAAAATAAGAGATTTCATTTGTTTATTCATTTTTTTCCAATACTTCAAATGGTATTCAAAAACATGCGATTAAAAAATAATATCAATAAAAATATTCTAATTATTCAATATATAAAACTATATACAAAAACACTTTCATTTTAATTATATATATGTATATCATATATATATGTATATATTAAAAAATTGTGCACAATGTGTAAATAAAATATATTTGAGCATTCAAAAGAGTTCACTAAATATAACAGACGGAATCAACATTTTGTATAGAAATACTGTAAATTTAATACACACTTACAACAACTTGGTTTTAAAAACCATTAAAAATTGTATATAAAAAATTTATATGTACATACATATAATGCAATAATAATAACATGTAAATGATTTACTGCCCAGACATTTACGTCATTAAGTACTTATAAGGGACTTTATGTCTTTTAATTTTTTTTCTTTTAGTCATATATGTAAATATCCTATTCAGAGTACAAAAGATAGGACTTACCTATCTAGTCTATATATGTATGGCGATTTTTTTATAAAATTTTCACATAAAATGGAATGTTTAAGTACATTTCAAGTGTAAAAATAAGTAGTCGATCATTAAAAATGCACAAATCATTCAATTAACATTTGTTGAATTTTAATTTGTATAATTAAACAATCTGACAGGACGAATCCTTTAAACTTAACATCTTCGGCGGATATGTACGTAGTAAAGCCGAACCCCCTCGTCGACATGTCAGTAGTCGGCCGTTGAAATGCAACCAGGTCCGGTCTGGTGATCATGGTATCTTTTTGTGACAGCTGAGGAAACGTCGGATTGACTAGCATTATGGTAATTCTTCCCTTGAACGGCCAATCTAAACAATAGTCGTTATTCGACTTCATAACGTGGATATGAAAAGCGAGATGCTTCGATTGCACCGGCGATGCGTTCAATCTGGCGCAAAATCTATAAAATAACACCTGCCATAATTGCATTTCATAATATTAAGTATATTTGAAAAATATTGAGTGTTTTTATTACTTGTAGCCGTTGGGAGACGCGTAAAAGCCTTCACTGTAGATCATCTTTGCCGGGTCTTTCAATAAAATATCCAACTTGCTAGTGAAGTTCTCGATTTTCCAGATGTGCGTTCCGAAGCAGAATCTCAACGGTAATTCTTTGATGAGCTGCCGATGACCGTTGGTCGTCGATGATATCAAACGAGACAAATTTCCTATCGTGATGTCCTGTTCGTGGTTTCTCTGTTCGAGTATTACGACTCTCTCATACAGAGCTCTTATGAGAGCCTGCAGGGATAGAGTTTGCTCTTCGATCGGACTCTGCGGTTCTCTGTTGCTGCTGCTTTGACCTTGTTTGTCTGGAGGTTCCCACAGAGCCATCGCTTCGTGGTTTTTGGAATTGGCGCAAGCATTATCGACCTCTTTGTCCATATTTAGTTTCGAATAAGCAGCCATTAAGAGCTAAAACAAATTAAATTTAAATATAAAAACTATCCCATATAGGTGTGAAACATTTTTCTGCTCCAAATATACATAAGTCATTATGATACATGTCTTACATTCATATGCGTCTGTACATGAGATTCCAAATGATCCGAGAGCATTTCTTCATTCTTTAAATAAACTTTGCATCCTACGTCTTTGAACGAGCATGAAATTTTACTCGATTTAGGACTAGGCGTCAATAGAGCTTTGTTAAATTTGCAATTGGCGACATGATTGTCTAATTCTAATGGGCCTAATTGCATATTGCAGCCATTAGCGGCGAATGGACATGTCAAACGATGCTGAAGAATCTCTCTTCGGGTGAAATTGTCAGGAAACAAATCCGACACAGACAGATTTACATTGTCGACTGGACAGTGACTTCTTTGTCTGAAATCATACAAAATTTAATTATTTATAGGTATATTATATTGAGCAATTTTATATATGAACTTTTATGTGAAACTTACTGTAACCATGCTGTGATACAACTGCTACAAAAGCGATGACCGCAACTGGTTACCACCGGTTCTTGGAGCCAATTCAAGCATATGGGACATTCGTATTGAGACGGTGGCTGTCCGGTAACCCCGTCATTAGTTCCCATAGAAGAAAACGATGGCTAATATAAAATATTAAAAAAATATATTAATATTTTCGAATAAAATCTCAAAGGTATACACATGATGGAAAATATATATATATATATATATATATATATATATATATATATATATATATATATATATATATATATATATATATATATATATATATATATATATATATATATTATGTATTAGTACTGCATACTTTGAATTATTCATGTATTGAATTTAATGAGGAACACATGTGGAATAAATTATAAATACTTATCAATTAAATAATAACGAATTTGAACATACTGCTAGGTTTTCTTCAGCTGTGCTTGCCCTGGAGGCGTCCATTTCCTTGATTTCCGGTTTCAACTCTAAAAGACGTCTATCAGCGCATCATCAGGATATGACAGCTGGTATGCTCAGTGTTGCCAAACCAGACACACCTCTTTATTGACATTTATAAAATATATTCATAATAATATTTAATAATGAAAATGACTCATTATATATGAAACTAATAAATTATATATCAGATAATTGAACAAAATTCAAACCAGCTTTAAGTCTGTAGGAATATAGCACGACTTGTGCTATTACGAATCAAAACCAGTGATCTCATCATCGATCCTGTACAAACATGCATAACTCAAGGGCAACGTCCCCTTTGACCATTCCAGAAGAAAGAGTTCATCGCTCGATCGTAAAACGAACGAAACCCAACAGTGATGTCATCAGGCAACCGCGACACATGTCCTGAAAAGTCGTTTACGCGTGGCACACGACCCCATTCTCATATGAACGACGTCCTGGTGCTGACCCCATAGCTCTAACCACACGTGTACCGAAGGCACGTGCCTCGAAAACAGGTCAACACGTGTCTCTATCACACGTGTCATGGAAACGAAGACAAAGCATCTGCACACGACACGCTTCAAGCCAGTGTGAACCTCTGAAGTTCAACCAGATCACTTCTCCGAAGCTCAACCTCTTCGTACATACAATAACCAATGTAACAATTGAACAAAAATAAACGATCCTTATACAAACTACACAACATGTGTTTCGTTAGGCCGGGATACGGTCAACATACCTTTCCTGCCTTACAAGTCTCTTGCCTAGTAACTTTAAATATTTTGAAAATAAATCATTTGCAAGTATTGTTACTATCTGATTATATACATGTGTTCACACATGTTTGATTAATTTTTGCGTGGTGAATAATTTAACATTGCAATTAAATTAGATCTTTTTAAAGTTTTTAAGCATTTTTGATGTTAATCAAACTTAAAAAACCAGCTGAGTGATGTGAAATGAAATAATTCGAAAATAATATAAAACTTTGGTAATGGCCATAATAAAAGACCTTGCGTTCAGAAGTATGGCTGTCATTACAGCTGACAGTTGTACATACGGCTTTGCTCTCGAGTAAATTACTGATAACTCTGATATTACACACAATTACTAAACTAAACTTTTTTTAAACATTCTAACTTATAAATCAAAATGAGCACCGACGCTTTAAATGCAGCGCGAAAGACTCTCACGGAAGCTTTGGGCGACAAAACCAAAGCATATTTTGACCATATGAAGCTTTGGTTCAAGATGAAAATCACCAAAGAGGATTTCGATGCCGAAGCCAGAGTACTACTAAGTACAGAGCAGGTTCACTTACATAACGAGTTTTTCTTGGCGATATTAAACAGAGTCGACGGCTTGGCTGAGATAACATCAGCTCAGGAGAAGTCATCGTCGAACATGAGAACTTCTAGCAGCAGCAAACGCCACAAGCACAGTTCCAAAAGCTCTTCGGAAAAGTCAAATTTTGAAGTAGTTGATGTTTTAGACTATGTACCAGCCGGGTCACCTCCGGCATCGGCCGGCGAAACAGCTCCGAGATACGCTGCACAAGAATTCTTTCTCCCAGACCACGCACTAGTCACAGGCAGATTCATGCTCACCGCATGGGAACAGGGCTTGGAAGGTACCAACGACGAAACCGTCGATCTAATCGTAGCAGCTGTTCAGGTAAATATATAATCTAGTAAAGGAATCAACTCGAATTTGAAATCAGAAAGCTTTATAGTGGTATTATTCATTCATAGGTATTTTTAAAGAACATACTATCAGTTGTGATCAGTAAAAGAAAGGGATACAAAGTAAGAGATGGATCTTTTATTTACAATATGGGATGCGACGTTCCTAATATGTGGTTGAAGAATACAGACAATCTCTTTGGAGCTCCTGCCGAGGGTCCGACAGAGTTGGACGAGAATGGTGATCTTATTCCAATCTGTCCTCTGACAATGGACGAAGCCGAGCATCAGACGGCTCAAAATATAGCATGCAGGTTTGTCAGGGTGTTCGTCTTATTTGATGTAAATGTAAATGATGCATATGTTTAATTGGATTATTATTTCAGCGCTCCCGACTTCAAAGCTAGAAAAGATCGTGTGTCGATGCAAGAGATATACGATACGTTGAAAGTGCACAAAAATCTGATCGCCAGTCATTCCGTCTACGCTGTAAACATGGAACGAATAACTACTTTATTGTGTCATCCTAGTTATTAAAGTTAGACATGTATTTCGTCAGTATTTATTACAACAATATCGGGATCAATTGGGTGCGGTGTACATAAAGAATATCCTATTGTTGTTTTTATCGTATATATTTTTACTTTATTTAATATAGATAGTTAACTTTATAGTATATTATATTATATTATACCGAATTAGAATTTTAAATAAAATATTGAATATTTAATATGAAATAGTTTCATTATCACCATCGAATGTATGTACATATGTAGTTTGGCATAACAGAACTACAATTATGAGTAATTTTTTGATATCGCCTAAATTCTTAAACAGTAAACAACATACTAACTGTTGGTAAACGGACTATTAGTCATATGTGAACCGGTAATAGGATAACCGGTCGCTCTAGATCGGTCACACGTAGTCACCCGTCCCTCTAAAACTGGTCGCAAGAAAACTGGTCATACCCAAAAATGCGACCAATTTTTAATTTTCGGGTGTGATCAGTTTTTTCGTGAACAATTTTCGGGTGTGACCAGTTTTCTTGCGACCAGTTTTAGTTTGACGGGTGACGACGTGTGACCGATCTAGAGCGACCGGCTATCCTGTTACCGGTTCACATTTGACTAGTAATCACCGAACCAAATTGTTGCCTACTATAATATTACTGTAACATTACATCTTCCCCATCGTCCCTTTAATTGGCAGCAATGCCAATGGTTAGGTTGGCATTCTGCTACCCCCACTCCCCAGACATATATCTGCGCGCGAGCACGGACAGACGAGCTTTCTTCGGTCCAGACCTTCAACTGGGACAGTCGCGAGATCACATCTGCATCCCCAGCCTTCAACCACGTGCGGTCGAGCCCAGTAGTAGCTGTACAGTTCCTGGAGCTCCCGCCCTCTTCATACGCAGCTGTTAGCGAACAGCCAGAAAACGTCTACGTAAACGCCAGCTCGTACAGCTGGCTGCGATTCGACGAGGAGCATAGAACCAGGAGAACTCCCACGACAGATAACGACACATTCCAGGTCAATCCACGGTTTCCCTTTAGAACATGCTCTTGGAGGACATCTGTACGCCACTTGCGTGTCCCAACATAGGAGCCATTTCCGCGCGTAAAGGTGTTCGTCGCATTACTAAATTTTAAACTTGCTTTTATCCAAAAAAGATACACGAAATTTAGGTAAAGTTAGATTCGTATGCAAAACTACATCAAATTGATTCTTTATTTTCATGAAATTTTTACTCCATCCACATAAATGTATTTTCTAAAATATAAAAATGAATTTTAAATATTTCTCACATCTTAAGTTTTTATTGCTATTATTAATACAATACATTCTATGATTTTCAAAATTGTATATCTTAGCATTTATTACAAGAAAAAAAAGTTAACAACAATATAAATAAATAGGAATCCATATTGGTTGTTTAATATATGCGTGATCCACTGTACGAAGCTTGTCCATGTACGTCCAGTCCGAGGGTTAATTGTGAATCGCTCTCCGCACTATCGTTCGACGGTCTATTGGTGAAACGAACTGTCGGCGATTCTATCGTTGATCTTGCCGTCATATCCAATGATGCGTTCGGATTCATATTACTATACTTGCTTTTTTTCCAAATCGCTAAGCCCAAGACTGCAACTACTACTACTAATAAAACCAAGCCAACTGATAAACCGGCTACTGACGCTGTAGACATTTTATTACCTGAAAACATATGTATGTTTTTAAATCAATCTTTATTCCAAAGTGTGATGCTAAGAGAATCATATAAATGATCAAAAGAGAAAAATAAGAATCAAATGTATGATCAAAATGGTTCAGTAACGGGAGGTAACCAAAGTGAGGAAGTCTTAACATATAGAAGTTAAGCGACTGAAGTAATACAAATGGGTAAAAGATAAATGCAAATATGTATATGTAATTCTGCAAAAATGATCAATTCCATATAAGACCAAGCTCTATCTGAAAGTTCTGTAGGAATATAGCCCTGCTTGAACTATCCTGAATTGATGATCTCATCTATTTCTCCATAAGCCAGCAGCATAGCTCGATGGTTACGTTGATACTAAGCACCGAGTGGCGGCGGGTTCGAACCCGTGAGATGACCTCGATTTAAAAGAATTTATTCCGAGTATAATCTTTATGCTGATGGTCAGACTTGGATATTTATGACTCGAAGTCAATCCTTTGTTATCATAGTTTGTCAATTTATCTGATTTAATTATTGAGGTGGTTCCTTTATCAAATTGGCAAAAACCATCCATCCCACCCATTGATGTATATTACACATAGATGGGCCCTGACGTGTAATTTTGGTCGGAGATCTTGTCTTCACTAACTGAGGGGTGCGGGGGGTTTAACTAGCGGGGAAGTTGGGAAAAAAATGTTTTTTTCCCTACGACGCAGCGGTACCTACCTACCTACTAAGAGAAACTGTGCATGCGCCATGTATTTTGCATGCGCCAAAAGGGAGACCAGTATAAGACGTGAGGGCGGATCTAGTGTATTATACATCAATGATCCCACTATACCATTACTATTTGAATACGATTTCAAAAAAATTATTGTGTATAATATAAATATCTCACTAATTTTCTTATATATAGTATTTGTATTATGCTTAAATGTCTGGTCACAGTTTTTCATATTTTGTAATGTTACTGTGGCTAGTATGTATGTATGTATGTACATAAATAAAAATAAAACACAAATCGCACGATTACATGATCGCGTTCCTGTGTGGGCATGCATAGCCGACCTTGCTTGAAACATCTTCGTTCACACAAGGGCAATAACACAATTCGATTCGCTCTACATAAACAATCTCGACACAACCGACAACCTACCAGGATATAAACTATCGCACCATCCCCAGACCTCAGTGAGCCTCCGGAGTTCAGCCAGCCCACTCCTCTGAAGTCGAGCAACTACCTCATTCACCTCACATACAATAAAGAAAGTTCTGCCAAAGACAGACGTGTGTCCACAGGCTGGAACACTGGTTAACACACCTCCCTGCCTAAAGGACTTTTCCCGAATCTTTTCCATCATTTGATTATGATATTTAAATATTAAGAGCTTATATATAAATTTATTTATATTATACATTGTATTTCTGCTACATATTTGATCTCTGCCATATTTACTCTCCTAATATTTCAATTTTATTTGTTCGGAATCTGGATCTAATACCCTGCTAGGATCTAAAATTATGTCTATACTACCTCATCGATGCACATTTCAATTTCTTGGCTAAACTAAGCCTTGTTGTTTTAAAATAAATTAATTTTTCGACTACAGCAACTTCATAAAACATTACTGGTAATATGGCTTGATATTCTTTTGCAGAATTAATTCCGAATGTATGCAAGATCTGTATTATTTAGCTCACCACCACTCTCCAATATGATGTAACTGCTGTATTCAGTCGCCTCGTCTTCAATCATAGCCGAACAAGTCCACCTGCCGTAATGTTCAGACGAAACCTTCTTTATGCTAATTGCACAATCGCCTCTATACAAAGAAGAATCATTTTGGAAGTAGTATTGATTTAAGATAGCCCTGAAAATGAACACTAAATACAGAAAGGATCGAGTCAAGACGAACACTATTACATTACATAATAGACACTACTCACTTATCATAAGTTATCGTCTCATCGATATTGAACCTAGTGCCGGCCGGTGTTGAGAATCTGCAGTATTTCAGTAGCAGCTGGCCTTCTGCAGTGATGCACGTTAGAGATACCGTCTGGTCTGGCTTGGCTTGAATGGTCGAATCGATGGATGCAATAGCATTGGTGACTCTGACCTCTATGACTTCCAACAATTCAACATTGGCTGGTTTCATCTGCCCCATTTGACACTTCCACATGCCGCTATCTTGGTACGAGCTCTCTTTGAGTGTTACCACACATTGTCCGACGCTCAGTCTCGTATCGTCGTAACTATTTATTATATACATAGTTTTAGTAGATTGATAGTTATAACATGTCATGTATGATTTTATTCAAGTATTACCTGTAAGGTAGACTGTCTTCGTGGTCGTTTATCGGTGTGAATTCTGTTCCGTTTGGATGTATAACCGAACAGTATAATATAGTGGCGTTTGCATTGCAAGTTATTTTCAACTCCTTACCGTACCTAGATAGTAAAATTTTCGTGTCGTCTTTTGTTTGAACAAAACGAGATGCTACAAAAAAAAACCAAAATCCAATAATTATTTATTTATTTTAAACATAAACACGTGTTAATTAATTCTATCAATATTTTCCCATTCCACTATATATGTATGTACTTGCCGTAGCCAATTTCAATTATTAGCACCGATATGAACAGTATCTCAAAGGGGACGACTACAAACTTTCTCATATTTTGATACAATAATATTTATTGCTAAAGCAATTTGTCAAAAATGTGAAGTGTGTCCGATATTTTTTCTCTTGTAAGTGAACCGAGGTCAACTCAATTGTGACAACAATATTTGATAAGGTTGAACTGGAACATCATTATGTATTCCGATTGATTTTATCTATGCATTGCTTTCATTATATTATCAACTTTTATAATAAATATATTCATTGAAGGAAAAACAACAGTCGCTCTTCAATGAATGTCTATATCTAGGTACATATTATACTTGCTAAACCTACATAAAATATTAATCTTCTTTCCAAACAACACGTTCTATTATTTATATCTTCCATTTGGGCCTCACTGTGGTTTTATTTTACTTTTTCTTTTTCTTTCTCCTTATGTATATTTTTAGGTACTATTTTTTTTTTTTGTTCATTGTGAAACTAAGAATAGGATTTGAGGATTTATTTTTTTGATTTTTACACCTTTGTGCTTTACATTTTTCTTTTGTTTTCTGTTTTTATTTTTTCATTTTATCATGTTTTTTCTGCCTTTGCATTTTTGCTTTTTATTTTATGTACTTTATTTTTGTTTTTCTTTATCAAATGTAGGCCATTGTAGCGCATTAGGTTCTTCCTGTAATGCCACAATGGTCCAAAACTAACTAAATAAATAAATAAATATCGAATAAATATTCGCAAAAGCCAAATTTACTATGTAAAACTACATCCGCTTAATAATGTATTTTTAAATATTATTTATTGATTGGATCTATCTTGTTCCACCAACTTGCAATATTTCAAGACTCTTATATTTATTTATAGCAAATTGCTAAGGAATATATAACAAAAGTAACAACTAAAATTATAACCGTAATGTAACATAGTAACGAAACTATAATTAGTAAACATAACATAATCTTAATATATAATTTCGAAAGAGACTTTGTATGTAAGTATTGTTGGTTCATAAATCCGTGACGTCATCGAACAAATGAATATTCAAATAAATTTAAATAAAATAAAACTATTCAAACAAATTTAATCAAATTTTTACTATCAGATCGGCCATGTTTAAGCGGTTAATATTACAAATACCGAGCGAAGCCGGGTAAAAACACTAGTATTATATAGGTATATTGAGCCAAGCATTGTATTTATTTTTCCCAACATTTTCGGTGTATTTCGTCGTCGAGTTTTTATATATACAAAACACATATACGAAAATGTTTTACATAGTGAAATGCTTATTGTACAAGATAAACATTAACTATTAAAACAATATAGTAAGAATTGATTTTAAACGTTTTTTTTTATATTTCAAATATGTGTTGCGCTTAAAAATCTATGAATTATCACAATATGTCTCGTATATTAAATATATTATGTACATACAAAAAAACATTTTTTTATACAATATATAAACTACTGTTTAAGCAGACGAAAAGTAGAGAAAACGAGTCTCAAGATATTACAAATCGGTACAACAGAGCGCACCGTTGTTGATTACAGCTATTTTTCGAGTAGTTTTTAACTAAATTTTTATTCTGTGGCTTATTACTGGGTTGCGGGTCGTGCAATGGACAACTCTGTCCATAATGAATAAGGTTATCAGCAATAAAATAAAACCAAAATAAATTTCAATTAGCAATTGCCACACATGTGCAAAAACATCATAATATATTTTTTTTTAAATAACAACCTGATATTTCTATACTGTTTTTATGGCATACATTTTCATCATCATCTGATGACTATTAAGGATTTGTTTAGTTTTCCAATTATATACTTAAATTATCAATGAATAAATACCATAAAAAGGCAAGGGAAATAAAAAAGCAATAATCCTCAGAGGACGGTCTCCCATAAGATAGCCAGATAAAATTTAAGAACTGACGGAATCGTCCCTAAGCTCTGCTTTCAACTTAGCATAAGACCAGCAGGAGTGCAGACGGATCGTCCATCAGATTCCAGATGATAGAAATAACTACGAAGCACAGCATTGAGCAAACGAGAAAGAAGATGAACTGCTTTTTGAAGGATAAATACGGTTTTTAAAATGATAAACATTTGTTTGAAGAAATTTTTTCATCAAATATGTTTTTTCACTGATGATATGGAAACCAATACACATGTAGGTGCTGTTGATAACAATAAGAAAAATTAAAATATGTAGATGACTAGATATAAGATGTATATCATAACTGGAAAAGATTGGTTCAGACTTCTAGAACAATGTTCAATAATACGTTATCAAGATTGCTGACAATTGCTGATATTTCATATGTACATAGAATACTACACTTAAGAAGAACCTACGGGGGCGAAAGGGATGAAATGACGGTGTGTTTTAATGCCTAACTATTTAATATGACAGTCGGGAAGGAAGTAAAGTAGAAGCCACCAATATAGTCGAATCGGTCCTAACTCACAGAATGGCGACCCAAACCCGACCACATCGCAGGGCCTCTACAAAACAATGACGTATTCAACTTGAAACTCGATTTTTAAAAAGGAAATGAGAGGTTGTCGACGACAACGATTAAAAAGTCAATGATACAATCGTTAAATTTACCTGGCTTGTGAAGCATGAGTATTCTGTCGATAACATATGTAGTAGAATTAGCGCCCGGAAGACCAATGCTGCATTTCCAATTACCATAATCACCGCTGCTCACACTTCTAATCATTATACCACAATGATGAGCAGACAAACCGTCTCCGAAATAGCTACAATTATATAAATCAACGATTGATCAAACACACAAAACGAAAATATACACGAATAAAACCTTACCTGTATCGACCTTTTCCGATTCCATCGGCCAAATTAAAACCGACACCATCACGGTACCTTTCGAAGCGGCAAAACTTTAAAATCTTATTGGAATTTTTAAGATTACAGTACATGTGGACGCTATTTTCGCTTATATTATCCACATATCCCACGTCGACGTCCTCGACTGTTGTAAATTATAATTTAATTCATGGTCTGATTTGTTATTATTCGATAACATGCAATGTTGCAAACCTGCAATGCTTAGCTTTGACTCTGATCGTTCCTCGTCCATTCTTCCGGGTACTCCCATTTTGACTATCCAACTGCCTTGCAATCCTCTGGTGACTTTTCCAGTATAGGTGGAGCAATTCGCATGTAAGAAGGTGTTGTCCGATGCTTTGGATTGCGACATGAAGCAGTAGGATACGTTATTACTACCGAAGTGTAGCAAGGCAGACTCGTCTTCCATGTATGAAATTTCAACATGTTCATTTATATCCACCCTATTTTCTGCAATGCACAAAACGGTAGACTCAATTAAAAGCTTCGATTATGTATGTATGTAAATAAGTCGCAACGACTTCTGCAAGTCTCAATGTATTGTAACATGGGAGAGATTATCCTCTGTCTAATTGCATTCGTGGGTGAACAATATACACCCCAGATTAAGGTCTGACCGCACTATACGGCCGTCGTCTGCTGCAGCACGACACAACACGGCAAAGTTGATACAAAAGGCAACTCCGTCGCGTGACGCGTAGTGCGTTATATCTCATACAATTTCATACAAACAATATTTGGCCGCACGCTACCGTTTGTGTCGCAGACGCATAGTGCGGTCAGACCTTTAGGCTAACGGGACTCAGTAAGTGAGTTTTCACAGAACGGGGCGAGTGCGGGTAGACATATGTACGTGCAATAGACCTCTAAGTGCGTAAACAATAAACCTTTAAGTGCCTAGACAATAGACACATTGATGGATTGGGGAAGCTATAGTGGGCAACTTGTCCTTTATAAGATAATTATCAGATTATTCTGGAGCGAGCGGTGATCCTGAACTGTTGAATAAATGCTGTGAAGCGACTTTGTCCTTTCATTTGGATCCTGAACCCACTCCTACGCAACAGTATCATAGATATACTTTAACATGTAGTACATATGCAGCCAAAAGTAGCATGCATATGTACTATACTGGGAGGTCTGCAGCCCTGCAGCCCATATGGACGGCAAAAGTAGCATGCATTTGTACTATACTGGGAGGCCTGTAGCCCCGCAGCCCATATAGACGAGCCGCCACTGAATTTAAGCAAAAATAGAGGCATAAGACCGCCCAATCTGCCGGGTAGAAATTCAATAATAGAGAAGAATGATAAAATACAATATAAAGTGGGTGGGTGAATATGCGCCTTTTCAAAACCAGTCGTACTTCAGTATGGGGCTTTGGATTTTAAGTTTCAGGAGACATGTTCGAGGTTGGATCGTCGTCCTGTGAGTTGCGACCTATTAGACCATTTCAGTAGGCTACTACTTTACTTTCTTCCCGCCCGAAATATTAAACAGCGTGTTTACAACAATAGCGTCATTTCATTCCTTTCGCCCCCCCATAAAGTAAATAATAAATAAATAAAGTCAATGAAAAAATAAAACATAGAAGCCTGGTTATAAAATTGGAATTTTTAAAGAAAAAAATGAAATTTCAAAATTGATTGCCCAATATTTATTGATTCAAAGATTCGGGAATATATTTTTAATATATCATATCTTGCCAGACTGACGTGATACGAGTATTTATGTATATAGTAATTGAAAGCGCGTTTATATGTTTGTCTGGGATTTAATCTATCCTACCTGATTTTAAGCCCACCACTATATCAATGAATTGATCATGATTTTAGGAAACTATTAAAGTTATAAAAACATAGATAACTATTTGATTTGGTAATATAAATTATTATGATTATGACAATATGTGTAAAATACATTTGTTTGCAGATGATACATTGATATATATAATTGGAAAGAATGTTGATGTAATGTCTGAGATTTTAAATATAGAATTAAATTATGTGAATGACTGGTTGTGTGAAAATAAATTAAAGTTGAATGTGAATAAAACAAAAATGATGTGGTTGAATGGTAAAAATAAAAATATATTGAATGAAATTAGAATTGATGATAAGTTAATTGAAAAAGTTGAAAATATAAAATACTTAGGTGTATACATAGATTCAGGACTAAATTTTAAAATGCACGCTGACTATATAATAAAAAAAATGGCTAGAAAAGTTGGTGTATTATGTAGATTAAGAAATATTTTAAGTAAAAAAAGTAAAATTTTAGTGTTTAATTCAATTGTCTTGCCACATGTGGTTTATTGTGCCACTGTGCTTAATTTGTTTAGTGGCCAAGATTTAGAAAACATGCAAAAAATACAGAATAAAGCTATGAGAGCTATTTTGAATGTGAGTAGATTTAAGAGTATTGGAAGTATGTTAGATGAATTAGGATGGATGAGTATTAGAATTAGTCTAAATATTAGTACATTGTCTTTTGTTTATAAGTTAGATCATAAGTTATTACCTAAGTATTTTGATGATTATATAATAAGGAATAGAGAAAAACATAGTTTTTATACTAGAAATAAGGACAAACTAGTTGTAAGTAGAGTAAGAAAGAATAAGACGGCTGGGGGTGTTTTTCACAGGGGTGTGCTCATGTATAATGCCCACCCTGAGTGCGTCAGGTCTACTAAAAACATGGATACATTCCTGCGAGGTGCGAAGAGACACCTCTGTGAGGGACAGTACATATAAGTTAATTTTAAATTTTAGAGTTAAGTATAATAATTAAGATGTATTTTTAAATTAGCTTGATAGCTAAAATATATATAAATAAATAAAATAAATAAATCTAATCTATAATTTGGAAAGAGACTTTGTATGTATGTAAATATCCTTGGTCGTCGTCGTCGTCGTCTTCGTCGTCTTCGTCGTCGTCGTCGTCGTCCGTAGATCGGTGACGTCATCGAACACGTGATTCGATTTTTTTTTTTTTCGATCCATGGGCGCCGATTTGTTTTTTTCGATTCAATGGATTCACCCCCGCGGGGGCGCAAAGCGAGTAGTTTCATGGGGCCCCGCCAGGGGCGCCACAAGGGGCGCAGCCCCGTGGGGCTCAAAAGGGGGCGCCACAAAGGGCGCAGCCCCGTGGGGCCCCGAAGGGGGCCCGGGGGGCCCAGCCTCATGGGGCGCAGCCCCATGGGGCTCAAAAGGGGGCGCCACAAGGGGCGCAGCCCCGTGGGGCCCCGAAGGGGGCCCGGGGGGCCCAGCCTCATGGGGCGCAGCCCCATGGGGCTCAAAAGGGGGCGCCACAAGGGGCGCAGCCCCGTGGGGCCCCGAAGGGGGCCCGGGGGGCCCAGCCTCATGGGGCGCAGCCCCATGGGGCTCAAAAGGGGGCGCCACAAGGGGCGCAGCCCCGTGGGGCCCCGAAGGGGGCCCGGGGGGCCCAGCCTCATGGGGCGCAAGCCCTAATAGGCATTAACTAAGGGGGGCGAAGCCCTAGACGGCAATTAATCATGGGGGCGCGGAGGGGCGAAGCCCTAAAAGGCAACTGATCATGGGGGCGAAGCCTTAGACGGCATTTAATCATGGGGGCGCGGAGGGGCGAAGCCCTAAAAGGCATTAACTAAGGGGGGCGAAGCCCTAAACGGCAATTAATCTTGGGGGCGCGGGGGGCGAAGCCCTAAAAGGCAACTGATCATGGGGGCGAAGCCTTAGACGGCATTTAATCATGGGGGCGCGGAGGGGCGAAGCCCTAAAAGGCATTAACTAAGGGGGGCGAAGCCCTAAACGGCAATTAATCTTGGGGGCGCGGGGGGCGAAGCCCTAAAAGGCAACTGATCATGGGGGCGAAGCCTTAGACGGCATTTAATCATGGGGGCGCGGAGGGGCGAAGCCCTAAAAGGCATTAACTAAGGGGGGCGAAGCCCTAAACGGCAATAAATCTTGGGGGCGCGGGGGGCGAAGCCCTAAAAGGCAACTGATCATGGGGGCGAAGCCTTGGACGGCATTAAATCATGGGGGCGCGGAGGGGCGAAGCCCTAAAAGGCATTAACTAAGGGGGGCGAAGCCCTAAACGGCAATTGCTCATGGGGCGTGGAGGGGCGAAGCCCTAGAAGGCAAAGGCTCAGGGGGGCGCCGAGGGCGAAGCCCTAGAAGGCAAAAAAAAAATTTGATTTTTTTTTTTGATTTTTTAAAAAATTTTTTTTTAATTTTTTTTTTATTTTTTTTTTATTTTTTTTTTAATTTTTTTTTTTTGATTTTTTTTTTATTTTTTTTTTTATTTTTTTTTTAAATTTTTAAATTTTTTTTTTTTTTTTAATTAAATTAGCTTAGTCATGTTTAAGCGGTTTATATTATAAACACTGAGCGAAGCCGGGTAATACAGCTAGTCTTAATCTATAATTTGGAAAGAGACTTTGTATGTATCCTTGGTCGTCGTCGTCTTCGTCGTCGTCTTCGTCGTCCGTAGATCGGTGACGTCATCGAACACGCGATTCGATTTTTTTTTTTTTTTCGATCCATGGGCGCCGATTTGTTTTTTTCGTTTCAATGGATTCACCCCCGCGGGGGCGCAAGGCGAGTAGCTTCATGGGGCCCCGCCAGGGGCGCCACAAGGGGCGCAGCCCCGTGGGGCCCCGTGGGGCCCCGAAGGGGGCCCGGGGGGCCCAGCCTCATGGGGCGCAGCCCCATGGGGCTCAAAAGGGGGCGCCACGAGGGGCGCAGCCCCGTGTGGCCCCGGGGGGGCCCAGCCTCATGGGGCGCAGCCCCATGGGGCTCAAAAGGGGGCGCCACAAGGGGCGCAGCCCCGTGGGGCCCCGTGGGGCCCCGAAGGGGGCCCGGGGGGCCCAGCCTCATGGGGCGCAGCCCCATGGGGCTCAAAAGGGGGCGCCACAAGGGACGCAGCCCCGTGGGGCCCAGCCTCATGGGGCGCAGCCCCATGGGGCTCAAAAGGGGGCGCCACAAGGGGCGCAGCCCCGTGGGGCCCCGGGGGGGCCCAGCCTCATGGGGCGCAGCCCCATGGGGCTCAAAAGGGGGCGCCACATGGGGCTCAAAAGGGGGCGCCACAAGGGGCGCAGCCCCGTGGGGCCCCGAATGGGGGCCCAGGGGGCCCAGCCTCATGGGGCGCAGCCCCATGGGGCTCAAAAGGGGGCGCCACAAGGGGCGCAGCCCCGTGGGGCCCCGAAGGGGGCCCGGGGGGCCCAGCCTCATGGGGCGCAAGCCCTAATAGGCATTAACTAAGGGGGGCGAAGCCCTAGACGGCAATTAATCTTGGGGGCGTGGGGGGCGAAGCCCTAAAAGGCAACTGATCATGGGAGCGAAGCCTTAGACGGCATTTAATCATGGGGGCGCGGAGGGGCGAAGCCCTAAAAGGCATTAACTAAGGGGGGCGAAGCCCTAAACGGCAATTAATCTTGGGGGCGCGGGGGGCGAAGCCCTAAAAGGCATTAACTAAGGGGGGCGAAGCCCTAGACGGCATTTAATCATGGGGGTGCGGAGGGGCGAAGCCCTAAAAGGCATTAACTAAGGGGGGCGAAGCCCTAAACGGCAATTAATCTTTGGGGCGCGGGGGGCGAAGCCCTAAAAGGCATTAACTTAGGGGGGCGAAGCCCTAGACGGCTTTTAATCATGGGGGCGCGGAGGGGCGAAGCCCTAAAAGGCAACTGATCATGGGGGCGAAGCCCTAAACGGCAATTGCTCATGGGGCGTGGAGGGGCGAAGCCCTAGAAGGCAAAGGCTCAGGGGGGCGCCGAGGGCGAAGCCCTAGAAGGCAAAAAAAAATTTTGATTTTTTTTTTTGATTTTTTAAAAAAAATTTTTTTAATTTTTTTTTTATTTTTTTTTTAATTTTTTTTTTTGATTTTTTTTTTATTTTTTTTTTAATTTTTAATTTTTTTTTAATTTTTTTTTTTTTTTAATTTAATTAGCTTAGTCATGTTTAAGCGGTTTATATTATAAACACTGAGCGAAGCCGGGTAATACAGCTAGTATGATATATGTATGAAGTAATTTATCGTTTGGCCTTAGTTACCCTTTTTCAATATTTTAATAAATATATACAAATCTGGTAGGCGTTTAAATATTGCAATGAAAATAAAACCTTTAATAAGCAATGCAAACAGAGCCTCAGTTTTCCCTTTTTTGCCTTCCGAGATCAACCGCCACACGCCTTCATCATTCCGTTGAACATTATTGATCTTCACTCCACACTTTTCACTCCACTGTTCAATTCTACATTAAAAAATCTAAAGTCTGAAACTGCTCTTCACAAAAATCACGTCAAACATAAATCATACCAGTGGCGGCTCGTGAGAATTCGTAGGAAGGGCTGCAGAGATTAATCGGGCTTTAGTAGCTCGTTGACCATACCGGTGATCAAATGCAGACAATAAAAATAGCATGCATTTGAACTACATATAGACGAGCCACCACTAAATCATACCTATCTGCTTTATCTTTGACATTTATCATAGTAAAGTTGGGAAATTTCAACATGCATTTCTCTTGATCAGATGCCGTCTTATACAGCTTAAACATGACATCGTGTCCTTCGACTACCTGAATATGCGGTGGAAACGATAGACCGGTCCTCAACAAGGCAGAATTGTTAAAACTCAAATAAAAATTACTGGTTTGACCTGAATTAAAGATACGAAATTAATGTATATGTACATATGTAAATGCACATTCAAATTCATTAATTTAAATAAATAGTAGATTCACACACAAAAGACAAAAGATGGTAGTATTAAAAAATATGTCACAAAGGAATTGATCATTTCAGAGCACTTTTGCACTTGCACAAGGTATAAAAGAACAAGCTAGACAAAATACTTTAATATGTCTGGCTTAAATCTAACAAAGATTGTTTTATTTCAGTTATCAAAAAAATTCATTATGATATCGTGTTGCTTATTTTTTAACACCTTAACATCGAGAAATGGCCCGAAGCATCCAGTGAATATATTAGAATTTAGAATATAGAATTTTAATATTAGAATTTTTGTCTGATTTTACTTGGAAATAAACTTTGTTTCATAAAATCATAGTATACAAATGTAGGTTTTTCATTCCAAATTGACATTGAAAAGAGGTCAATTTGATATGAAAAAGGTTTAATTTGAAATGAAAAAGGGTCAATTTTAAATGAAAAACCTGTATAATCCTTACATTAGTTCCAAATGAAATGAAAAAGGGTCAATTTTAAATGAAAAAGGTTTAATTTTAAATGAAAAAGGGTCAATTTTAAATGAAAAACCTGTATAATCCTTGCATTAGTTCCACATCTGTATATTCAGATGTGGTATAACACATTCACCCACGAATAACACTATTCGACACGAAAAATGGTTCAAAAACGAGATATGACTTTTCTTATAGATCTATGCCCAGTAAACACGAATCTGGTAATTAAAAATGTTGATTGGCTCGAGATTCGAAGATATACATGTGTTTTTTAAATCGCGCGATTTTTCTATATCTTGGTGTTGTTAGGTCGATGTCAGATTGGAGAGATTTGAAAGCTGAAAAGTACTACAGATGACAGATAACATACCCAACTATAGATTCCAATATTCATTTTGAACAGAAAATTGACAGATTTTGAGACATCGACCGAACAACACCAAGATATAGAAAAATCACGCGATTTAAAAAACACATATATCTCCGAATCTCGAACCAATCAACATTTTTTATTACCAGATTCATGTTCACTGGGCATAGATCTATAAAAAAAGTCATATCTCGTCTCTGAACCAATAAAAAGTCGTCATTTGTCGAATAGTGTAATTATACATATTTACTATTAGAACAATTCTTTTAGAATTTTCTTTGAAACAAATGAGTATACAAATAAATTTTTTTTCAAAAATCTTAGATATATGAATGTTTTATTAACGTCTGCAGATAAAATCAAATAGATTATCTCCTTTAGGTTTCATCTACCGTGTATATTTTTTAACATTGGACGATTAGATAACCTCAGCGAAAGTCAAATCGATTTCCAAATTACGTATTTAATTGTTACTCATTCGACTATGTATCACACGAGGAATAGGAATTGTAGAAAAAATACGAATAATAACCAAAGTATCATTTTATCTTGTAAAACTCAGAATACAAAACGGTATTATCTATGTCATCTGTAATTTACAATGTATGATATTATACAGTAGATCGATAATCAATCAAATAATAAATAATGCAATGTAAAATAATACACTAAAATGGATTGTTAAATTATAACGACAACAACAAGTTTCTGCTGAATTTACAGAGGATTTCGAGTGAATAGATGCACTTGCTTAAAATAGCACCTCCGACAAAAAGTTCGAATGTAAATTTAACAACGAAGCATCTATGAAAAGTTTGAGCCGTCGATAAACTTCACCTAGAAGTCGGTAAAACTATTTTATTTAGAGATTGTGACGTTATAGGCAAACGTTGAGCCAGCTCGTTAGGATCGGTCACAACGTGTGGCGGCAACTGAAAAATAATTTTTTAAAATATGAATAAACATTATATAGCATTTAAACGTATGAGATTCATTCATATAAATAATGTTACTTTTAAACTGGCCAAATCACCGTTCCTAGAAGTGTGTTCGACGAGAATATGTGGCGAATCCAACTCGTAAAACATTCTAGTATCATTGATTTGAGACAATACATCGTCAACTCTGAGAAAGTATCGAAGTAGAACGAACCAACAGGATGGCATGACTCTCTAAAATCAAAATGAATAACAATAGTAAAATGTATCATTAATAATATCACTATTTTAAACCGTTCATCATCCAATATCGGATATATTCATTTGCAACACGCTTCTATTCATCCATGCTCCGAGTAACATTCATCTATGTAGCTTCACAAATTTTATTTATCTAATCCACTCATCTTACTAGTTAATTCTTCAAAAAAGAGAAGTAATTCATAACCATTAATTAAGTTTCCTATATGAACACGGGACGAACACGATAAACATGAATCTACACGAAATGAAGTACTGTTCGGCTGTCTTCTTTGATATTAGTCAAGCTTTCAAAAGGGTTTGGCACACTGGATACTAAGTCAAAAAAGAAACGCCATATAATGTCTACTTGATACTGTTGCGTAGAGGTGGGTTCAGGATCCAAATGAAAGGCCAAAGTCACTTCATAGCAGCTACTCAACGATTCAAGAGGTCCACACGGATCCACCGCTCACACCAGAATAATCAGATCTACCGTGTGTACCTCCTTATAAAGGACAAATTGCCCAGCATAGCTTCCCCAATCCATTAATGTGCTTATTATCTAGGCACTTAAAGGCTTACCTCGGCGAGTCTATTGTTTACGCACGCATTCGCCCCGGTTTGAGAACTCCAGCGTACCCTTTGTTCTGGCACTTACTGAGTTCCGTTAATGATCCTGAAATAGCCTCATTTTATTTGCAAGATAACCTGAATAAAATCAAAAAGTGACTAAACCTTGGGAGAATACAAGCAAACGAACAAAAGCCTGTCAATGTGATCTTCACAATGAAGAATAAAACTGAAAAATAAATCGGAATGAATTCAACACTGACCACGGGGAACAAACTTTAAATATATAAGACCATCTTGAAACATACATATAATGTTGTATGGGGTACAACTGTGAAAATCGGCCAGCAACACTAACATGGAAATTATTTAAAGATTCCAAAATATAACTTGACGAAACATTTTGGATGACCCGTTGTTCAAGGATATCAACAGTCACAGGAAACAAGAACGTAAATCATATTTATGATCTCTTTTACACACTTTTTTGACTACCATTTGAGCACTTTTCTTATCCATCTTTCATACTTCTCATTCATTTACATACATATTTCTGTCACTTCTCGTCATATCGAACATTTGTCTATATCACGGTAAAACCCCAATTTCTTACAATTTTTACAGAACATGATGCTACACCGTGATCATGCAACTCATCTTCATATAATGATATGTCTTCATAGAATAAAATCTTTTCTCTCTTCTTCAAAAGTTCCATATTGATTTTTTCCAACGTCGACGTCAACTCCAACCCATCGATCAGTGTGCCTTTGTAATCAGTAATAAACGTCCAATCGAAGGGTTTTATTTTCTGATCTGTGCCTGATCTGAAACGTACATTAGCTTTCTTTTAACCATTTGCCCGCGACCGTCTTCTATGGAAGCTTTGGGCGACAAGTCTGTAGCGGGGCTCTCTTCCATAGAATTTATGAACTTTGCACGGGATTTTGAGGCTTATATGCGCCTATTTCAACCGTTTTAAGGTTCAAAATTGGTTGAATATATTACTGAGAGTTGAATGCCATCTATTCAATTAGCTTAAAATTAATATATACCAGTCAAAATTAGTTTTTTGTGGAACCATACTGAAACCTCGTTTATATGACGTCACATCTTCATACGATAGAGACGATACGTCTCAATTGTATGAAGAATGATTATTTGACAATTAAGCCAAAGCTACGAGATATATTATGTATTTTATTGTTTAAAATAATACTTAAATTGTTAATTAACATATCTGGTTACTTGAGTAAATATTAAAATCTGTATTTAAGGTCGAAAACTCGATTGCCAAATTCGCGAAAAAGATGCCGCGTACAGGACTTGTTCGCTATATTTATTGCCGCGGGCAAAGGGTTAAACACTGGATCCATCTAATGATATGTCATAATGTATATTAGTATATGTTAACCTCGACTCTTGCCATTCTTCGGCGCATGCGACTTGTATAGGCAGTCGTGTTATATCGATGCATTTCATCGCGTCCAATGCTGTGAACTGAATACGGCCACCTTTCGAATATTCAAGCGAGAGGATGTTGTCGGGGAACACCATATCTGGCATGTGTGGGAATTGCAATATTTTATAATATCTGAAATCAAAATTTAATAAAATATATTAAAAAACTGTTGTCATTTATTTGAAGCGACAGTGATTTTCAAGCAGTTAAAAATCCCATATAAAATACATAGCATTATATATACAAGATCAACATAAGGTATATCATGGCATTCGGAGTATAGGCATTAGTTCAAAGTCTATATTCGAAGTTGGTCGATGGAAGTGACGGTGGATTGAAGGCAAACGTACCGACAGAGTTGGCAGAGAGAGTCATAGTCGTCGGTGGGTTGACAGTGTTGGTCGGGATGAGAACAGGCCGAGGCGAGGATGCGGGAGCGGCTGGCTGAGAAACGCCACGGACCGACACTCGCGGCCGAATCTCCCGCTGGAAGACGAGGAATGTCTACGGCTCCAGATCCCACGGCGCACATCCTCGCCGATTCCATACTGAAACAATTATTCACCAGATATTTGGTCCAGACACGGCCTATCACTCTTGCTTGACGTTTGCTTCTTTCAAACACGCCGATAGGAGGTACTGCCAACTTAACTACTTTTCAAACTTACCAATCTAAAAACCTATTTTGGCGATCGGTATTTTTCTGGTTTTTAGCTGCCACATGGGCTTGATAAAATAGATAAAATAGCGGAACTGGAAGCTCGTTAAAAATCAAGCGAATTTGACTTGAATTTTGAATTTTAATTGTATTTTTTTATGTAGACCATTGTGGTGCATTAGGTTCTTTCCGTTATGCCACAATGGTCTAAAACAGTGGTTCTTAACCTTGTTGGACTGAACCCCACCAGTTTCATATGCGCATTCACCTTTTTTTTTTTTTTTTTTTCGTGAGAGGGGTAAACTTTGCATAGACCCCCCCGGCCCGAATTCCAGGGGGGTTGAGATTCTTACTCACTAAAAACCCCTCTCTCTTTCAGCTGCTGCCGGACTTAAGCATTACCAGGCAGCAGCTGGCCTTGCGCAATGCGCTCACACAGGAGACGGCAGAGACCCACCTCAGGTCGCGGTGCTCTTATCGAGTCCTACGACTCAGAAGCAGGCTCCTGGCGTCTCCTTTCCCTTTCGGACTGCAACTTCTCCCCGATCACGGAGGCAGCAAAGGCCTCCCAAGCCGACCAGCTCCCTCTGCGCATTCACCTAACCCTTCTTAAGGAGGCTACAGACGCTCCGGATTATTGGACCGGCCGTCGGTCCGGCGATCGATGTCGACGCAGGCTGGAACGTGTGTAGGTGAATTCATCGTCAGATTGAAACTTTTTCGGCTGGCCGGACGTCGAACCAAATTCTGTACTGTTGCCGGACGGTGGATACCCCCTCTCCCAGCCCAGCCCAACCCAGCGTGCGTGTTTTGTTTTTTATTACATACCTCTTTTTTTACTATTGTTGTTGCTAACCTCGAGAAGGTTTATTAGTCATCCGACTTCCGCTGTTCTGTGTGTCGTTCTTGCGCGAATTTCTTCGACAATTATCATGTCGAAGGAAATTTTAGAAGAATTTATCTCTATATATCGAGATTCTCCTTGCCTTTTACCAGTGGCGTAGCGTAAATTCCTGGTGCCCCTCCGCAAAATATTTTAAGGCACCCCCCCCCCTCATATATTCATATTATTTACTTACAGCAAAATAACTTTCCAAATTAATAATTTATACCTCTTTTACGTATCGGTATATGTACCTATATTTCGAAGTGCATTAATAGTTTAATCTGGATGACCAACAAGCAATGCACAATCTGTTTAAAGTATGGAGGATGAACGAATGAGACGACTGGCATGTTAATGCACGTGTTTATTATATGACAGCTGAAGACCGAGTGAGTAGTAGCTCTCCGAACCCAGCCGAGTTGGTTCCCACTCGCAGGAAGGCAACCAAACTCGACCATGTCGTATAAGCGAGCCGCCACATCACTCCCCCCCCAGCATCAGCGATACCAAAATTACAAAGAAACAAATTTTACAAAAGAAAAAAATTATTGTTACACAAAGAGAAAAAATTATTACGTGGGGAGAAAAAAAATTGTCGACGTGGGTCATCCGCTGTGTACATAGGTGTACCGCCCTGAATGGTCGGTAGATTCGAGGGCGGTGACGTCGCGAGCAGGACGGTGGGTGGTCCGATGGTCGCGCCGATGCGATGCGATGCTGCGGCGGCGCCGCTCTTCCGAGGCTGATGTCGGTTGGTGGGGTGGCGGGGGCGGCAGGGGCATCGATGTGGTTGATGATACTCCGAGCTGGACCGTGAGTCGTTGTGGCTCGTGGAGGTGTTGTAGCGCTACCGCCCGTCTCGGCGTGACGACGCTCGTGGGGACGGACGGGGCCTTGATGATGATGATGATGATGGTGCTGAGGTGGTGTATGTCTTGTGGTGCTGGATGACCGTTCTATGTGTAGTGGATCGCGCATGACTCCACATCCAGCTGTCAAGATCGTCGTCTCATTCGCTCCCCCATTTTTTAAAGCACCTGTCATCGACGTTGTGGCTGGACTCCAGTCGATAGGTAGATAGGTAGGTAGCCGTGTCTGCTCGTTTATTGTCACCCGCGGGCCGCGACGCGTGTTGATGGCGATGGGGGCGCGGCGGGTAGCTGGTAGCCTGGCTCGGCGAGGCAGGGATGAGCGGCATGTTGAAATTGATCGAGGCTGCGTGGCTCGATGTCGGGGGTCACCAGTATGGAGGATGAACGAATGAGACGACTGGCATGTTAATGCACGTGTTTATTATATGACAGCTGAAGACCGAGTGAGTAGTAGCTCTCCGAACCCAGCCGAGTTGGTTCCCACTCGCAGGAAGGCAACCAAACTCGACCATGTCGTATAAGCGAGCCGCCACAAAAGTAACTGATGGTGAATTTTCCTTAAAAACTTCCCACCTGTTAATGGTGACAGCGAAAAATTTATAAATTTTATTGGTTTTTATCATATAATTTTGTTTTATTGTTTACACATTAAAAAATATATACAAGAATAAGAGAGAATTCTCAGCAAATAGGTTGAAAAGTGGCACTGACGTTCAAAAGATGGTAAAAATCTTCTAGCTCTATTGGCATAGATCAATTACACAATGAGGATGAATTCAAAATATGTATAATAATGTATGTATATACATATAGAACATACACATATAGTACAAATAGGTTGAAAAATAATAGAAGTTTTCAAAAAAATTACGCAACAAATTAAAAAATCAGTGAAAAAGGCGCGCTTCATGGCGCCCCCCAGGTCTCGGCGCCCCCCCCGCAATGCGGGGTCTGCGGGCGCGGTAGCTACGCCACTGCCTTTGACAAATTAAGGCCAAGGAATACCATGATCGTGATAAAAAAGATGCGGCATATAACAAACTATTGAATAAATTGAAATAAATAGAGCCTTTTGCTAATAAAGATGCCGATCACTACTGAGAATTGACGTTAAAGTCGTACCATCGCACGCATTCCGGAGACGCGGCCGGAGCGTCTGTAGGCCCCTACCATTTCAGTTCTATCGAAAGAAAAATTGCATAATTTCTCGCAACGAATTCCGGTCCGATAATCTGGAGCGTCTGTAGCCCCCTTTAATTGGAAAAATAAAATATGATTTTTTTCAAATTCAAAACATAGGTATATATTTTACTGGTGCACAAAATGAACCGTGCAACAATATCACTGTGTTCAAAGAACAAAACCATTAAAACATGATTTTCACACAAAAACAAAAACATAATAATGAATATTTACTGCAAATCAGTGTGACTTCTCCTGTTGCCTTTCAGAGATCAGTTCAGAAATGCGCGGCTTCACCTTGGCAAGTGCCACTCTCATGTTATTTTCGCAACAAAGTCTGTTCCTTTTCTTCGTTTTTATGTCCAGCATCCTCGAAAAGGATTGCTCGCAAAGATATGTATGTTGTAACAAACGGTATGAAAATATCTAGAGCTTTCTTAGCAATAACAGGGTACGTTACCATTTGTTGACACCAAAACGTTGAAAGCGTTGTTGTTCTGAAGAGTTTCTGTTGAACCTGGCTCTGCTGAATTTCCGCCGAACCCCTGGGATTGACTCACCGAGCCCCTGGGGTTCGATCGAACCCAGGTTAAGAACCACTGGTCTAAAACTATGAATAAATAAATTACTATAATCATTTCCAGCCATTCATCGGTAAAAGTCGGAATTCTCGACAGGGCGGACCATCTGGGCTCGGAAGCGAGGCTCGGTCGACCCGCTCCTTCCTGTCATTGGTTGTTCTTTGCGAGTACTCTAGTATTTCCGTGCCCTGAATTAACTCGACTTTTACCTGATGAAATACTCCGACATATACTGCCTGGTTCGCATATAATTTCGGACGGTTGGGCAGCGTACGGAAATATTCCACATATTGCGAATGGAATATACACGCATTCGTTTGTGGTTCAATACAAATTCATCTAAATATGAATCAAAACGGGCACGCGTTGTGCTAAATTGACGCCTTGTCGTTCTTCTCACACGCATCCACATATTTTCCACATTTTGCGTATGTATTTCACTATCATTTGGAACCACGAAATTATAATCACTTTTACCGAATTCGGAATATTTCCGTACGCTGCCCAACCGTCCAAAATTATATGCGAACCAGACAGTATATGTCGGAGTATTTCATCAGGTAAAAGTCGAGTTAATTCAGGGCACGGCAATACAAAAGTACTCGCAAAGAGCAACCAAATGAGAGGAAGGAGCGGGTGGACCGAGCCTCACTTATTGTCAAGTTTTTTTTATTAGAAAAGATTATATTCAAATTATATTATATAGAATTATGGCGGATATACGACATGGTCGAGTTTCAGTCACCATCCTACGAGTTGGCACCAACTCGGCCATGTTAGTCTGTTGCTACTTTACTTTCTTCCCGCCCATCACATCAAAAAGTCGTGCCTTAACAATTCCGTCGTTTCACTACATACGCCCCATAGAATATTCGTTTGAAACATAAATAAAATGCTGAGAAAAAAGGTACCGGAACGCCGTTTCGCTGCGTTACATGGGAAAAAAGCCCTGCTTATTTGTAATACTACGCATAAAAATCCAGAGTTGGTAACTTATTCCAATAAGGGCTCAACCATACGACATGTTGAGGACAATCTTTTGAGTATAGTTACATATATATGTATATGTACATTTATTATATAATTATTGTCAGTTGTTGTCGATAATAATAAAACCATATCCACGATACAATAAATATTTATTATGAATTCATAGAATATACATACATTCAAAATTACTGATAAAATGAAAAGGTAAATTAAAAAATACGAAAATAATCATCGTTATTTAATAATAAATAATCATGCTTACACATAACACACATTTATTGTATTTTAAAGATTACATTAGCCTTTAAATAAATGGCAGTGTTTTAAATTCAGAGTAACTCTTTCTCTCTTGCTCTTTCACATAATGAGCATTCATCTTTATCAGATATACAAATTTGTACCTAAAGTATTTAATTAAATCTATTTTTTTTCAAAGTTTGTTAACTCTATGCGCACACATTTTTAATAAGCAATTAGAGTAACAACATACAAAGAATGATCGTAAAACATCTCCGATTGTACGTACAGTGACCACACAGGTATAATACGATTTTATTTTAATGAATTTGGAGATTTTTATGCTTGAATTTATTAAATTTATCGATATTTAATGTTTCATTATTTTGTTAAACCAAAATAAAATATATGTATTATGCATTATTATTTTTTTTTTTGAAAATCAATAAATATCTATCAAAGATATCTAACAGTCAATATATTTTAATATATACACTATAATATTTTACGATGAAGTAAGTAAAATACTTATAACATGACCATTACAATAAATAAATAAAGCATTGAAAATTATGTACATACATATGTTATGCGTGGATTTTAAATAAAAGCATAATTATTAAAAATCGACTACAAATGAATAATTTTATTATTAGGTAAAAATTTTAATGACATGAATATTAAAATCTATTTTTATATTATTTTTTTTCAATTATGTATGATTGGAAATTAAAAAAAAGGCAGTGAAATTTATGCAGTATTTAAAAAATAAAATAACATCAGTAGTTTTGTATATTTTTGGACCTTTAATTTTTGAAGGAAAATGGAGGACGGATTTGTGATAATTACATTTCTAGTTTCGTTGTATCAAAACTATTGTATCCGTCTCCTTCAAAATAATAAGCTATTCTTCGAATGTAATAAAAATAAATCAGAAAGTTAATTCAAATGTATTGCTTTTAATTTTTTATTTTGATGCTACGAATAAAAATTACCACTGCATTTTATTTATACCATAATGAATAATAATAGTATTCATAGAATCGATTAAATTGTTTACAATCCTAACAGCAAATTCTAAAAATTTTACACAGAATAATATATATATTTGAAGATTATATTATAATATGTATAAGTTTTTGCTGCAGTTGTATTATTTGTAATAAAATTAATTATATGTAGAATAAGTTAGTACAAAAAAGACTTTTTCTTTAATTTGTAAACACACTATAAAAGTGAAAAAATTTAAATTCATAAATATAATTTGTAAAATGTTTAATTAATTACCTTAATTCTGGAAGAGTGTAAATGTTTCTTTATAGCTTTTTGAAAAACTTATCTTTATAAAAAGTTTATTTCCGTTAGATGTAATAATAAAACCTATAAATTTTAGTCTTCGAATCGAGTCTTCTTCTGTAAATATACTATTAAGTACTTTTGGTCGTAAAAGAATTCAGTAATTGAATCACAACTTACAAAATATATGTATGCTGAATAAGTTATACATGGCACCTCCTTAGTTTATATTTTATTTTATTTTATTTTTTTGTAAAAATACATACAAATCGAAACGATAAAAAATAGACAATACTGGTCCAGTGATTTTTTCTTCTGCTAATTCATATAATAATAATGATAAATTGGCAAAACTTCGAAAAATTACATATTACAACCGATACATTTTGATATGGTTGTGGCTATTTGCAGGTACTATATCTGCGAATTATTGGCTTCTGTGCATGCGCGTGAACTGTCACTGTCAGCGTGTTTACTGTTAAAATTTTGTTTTAAACCTCTTAAAATTTAGTTCGAACTCATGAAGTGACGTAGAGCTCCGAGCAATAGCACAGAGTACCTGCAAATAGCCAATAATTCACAGATATAGTACCTGCAAATAGCCAATAATTTGCAGATATAGTACCTGCAAATAGCCAAAACCTTTTGTTGATATTGTACATATGAGCTGCAATGAACGAATAGTATTAAGTCTAATCTACACGGATAGATTAGGTTAATTTTTAATAAATCAGTATTTTTCAACAGTGAGCATTACTTATAAAAGAGATAACGCAATATCTAATTTCTATTCATTTCGTCGAATACGAGTCTTAAAATTTACAAAATTTTAAAAAATTGATGGTTCTACGTATATGTATTATATATGTAATATAATATATATAAAAGTATATAAGTAAGAAAAATTTTACACATGCCTGGTACTTGTTATAAATATTAATATAATATAGAAAAATTTACAACAACGTTATTTATATGATACATACATTAAAACTTTAAAAAAAATTTCAAATGTATATATATATATTTATATATATGCATACGCATATTTCTGATGATTTTAATTTACAAAAATAAAAAGAAAAAGTAATTATACAAATACAAATTAAACATACGCATACTTTTATCTCGAAAAGCGATTTTTTGACTTGATAATAATTACCGTCTTAAACTCTACGCACATTTAAGTTTTTGAATAACCGTATATAGTATATAAATGTATATGTATTATATAATGTTTTTGTCATCTAACTTGGACATTTTATTTAAATTTTGTGATTACATTCAATTACTACACATCACACATTAATTTCTTTAATAAAAAGAAACACTCGTTAAATTACTATTATTCAATAACTATCATGTGTATTTTTTATGTATGTGTGTATGTATGTGTATGCGTGTGTATAGTTGCTTCATATTAGCATAATATGTAAGTATATATTCATTAATATTTCGTGTATAATGTGTATGTTTGTATATATGTATGTATTATATGTAGTATACCATTAGATTTGTGCATGACTCTTTTTAAATACACAATGAACACGATATAGATAACGTTTCCATTTATATATTACTATAATGGTAAATATTTTTTGTTGAATTTTGATGTATTATCAACAAAAGTAAGGAAAAGTATTACTATTCAACTATATAATAATACTCTACGAAAAATTTGGCTTTTTACGTACGATTTTTATATATTATATATATGTATGTATATATATATATTGAAAAATGAATATCATTCGGTAATCGCCGTATAATGTGTACTGAAATAAAACTACTGAAACGCAAGACTTTGAACAATTGACGATACCAAATCACAATCACGAATCGGGTGTATACTGTCAAAAATGAGAAATAACAAAATTTCTTGTTTGACCGTCGTTTTGTGTCAATAATGAGCTGAATCAGTTTGAAAATATCGAACGGCTTCAACGAGGATCCGTTCACTCTAGACGGGCTTTGTAGCTGGTCTTCCATATTTCAGCCAGTGTGACGGCCGAGTGGAACCGGTGGAAGATGCACATCGGAAGTGTGACACGTTGAACGATAGCCCAAGCCAAGAAACCGTAGAAGTCCAATTGTACCTGTTTAAAAACATTAAAAACTTACAATACTTCCAGAGTTTTTCTGAAAATCTAATCCTGGAAATTCACTGCACCAGGAAAGTAAAAGAACTTACTGGATTCAAATATAATATATTGACCATAGATATAGAATAACCTAGATAAGCCATTACAGACACTTTTGGTCGGAGATGTTGTCGCCACCAACTGAGGGGTGCGGGGGGTTTAACTAGAGAGGAAGTGGTGAAAAAAAGGAAGGAACGCAAAAAACGCAGTGGTCAGCAACCAGTTTATGTACATATGTACATGCACTGAAGTTTTATTTTATTTATAACTTTATTTTATTGGACACTCCGCGTGACAGTAAACCAAACTAATAAAGCCATATTAAGAAAAAAATATTTAGCTATACACACTATATTAAACTACAAATGTATGTTACTATAATAAAACCATCATTAACTATTACAATATTTAAACATTAGTAACTTCCACAAGGATCAATTTTAAAGCTGACACTTAAATTTTTAGTTCATTGTTTATAGTTTTAAACTTAATGTCGATTTCTGAATTTCCTTCAGTGCCAACAAGATATACGTGCGCATTTAGAGACATCTGTGGCAGAGGTTGTCGACCGCTGCTCAATCACTGCATACAACACTACATACATCGCGCCGATATTTCATTATATGTTAAAATACTACTATAATTGAAGACATTATATATTAATTATTACTTCTGATATGTGATGCCAACCGCCTTTTTATGTTTTCTTGAGTAATTGTAACACAATTTCACTGAATAAGTTGGCATTTTCGAAAAACGTCAATTGACCTTCCAACTTAGAAGCTAACTAGCTACTGAGAGAGAGTGTGCATGCACTGTCCTTTCCTTTGGGTGTGCATGCACCAAAAGGGTGATCGGCTTAGAGCGTCAGGGCGTATCTATGTATTCTATATCTATGATATTGACTAAAAATCGTCCGGGATGTATTCATGTATAGAATATATACAGATTAGTCCAAAAAGTAGACCTCAATGTATTGCAGAAAGGCACTCAAGTTTTTTGAAATATTGTAAAATTAAGTTCAATACTAACCGGATTAGCGACGACTTTTTGTGTCTCAAAAGTATAGATCAACCACATTGTGACATTGCAAATTAGCAGGAACGTAACGATTTGACGAGCTGGTTTGCTGCGGTCTTGTTCTGGCAAATGGACTCGGCGTCGGGATACATCGGCGATGAATAGCAATTGCAAGACGACCTGAAATATGGCAAAATTGATTAGTGTTCATTATTAATCATATTTATTTGGCTTTTTGTTTTGTTAATATTTACCTGGACAACGCTCAATACTCCGGTGATCATTACAAGTAGATTCGGTTCATAGGTAAAGGCTCCCAGGCTTCCAGCAATGACGCTGAAGACGGCGTAGACGAACAGACCGAAAGCAGATACCCTCAAGAGAATGTCGTTCAAGTCAGACTGGTCCTCTGAACGGAATTTCAACTGTTGTACCCTGGAAGGTTGGGAAAGGACAGGATATCTATAGGTCCAAGACATAGCCGAAGCTCTGATGTTTATTTATAATTAAAAGCATCATTGAAGTATTCGTAACATACAAAACAGTTATTATTGTGTTAAAACATCGCAGGAAACGTTTATAAAAATACACAAAAATCAAGGGATGTATGTGAAAGGAGCAATGGAAATAAGGGTTACGAAATGAAAAGAAAAAAAATAAAACAAACACGTTAAATAATAAATTCACAAAAACAAATCAAAAAACGAATATGGAGTGATGTTTTGTTATTGCATATTATAAAAAAAATTTAAATAACTTCAGATGATAATAAGAATGTAAAAATCATAATATATGTATTACAAAAAAAAAAACTATAAATTATATTATGGCATTTAAAAAATCTACAGCCTCTATCGGATTGGAATTATATATGGATGTAAAAGGATTTGAGCAAATACTAAACTATGTATAAGAAAACCTACCGAATAAATCCGATTATGATTGCCAATATGGACAGAACCATCAGAACGCAGTGAGATACGTCTGCCAAATAGATTGCCAACAGTCCGAGCTCCGGATGACGCACCAGCACGAAGAACAGTATCAAGCATATCAAAGATCCAACCAGCAGCAAGAGACCGAAGAACAGCCCTTTAGATGCACCAACACAGTCAACTCTTCCCGTTTGTTGGGCGTGAGCCATAGCTACAGCCCGTCGGGACAACATAACTTCCAAACGATGCTCCAGATCTTCTTCAGTCATGTATCTAAAACAAACAAAAAAAAAAAACTAAATTAATTCTGTATTTTTCACTATTTATTTTACTTATAATAGAATTATACCGTGAATGGCGTCCAATGTGTTTCCACATAATGTAAATAACAGCAGCGCCGATGAGAGAATATTCAATGATGAATGGATACAAGTATGGAGCAGAATCTTGAACGATGGTTCCCATTATATTGACTCGGCCACAACTTTGAGGAACGCCGTGGGTATTATTTCCAGATATTAAAGCAGACGGGAAGAGATTATCCAAGGATTCGACATCTGTCAGGTTCGGTGTAAAATCACCTAAAGAAAAAAAAGTTCTTTGTAATAAGAATGTTTGTTTAATATTATATGTAGGTTTTGTTAGTTGAGCAAGTTAGTTTTAAAATGTATAAAACAAAGTGAGGCAGAAACAATTAGAAGATTAGTAGTATCTTAAAAATCAACACTTTAATTGAAAAAAAATTCACTAGTTGTACATTGTAGTTATTATGTCATACAATCATTTTTTGAAAAAAATGTCATCCTGTTAGAGCCAAACTATTCCAAATTTCCATTAAAACTATGATGACGTATTGTATTGAGATTTGTTTGATGTCTGGTTAATCGTATCTGAGAGATATAATCTTCAAAAACAACTTATGTACATATAGACATGTTGGATTTTATTTAGCTAATGATTATTTACTTTACAATTGAAATGTAAAACTCCAAGTTGACCAATCGTCTAATCGTTTCCTACTTGTACAAAGGAAATACATAATATAACTAACCTGAGAACGGTCCAGGTACGCGATCAATACCCAAATTTTTATTAGGGCTATTCCAAATATTGTTATCGTCGTTGTTAGTATTGATTCCCGAGTTAGTAGTCAGTGGAGAGTTGGAAACGAAAGATTTATAGATCCATTGGGACGTTGACGTTATGGCTGTGGAAGCCTGAGTGGCTATGGTAGTCAATAGGGATGTGGTAGTGGTCGTGGTGGGTGTGGATGGTGGGGTGGTGATGGGATCATCATTCGCCCATTCATCGATAGCATCGGTCTGCGGATTAAACCATGAATGGGGAGTGGTGGTAATTGTACTTTTGATTTTTTTAATCAGTGTAGATGTCGAAGTTTTTACGAAGTTGTGTGGTGGATAAAGGGTGCTGGTCGTGGCTGTAAGAATTAATGCAAGAAATAAATTTAGGCGCAGATGAGATTAGTGAGATTTTAAACAGAACAGTAGCAAATAGCAGACTGACGAATTTGAGACCACTTTCCTGTCTGAGGGATTATAAGAAGGTTGTCTGAGCCTTTTAAATCCTCTATATCTGTTAACAAGATTCTAAATAACAATATCTACTGGTTACCATGTACCAAGTTTTAAGTCATCTTTAGATCATTGTAGAGAAAGGTAGTTTAAGCCAATTTTTTATTCAAGGTGATTATAGAACATTCGTAATTTCACTTGAAACACCTCATTATAGAGAATGGACTGATAGTTTTGTAGAGATATGTATAACTTCACAAACTTCAGATAAGTTGCGATATATACATATATAGTACTTCTGAGGTGAGCTACAAGTACATATATACCATATTTAGAACCATAAATTATACGGAGGAAAGCAAGCGAGGCATTGGGTAAAGGTAATGTTCTGAGAATTATCTATTAAACTTTCTAAACGACCAAAAGTAAATAAATACAATCAAAATATGGTAGACCACAGTAATGAGCTAGTTTGTAGTAGTTGAACATTTAGATTTTAATGTTGAAATAAGTATCAATTTGTGCATGAAGAAGGCTCCCATTAATAATAAATTTCATCGTTGAAATCCACCTGTTCAACCATTACAGACCGACCAATTACTGTACCTTGATTTATAGATTTATATTTCACAACCAATCCTTCAAACAACAAAGCGTTTTTAAATATCAGTCAATTCGACAGTAAACCCATTTAAAACTTTTGAGTCAAGAATATATTATAGTAATGGACAGTATTAGAGCGAGTTTACAGCATTTAGCTAGCATCTAATCGGTATCTGGCGATTTTGCGGTGAGTGTATGGATGATAGAAATGTGTATGAGCCTGTAATAAAGGTACCCTTAGGGACTGGTATTTGAAATGTCAATAGGGCTTTATTTATCAGCCCAATATATACATAGATAACCGCCAGATATCGGTTATGAAGCCAATTGCCTTAACCCTTTGCCCGCGGCAATAAATATAGCGAACAAGCCCTGTACGCGGCACCTTTTTCCCGAATTTGGCAATCGAGTTTTCGACCTTAAATACAGATTTTAATATTTACTCAAGTAACCAGATATGTTAATTAACACATAAAGTATTATTTTAAACAATAAAATACATAATATATCTCGTAGTTTTGGATTAATTGTCAAATAATCATTCTTCATAATTTTATGAAGACGTGACGTCACATAAACTAGGTTTCAGTATGGTTCCACAAAAAACTAATTTTTGACTGGTATATATATTCATTTTAAGCAAATTGAATAGATGGCATTCAACTCAGTAATATATTCAACCAATTTTGAACCTTAAAACAGTTGAAATAGGCGCATATAAGCCTCAAAATCCCGTGCAAAGTTCAGAAATGCTATGGAAGACAACCGCGCTACAGACTTTTCGCCCAAAGCTTCCATAGAAGACGGCCGCAGGCAAACGGTTAAACTAACATTAATATTGTTAATGTGAAAAATAGCTTAAGCTTTTGAAACATTAATAGAAAATATAAGTATAGCGAAAAATATTACAAATTAGTTTTTAGTGTTGTACAAAAAGATGGAAAACAAATAGTGAACAAATTACTTGGGAATTCAGTAGTTGTGCTAGGTGTGGTGAAACGGAACACATCCTTCAGATGGAAATTCCTCATGGTTGTTGTGATGAGCGAGCTCGGAGAGGTCGTCGGTACAGACCTCGTGCCGCCAATTTCTTGACCCATTACAGTTCCGGAGTTGCGCAAAGTATGCAGACGGATACTCTCTACGATTTATAATGCAATTAAGTTGAAGAAATTAAAATAACAATTAGATAAAAGTATAATTTGAAATTTGTACCTAGTATGATGCCGTCTTCCGGGTGGTCTCCACGCTTAGTATGGTACGCTGTGATTTCCTTCAACGATTCCAGAACCAAAGTGCGAATCCATACACAAATATTAGTGGCTACCACGTGCATCAGACCAAAGCGAGCGATCACTTTGAAACGGTGGATGTTGAGCTGTTTATGACATAAAAAACATTATATCACGTTTACAAACGTTTAGCTTTGCAGTTACAGTGATATCTTTAGTGTCGTATTTAAGACAAAATTAGTACTGAAAATATCACTGTACACGTATTACGATCACAACATCAACTTTTTAATGATGAATGTTTAATTTGAGATGCATTGCATGAACGTTCATCATGCAAATGAATGTCGATTAATTTTACTAGTGAAAAAGCATTCCATAAGTCGAATAAAATGAATGTGCTTTTGTTTGTGTTTTCGGGCCCTAATGATTGAATTATAAAGAATGGTAGAAGTTTGCGTGATTGAAAGTGAAGGAAAATAATCAGAACGATGGCACGATTCATGACGAAAATTAGGACGAATAGGAGTCCAAATATTTATCATGGCCTACCTCTGTCTTCAGTAACGCTATTCTTGAAGTCTGCTCGAAAATTGAATTTAAAAAATTACAACTTTATTGTTGTTATATGTTTAGAAATATATTCGCAAATTTATACATATATAATCAAAAATTCAATTATCAAGGTCAAAATACATGAAGTAATCAGGAAAAGCATTACTGATATATAGATATATCTCTGCAGTTTAAAATAATACCGAATAATTCATGATTTTTGTAAATTTAGCAAATTTTGTACCCCAAATGATATTTTGTAATCCGTTAAGTTTTAAATACAAAAATAATACTAAAACCCCAATAACATGAAGTCATAATTTTTAAAATAAATGTAAATAATCTTATTAATTGTCAGTTTTAATTTAAACTTATTAAAATAGATTTAGATCTCTACTAATGACATAGCAATCTAAATCTAACTTTTAAATCAGCAAAATGCAACAACTTTCTATAAAAACATAGTCAAATCTGTTAATGTTTCTTACTAGTATATTTTACAAAATTTTAAATGTATCTTCATCAGAACAAAATCACACATAAACTTGTAAGAAGAGAAATATTTCTATATACAACAATTTTATATATTCATTCATGTTTCTTAAAACTGATTACACAGATGGAAGTAACAATTACAATTAAATCGGCGTAAAACATGTGATAAATATAAGAAATAGTAATTTACCCGAGAGTTCATGAAGATGAAGTACATTTGCATGAATGTAAATATCATCTGAAGCACTGGATTCACGCCGCGAAGAATTTGGTAACACGGTGATGTGAACGGAATTTCAAAGAAAGCGCCAAACTCGAGTCCATTATAAATCATAGTGCCAAGACCGAAAGCTATAAAAGACACGAAGTAGTTAAATTTCGAACAATTATATATGATTTTAAAAAGACATAAGTACATATATATGTGTCGAACCGATAGCTCCAATACGAAGGAAGAAACTTCCATGGCTATGATCGTTCTGTGTAGTCTTTCGTTTGCGAATTCCACGCTGCGGTACACCAGATTCCACCTCGACAATATCCTACAAATAAACAATACAAATTCAAATTAATATTATGCTGATTTTTTCTTGTTAAATTTAAAAAAATCATTTTTTTTATGTATATATTTTTTAATTCATTTTATGTATAATAGGTGCAATCATTCCATAATATATATTATATATGACTAAAATATACATGATCTACTAAATTGGCGACCAATGTGTTTTTTACTAGATATGTTAATAAACAAACCGATCTATAAATAACAAACCTATCTATTTCTCATTTTGCAAGACTTTTGGTAGAAGATATTTGGTGTTCACTTTTTGAATTTTTCAAATAATTTAATAATAAAATAAAGGTTGTGGCTATTTGCAGGTACTATATCAGCAAATAATTGGCTATTTGCAGGTACTATATCTGCGACAGGCGCAAAGCCTTCTGCGCATGCGCGTGAACTGTCACTGTCAGCGCGTTTACTGTTAAAATTTTGTTTTAAACCTCTAAAAATTTAGTTCGAAATCGTTAAGTGACGTAGAGTAAAAAATATAATCCAAATTAGTTAATATTATTAATTGTTAGAAAATTATTATCATATACAACGTATAATACCTACATACAAGTACAAGCCGCGAACTAGCTAAATGATATAAATCTATTATAATAACGTGCGAAATTTATTTGCCTCGTATATAATGAACGATTGATTAAGTCTAACATACATTAAATGTAAGAAATCATAATCGGATTATAAGTTCACGCGCATGCGCAGAAGGCTTTGCGCCATTCGCAGATATAGTACCTGCAAATAGCCAATAATTCGCAGTATAGTACCTGCAAATAGCCAATAATTCGCAGTATAGTACCTGCAAATAGCCAATAATTCACAGATATAGTACCTGCAAATTGCCACAACTTAAAAATATAAAACAACTAATTGACAGCCAATTACAAATGCATATTATAGTGGTTCTCACTTTGTCAAAAACTTTTCCTATAAGTATCTCTCGGTGTAAGACTCATAGTCCATTTATGTACTTTATTATTTATGCATATTATACAACTCTATAAAAAATGGACTATGAAACTTTTGAATACCACAAAAACCCATTTTTTTTCAATAGAATGAGAGCCCACCAACATTTGTACATATGTACTAATATAAAAGCGAAAAGCTTAAAACTGTACCAGAAGAAGAAGAGTAATAGAGTCGAACTAAATATTAAGATATTGAACAAAAATCAGTTTATATAAAATTCATTTAGATAATTAAAAAAAAGAAATTGATAATGACATTTATAGAAATATCTTTTTAAGAACAATCATGCTTCAAATCAATGATTAAACTAACAGTAAATTACATGTAGGTATCATTGATAATTTCACTATACTTTTATTTATTCAATTATATAATTGTTAATAGTTATTATATTATAAAACATCACAGCATAAACAAGTTAGACAAATTTTGCAAACTGAAATATTTATTTCCATCGTTCACTAATATTGAACAGTGCTGGACTATAAAATACTTGCTTTATAAACACAGTGCTTTGAATACAACGGTCACACTATACATGTGCAAAATAATCATACAACATACACAAAGTAATATACAAAAGTAGCAGATTTACAATAGTAGATAGCTTGAAAACATATAAGAATGTACCCGAACTGTATGTACACAAATATTCAAAATATGCTTTCAAGCACACACCAGTAATACAATGTATATACAAATACTTAAACGAAGAAGCACACAGATGCAAAAGCTTCGATTGGCACACACCATTTCACTTACTTGTGCAAATCAAGTATGTATACGATGTCCGTTTATGAGATGGGACAAGTAAATGAAATTGTATTTGCACAGAACGGTTTACGAACGAAAACGAAACAATAAAATAACAAAGGCATAAAAGCAATCGTCACATTCCAGATGTTGATAAGCGTCCTCACCTGTTCGGGTGCGCTTATTGGCGCACTTCGCAGTTGCTGTTCACGGACAATGTCACGCATCTTACGGGGATACACCTCCTGCCCAAAATTATAAAACATCGGGGAAAATAACCAAAATGGCATGCATTGCAACATAAAACTAATATATATATATATATATATATATAATAAATCAATTTGAAAAACAACAAAAATTAAATAAATAAAACACTAAACATAATAATTGCCTATTGTGAAAGCTGCCGTGTGTATCTAACACGAATTGCAAACTAAATCAATAATGTAAAGCGACAGACGAAAAGATAAGTTAAATTTTAATGACAATAATAATGCTATGCCTGATTATGTGACATGGGTGGTTCGAATCAATCGTTAAGTTTATTATTATTAAAAGGTTGTGGCTATTTGCAGGTACTATATCTGCGACAGGCGCAAAGCCTTCTGCGCATGCGCGTGAACTTATAATCCGATTATAATTTCTTACATTTAATGTATGCTAGACTTGTTTAACCAATCGTTCATTACACATGAGGTAAATGAATTTCGCACGTTATTATAATAGATTTATATAATTTAGCTAGTTCGCGGATTGTACTTGTATGTAGGTATTATACGTGGTACATGATAATAATTTTCTAACAATTAATAATATTAACTAATTTGGATTATATTTTTTACTCTACGTCCATAGAAGTAGAATGCATAGAATCGCTCTCAGCCTCCAAAAATGTTGCTACAAAAACTCTGCGCGGCAGAGTTTGTTCATTGTTTGCTAAACTTCATCTCTCTTTTGTCTCTCTTCTGACTTTCCGTCTCTCTCTTCGATGGCTCGCTTTTAGACGGTACTTTTGTTAAAAATGACCATTCTATGCATTCTACTTCTATGTCTACGTCACTTTACGAGTTCGAACAAAATTTGAAGAGGTTTAAAACAAAATTTTAACAGTAAACACGCTGACAGTGACAGTTCACGCGCATGCGCATAAGGCTTTGCGCTTGTCGCAGATGTAGTACCTGCAAATAGCCAATAATTCGCAGATATAGTACCTGCAAATAGCCAATAATTTGCAGATATAGTATCTGCAAATAGCCAAAACCTTATTTAAAACAACAAAATGAACGATTGACAGATAGATATGTAGTATTTTAGTAAAACGTAATACAAAAAAAAACAACAACACTGACATATTTCATATAAAATAGCAAAAAAATATGTGTGCCATTAAGAAAAATACAAAATAGTGCTTTGTAAAAACATTGCGATGCGATATGCTAGTCAAAATTTAAACATTCATTCATTCATTCACAACGAGGGAAAAAATCATCGACTTGCATTTGATGTTTGAATTGATACCTTTAAGTGAAATTCTTTCCATCAGTGAAAAAGATCTACCTACTTAACTAGCAACAGTTAATATTACATACATAGAATGATTATTGTACCTGGAATTGGCTCTGTTTCTTAGATTCCTTTGTTGGCTTTTCCTTACTGGCATCCTTATCCTTATCTTTATTCTTTGCTTCCTTTTTCGATTCTTTCGTTTCTTTTTCTTTATCTTTTCCCTTCTTTTCTTTTTCCTTCTCCTTCTCCTTTTCTTTCTCTTTCTTTGGTTTTTTTTCTGGGGGTGGCGGCTTCGGTTTTGGTGGACTTCCACCGCCGCTGCAGCATGTGCTTTCTGTCATAAGAAAAATATATGTAATTTGTATTTAAATAACATACCTACATGAAATATGAATAATTTTTCGTTATAAAAACATTTTAAATGATATTTTGACAACATTTCAGGAAATTATGCAGTTTACAAAAGTACAATTAGTAGAATTTGCGTTTTAAGAATATTTTCACAAATCGTACTGACCTTGGAGCAGGAAACAGAAGACGTACAGCAAAAACAATATGCTCATGCCGTACAGGTAGGAGAAAAATCCTTCATAATAATACAATGGCAGGTTGTGCGTTATGACATCGCTGATGACATAAGCAATGCAGATGACAACTAAAAGCTTGGCGTAGATGAAACTCATGATGATGAACAGGGAAGTTCTGAAAATTGAATTGAAGAAAAAAAAACATTGCGACGTGTGTAAAAAACGTATGAAATGCAAAGAACAGTGTGAGTGTTCCGTCAAACTACACAAGGAATTGCCGCTGTCTGTCATGCTCTCGTTCACAATTGATCTGAACGCAAACATCTAAACTTTACAAATTCATAACAAAAACAAAGAAGAAATGAGAGTGAGGGGATATAAGTATCGATACATATACATTGAGAAACGCAAAAGAAAGTTTGATTCAAATAAGAGGTAGGTAATATTTATATGTAAGCTTTTCAATATCATCATCACATCTTGTATTAGCTTTGATTATACAAATCAGACCTTTCAGATCCTCAAGTACAATCAGTGCTTAGCTTCGCAATAGTTAAAAAATAATTCAATGAATCATCAAATTTAATCTTAAATATTTACTAATTACTTCCTACTCAATTTCTACAAACTCCAACACGATCCGTATTTCATTTTTTTTATTACAATCATTGCAGTTTCTACATAATATATATACAATACATTAATCAAGTGGCAGCAATATACTTAATAAGCACAACCGTGTTATATAGGTATATGTACAGTAAAAGAAACATATATGAATATGTTCAAAGGATTTGTGTATCTGGTAGGAATGAAATAAAACCCTGAACTTTCTCAAATGGAGAAAAAATTCCAACAGTGAGACTATGGTGTATATTCAATATTAGAAATAGTAAAGCTATCCCACCAGCCGCAAGTATTTAAATTGAAAGTTTCATTTCAATTAGTACCTCTTAGCCGGCTTCGGCTGAACACTTTTGAGCTCCATCTCCTTGTTGGCCGAGTTGTTCTTTTCGGCAATGGCAATATCGCTACCCTGTTGCTGACGATGCTGCTGCGAGACCGGAAGCGTCGCCATGTTGTCAATAGATTCAACGTCGACCGTCGATACCTTGACTTCCGGCGGGACAACTTCCTGATGCTTGTCTTTACCCATCGCTCGGTACGGGTTTGAACAACGCGTCGCAGTTTACCCGACTTTGCACATTATTATACACACAAGTTTGTTCAAGAAAAGTTTTTTGCAGAACACTTATCTAAAAGAACCATCAAAAATAAACTTAAAACAGATTCAATTGAACCTTTCTAGGAAATATACCTCATAAACAACAAAGCCATTAGCAACGGAGCGATTTGTTTCAATGTTGAATATTTGAATCGTTCAATCAACAGCTAATCTTTGGAAAAGATTAGCTGTTGCTTTTGGAAAAGTATATCTTTGGAAAAGTAGGAACATATTTACATCCATATTTTTCCCCAGAACAAAGGTAATAGGATATTATAGGTACACATATATTTAGATCCATTTCTGCTGTGTGCTTTTTACATACATATACATATGTATTCTCATTTATAATTGTACAAATACCAGAACTAATTAAATCCAGATAACTTCTGACAACAAAACGTAAGTGTAAGTAAGAAGAGGCTTGTAAAAAGAGACATTGTTAAAACTTGTACAGCAATCTTCCTTACTTTTTTCTATTTTCGTGTAAAACCAATCTACTACGTCATAGAGGAATTGACTGTGTAGTAAATTACAACAAAATTGAAATAATAATATGCATTTATTACAGAATTTGGTCAAAATGTATGACAAAAATACTGAAAAAAAGAAGTCTAACAAATTTTAAGGGTTGAAAATATTTTTCAATTTAGTTTTGATTGAAAGATTCAAAAGTTATTGAAAAAAATTGCCTAGTCCGTATAATACTACATATGTATATGTACATCTAATATGTATATAATTTCTAAAGAGACTTTGTAACTATGTAAGGTTTGGGTGGGAGCATCGAAATCAAATCAAAGTTTCTATGACGACGATATCGATATCGTTGAATTTTTTTAATAAAATACAAATGAAAGTTTACTATTACATTAGTCGTGTTTAAGCGGTTTATATTACAAATACCGAGCGAAGCCGGGTAAAACCACTAGTATAATATATAAGCAAGTTACATACATATATATGCATGTACATATAATAAAAATGGATGGATGTACAGAAAGATTCGTTTTTAGAATGGAATCATTTCAAACACGCCCTTTATTTCAAGTTGCACTTTTGTCGTTTAATTATAGAACGCATAAACTAACTGGAACACTTGCCAGTTCTTAAATTAGAAACATTCAATAGTTTAAAATAGATGCTGATCGTATTATCGTCATCATGAAAAGTACATTATTGTAAACTGTAAATTGATTAAAATTCGTAAAAACAGAATTATTGTATGAGAAAATGGGTCGGGAAAGGATTTGGTGGCAAAGATGAGTGCAATGTACTTTCTTATTCACACAAACTCACTCCAGACGTGTCCCACAAAAAATACGGTCACCGCAAGTACATAAGGCGCACTATTATGAAGTCTTCTATATGCATGAAAAGAGCAGACACTTGTATAATGGCTTCAATACAAGCAGTGTGCATAGAAAATGCTGATCAATCTTGATGTTATGTGACTCTTGTATTTATATTTTTAATTACAAATGTATTTAATTACAATATATATTTCTATTAAGATCAAAATTTAATTAAATTTGTATAAATATTGTTTGTTGTTGTATGAAAGTATTGATAAAAAGTATAAAAAAAAGAGTTACATAGTATTTTTCGCCCAAAAAAAATCACATAAATCAAAAGCGATGCATCCTGAATTGTACCGGAAGTAGTAAAAATTCAAATGCACAAAAGAATTATTATTTGCAGTGAACTGTGAGTGGAATCGGTCGTGAGTTGAGATGTGAGAATGTGATGGGGATGGGCGTTTTCGGTGGCCGGTTTTGGGGACGCCGGTTTTTCCGGCGCGCGGAAAATGGACGCCGGTCGCGACGCCGGATTTCCCGCCGGTGTTTGGGCGCGATCTCTGCAATACCCGGGATGAGGAGGCTGTGATCCTTGGATGGAGACGAGGTGAAGGTGGAGGTGAAGATAGCGCGTAGCCGCGTAGCACGAGGGTATCCGTTTGTGATACAAAGGAGCGCGCGTCGTTGTGGGCGTCAGTCGGCGTCCCGGGCGGCGGCGCACCGGGATGGGGGCGGCGCCCTACTCACCCCCCCCCCCCTCTCCCCTTCTTCCTTCCCTCCTCGCAGGGAAGGCAGATGCATTTACGCACTTTTATTCCGAATTAAAAATCCAAAGAACGGTGGAAATCTGTCATCGTTTCACTCTAATAGATAGGATTATGAAGGCAACAATTTAGCGCATACGAAGAAATGACCTAAATTAGATCCTAGAGGTAATCCATTTTTTTTTATTTTTTTTACATATATACCAGGAAGGCCTTACAGGTAAATCCCAATGCGCCTTCCTGGCCAATTACAAATACAAATGCAGCATTTTTATTACAAGTCGTTGAATTACGAGACACTGAAAAACTCGCAAATTAACGAGACATCTATGAATTGTACATAAATTTTATTGTACATCAATCAAACTTCAAATAATGGTGACATAGTAGGTAGGAAGGATTTTAAGCCAATTTTTTTTCCGGGAACCGTTTCAACAATGAAATCAGAGAAAATTGGCAAACTTTGATACGGAAACGATCAACCTGGTGTCACAAATCCAGGTCTGACCAATAGCATACTGTGAAAAATTCATTTTCATTCGAGGCCCGGGCCCAGGGATCGAACCCGGCGCCTTCTTGACGCTAAGCAGAAGCTTAACGACCGAGCTATGCTGCTGGCTAATATGAAAATTACACAAAAATTAGTTAATCCGTTCTCGTGTTTGCGATATATAGGTGATAAATATATATTTAAAATAATATTATTAGATACATCCGGTACCAATCCAATTGTTAAATAACTTGTTGGTACGGCTAAATAAACAAAACAAATTTCAACATTTAATATAATCTCATTTTAATTTTTTAAATATCAGATATTAATGAAACTGGTCTACTTTTGAAATTCAAATAATATTTTAATCGTGTAATTCCAGAACGTAATAGTTCACTGTGTATAGTTTTGGTGAAAGATACGCTATTTCAGGATAGTTGTGTCATCGATTGAACGGGATAGCTGTTTATTTATGGAGAATAACTCTTGAAGGTTCGCACAATTGTACTTGGGACTATTCTATATTTAGAATTGAGCTATTCAAAATTTGTACATATGTTTTTTGTACATAAGATGTGCATTTGTACAAAGAATGAATTTTTCAACAAATCGTCATATTTTGAAATCTTAAGAGGGCTGTACACCCGAAACCTTAATTTTGTTACCGTTCCTTTCTTCGATATATATATTGAGTGTATGTATATATTAAGTGAATGCGACAATATATATCAATATATATATTGAGTGAATGCGACAGTTGCGCTTCGACCAGATAAAACGTATTTTAAATTGACAAAATCGAGGTTTCGTATTCTACTATTTTCTCCTCCAAAACTGGATCAATTTTGAAAAAAATTTCATCATCGGTATGAGAAAGATATTTTCTGTGCATCTATCGGCGTATTTTTTTAAAAATCGACCTTTAAATTACCACGCTAGACTCTTTTCGTGGGTGTAAAAAAGAGGCGATTTTATAGATGTTTGGCGGCTCCTAGCTCCTATAAAAAATAATTAATCAAAAAAATAAAACGATAGATGCACTCCAATGGTGGATATCCATAGCATATTAAAAAATAATTTCTCTAGTGCCATAATTGAGGTAGGGAGAAGTATAGTACGTTTGTATGGACAAGGCGCTGCTGTCCAGCCCTCTTAAGCTTTATGCTTCAAACAATTTATTCCAAACACATATGGAAACAAATAAAAAACTTTCAGTATATACCCGGAACATTCATTTTCTACTAAAACACATGTTTATACCGCTTTTTGGATTATATTCAAGGCTTTTTTTTTAATAAAAAGGGTGCCGGAACAATTTTTTTGTCAAAAATTAAATTAAAATTATATTATATATATAATATTCGTTTGAATCATAAAAAATGTCAAAAAAAAGTACCGGAACGCCGTTCCTCATATTCATACAAGTGGCCTGGTGCACACATTTGTGCACTTGATAAAAAGTTAATTTTTGAAATCAATGAAGTGAAAAGATCAATCAGCTCGAGCTAATTATCTTCTTATTTAATCTCTGAAGAGACATAAATGTGATGAACGAACTGACCAATATGGCAGCATTCAAGAGAATTACAAAAAATTATAAAAAAGATACATTGCCTGTCAGTGTGTGTGTGGCGAAGTATGCCTTCTATACACATGGATTTCTTTCATATCTATTGAATATCAACATATTCACCCCTCAACAGCACATGACGCCCTTTAAAATACGTAAAAAAATTCTCATCCCAATTCGCCTACAAAAAACTTCTCAAAAACCAATATAAACTACACCAGCATATCAAAATCTAAATCCCCACCTACATACTATAACATAAAAGCACGCAAATTTATCACCCTCGCCCCATTCGCTTTACAAAATTCAAGACTTCCTTATCGTCAAACCATTACACCACACATAAGCACTCTTCCAGCTCGTGTAAAGGAATAAGGTCGATTATATTTTTAATATAATGTTGTTTGTTCAGGTCTGCGTTCACGCGCCGCCTTTGGCTTCTCGCGCAAAGGAGCTCACAGCATCCCCGATTGGTCGATAGAGCTATCCGGCAGGGGCGGCGCGCGCTGGCCATCCGGCTACAACGACCCAGTGACCCCGTGTGACCCCTCGATCGGCACGAGTGCCACCGGTGCGGCTGCACTGCCAGGTTCATCGGCCGCCGTTGCAGCATCAGCCCTTGCACTCTTCCACCGACCTTCCACTCCTCAAGGTTGCCAAGACCTCAATACCTCAATACACAATACTACACACATACGTACAACGCACAATCCATGCACTCAATTAACAAAATGTCTATACCCTTCAGGTATAAACACAGATTACCTAAACACAATCTGCTTGAGGTCATCCACTTTAGAGAGTCTTTAATTAATATTATGTATTATGAGCATTTATAAGGATTGTAAATAGGTTTTTGAGCTCTTTTTCCTATTACGCTGTACATATTAACATTATAATAATATAATACTATGATTACTAACAAAATTAATTTAAAATTGTAAAATAGAAAATGATCAGTAGATCAGTAGCTATTAAAATAGATATAAGATGTATTGTGAACATAATTTACTAAAAATAAAAAGCATTTAAAAATCAAAATCAAATGCACTCAAGATTTTCCATATTAACAAAATTAATCAATTTAATTTAAAAGCGATAGTTTAACCAACTCTTTACATGAGCGATACAATAAAATAACACTTTGATTTATTTCTTCAATGTTTCATATTTGAATCATACAATATAAAGGTATGAAGCAAAAAAAAGGTTTTTTTCGTTAAAATGAAGTTTTTTTTATATCTAATATATAATTTCGGAAGGGACTTTGTATGTAAGTAAATATTGTTGGGTGGGATTTGGTTGGGAACTTCAAAAACAAGTCAAAATTTCCATGAAAACATGGGGACGGTGGACGGGGGGCGCCGAGGGCGAAGGCCCGGGGGGCGCCGATGGCGAAGGCCCGGGGGGCGCTGAGGGCGAAGGCCCGGGGGGCGCCGAGGGCGAAGACCCGGGGGGCGCCGAGGGCGAAGGCCCGGGGGGCGCCGAGGGGGAAGGCCCGGGGGGCGCCGAGGGCGTAGGCCCCTGGGGGAGCAGGGGGTGCCGGGGACATTCGCCGAAGGGGAATTTCGTAAACAAAACAGTTTCTATGAGGATTCGATATTTTTTTTTCGATTCAAATAAATTTAATAAAAAAACAAATGAATATTTACTATTAGATTCGCCATGTTTAAGCATTAAACATGGCGATTGGTTTAATATTACAAATACTGAGCGAAGCCGGGTAAAACAACTAGTAGGTATATAAACAGTCTTACAAAATCAAAACTGATTACATACTTATGGATACATAACTAGTGTTTTTACCCGGCTTCGCTCGGTATTTGTAATATAAACCGCTTAAACATCTAATAGTAAACATTTTATTAAATTTATTTGAATAGCTTTATTTTATTTAAATTTATTTGAATATTAAATTGAACATCACGGAATCTACGACCCAAACAAACAAATATACAAAGTCTCTTTCGAAATGATTTGTTTAGTTTGACCGATTGAAAAGCTTACTCTTCTTTTCGTTTCCTCCGCGCCATATTTTACGAAAAGTCGCTTAAATATCGATGTGATAAAAATTTAAGATAATTCATCTTAGACATATCTTAGACCATTGAAAATAATTCAAAGATTGCCATGTATAAAAAAAAATTACTTCAGTGAGTTCGTGCAATGAAAAATTAACATATGTGAGAATAACAACTTTTTTTCGCACAGCTGCGAAGATCTAAAAAAGACCTTAGATAAAATATATAAAAATGTCTTCTTTTTTAACTTGCATATAGTAATGTGTATTCTTAAATATTGTAACGGAATACAAGTTACATATGGTCTAACGCAGTTTGGTATCAGTATCTTCTTTTTTATCTACGTACATACATACATACGTAGTAACAATAGATGAAGTTTTGTGATCATGCGAAAATTCGAACTCGATATTTTGACTGATTCGAACTCAGAATCGATCACTGATCGCGTTTTCATGATCTAGTTTTTGTTCTGTCAACGTAATTTTTTTGTAATTAACATTGAATTACAATCATTCATTCATTAGAATGTACTCTCGATAAATAAGTATCAGAAATATATGTATATGTCGAAAACATACAAGATGATACTACATACATATAAGCCTATAATATATAATATTATCATGTATACATATGTATGTGGTACTAATTTAGTGAATTTCTTTGATGCGCGTTTTTGATGCACTTAAACGCATCCCGGAAACTTTTCCAAACATAAACAATACACACAACTGTCAAAGCCAATATGCATGTTAAACCGGATTTTGGAATGAATTAGTAGTAGCATACGATTACGAAAATATTTTTGGAATGTTTATATTATAGCAGCTGAAACATTATACGCTACGAGCACGCGTACGAAAAGATTGATAGCTTCTTATTAAATGGAAAACCATTATAAACATCCTAAATACGAAGAAATTTTATATTTTTAAGTGATTCATCGCCTGAATATTGTTAGTAATAATATTCTATTATATTTTTATGCTAACATTTTTAATAAAAAGCATTCCAAAAACCAAAAATGAAGGTCAAATTTCAATAAACGTCTGAACCATTTCCGTCAACTGATTTACATATTACATATGTATGTATTCTTCCCAATAGAGTACATGGCATTTTCTATATAAATATTTATGTACGTAAATTTATACTGAATCGTTCTACTGATAAATATTCTCTAAAAAACTTATAAATTGACCTTTTCCTTATAGAAAATCGCACATATAGTCGCCTTTTTGTTATTTTACAATCACATCAAGAATACACGTCAATAAAACAGAATAATAACCTTTTAGAACAGCCAATGATCATAGATAAACTCCTATTGACACATCTCTAAAAGATCTTTCTCAATTTATCAACTAAATTTGAGCAAAATGTCAAACCAGAAGTGGTCTACAAAACATTACAATTATATGAAGAGAAGTAAGTGAGGAAAAACCTGATGAATGAAAACGAATATCTCAATAATCATGACAGGTAAATCAATCATGAATCTCACTAGCCCCAACTAGCGGTTCTCCAGATACATATATGTATGTAAATACAAATGAAACTATTGTCAAGGAGTATAAATAGAGATTAAAATATGATTTTGAAGCATTTTTTATTGAACCTGCATATAAAATATCCTTATTATTGTTCCAAACCACCAAACGAGGAGTAAAAAGCAGAAAATTGGAGAATGACCCTCAAAGGATTTCGATAAAATATGATCAAAGAGTCACAATTCACGAAAGGGGAAGTCCCTTATTATAAGTATGTCAGCACTGCGGATGCTACGCCATAAAAGACATTCACTCGACACGCCAGAACGCGATAAAAGTCATCGAAAGTAAATATCGCAGAGTACATGTGGGTAAGAAAGACGCTCTACGCAAACACACCATGGAAACGTGTGGACTGGCGGCAATAAGCTCTAATGCGATGGGGAAATAAGCTTTCCGGTTCACCAAGGCCCCAACACCTCTCACATACATATTACTTTCGAACCGCGTAAAAGTAAAGAGCTTTCGGATAGAGGGGACATGAAGGCGGTGAGAGAGACGATGGGTGGGTGGGAGGGGATATTTGGGAAGCTGGGCTGGGAAGCTTCCTACTGGGAGTATCGATCGGCAGCACTAACACCCCCTATAGGGGGTGGGTGGGTGGGGTGCCATCTGGGGTGCACTTGCACTCGTTATTGCCGTGTGGGTACGTATGTGCATTGTGCGACGTAATCAAAATCGGTGCACGCGAGAAATGTCCGATTAAACTAGGGTGACTATATAGTACGGTGGGAAATTGCGATTTTGCGAAATTTCATTTTCACCCACCTCCCCCTTATACACAACATCAGCTTTCGGTATATTAAAATAAAAATATAATATATGTAAGTATTCAGACTTTACTACAAATGGTTTATTGTGAAATACAACATTTTGGGCGAAATCACACAGGGAAGAACGGCACGTCGTGTGCTTGGCTCCCCACTGTGGGGGTTCTCCTACATTTCTTCAAATATGAGATACACCGTTATCGATCAGTGTCAAGCAAGGATAAATACAAGGATAAAATATCACCGAAAACATTCCAGGGGGTGATTTTAGGACGTTGTATGCTTGTTTTTTTCGCATGTTTAAAAGTATCTAAAAAAAACCACGTACCGCGTCCCTTCCTGTGTGATTTTGCCCTTTGAGGACACCTTTTGAAGTACACAGAATACACTAAAATTAAAAAAAATCTTGAAACATATCTGAGGATCAAAGATCGGCGTTGGCACGATGTTTAAAAGCATCAAGTCAACGCCTGAGTCTACTTATGATGTCACCCACGTGAAAAAAATATTCTAATAGCCCGGTCACACCGGGAATCTCGGTGGGTGACTTTGTTGCGCGACCAGATCAAATGTATGCCGTGACCATACAACCGATCTCGTTAGTCGAGTGAATTTACTACTCGGGCAACCAGTGAGGTGCCTGGTGTGGCATGCTCCATACAATTGTATACATTTGGTCTGGTCAACAAAGTGACCCATCGAGTTGCCCGGGCTCTAAGAGAGCTCTGGATTATATATTTTTCACATATGCCATAGTATTATGACTGATTAACAATTGCTTAACCATTAAACTAAACTGCACTGTATCCAAAATTGTTTACCAAAAATTACATGAAGATCCCAGTTTTAATTAGGGAAGTGAAGTATAGAAGAGGCTTGTAAAAAAAGCCTGCTTTATCTTTATAATAAAAGTCAGTGGTCAGTCTAATCAAATCACCTTCTATTTTTGCTATTCAACATTAACATCGTTGCTGTTGAATGTATGGGTTAAAAATTGCCACTAGCAGTATTTAGGTCGACAATTTGATGATAATCTGTCGGTGAACAAAGCGTCGTTGAGGGTAGACTTTATGGCGCCAGGGTTTAGGTTACAATACCTCATTAAATTTCATATGCTGGTTGCATTAGCACGCATAACTATTAATTAACCCCTTTGATGTCTGATGGCGAAATTCGATATGCCAAAATCAGAATTTGGACATTTGACTTTGTTATTACTACCTGAATAAAAAATATATATGTAAAGGGTGTTTTTTAGAGGTATAGAACTTAAAAATGAATAAATAAAACACATAATAATGGTATTGGCTTTATTGGAAGATGATGTTAATTTTCGAGCAGCTGGGGCCGTATATCGGCAATAACGTGGCGAAGGCTTCCAAGTCATCCATCGTCTCTGGTTTAGCAACTTCACATATCCCCACAGAAAATACTCCAAAGGTTAATCACACACTCTTAGAGACCAATTTACGACCATAAAATAAACGTACATAGCATACGATAAATTTCGCGAACTGAAACACGATTTTCGAAATAAATTTGCACAATTTGCTGGCGCTATTTTGGCATAAGTCTATTTATGGTGAAATGGCAAACCAAACTGAGCACAAATCAGCTGTTGGCTGTCAAATTATCTGTTGCTTGAAAAAGTATTGCTATTCGAAAAACAAACCTCTAAAAAAAACACCCTTTATATTAAAGTGGTCCTTGTAAAAGTTTCTTGGTGAGTACTACTATAGTCTACTATTTTATTTTAAGAGTTTAAAACAAGTGTATATATTCCAACCCCTATTCGAGTGCGACTATTTATCTTCCTCGTAAACTGAGGACCACTGATGTGTATGTATGTGTTTGTTTAAAGAACGAATAGAAGAAAAGAAAAGGTGTGATAAAGGAAGAACAAAAGGAGTGGAACGATTAATCAAAGATTCAATCTATCTGTCAGCAACCACAAAAAGTACTTTATGGAATTAGTCTCCATACAGAATACTGAATAAAAGTCAACATGTGTGTTGCAAACAATTATGTAGTTAAGTATAATATTTTGAAAACCGTTTCTGAATGTAAACACTGCACATATTATTGAATCGGTAAACTTTCAAATTTTACTATCAAACGAAATAAGAAAAAAAAAACATTATTTTTACACCACTTATATTCAGAATCATTAGCTGTAAACATCACCGATCTGATAATGGATAAAATAGACATGTGACGTGTAATAATAACAGTCACACATTGAGCTTCCACGAGATACCAATCCGTACAACAATCGAGGAAAAAACAACGGTGAACCACATCACAGTAATATACCAGTATACCACAATAGATACAACAGGTACAGTCTACAACTACGGAACAAATACACGATGTTTCTCACGTACTATCCCTAATATCCCCCGTCGTCTAACGTGATATAGGACAAAGAGAACAAAGGAGCTATTGCACATTTGGCGGGAAACTGCTCAATTAGATCTTACGTGCACCGTTTTTAGACCCAATTTAACTATCATAATTGAGTCTACACCCATGAGGATTGTATAATATGCATTTAGATAGATGTGTTGGTACATGTCGCTTCCTAAACTTGCACGCTCGAAATGGGCTGGAAACGTCATCTCCTAGTGTAAAATTCAATTACGTAGCTGCCGTTCGCGAGGCGAAAATGTTAAATGTTATGTAATTGGAAGAAGCTTTTCCCTTTTCAAATTGAGTTTCAGCAACTAATGGAACGTTTCAGGAGGGGAAGTTAAAAGTCAACAAAGGCTACGTGCTAAAATAAAAAAGGTATATACAATGTAGATGGGTCAATAGAATATAAATCTGCGGTCACAACTGTATGTTAATGTTTCTTTTTATATATTGTTTACGAAGCTTGAAGGCTAAATGTTGAAATTCTGCATGTCTAGTATATTCAGAGTAAAAAAAAGTGAAGTATTTTTCGTATTAGAGAGAATAAATTTAAAATGTATAGTAGATATAAATATTAATGGATGAATTGCTAGGCAAGAAGATTGTATGTTTCTTTTTATATATTGTTTACGAAGCTTGAAGGCTAAATGTTGAAATTCTGCAAGTCTAGTATATTCATAGTAAAAAAAAGTGAAGTATTTTTCGTATTAGAGAGAATAAATTTAAAATGTATAGTAGATATAAATATTAATGGATGAATTGCTAGGCAAGAAGATTGTATGGGAGATAAACCAAAGACACTCGAATGGTACCCAAGATTATGTAAAAGGAAGATGTTGGATAGGTAAGGAGCAAGTGTGAAACTAAGGGCGAAATCACACAGCGCGGGATGTGGTATGTGGAACGTCGACAAGTTCTCCTACATTTCTTAAAACCGTTATCGATCACTGTCAAGCAAGGATAAATACAAGAATACAATTTTACTGAACACACCCAGGGGGTCTTTTTTTTGACGTTTTGAAAGGGCTATACCTTGTACGCATTCCATGAACGCGACATTTTTTCTATATGTTTAACCCTTTGGCTGCTACGAGGTTTTTCAATGTCCAAGCGAAAAATGCTAACATTTGTAATTATTTTGAAAAAAAATAAATATAATATTTTTTTTTACATACTTACTTCGCCGAACACTCGTAATTTTTATAATACTTTATATACATTTTTAAGAAGCAGTCGTGGACTCGTGCTCTCTCTTTCTGTCTTGCTTTTACATGCGTGCGTGCGAAAGAGATACCTACATATATACACTAAATAAGTTTTGACGATTGTTTTCCGAGGCTTTATTCTTTTCAATAATCTATTTTTAGATATCGATGTATCCTTACAACATGCGATATATTCGAAACAGGTAGCGGTCTCTCTCTCTTTCTTTCTTGGTTTTAATTGTGTACGTATGAGCGAGACACACAAGGATGCGAAGTTTCTAATAATCAAATAATTTTTCAACATGTATCATAAACATTTTGTATGCATTTCAGTTGCATTTGATTGATTGCATGAATTCGTGACCTATATAATTGAAAGCGGATTTCTATTGTTTTTTGCCATTTATTTTAACTCTGCAAAATGATATCGGACACTGAAAGTGATGAAAGCGAAATAATAGCTCCTCGCCGAGGAACTCGACAAATCAGCAGCTCTACTGATTCTGAAAATGAATTTATCGATAATAATCAATTCCCAAGTAATAACTCCTTATATGAACGAACCCGAAATTTACTTTGATGATGAACCCGAAATTGAAGAGCTTTTATTTAAAAAATTGATAAATATTTATAAAGCTTGATTGAAAAATAAATATAAATACGTTTATAAAAAAAATGTTTCGTGCCACTGATGCGCTGGTGGCTCAAAGAAAGTATTGAAATACGACAATTAATGACGTCAACAACGATCGTCGTAGCAATCTTCGCCGATTTCAAAACAACGATTTATCGTTGTTGTAGCAGTCAAAGGGTTAAAACTATCTAAAAAAAACCCACGTCCCACATTCACCACTGTGTGATTTCGCCCTAAACGATACAGGGACAGTTATCTCATCCATCACACCCTACACATTTTCCAAATTTCTCTTACCAATCATCCTTGCGGTCTTCCTTTCATCCTTTTATATTATTTCGGGTACCATTTTAGCACTTCTTTTGTCCACCTTTCGACCATTCTTCAGCCACGTGACCCGACCATTGCTGTTTCAATCTCTTCACTCTACCCACTATATCCACTACCCTAGTCATACTTCTCACCCGCGTATTCCGCTTCCTATCTTTCCTCGATATGCCAAACATCCAGCGATTTATACTTCTCTGAGTGCATTGGACTTTGTGTAGCATCTTGGCGTTCGATGTCCAAGTTTCACATCCATACATCATCACTAGCAAAACACATTGATTGAAGATCTTTTTCTTCAGGAAAAGTGGCATTTTAAATTAAACTAATAAGAGCCTTGTAAAAACGTTTTATTAAAGAGTTTATTCGTCCAAATGCAATCAATCCTCTTTATTCCTTCTTCTACATATGGGTATATACTGCACCAGATTTGAAGGCACCCACGAGTGTCTAATGTTTTATCTGACAACGCAAAGAAACGCAAAGTAGAAAGAAACCAAAATTTACATTAAGGTATTATAGGTAAATAAACATAATTATTCCAACCCAAAAAAAGCACAATACAACTTAAATTCAACCCAAAAATACAATTGTATAAAAAGAAACCAAGTAAATCTAATTGGACAAAAACCGCATAAAAAGATAGAGCTTGGGAAGACTTTCACTCTAATATTCAGACGTGAATCATCTCATTTGGAATCTCCTTTGAAGTCTTCCCCTCCTTTCGTACAAAAAAAATAAGGGTTACTTATCCGAGGGGGCAGTCTATACACCACCCACACCCCCTCCCATCACTCCAGACCCTTTAACAGCACGATTTACTCAAACAACCTAATTTGAAAGCTGTTCATGATATAACCACCTCGCTTCGAGTGTAATCACCTTATTTTTTATCACACCTTGTATGTATATACTATAGCAACATGTCTCCATATTGACACAATGACATACTCGACCGTGAGACCGGCGAGCCGTGTCTTTCAATGAGAAGCATATAATCCGTTTAACGATACTATCTCCATTGAATGACTGAGGCTTGGAGATACATACATATATATAGGTACATATACATAGCCTGTTAACGGCAGCCGGAAATGCGATTCAATGATCCAAATTACATTTAAGAAAAAATGCATTGTGGCGTTCCGAGACCCGGCTCCGGATGCTGGACAGACTCGATGTTACGATAAATCATTGTCAACTGTTGATGTTGACCGCTGACATCTCACGATATGATCTCCATATCCAGGGACGTCGGTCAGAAGAGGGCGAACGAGATATTGGCCGGGGCGGCGTGTTTCTAGGGGCGGCAAATCAAATAAGCCATGCCAATTGAACGTCAACGAAATTATCAAAAATAAATGGAGATTATATTTATAAGTTCTACATATATGATTTATTTTCTAAATTTTATTAAGAACTAGCCGGCGTTGCTCGGATGGATGACAGTAGGAAAAAGCCTTTTAAAAAGCTACAAACGCCTTCGAAAAATTGGTCTACGGTTTAAATCAAGTTACTTGAGATAGCCGTAGTGCACTGGTAGAGCTATTATATACTAGTAGAGAGGTCATGGGTTCAAGTCCCGGCTAGATACATTGCTGGTGAGATATTGTGGTTATTAAAACACAGATCAACCGTCTCCTGTTAGAATTCTTCGATTTTTCTAGCTTAATTGTTGTGACGGATCCAATAAATTCCTAAACATCCTAACCCTCAGTTTCTCGCAAATTAGAGTTATTACCATCCCGGATATGTTGAATCTTATAAAAATATGCTACCTACATAATGCATTTCTCGCAAATTTACTGTGTATCAAAATTTTTGTTGATTGTTCATAGATGTCGCTATTGTATTCTATGTACTGTTATGTTTGAAAAATCGTTAGTACTTAGTTATCGCTATATAAATCATTAATCGCCTTGGGGTAATTCCAGACATGGAATAAAAAAAAATGTATATACATATGTATATCAAATATACTAATTGTAATTGTGGAATTAGCGTAGAAACACATTTGCCCGGACATTTTTGTATGGCGGCCCCTCATTTCTGGGCTCCGAGTACTTAAAAAACCCGTCTGTAGTATCATGAAATTGTATACTAAATGTTGATTTAGTATACAATTGAAATACCTTAATTGAAAACTGTAGATTTATATAGCAGACAATCAAAATATTATTTATTTTTATATACATACATATAGAAGTTAACTTCTCACCCACAAGTTAGTATAAATTTAAATTTACCGAAAGTATTATTATATCTAATATGGAGTTAATAGCATATATGTATTTACATATGTAACTAATAAAACACTGGACCATCGGTCGTTCTAAAATAATAGTAAATTTAATCAACACCCTGCACTCATACTGAATAATGTCCCAAAGACAGACGTCTAAACTTCGAAGATCAAAATGGTAGACGATGTTTTCGAGTTCTGCGGACCGGAAGTCACACTGTATCAATCTGGAGCAGACATCTTTCAAAGGAATAGATTGCACTCGTCTAGTAATGGCCATAAAAGACTGCTGTCACACACAAATCCAGATTGTGCAGATTTTTCCTGGGACAATCAAGATAGCGGTAGTCGACTTCTGCGAACGACTTTATCTCGATGCAGCGTCTTCAATAAGTGTAACAACCATGCGTGTAAAATTCCATCACGACATAAAAACGCAGTTGAAAGTCTAACACAGATGTATTTCAAGATAAATTACTCTGGAATTGAGTCTAATGTAAGACACTGATTGAGCTTTGGACGCCTAATACCAAATTAAGTACCCATTAGTTTCGATCAAGCAACTTCCTATGTACCTACATACATACATATGTACGAGACAATAAGCTTTCAATTTTTGTGTGTATTATATATTGACGAGCTATACATTATACAGTACAGTTTGTCCTGAAATAAGGATGACTTAACAATGACTGTAAGTCATTGGGTCAACTAATTACACTGAGCAACAAAAAAATCACGGTTTTTTCTTACCGGAGCGGAGATTAAAAAATATATATTTTTGACTTTTAAAATTCGCTAGATAATAAATTGATACCGAAGCGGATACTTACAAATTCTAACTAAGTTTGATCCACTGAATTCTAATATGATAATGATTTTTGTTGGTTTTTTCCCGTTTATGAGATATGACCGTTTGAAAAAATAGAATAATGTGAAAAGTAGGTATCTCCATTCTTCATCCTCTTGCACACGGTCATGAAAAACAACTCATTTTAAAATCATTTACCGCTAGAAATAAAACGTTCAAGTAGAACAAATATTGAGATAGATCCTTATTGGTTACCTGTAATATGTTTATTCTGATTTCCGAGAATTTGGACATACCGAATCAAAATAAGTGATTTGTGAATTAAAACAAGCAGAAATATTGTTTTTGTAACTGAAAACTGGACTATCGCCACTTTCAAATAATAGTATAAAGAATCGTCTTATAAGTTAAAATAATGCTTTATAAGTTTATTATTAAAATTATAAAATATTGATTCCAATACTAGAATTTGGCACAGCAATACTACATTTTGAACTAAAGACCCCAAATCGCAAAAATCTGTAAAAATTGCGCATTTTTTTAAACGCATTTATCTCACAAACAAAAAGAAGCCAACAAAAAGCATTGTCATATTCGAATTTAGTGTGTCAAGTCTAGTATGGATTGATTAGTCCCCGCCCCGGTAATGTTTTTGTTGTTGCTCAGTGTTATTATTGTTATCACTGATTTACAGCGATCATAAATATGACATACTACTTATATACCTATAATATGTATCCTCAAGAATAATCGTAGGTCTTACGTATTCAACATGTGATGATGATTTTGCAAAACTTTCAATTCCAAAACTATAAGCCTTCATATGAATTCTAACAGTTCATGTAATCTACCGAGTACGACTTTAGACTAATTTTATACTCACTTGGCATTCTTTGGTCCATTTCTGACTCCCGTGCATGATTCAGAAGGACATCGATGTCTGCATCCATCCGATGAGGGATCTCGTGCCACCAACGGTGTGCAAGCATGCACGTGGGGATGCACGTGGGTCGGACTCGTATGCGAGCCATATCCATCAGAATTTAGCTGTGAAAAGATAACGATGTTTGATAAATATTCCTAAGACGTATCGCCGATTGAAAAAATACATGTCGATAGATCTGATATGCGTGATAGATGAGAACATGACGAAAGGCAACACGATTTCGTTTCAAACATCATTTTTTATGACGTACATACATATTTGTAAGCTACGAATGTTTCGAAGCTCTCGTCTGTTATCGATAAGCTTCACATATCTATGAACTTACTCGGATGCTTCTCAAAGTTTCACGCTTATAATAAAGTGAACTATGTAATATGTGATAGACTTATATTATATAAGGAACTTTATTTTTAATATAGATTATATGTAGGAGGGTATTTTAGATGAAGTTTGTACGATATTCAGTACTCGAAACTTTTCCAATATCTAAAGGTAAAGTGATTTACGATGGAAATTTCCAAAGAACTGATTAATTTCTGAGAGACGTTCTTTCCTTGAAGAAAAAAATGGATTTATATAAAAAAAAAAACATTTTTATACTGTGTATGTATTTATATTGGAACCTCAATTTATCAACATTTTAAATTTATTACTATTTTTCCATGTCTCTTGGTATTCATAAGTATCAATATTGATTTTCGTCGACTTTTACAAGCTTTTTATTAGCTTCACTCGGTTACTTCCATGAAATACCTGCCGGTCAGAAATTTTTGATCTGATTTTAAACCACTTCCACTCTTCAGATTGCTTTGATATTTTACCAACATATGTACGAGGGTTAGTTAACATTGAATTAAGATAATGTCTTCGACATGAAGCTAGAGGAGTTTAATCATTAACGAACTCATTAAAAATTACAACGGAATAGTCTGTCACATCGACATATTGACAGTTGGCTATCAAAATGCGCATTTCTACTGCCTCTACTTAGCTTTACAGGATGCATAGTTGGAAAGTTATAACAGTTATTCTTTCACATATAAACTTCATATTATTTTCTATTAAAGATATAGAGCAAGTATAAAAAGTATAATAATTATATTTCAACCATATAAATTTGTAGTTTAAAATATACATATTGCATACTGGGCGGCTAGTCATGGATGTTTTTTGCAAATAACAATAAACCGCTCCATTAGTGTTCAAAGCAACAGAGCAAAACTAATAAATTAACAATAGTGAACCATTTTTTGTGCCAAAAGCAACTGCCCTTAGCTTACGTCTGCATATGTATGTAGAATGAAGGATAAGGGTGCAGACACACAGAGAGGCACGCGGCACGGTTTTTTTTGTTGTTGATAGTTTTGCACGTGTAAAAAAAACGCTAGCACGCATATTTTATGCCATGGCATTCAGGCATAAAACCCTTGTATTGATATGGGTTAGACAGTGATTGATAACGGTGATTGCCATAATTAAATAAATGCCCACGCGAGGTGAGACTGATTTTTCACCACATGAGACTAAGAACGTGCCTGTGCCGTTAGATTCAGTGTGTTTCCGCTTTAATGACTTAGTATGTAGATATCGTTGAAATAAATTTACCAAATATTGAAGAGAAAACATTGATATAGAAGTATTATAAATCAATATATTTTAAATGTAAACTGAGGAACGAAAATTGACCGGAATTTCTAATCAATTAATTCAATCGCGATCCTTGACAACGGTCACCACCTGTAGTATTTTCGGTGATAATTTATCTTTGTATTGACATAAGTTTGACAGTGATCGATATCGGTGATTCCTATATTTGAAGAAATATAGGAGAAATTTGTTGAAATAATAAGATCGTACGAAATATCAATAGCACGAAGATACACCTATCACAGCTGGAAACCACGAGCACGTCCAACGCCGCACTTTTCAGTGTGTTCTAACATTATATACATACCTACATATATAGATAGGTTTTTCAGCTCTTTTTCCTATAATGCTGTACATTAACATTTGAATAATATATATAATACTATGATTACTAACAAAAATAAAATAAAATTGTAAAATAGAAAATGATCAGTAGATCAGTAGCTATTAAAATAGATATAAGATGCTTTGTGAACATAATTTAGTAATAATAAAAAGCATTTAAAAATCAAAATCAAATACCTACATATGTATAATATATAGGTACATTCATACAGGCTGACATGTTGAGGAACTCTCAATAGACAGATAACAGAATTCGAACTAATCAACAGCTTCTCCGAAAAGTGTCTTTAACCTAATAAAATTTAATACCAACGACCACACTTTAAGACCAAAATCGCACTTTGAGAAGCGTCTCAACACATGTACACCCAGATACCACTCAATACCCCAAAACTCTTTGAAGCATCTCTTTCAACGAGCGCTCTCAAAGTGAGAGATAACAAAACCCATTTAGATTTTTGACATTTTGTAAACCACCAATGGTGGATTTTAGACATTACCCATACCCACACACACACACACACACACACATAAATAGGTGCATTAGGTCGAATTTATCTTTGGCGATCAGCCGTTCGGAAGATGTGCACGTGCTTTCACCATATTGCTCGTCTGGTCGGAACGATGGGTTTTCTATATTTACACATTTTGACCAATTAATTTAACGCATTGATTTTAACAGGGACAGATTTGGGTCGCAACGCATATTCGGTCCATCGGTCCAGTGAGTTAAAAAAATAAACAAACATCTATAATATACATATACAATAATAATATCAGCGGTTATGTTTAATAATATTTACACGATGATCAGACGGTTTACATTACTATTCCCGTGATTCATCCATTATTGTAAATATTAATATTTTTTCATATAAACATGAAATATTTTCGTACTAATGATGCTATATACATATGTGGCCCCTTAATACTTTTCAATAAGTTTTTAGTTTTTTTCTCTTTTGGTGCCCCCAGAACAATTGTTGTGGGATTGAGTTTTTCACTTTGTGTCAAAGTTGAAGTTTCCTCGTCTCGGAGGATGATTTATTAACGGCGAAGTGCGTTTATGGGTCAATTTTCCAGATCGATTAATTTCGCTCGAAGGTTATTTCACTTTGAAAAGCTCGATTTTTCCCACTCAGAAGTTCCATTCAATCAATACTGAATCATTTTTTTATTTTAATAATAAAAATGATTAACTATACATATTATTACATAGCATTTGTAATTTATAATAAATAATAATACTAAATATAATTAAGCTTACAAAATATATGTAAATTTAATTGAATTAAAATAAAATAACTAATAAAAACAAATGAACTTTACTAGAGACATCTTTCGTTTTCTTTAAAAACTTTTGAAATAATTATAATAGAATATTTTATATTTATATAAATATGTATGTAAAGATATAATAATTGCTTAAATGAAACAAGATTAATTACATCGAAAAAAAAAACGTTACAATATACATACTATAAGGGGGGACTGGGTCAACGGAAAGACGGGAAATTTTCATCAAAACAAGTCAAATCATCATTACAAATGGTAATAAAAATAAAAATAAATTACTAATGAGATTTTAAGACTTCTTGGCGACAGTCCATTGGGATAATTCCAACTTTCTGGTGATTCCCAGATGGTAATGTTTATGATCAACAACCGGAAATGCAAACATTTTAAAGATTTCTATTACATAAATATGTAAATGCTGTTTTAATCACACATGTAAGAAATCTCGGGAAAATTAAATAAAGAGTGCAAGCAGCATTAATGATTTATTTCAAGGAAGTGGAGTAAGTAGCATGAAGCAAAATTGAAAAGATGGACTAGGGCGTATTTTGCGAATGAGTGAACGAAAGTTTTTTAATCTGTACCAAAATACCCAGAAGAATCAATTAGCTTATATATAAGAACAAACAGAACAGAATGACAGAACAGTTACTTTTTATAGTCAAATAGTTTTAAAATTGGATAGGATTTTTATTTATTTTGCCTATCATACAAATATACTTATACTATATTTAGAAAAGTTAACCAAACGGTTCACCGTAGCCTTCAATCGAACACAATAAGACAACAAACAACCAAATTATAATAATAGCACTTGTTCCATAGGCGACTCCATCAATTCATACTCACGCATGTATAATATGTACTTTATTATATCCGATGCGTCCTATCGTGGAGGAGCACAATAACAAAATACACTTACACATATGTATGTACTTGCATACAAAGGGCATATTTGAAGCCGCTATGCGAGACGTTGATTTATCAAAGTCGATTACGGTCATTTCCTGTCTAAAAAATAAGTATAAAAGGCACCCAAGTACTCCGACGGAATATGAAGTAGGTGGTTGGGTAATAATGTACACTATTATGTTTAGTGCTACCTCAGAGCAAATGCAAAGAACAGGCTCGTGGTCAATTACCTTGACGATGGTGCCGACCTGGGGGTCCTGGGTGACCTCCAGCACCTCCTTGTTGGAGTCTAACGGCTCCATGATGAGTACTGGTTGTCCGGGCTGTCCCAGGAGTCGCTCCTTCATCTCGTGGATGTAAGGACAGCGCTGCATGGTTCACGTAATTCTATGGACCTGTGGAAGAATATCATTTCATTAATTGTTAGTTGGGAAAATTTCTTCCACAGTGACTATACCGCTTCTTATCAGTCGGGAATGAAAAAAAACATAATATTGGCAAAATTTTCATAAAGTTTGATATTGATTTATAGTCTTTGAACTTAAGATGAATGAATACCTAAGAAAGCTCTCATGTTGTATTTTCAAAATAATGACGAGAACATGAAGAAATTTTCTGAAAAGAACGCTTCCGCAATATAAACGACTGTTATGTGCGTGAAGCGCTTTGTATGGGAGTTTTTGACAAAATTTTCGTTCAGTCAAAGCTTATCAAAATTGAATCAATTAAACTGCAATAGATTTCTATTGAGCATCATTTTTAATGGAACACAAATCGAAGCTACTTATTCTAAAAAAAGGATATACATACATATGAAAAAAACCTACGTTTTCAAAATTTTTGACGAGATAAATCGATTGATTTCGGAAAATTGGAATAGAAATGAACGATGGAATGTTTTATTTAACGATCAATTGATATAATACAAGTTTTTCACTAGGTGCATCGACGAAAATCTTAAATTCACGTTTTTCACACCTACTTAATGGACATATTTTTATCGATTTCTTGATCTATGACCAATTTTAGACGGCCGATGGATGCTTTTCGCACAAAAAATGGTCCACAATTTCTTAAAAGAAAACATACTTTTTTGCTCTTTTGCATTAAACACTAATGGAGCGGTCTATTGTTATTTGAAAAGCATCCTTCCAACGCCGATCTTTGTTTATGACTTCTACAAAAAGGGATAGAACAAAAAGTCCGTTTGCTCTCAAATTTTATAAGGATTCCTTTCATAAATGTATCTATCAACAAAAACGCATATTTTGTGTTGCATCTTACTGAAGCAGAGTTGTAGAAAGTATTACAAAAACTGCCTTTAAAATATTCCATTCATTGACTTTTAACAATATCATAATTCATTGCGATGCCAGTGGTGCGCTTCGCTTTGCGCGAAGTGTAGATTTATTTATTTAATTTTAAGTTTGGACCATTGTGGCATTACAGGAGTCTCTAATGCGTCACAATGGTCGAAAAATACAGAGATGAGAAAAATAAATATATACATATACATGTATATATGTATACACAGACAAAAAATACATTTATACATAATCATAAAAAAATAGCATTATAATAATAGGAGAAAAAGTAAAAATATAAAATAATGCCAATATCATCCAAATTCTCGAAATTCAATTATTTTTTTGACTTAAATCAATAAGAAGGCCAAAACTCTACAGATAGCATACAAATATTATGTACCATAAGACCTTAATCTCAGAGATTTGGTTCCAATTAATAAGAAATACTGGTATACGAAATTGGCATAGTTTGATTTCATCGGAAAACATAAAATCAAAGACTCAAAATAAAGATTGGTATATCATCATCGCGATCGAGCTGTTGACTGTGACAGTCAAAATAGCCCGCCAACCGTTCGATATATATCATCAACATCATCACTATTAAAAGACGCGACACGTTCGAAAAATCATCGCTCTATTTGAGAGAGCGTGCGCAATCGACGCATACGAAAAGGAACCACTTAGCGTAAGTTACCCCGAAAGTGATAATGAAAACTCTCGAGAGTGATTTTCCTCGAATACAATGATTTTTCTTGTTGCGTCAACGGCGAATAGAACAAATGGGAATCGCGTGATCTACAATAACGAGCCAACGAACTTTGCTTGCTTACGTTTTTGTTTCGTGCCATATTGTTCGGGTCGCTCAATACAATAGTCTACTTTGTCATGCCTATGTTTATACTAAAATGTTTTGTTATTGTTTCCGTACAAAGTTAATAGCATATGCAGACTTTCTGCGATATAATGTTTTGTGTGACACTTGCAAATGACCGAGAAATAGTCTTGAAATTATCAGTGTGAACTAGCCTATAGTTGGTCCGCTGCAGGAAGACACTTAGGAAAATCGTACGTGCTGTCCCTTACACTGCCTCTCGACCAATAGCATTTCGTACAGACAATAGAATATTGTACTGGCGAAATGCTATTGGTCAAGATGGGGTGTAAGGGACAGCTGTGCGTTTTACGTAAGTGTCTTCCTACTGCGAATGGACTAAGACTGCATGCGAAGTGAAGCGACGCGACACGACTCGTCCTGACAAGGATATTTCAATAATTACAAGCGACAAAAGTTGAATCAGTGTCGGAAATCGATGACAGCTCATCACATCGCGTTTTTTCATTAGTGATATTCTTGAAATAGTCTTCATCGACTTGCGCTTTAATTTTCATAACTAATACGTTAACAGACACAGAGTTCAAGCCCTTATGCAAATCGAAGATTCCATTTTTTATTTATATATTTAGCGCCGTCTATTATTTAATTTTGTTATTTTCTTTCTTTTGTTTTGTAAAACTGGTGTGACGCTTTGGGGCAACCTGACAGTTCACACTGGTCATTTTATTGTTATTATTATTTTATTATTATATTAATTGTTTAATATGAAAAAAAGTAAAAACTACCTAGCTACTTACATACATATAAACAATATAAAACATCAATAGAAAAATTAATTAATTAAATACATTTTTAATAGACGGCGGCTAATTCTCTGCCAAGAGGAAACATTGGTATCGAACAGTATACATGAAAGATTTTTTCTTTTGTTATTATATCTTCGTATACGTTTTGGCAGTGGTTTAGCTGTGACGTACATATATATGTCGAATTATAGTTCGGCAAGCGTAATCTCAGACAGACACACAGACGGAATAGCGATATTATATATATTTTTATATGTAACTAGTTGTTTTACCAGGCTTCGCTCAGTATTTGTAATATAAACAGCTTAAACATGGCGAATCTAATAGTTAATATTCATTTATTTTTTTAATAAATCTATTTGAATCGAAAAAAAAATTCAACCATATTGAATCGTCGTCATAGAAACTTTGATTTATTTTTCAATTACCAACAAACCTTACATACATACATACATACAAAGTCTTTCGAAATTATATATTAGATATGTTGATATCAGCCATTTCAAGTTGATCATTTTCATGTAGCATTTATTTTTCGTTTGATTACTACATCACAAGTTCAATATAAAAGTTGGCTGAAAGCAGATATTGGATTAAAAAAAAACGAATTTTTTTTTATCTATAACACGAGTAGTATTGCATAAAAACAAAATCTGACCTATATATAGACAATTCCGCAATACCACTATGTATGTAAATAAAATCGCATTGTTATTTAACCGTTCAACTTCAGCGCGCGGAAGAGGCGCAAGAGGCACTCCCCGTCTGACATCCGCAGACGCAAAAAAGCGAAATAAACACACAAAATCGACGTTGCGCATCATTGAACACGGCGAATTGAATTCGCACTTGAAATTGCAGCGGTCAAGTCGACTGCACACGACGTAATATTGCACAACGAGGGGAGGTGAGGTAGACAGGGGGGTTCGGTGAACCCTCCCGGTTAATTATAGACCCACGGGCCGTTCAGACTGAAATACAATGAGCCGATTGTTTGTACCTTTTGTTCGCTAATAACGTTATCTGATCCGTACCGGAACGCACGAGTGCCCTGCTATTCCGCGTATCGTAAATTTTCGCCGTTCCGGCCCTTCGGATTGAATTAGCCCAGAAATCGACTGTGGTCGGGAGTAATTTTAGCCACTGCTACAATCGAATTATTTCTAAAATTCATTGAAAAATACAAGCGTGTGTTTGTTAGGCGTGCGTTGAAGGGGTTAACGCGAGCCGCTCTACTGACACGGAAGGATTTGGATCAGTGTCAATAGCACGTCCAGTGCCAAGTTTAGAGACAATCTGGAACATAAAAGTGCACCAAACGCTTGTGTATCTATCGACAATAGTACGTGTTTCTCAAACCATGTGAAATTATGTAGTTCAATTTATTTCAATCATAAAATCTAATTGGCCACTTGGAAAGTGCAATTTTATTTAATTCTCATATAAAGATAATTTAATACATTATCCCTATTAATTCAATTCAGATTCGTGTAAATACGAGTAAATACTAGTACGAGCTTTTTGCTCGCAATTTTACCGATTTGAAGTTCAGCACACATCCAATTAATCCTTTTAAACGAAAACAAAAAATAGTGTGGTCAGAACACTATCTCAATAAACATGTTTCGATGGAAAAAACTCAATATAAAATTGTATTAACAGTAAGAAAAAATCCCAAGTGAAAATACGTACTTTTGACTTTTGATTTGAACTGGACGACTAGTTAAGAGAGATTTGAAAGCTGAAAATTACTACAAATGAGACAAAATACCCGACTATAGATTTCAATATTCATTTTGATCAGGAAATTGACATATTTTGAGACATCGACCTAACAACACCAAGATATAGAAAAATCGCGCGATTTAAAAAACGCATATATCTCCGAATCTCGAGCCAATCAACATTTTTTATTACCAGATTCGTGTTCACTGGGCATATATCTATAACAAAAGTCATATCTCGTCTCTGAACCAAAAAAGTCGTCATTTTTCGAACAGTGTTATTTGCTAATTATACGAACAAAAAATTTCCAGAAGTTCATGTGTTAAAATGAAAATAATGTTCTTAGCATTACGTATTGAAAATAATTCAATAAAAATCGGGGTCATTGAATTGGGTAATAAATGAAAATATTCAGAGCATTTCCAAATAATATTATCATTTTTCAATATAATACAGGAAACCCCGAATGAATAGAAGACTTTCAAAAGAAAAGATGCAATCAATACATTGCTTTTGTGATACATTAATTCAATTATACAACCGAGGAACTTGAATATATTTCCTGATACTTGGAATCCGTACACAATACAATGTTAAATTATCAAAATTTATATCATTCAATTTACATAAATATATTTTTTTAATATAATATACATACACATGCCATAGTTACATGACGGGTCATCCAAAATCTAAAATATGGCTTAGTGTGCTAAGCGTGTTAAATACATTATACAATGAATGTATACAGATATTAATAACGAACCGCAAACAAATGTATGCTTGCAACAATCAACACATTCCGACTAGCTGAATTTGAGAGAATGCTGATTTTATTGGAACCATCACAACAATTAAGCTAGATAAATTGGTAAACTTCTTAAAAACAGGATACGGTCAATTTGAATTTAATAACCAATAGCGATAGACGCACTCGAAATCGTCGAGGAAATCGAATTAACTTATCGGGAGTTGAACCCATGACTATTAATAAGTGTTACGTAGGGGTGGGTTCAGGATCCAAATGAAAGTCCAAAATCGTTTCACAGCATTTATTCAACTATCCCAGAGGTCCACACGTAACCACCGCTCACTCCAGAATAATATGATCCACCGTGTGTACCTCCTAATAAAGTAGAAGTTGCACAGGACATCTTCCCCGATACATTTGTGTCAATAGTCTAGGCACTTAAAGGTCTACTCTGGCGAGTCTATTGTTTACGCACGCACTCGCCCAGGTCTGTGAGAACTCCAGCATCTCCTTTGTTTGGGCATCGTTAGCCTAATGGTGCGTACGCACCAAGCCAACGAACGGCCCACAGGCTAAATTTTAAAACCAGTAGCGTATAAAATATCGATATAAAAATTAAATTAAAAAATTGAAAATAAATATCAAAATTAAGCTAAAGAGCAAGATTGAGCTAAAATTAGATCATCGTTGATGTTTTGAATTACAACAATGTTTTAAATTACGACGATAACCACGACGACAACCAGAGAAATATTATAATTTCTCTGTTTACGAGCGAAAAAAAATCTTGTTATTATTTATTACTGGTTTTAAAAGTTGGCCTGTGGGCCGTTCGTTGGCTTGGTGCGTACGCACCATAACCCGAAGTCTATTGTTGACCCACGAACGCACTTAGACAGTGGATGCTATATTATAAAATGAGAGTGAAAAAAGAAACTGTAACTACTGTACATACATTGGAGTTGTGAAGGGTCGGTAGAAAGCCGCGTTTGGATAGGTAGTTGTCATCGATTTTACAAAAGATTTCAATGTCATTTTTGATTAGTTCGTTAATGATTGAACTCCTCTAGCTTCATGTCGGAGACATTGGATTACTTCAATGTTAACTAACCCTCGTATGTCGGTAAAATATCATGGCGATCTGAACAATGGCAAGTGGTTCAAAATCAGATCACAAATTTCTGACGGCCAGGAATTTCAGGGAACTAACCAAGTGAAGCTAATATAAAGCTTGTAATAATTAATTCAACATTTCGGCACGTACTAGACGAAAGATACTCGTTGATTCAAAAAATTTCACATTAGGAAATCGTTAAAAAAAAAGCGTTAAAACCAAATGTCAAATGGCGAAATTTAATCGCGACAAGATTACACGGTCTAACTTTAATCTTGGGAGAACCGTATTAGGTATTAGATATTTATGGGGAACTTGTCAGGCTTCCCGTATTAAATTGCAACGTTTCTGCCACTTTGCTCGTGAACAGCGCTTAACACACACGGTCAAGAATGCATTTATCCAAACAAAATGACATTACATACTATTACATTGTATTCTATGATCGAAAAACCCGTACATTTGAAAATTAAAAGCAATTAAAACCGACTAAGAATTAAATTAATCCACGCTAGAATTCGAACGATGAACTTTCCATCCAGCCATTGACAAAATGTTACATTCCATCAACGTATAATTGGATCGCTTGTAACAACTTCAAAACGACCGCATTTCGTTGTTACAATCATTAAGTGTGGCGTGGTAAAAATAATAAATTGTAACCGTCACGACAATTCCGCTAAAGCCTTAACTGCGAGTACATATGTATGCAGTGGCGGACTGGCCATACAAGCGAACATGCCCGATGGCATGTGGGCCCCACTATCTGTTAGAAAATATGGGCCCTCAGTAAAATTAAATAACTTTTTAACTATTTCACGTGTGTAAAAATGTATAAGATATTGCAACTTTAGGACCAAAAGTTTGGGTATTTCAACAAAACAAATTTCTTACGATATACACAAATAACTAATACCTGCTTTAACAGCCCAAGGATCGGTTAACTTTTTTTATTAGGCTTGAAATGTAAGTTTCAACATTTGCGTGGGCCCTTTTGCCGGGCCTATTCCAACCTCAAGATTATGTATATACCAATACCTATGTAACAACTAACTACTGAAATAAAAATGGGAATAAACAAATTTTCGTGAATAATATAAACTGAATTGCTCAAAACAATTTTGATAGGATGATTCATCATAAACCAGCGATTTAAATTTACTTCATACTTTCAAAATAACATTTGATTATACTTCGATGATATAGTAAGATTTAAATACACAATTTTAAACAGTTTCCGAATATAAAATCTATTCCTAATCTAGACACATCCATGTAAATAGAAATATAGGATAGGGGCCCCCTCCCCAAAATCCCGATTTTCGATTAACATTAATTGATAATATTATGCATTTTTTTCAGGGACGTAATTTGGGGGGGGGCCATAGGGGGGCACTCGCCTAAATTAAGGAATAGTGTGAATTTAAAAAATATTATGAATTTAATGATTAATGAGATACTATGGATCTATGAATGCTACGTGTATTTCTTATGTATGTTACTTTTGGGTAACTAATAAAATAATCGCTGCTATGTGCTTTGAAAAAAAAACAAAACAAAACTTTATCTAATGTTATTACGTACATATGTACATAGATAAAGTGACAAGACAGTCGGTAGAAATTAAGTTAGTTGATAGTTTTTTGGAGAATCAGTTTGATGGTCGATTAATGTTGACTATGTAAAGATTTGTGGAAAAAAATTTTCGCCTGCGGCGCTTTTTTCTCTTCTTACATAATATTTTTTTATAATTACTTTTTCAAAATAAGCTTATTTTTTTCATATTTTATAACTCAATAAGGTAAAAAATATTTTCCATTTTTATTCCGATATAAAAAAGATTTTTTGAAAAAAAATTCAATTTGACTAATCTTTGCCTGCCCTGCCCACCAAAGAAAAAGCTGAAATGACGTCCCTGATTGTTTTCTACCGAAAGTAAAAGCCGCTTTTATGCCGCATTCTTTTATGATGCATTATATTTACCTAGGACAAGGGTTAAAACGAAATATACAATATAATTTATGGATCTATTTTGCTTTTGCCATTTTTCTTGTACCTAAATTTGTTTATTCCCAATTTTGAAAAAAAAAAAAATTTCCCTTGATTTTTAGCGTGATGGAAAGAAGAAAATTTTGTTATATGGGGGGGGGGACAAATTATTTTAACCCTGGGTGGGGCCCCCTTTGACTCCTGGCATGCACTGATTTCAGTCCCAGTCCGCCACTGTATGTATGTATGTAACGAGTATTGTATACGAGCTTCCGAGCCAATTTGCACTATTGATAGTATTATTCTAAAAGTAGAATTTTAACTATGATGTAGGCCCCGTATCTATTTAGAGATTCTTACTGTTGTTTTTATTATGAGCGTGTGTTGTCATCGAAATTCAACAGAAACACTATTTTGTGTTTCGCGATGAGATAAACCGGATTCGTTAGCTCAATTAAGCGACTTGGCAAAATTTTCCGGCTCATACATATGCATGTATGAATTTATCTTTATATTTTTCCTCGTTAGTGCACTCTTGTACGGCTCCATTTTGATTTTTTGATTTTTAAATGCTTTTTATTATTACGAAATTATGTTCACAATGCATATTATATCTATTTTAATAGCTACTGATCTACTAATCATTTTCTATTTTACAATTTAATTTAATTTGTTTAGTAATCATAGTATTATATTATTCTAATGTTAATGTACAGCATAATAGGAAAAATATCTCAAAAACCTATTTACAATTACTCCATTTTGAACTACATATGTATTAATATGAAGAAAACCTTATATTTTTGCAATGGACCGTACATAATTGATACTATTTGGAAAATTGCGTTATTAGTACGGTGATAAATTTAATTTGAACTCCACGTGGATAATTGGCGCCATTTTCATTACACACTATCAAAATATTATTATAATTGGTATTGAGGCTTTTTTTTTGTGGAAATACGCCATATAAATGTAAGTCGTTTATGACCTATAATTATATTATATTAGAGGAAATTCCCAGCTTTGCTTGTGTTTATATCCGTACGTAATATGACAGATTATAAATTGGGACTTTGGCGAAAGTTCAATTTCGTATTATTAGGGTTTCATTGTGCTGACCACACTGGGGTCACCAGAGATTTACAAAATGACCATCTTGACATTTATTAAATTTACGCGTTTATATTATACGATTAAGCATTATTACGGACATTCGGAAAATTAACCGAAGATTGGATAAGAGTATCTCAAGAATGGCAGCAGTGGAATGTAATTCATTAAATAGAAGTACATGATGAAAATCCGAATGTTATATGAAGTGCTAGAAACATGATTTGCCTCTGGAATTTAATTAATTTGAGCAACCTTTGCCATACTGTAGTATAATATACAGTGTACTTTCAATTATCCGGGTGCGAATTATTTCATTTTTTTCTTTTGTTTGATTATTTTTTAATGAGAATGCGTAATAATCAGTAGATTTGGAGCATTGTTTGATCAGTGGGATTTTTTCTTTAGATACGTACATATGTTCAGTTATTTATCTAATTACTTTTTGCATTCAATTACATACACTCTTACAAACTCGTAAAAAAATTCGGATTTTGCTCTTCTTTTGCTAAATTTTTACCGCCTAATGTTACCAGTCTAATTGGTTAGCAGTCTATGGACCAAAGTGTCACATCATCAATGAAATGGCTTTACCGTGCTGATCTACTCAAAACTTTTGCTGAGGAAGATGATGAGTTGATCAATTACTGGAAAAATATAAGTATTCCGGATGCTTTACACGGAATAGCAAAATTTTGGACGAAAGTAAAACCAATAACACAGGTTTGATCACAGAGAAAGATTCTCCCTAACGTAGAAATAGATTTATCGGATTGTAAAGAGCTGGAGGCAAGTGATAAATCGGAAATGTGGAGAAATATGGAAAATTTTAAATGATTTGAAAATGTTGGACCGGGAAAACATCTATATTGGAGTGGTTTGATCGCGATTCAAATTCTGGATTTCAATGCAGATATATTTTCTATTGTCATTCAAACACTTAAAAAAACGATATTAATAATTAATAGTTCAGATTATCCGTGTTTTTCAATTATCCACTCTCGTACTCCCCAGCATTAGCCCGGATAATGGAGAGAACACTTTAATACTACTATTAATAAATAAGGATAATTGTTAGACAGTCAATAGGATCAAATAAAAGGGTAGAAATTAGTAAACAGGTTCATAAATAACAAAAATATCAACACCCTTAATTAAACAGACAAATTTCAGCCTATCGTAAATGCTATAAATATCCTTATGGTATAATCATTAGTGATGTAAAACAAAATGGCCGAGATAAATGCTCATAAGCGTGACCTTATACGGTTGAAAGTAATGTCTCATTAATGTGAGAATTTTACTTGGGAATGTACCTCGAAAAAAATCAAATTAAACATCAAACAATTCAGAAAACATCTGAGAATCATAATCGAAACATTGAAAGACTTCCACATGAATCTTACGAAATCAAAAACGAATGAATAATTTACAAACGAAACGCAACTGTAATGGCGGACGCCTCGAGACTTAAAAAAAGCTGAAAATACATAATAAATAATAAGCTTTTGAACGCGTGGCCCACATATACACACTCGTTAGATTCAAACAAACTCGCACAATAATAGAAACGTCGACACAAGCATACGTATTAATTATAATATTCATCAATTCTAATATTATAATGTACAATGTACATATGTGTTTCAACTAAAGAGACGCGAATATTGTTTTACACGGCGACGACACGCAATATTGTGTTACCGAACTTGTGCAATTACAAATAACCTTTATGTCGTGCTAATTCTAATAATGCTTAACATTTTTTCCGAGTCACAGACTCTTTTACACAGTTGACCTTTTTCGATATGGTCGGTGAGTGGTTCTGAAACGAAATCAGTTAAACGCTGGAAGCAACAAGTTTCAGATTATAAATAGTTTTATCACACCGGGGCGTTTAGAATTCTTGCCTAGCACACGATGAAACGTGAAAAACCCCTGCTTACATATGTATACATATAAACCTGTAGTAAAAGTTGCGTAAACACTAGCGCGACACGACGCGACGCGACAAGATGAACTGTCATCGAGGTAATGCATATCAGAAACCGATAGCAATTGGCAATTCGCATCTTAATCAATGGTATCTAGTATCTAGAGATCCATAATTTTACAAGCTGTTTATTAGTTTCACTTGGTTAGTTAGGTGAAATTCATACCCATCCGAAGTTTGTAAGCTGATTTTAAGCCACTTTCACTCTTCCAAAAAAAAAAAAAACGGACGCTGGCTCTCATTAAAGCAAGCAAAAGTCTCCGACATGAAGTTAAAGTAATTTAATCATCGACGAAATCATGAAAAATTACATCAGAAGATCTGTTAGATCGACATGATGACAACTAGCTATCCAAACGCACCTTTCTATCGCCCCTGCGTAACTCACAGGTTAAAAAGTTGATCAGTTACAATGTTTCACTCAATTTTTAGCATTTTTAAAAGCTTTTTATCATTTATAAATATATTATGTTCACAAAACATACAAAATTCTTCACAAAATTTATTCGTATAGTGCTTTTTACTTTGAAAATGATGTCTAAATGTAATATTTATTTAACTAGCAGCATAGATTTGTGGTTAGCATATAGTGCTTTAAAACCGAGTGGTCACGGGTTTAATCGATGCCCGGTACTGCTGACCAGACCTTGAATATGTGAATGTCTGTTTTTCACTGAGACGGTTCCAAAAAATTGGCAACCATGACTTATTTCCAGCAAATTTCAAGCTTTTCAGCATCTCGAATTCGCCGATTTACAAAAATGCTAATTTATCCATAGATATCTCTATAATGTTTCGTAAAAATTAATCTATTTATTGTTTATAAATATGTTTGGCTAGCAAGGGGCATTTGAGTTTACCTGTTATGCCTTCCCGGAATATATGCATGTGTAAAAATGAATTCTAAACAATAAAGTCATTAAAAAAGTAAAAATGGAATATCAAAATGCTAAAATTGAAAAAAATAGATGTGAATTTTACATACTACCTATGTTTATACATATGCACATATTCATTCAGAGAATTTATAATGTCAAAAATTGTAATTAAATCAAACTGTCGCTTCCCCTGGTATCTGTTACATCAATATGGACGCATTATTACTAAATTAATGAAGATAGCATCGCTCCATTGTATACGTAGACTTATGTACTTCTTAACATATAGACACAAGCAATACGTCAAAAGCAGCCATCGATATGGTATCGACACAAGAAAAACATGTAATGTTGATAAATGCTTCATAAATTGTAAACAAGTTCCATGAATATGAGACACTCGAAGACTGACACTTGTTGTCTATCGAGTGTATACAAAACTTTTGTGACTTACATACAAACATACATGGAAACCGTCTATATATGAAAATGTATATATTTATGTACTTCATTGAAACTAAAACCCACGCATAGGATCGTCGTAATAAAAAAGCAAAAGATTGAATAAGTCGAATAAATCAGAACTAAGCACTTTGAAATACATAAAAAGTTCAAGCTAAAAATAAAACTCATTTTATATTCGTATAAAACGAATCTTCCGGAGACTTTCCAAACTTGTCGACTTCCTCTTTTCGACGAGGTATTGATAGAGATAATAACGTCGCCAGCACTCCAGACTGCGGAAGCTTGAAGTTTGAATCCAGATGGAACTTTTCCAATCGTCGCCAATTAGGAGAGTTCCGAATGATTCACGATTCCATTTCCGCGAATGCCGATGCAGAATTTCTATCGTAATATTTCTGGGATATTTTAAGAGAACAAAATGCTCGGAATTCTATCGATTCATAGCAAACTGACAGTCCTGTTTACATTGGCACAAACTGGGTCACTCCTGAACAGATGTTCTCTGATGTCAGCTGCGTGTGCAACGCAATCTTGTTCAGCAAGAAAGAGCCGCTAATTGTGTCCGGCCATGGTCTAAGTTGGTAACCATCCAACTGGTAGATGGTCACTGGATCTTTGGACAGAGTTGAACCAGGAAGTATTTGGAGTAAGTGAGTACTCATATTCAATTTCGATAGATGCTATGACAAAAGTTTTCACAGTCTATTATGAACTCTTTCAGTGATGATACTTCTATGTAACTGCCAGAGATCATAGAACAAGAATGAAAACATAGAGAGTATCTCAAATTTAGATCTGTATAGCATTTAAAGCTTATTGTAAAAATTACTAACTTCACTTTGCCTTCTATATAAGATCATCATCATTATTTACAAACATTCACCATCAACAGCTCCAAGACGCTTTCCCTCATCTCTGCTTTGCCCAACTCTCATCTATCAAACACCACACATTTTCCTAACATCGTCTACCCATCTTCCTTGCGGTCTTCCTTTTGCATTCTCTCAGGTATAATTCTAGAACTTCTTTTGTCCATTTTTCTAACTACGTGACCTACCTATTGCAATGTCTTCACTCTATCCACTATATCCACTACCCTTGCCATACTGCTCACAATAGTAAGGTATTTTGAGATGAGTGCCTTCTTCAGGAAATCAATTTCGTATGGAACCATCTCAATGACAGATGAAATCAACTAATCTTGATTGGTTTGCAATCGGTAGAATGAAACTGGTTCTAGCTCATTATACACTTGCCCAGAATATCTATCTACCACAAACTGCATATTGTCAGCCTCCAGGAATAACACAAAGTACTCTCGAAAAGACCTATACAGATGTTTGAACATGTCACCTTGGTTAATATTTATTCCTAGTCCGAAAGCATAACATCATCATCCAAACCATGTCGTGAGCAATACTTATTCCAGAACTTTCAGATTATAATCAATCGCCAGACCAAATGCTAGTAATACCAGTGGGCAGGCGCAAGAAACTCTCTGATCTATATTTGGAGCGTGAGATGTTTCTAAAGCAGCTGTCACGATGTTTACGACCGAACGAAGGGATGAAACCCAAAACAATGGACTTGGCGACGAAAATAAGCAGCAGCAATCTGTACAAAAACGTGCATACACATGTATGTCCGGATGTTGTTACCTAACTTGTACAAAAACGTTGTCTGGGCTCATTACCCGACGACAATAATTCGAATCCCATGATTTTAAACATGAACACAATGAGCAGTCCATGCACGCACTGTACAACGATGAATGAATACAACTCGTATAAGGGCATAGGAGAGAACGATTTGTATAGCATGTGGTATTCAATACATACGAAAAGCAAAATTGGGTATAGGTATACCAAATCCGACAAAGACTGGCGAAGGCCAAACTACTAAATACGAGTGATCAGAGAAAAATATACTCGATAGTAGGGAATCGACTGTAACAATATTACTATAACAAAAACGAATGGGTGGGTCATTGACAGTGATGATTCATCACTTTTAATAAGGGTATTTTGATCAAGTATGTAGTAATTTGGGATGTACGATACTAGAAACACGTGTTGAGCATTTCGACTCGGGAAAATTACACTACATACATAAGTTTGCACATTTACATTAGGATTAGGACAGGAAATGGCTGCGGAACGAATTAGAGAAAGTACAGAACGAGGAAGAGAACTAATTGGTTAATTCACTTTATTACAACGCATTAGAGGAGAAATGTGTTTGAGGAACACTTGCTCCTCTATCCACTCCTAATAGCTCGGTCGGAAAAGCTCCCTGCACATAACGAAGAAGTTCTGGGTTCAAGCCGTATAGAGCAGAAACACTCTATACGAGTATAATGTCTTTAAAGCCCGCTTTAAAGGTCAAATAATTTGACCTTTGAAGCCCTCAGCATGAGGTCACTCCCCCTCCCCTCCCAACGAATACAGCCTGAGAGAAAATATATGTTTAACTATTGGCAACATTTGGTAAATCTTCTTCTTTCTCCAGCACCACATTTTGAATGCAATTTCAATTTGGTAAATATACCATCTCCTATCAGAATTTGTCTTTATCCTTTACCACTTTAAAATTCAGTCCTCTCTAAAATGGAATAAAAGCTTCTGGAGAAATATAGTACTCCTTCACGCCATGAAAAATACTTTTATGAAGATTTTTGAGATGGCAGTTTTATTTATCGATCAAAGAATAACAAATCTACTAAAATAAACTTTCATAATGCATCGACGAATTCCAACTGTAAAGTTACCATAGGGGTCAAACGGGGCCGAGTCAGTCAGAGTGCACTTTTGCACATGTAAAAAAACGCTAGCACGCATAATCTTTCGTGCCGCACCCAGTCCAAAAGATCTTCCCCCTGGAGTGTTTTCGGTGATATTTTATCCTTGTATTGACATAGGTTTGACAGTGATTCCAATATTTGAAGAAATGCAGGAGCAACTTATCAAAGTAATAAGGTCATACAAATTAACAAAGAACTGGAAACGCCCTTCCTAGGTTGAAAGCCACGGAGACGTGTCGTGCCGTACCCTTCAGTGGCACAGTGACAGAGAGGCACGCTACAAGGATTTTTAGAGACTTTTGCACATATAAAAAAGCGAGCACGCATAATCTTTCCTGTGGCACCCAGTCCCAGAAATCAGCCCCTGAAGTGTTTTCAGTGATATTTTATTCTTGTATTGACACAGGTTTGACAGTGATCGACGAGAGTGACTCCAATATTTGAAGAAATGTAGGAAGAATTTATTGAAATAATAAGATCGTACGAACAATGGCCTGTAGAAACGCCCTTCCCAACTGGAAATCAGAGTTCAGATAGGCAGATATCACGTTAAGATAGGCAGAAACGCAACGGAAACCATCGACATTAAACCTGGACTTCATCAGCTCAAATTCAAACTACATACATATAACAATTTACACTTCAGAACAGCGGAATACCACCTGCTTAACGGTAACCTTTTGGGAGCACGACTATTATTGCACTGAACGTGGCAATGAAAAAGTTATCGATGGCACATTGGCCGACTTTTGAATAATAGGAGATTATACACCTATCGGCAGCTGCAAAGTACGCACAATTTGCATGCTGGACCAGTTTTTGCACAGCACTTATCTGCCAATCGGACAAACCATTAAAGCACAGGAGGTGAGATCCGATCACCCATTATGCACACTGGCAAATAATAACATTGCATAATAACAGACCATAGTTCGTTCACTGTAAGGTGTAGCCAAGTGAAGGTCGTAATAGCACTTACTATCTTAGAACGTATTGTACATTCGTAATGTTATGTTCAATGTCGTGGGTGCATTCATAACCTTCGCAATGTAATTATAGACACAGTTGTATGACGATATCGATATTGAGTGAAAGATCTTGTTTTCGGGTGTCTTTTAAGATTTCCGGACGGTAATGTGTTGATGCAGTTCGATTCCAAGGGAAATTGAGTTGCGTAAGAAGTGCCATAAACCGCATATGGGTTTCGCAAGCCTAACCGCATTTATCGACAGATCGTGTCATGTTGAATTAGATGTGCATCTTATTTATCATGCTCATTGATTGTGTCACGTGTCGCCACTGTCTGTCTTTAGCTGTGGAATGTCACACTTGGAAACGCCAGCAAAGTGGTTAATTTTCCATCTCGTGTAAGAAGTAGAGCTAAATTTAATTTCAATCAACAGTATAATGACAGTTTTTATACCGGCGACGCTTTATCTGTCATAACAAACACCTCACGCTATCTTGGGTACGTAATTTCAAGAAAATGCTACTCAATTCCTACATATTAACCCAAGACATTGGATGTGTAAAATTTTCAACATCCCAAACTTCTATTCAAATTTATTTTGTAGGCATACAGCGAAAATTCATTGTAAAGGAAGTTTTTCACGATTTACATACGATCAAGTAAAATCTGTCATCTTCCATATAAACAACATATTTTACTAATTAACTGTTTACCAAATAAATGTACATACATACATAGTATTAAATGCATGACATAAATTATAAATTTATTACAAGGATGACTAGAAATGAAAATCTCAAGGTCAAATTATCGCATGATCTCACAATACTTAGCATATTGTACAATCTAGTTAGACTACAAACTGCTTATTATTGCCAAAAGCTTTCTTGTTATTGATGGAAATTTCCAGTATATGGCATGTATTTTTAATATGGGATTGCCCTAATGGGTTTCCTATGTACAGTTATCATTTTTTTAATCCTCAAAAACAAACATGTTTGATTACTAAACGTGTATATTACGATTATATTTCACCATCGACTTAATTGAAATCTCTATCGGCGGTCAAACCTCGCAAAATGGCAAAGTTTCAAAGCGATCGGAAGAGTGTAGAAAGTTTGTCCATACTAACAAACGAAGTGAAGCTAATAAAAACACAATAATTCGTTTCAAATGTGTCAAAAACGGCACTCCGACAGAGCCGCGCTCGACAAACTGCATACGACAATGCCGCGCCTAGATAGTCGTGCGGGACAAAATTAACTTCCTATTTATTTTATTTAATATCCAAAACAATTGCAAAAACACTAAGCAAAAATAAATCACGTTTTTTACTTACCGGAGCCACTGAATTTGATCCACTGAATTCGAATGTGACAATGATTTTTATTGTTTTTCTCATTAATGAGATGAGCATTTAAAAAAATAGAATAATGTAAAAGAAGGAATCTCCATTCTTAATCTCACTCTTGTATCATACAAACAATAATTTACCGCTCGAAATATTTTGTTTAGATATAAAAAAAAATATTGCGATATATAATCAATCTATTTAAACGCGGGAAAAATTATTGAAATAAGGTCATAATATCACGGGAAATAATTATGCAAAAAAAGACTCGCTATTTTAAAGCAATAAAAAAATCACAATCAATAGTAATGACATCTTACTATTGATTCGAATACACTTTTGACACAGCAATACTAGATTTTGAGTTAAAGACAGTAAAAGCCAAAAATCTGTAAAAAATTTAACATTTTCATCTCATACATCATAAATGAGAACAAACCAACCAAAATTAATATCATATTTAAATTCAGTGAATCAAACGTAGTACAAATTGATCTCCGCTTTGGTAATATTTTTTGTTGCTCAGTGGAATTAGACATTGGAATCACGTGTTGCAACACTAACAAAAAAAAAGGTTTTTGCAAAAACGTAATTACTACCCTAAAAGGGTTTCATACTTTTTAAAAAATTATAAAATAATTATATAAATTAAATAGCAATTTGAAGAAAAATTCATGACTAAACACCATAAAAACAAACTGGTAAATATATACGATATTTCAACAATTTTAAATATTCACCAACAACCTCGGTCGATCTTCTTTTTATTTAATTTTGTAGTTCTATTTTGCACGGCATTGTAGGCGCGGTATTGACGGGATTGTTTTGCGCGGCATTGTTATGCGCGGCAATGTCGATACGACATTGCCGTTCACCGAAATTTCCAGTATATAGTATGTATTATCATTTATGATTGCCCTAATAGGTATTCTATGTATAGTTTTTTAGGTTTTTAATCCTGAAAGAGAATAAAAAACACAATAATCCTTTTCAAAGTTGTCCAAAACACAATAATAAATTGAAATTATACACAATAAATAAGCTATCGTTTGTGAACTTAAAGTTTGTAGCAGTTTTTACCAAAGGTACTCGTAAGTAGATAAAGTTCCTTTAAATCCTATTCTCTTCCGTTCGACAAGTATTGTATCGAGGATAATCAACTAATAAAAATAAAAAAATAGTACATTCACAACTTTAGGCGCGGTATTACGTTTTATAAATTATGTTATGTAACATATATTATAACAAAATAATGATACATTCTATCTCACAATATCGATTACTCGTCGTATTCAACATCGAATTTAAACCGAACAAAATTGTTCCAATCGAATCGAGCTAGAAATTTCCTAGGTAATAAGATACGGCGTTCGTTCCCTGCAAATGATTAATTTGAAATTCGTAAATGTGAAAAATCGAATTTCTACGATATATATATACATATACATACGTACATATATATATACATACATACACATATACTTGTCTGTATGCGGTATAAAATACCCACATACATAATACCTACCAAAGAATCGTTAATATTCCGTGTCCCTTTTCTTTCCCCTGCGACTGACGAAATTCACCAACAAAGAGGGGATGACGACGGCAGTTTTAGTTCTCGAATACATTTCTAATTAAAAAGCGGGCCGCGTACAAAATAAATATTAATTAACCGTCAAAACGAGACTTAATTTCGTTATTATAAATCGGTTTCGAAAGTCGCGTACCTTATTAAGTACGATTTAATTCAAAAACGAACGTTATTTATTTATTATACTGAGTAACGGTACTAATCGTTTGCTTGGTACCGTAGCAAATTTCAATAAGATAAGTATTAAAAAAATATTCGAATAAAAAATACAATTTTATTAATTCATACGAACCGGTCCGTTTGGTCATTATTAAAATCGCTTAAATGGAATCCAATACGAGTTTCAAGTTTTTATGGTATGTTTAATCTTTTCACGGCTCTTCTTAGTATTAGACATGCAAGTCCGCATCTACAGCTTTGTAATAATCAAACTTTTTAAATAAAAAAATACGTTTTGAAGTAAATATAGTGATTCGATCAATTAATGCGTCACGAATGATTGCTCAATCTTCATTCATACGTGATATGTATTACAACACAGCCAGCAGGATAAAATACTACTTACGATAAAATAACAGAAAAATGTATATATTAAGAAATTAATATGAAAGTTTAGAAAGAATACATAATTGTTGCCGATTTTGAAAGATATAAAGAGTGGTACGCGGCACGTGTTTTATTTTTAAATAGTTTTGCACATGTAAAAAAAAACGCTAGCACGACTGATCTATACCAAAACTCACCCCCTGGGGTGTTTTTTTGCGATATATTTTCCTTGTATTGATATAAGTTTAACATTCATCGATAATGGTGATTACCATATTTGAAAAAATGTAGTAGAAACGTGTCGACATAATAAGATTGTACAAAATAATGTAGCGTTGCATAGGGAGACGCCCCGTGGACCGGTGACGTCATGGTGACGCCGACCAATGGTGGAGTCGGGCGTTGTGGCCAATGGCTACACCCGACTCCTTGACCAATGACTGTACTTGTTGACGTGTCATAAACGTGTATGCGCTGAGCGCTCTATGATATAAGAACGGTACGCTCTCGATCGGTGGCATTCGGATCCTGACCTCCACCGGACGAGCAGCAATAAAGAACTGGAACCTGCCTGCGTGTTTTCTTGTACCTCGACCTGACTCCACTTACCTTTGAATACTCTTCACTGGTGTCAGAAGTGGGATCTATATGGTTGGGACAAGGAGCCACAAAGGTGCGGATTCGAGGTCTTCATCGCCGCCGGAAGACATGGAGCCGAATCGGAAACGAGCATAGCGGCGATCGAGATGCTGCTTGCGGGAGCTGGAGATGCCAATTCACGCCTTCTACGAGAAAAACGCAGTTCTCACTGCGACGAGCTCTCAGCTCATTCAATTGGGTTGATGCGTGTTGTCATTTGGCGCCTAGAAGCCAGGATGGCGTTCCACACACGCGCTATCAAAACTGGATTGCGTCATGCTGCCGAAGGCGAGAGAGGACCACCCCGGAAGGTTGCAGGGAAAGGCAACCAGCAGAAGCGGAGTCATCCGGAGAACGAGAGCCAGGGTCAACCAGAAGCAGTGCACCGGGCTACGATCGTCGAACTTATCGAAGACTAGCAGCCAGCCGGGTCGACGACGACTTTTGGTGATGTCGTCGTCAGAAAAGGAGCTGTTGCGACGTAGAATGGGATACGTCGATTACGAGTTCACCACCGCTCCCGTAATGTCTACATTCAATACTCGATGTCATCGAAATTCAGCGCAGCGATCGATGGTTGTTGATCTGCGTCCACTGTTTTCAACATGGGGAGATATTTCAAGGGCGAGAGACCGTTCAGAAGGAGTCGTCACCAGCTACACAGCATTCGCAGTACGAAGGCATGAATCATCGCGTTAGTGTCGCTACTTCCACGAAATGAAATGGGTTTCGTTTCGTAAACAATGCAACGGCAGAGGCACATTTAGCAGAGACGCTAAATGTTGGCGGTACCTCGACGGGGTTCACTGCGTAGATTTCCAGGGACGAAGCCTCTCTTCAGGGTCATGAGCACGGGTGCGCGTTCTGGGTTGAACGTTTGGTTTTGCAGTTGTGATGCTGGAACCAACATGATGGAAGAAGACGAAGCTGTCGAGACGAAGTTGGACGTTGGTGACACGTGCGAGATGGACCGACCACGTTGGCATTTAAACGGAAGAAACACCAGATAATAAGTCGACGTATAGATGAATAAGTTCATGCAACTGTAATTATGTGTAACTGTTTTGTAATTGTAAATTAATGTGTAAATTAATGTGTAAATTAAGGTGTAAATTGGTGGGTCGATCGGGACGATCTCTCTTAAGAGGGGGGTTGTGTAGCGTTGCATAGGGAGACGCCCCGTGGACCGGTGACGTCATGGTGACGCCGACCAATGGTGGAGTCGGGCGTTGTGGCCAATGGCTACACCCGACTCCTTGACCAATGACTGTACTTGTTGACGTGTCATAAACGTGTATGCGCTGAGCGCTCTATGATATAAGAACGGTACGCTCTCGATCGGTGGCATTCGGATCCTGACCTCCACCGGACGAGCAGCAATAAAGAACTGGAACCTGCCTGCGTGTTTTCTTGTACCTCGACCTGACTCCACTTACCTTTGAATACTCTTCAATAACAATGAAAAAGAGACACGCCCATTCACAGCTGGAGTCTAACTAGGCATGCCGTACCGTACGATTCTGTATATCTGCGCCTTAATATGATAGGAAACGGAATACGTGGGTGAGAAGGGTAGTTGACATAGTGGAGACAGTGAAGCAGTGGCGTATATTGGGTGTGTGCTAGGTGTGCGGCGCACACCCGTGAAAACCAAAGACCACATAAAGTAGTATTTTAATACAAAATAATGTGTTGTTGTATAAACAGGCATTGATGTGTATGGTGTATTTACCGCGTGCGCTAAATGTATGGTGTATGGTGTGGTGTGCAGTCTGCAGCGTGTTGTGTGATGTTAGATGTAGTTTGTGCGCCGCGACGAGAGAATACCTATGCCGTGCAGCAAATTGGTGGGTTTGGTTGGAGTGTGCAGGCGGATATTCGCTTGTATAGGTTTGTTCGCGATATTAAGACGTACGGTGTGCTACGACTTCAGAGCACCGCGCACCGCACCGCACCACTCGGCAATTGACCGAATGCGATGCGACACGTGCTCTCGTACTTTTTCGCACATTCGTATTTTTATGGTCATATCTCAGTCATACCTCTAATAACTAATAATGGCTAACAGTGTTCAAGACATTTTAACTATTCCGTTTTCAAATAGAAGTTTTGAGATAAAATTAAAAATAATTAAAGATGGGAAACCGTGTCCGTCTCTTCCAAATTTATCCAGTTTGCATAAAGAAAAAACAAAAGTTTACACTAGACATTTTTGCGTTTCAAATTATAAAAAATTCGAATGGATTACAGGCTGTGAAATTCGATCCAAACTTTTCTGCTGGCCATGTTTATTGTTCTCCAAAGATATTAATGTGTGGAACAAAGAAGGATTTGCTGATCTCAACCATTTGACAGCAGCACTGAAGAAACACGAAGGATCGCAGGCACACGTTCAATCATTTCTTTCCATACAAATGTTTGGCAAACAACGAATCGACGTATTAATTGACAGTCAACGTAAAGCCGAAATAAGTCGACATAATGAACAAGTAAATAAAAATAGAGATGTTTTAAAACGAATTATTAACGCAATAATCTATCTAGGAAAACAAGAACTGTCCCTGCGAGGTCACGACGAGTCATGTAATTCCGTAAACAAAGGCAATTACATTGAATATCTAAATGCTCTTCGAGAATATGATTCTGTTTTAGATACTCATTTAAATACTGCTACTACCTTTCGTGGTACTTCTCCAAGTATACAAAATGACATAATCGAAGCAATCGCTCATGTTATTAAAGTTCATATAAAAAATGAAGTAGAGTCAGCAAGTTTTGTTGCTATTATTCTCGATGAAACTTCAGATATAATGACAAAATCACAGCTCTCAACAGTTTTACGTTTTGTATGTAAAGGCAATGTACATGAACGGTTTATTAGTTTTACAGACGTTAGTGCTGATAAAACATCTAATGGTCTATTCCGTCACGTGGTGAACATAGTTGAAGAATTTAAAATTCAAGACAAATTGGTTGGACAGACTTATGATGGAGCAAGTGTAATGAGTGGACACGTAAATGGTTTGCAATCCAAAGTCCTCAATGCTTATCCTTTTGCTCTTTTTACACACTGTTATGCTCATGTATTGAATTTAGTATTGCAGCAAGGTCTTTCTGATATTAAAGAAAGTAAATCATTTTTTCAAACTTTAAATGGATTGTCTACATACTTTTCAAAATCTTCCAAAAGAGTATTCACCCACAAGGTGGAATTTTACATCTCGTTTAAGTAGCACAGTACAACAATACAGAAGTCAATTTACAGATTTTTTTCGACATGTTATAGAAAATTGTGAATTATGGGACACAGATACTGTTATAAAAGCACGAGGGTTTTTAGGCTTTTTAGAGGATTTTCAAACAATTAAACTTCTTCAATTTTTTTCAAAACTGTTTGGAATAACTGATGTTTTGTATAACATTCTTCAATCTAAATCTTCGGACGTTTTATATTGTTGTAAAAAAATTAATGATGTTTTGCAGCAACTGAAATACGAAAGGGATAATAATTTTGAAATGTTATGGAATAATTATTTAAATGAAAAAAATGATGATCATGATCGTAGGCCACAAAGATTAAAAAATTATTCAGAAGTAGAAGATAAAACTTCATTTCGTCAATTATATTTCAAAATAGTTGATAGCATAATCGCACAAGTCGAATGTAGATATTCTTCACTTTCCAAATTAGAATATTTTCACCTTCTTTGTAATGATAAATATGACGAATATAAAGAAAATTTTCCAAATGTTTTAATTAATAAATTAAAAGATTTTTATGGATCACTGTTTGATTATATTCGATTGAAAAACGAACTCATTGTGCTATATTCCAGCTCTGAATTTTCAGAGAAACCTGTTCATGAATTAATACAATTCATGACAAAAAATAACCTCGAATCTGGTTTTAAAGAGGTGTTTAAGCTGGGAGAATTAATATTAACGATACCAAGCAGTACAGCTTCAGCAGAACGTTCTTTTTCGGCGCTGAAAAGAATAAAAACTTGCTATAGAGGTACGCAAGGTCAAGATAGATTATGTGGCCTTAGCTTAATTTCAATAGAAAAAAAGTTATTGGTGGAATTAAAACAGAAAGACACATTCTATGCAGACGTGATTGAAAAGTTTATGTCTCAGAAACGTCGCATTGAACTTATGTATAAATAACTAATAAATTAAACATTTTTGTAATGCAAAACGAGTATTTTTTTTTAATTGCTAATTTTATACCCTATGCCCTACGGCATACACAGCACACCCGGTATTAACACCCACCGTCCGCCACTGCAGTGAAGCCATTGAAATGGCAATGGGCGGGTCAATTAGGTAGGAGAATGGATGAGAGAAGTGCTGGAGAATGAAGAATGGTCGAAATGTGGACTAAAAAAATGCTAGAATGGTACCCGTTAGAACCATCTCGTCTACTATCGCGAATTTACGCATGAAATAAATATATTAAAGAGTAACGGCTATTACGAGGAAATGTGTCAGTCCCTCGAGTCTTGAACCGAGATCGACTATACATTAAGAAGACGAAATATTCACCCTATCATTGTCCCTACTTTTTTCCCGCCCTACACCATTCACAAGACAGGAGGAAAACTATTCCCTCGAGATTTCACTAGACGCCAGACAGCAAAAGCGTTAGTCATAGTAAAGTAATAGTATAAAACGAAGTCCTCCAAATCTTCCAAGACAAAGTTTATTCAAAGAATGGAACTCGTTAAACACCGGAAACGGCAAACTACGACAAAAGTAAAAATTGAAAGCGAATCCGCACTCTAATTAAAGTTAAAATCGATGCTCCACTAATTGTGAGATAATAATTGTGCCTGACGGGAGGTACCAGACTAAAACCGACGGTTTAATAGTCCTAATAGGATAAAAGCGTCCCCGGCGGACGAGCGTTAATTAAAATCGTTAACGAATCGTTAATGTAACATCCGAGATCAATATGTTTGGACGAGATCGTTAAAAACGGATCGCTACGGTTAACCGTCTAATCAAAGTTTGCCACGTCAAATAAATCTAAACATGCTCGAGATGCCACAACTACTTACATGTACCTATGTATAACGATTTGCTCAAAGTTCAAAGCCGGACAGATTCGGTCGCGAGATCGAACGAGTTTTTAAACCTATGTAGAAGGCGATTGAGAAGACACGAGCGTGAATAGTCGATTGAAAATCATACATTCATGTATTCAGGAAAATATGTACATATGTGAAATGGTTATCAGGCAAAAGTGGGGTACCACATGCATGTTCCCTTTCTTTGTGGGTCTTTTGACCTTTGACCTGATAGACGTTTCGGTGCAAAAAGGAGGAGGCTAGAGATCTGTCTTGAATATTTCATGGGACGCAACAAAAACACATTGACGAGACGGTTGTCAGTATTATAATCGTAATATATACATTTAATGTACATAATATTGTAATACATCTAGCGAAGCAAAATTGGACTATTTCAACTTCAACACTTCTTTATTTTATTTTACACTAGTGTTTCCACCAGGATTTGCCTGGTATTTGTAGTAAAAACCGCTTAAACATGGCCAAACTTTAATAAAAACATTCATTTGTTGTTTTAATAAATTAATTGAATCGATTTTATTTGAATATATTTAGCGACAGCCAATCAGAAACGAATACCCACACATCACACACACAAAACGAGCGGTCTCTGTTTTATACATAAGATATATATTTTTTAACCATTAGATGCCATAACAGGCTGCCCCAAAGCGACATCTATGGTCAAACTTGTACATAATCACTAAACACATTCTAAAATGTACATACATAAGTATATTTAATATTCAACGAATTCAGATTTCTGACGAAACGTAGGGGAAGGGGGAGGGGGATGCCGATTTTATTGGATTCTTCAAAACAATTACATACGTTAGATAAAATGACAAACTCTACCAGAAGATGGTTGATCTGGATTTGATAACTATCCAGAACTTGCCAACAGTATAAATCAAATTCCGGCCGGAATTTTACTATTTAATATAATATACCAGCAGCGTGGATTAGTGGTTAGCATATTGCGCTTTCAAACAGAGTGGACAAGGTTCGATTCCCACTAGTACCTGCTGTGACTGCAGGTCGATCGTTTCCTATCAGAGTTTGCCATTTTTTCTGATTTTCATTGAAACGGTTGCCGTGAAATTGGCATCCCCTTTCCCATCTCTCTTGCAAATCTCAAGCTATTCAGCGTCTATTCAGGTTCGTCGATTTGTTTAATAAAATGCTGCAAAATATTATCCATATACATACATATGTCACTGTGGATGATGTTAGTATGAATTCGCATTGTATAAATGCTTGTATTAATTGTATTGATAGTATTGTATATGTATTATTCACTTTGGAGTGATCTGTAAAGGCGAGTGTACATGATTGATTAAAATAAAAATAACAATAAATAAATAATGTCTACAAAAGAGACATATTTCTGTTGAATTTAGTTTTGCATATATTTTTTTGAACATGTAATGCGACGGACAATTCGCTGTGGCTTTTCAAGTTACAATGTTATAAACAGCCCCTTGGTCTCATTTTATCCTGACAACCAGATCCTGCATTATTTACCTAAATATTGCAATTTTTAGAATAAAAAAATCAGTCTCTTGGCAGAGTTTAATGATTTTATCTAATTTAACACCAACCACGATTTCATACACAATTGCCATTCATCCTAAACGACAAGAGCTAACTTGCAAAAACCAATTGCGAATAGACATACTATGTGAGATTCTGTTGGAACGAAGCGGTTTTGGCTATCGTAGAGATGGTTGCTTGCGATATTTGTATCGTACTAGAGGTTTTACTACATACAAATAAAATCAATTGTGTATATATAATCTATAAAAACGTACATGAGAAAGTACAAAAGCTTGAGATGAGAGTAAAAAAATTGAATTTTATCACAGTTTAATTGAGTTGTGAAGGGGCGGTAGAGAGCCGCGTTTGGATAGATAGCCGTCATCACTTCGATCTGACGCAAGATTCCGATGTAATTTTTAATGAGATCGTTAATGATTAAACTCCTTTAGCTTCATATACGAACCACTCGTATTAAATTAGGAGTTAAATCTCATTATTCAGTTGTACGCTGCGATTACATGCATAGGTCAATCTATGCTTGATTAAGAACACTTTGAAATTTTACACAAAAAATATTAACACTCAAATTAACACCTTGAGGTAACGACGAGTGATAATCTTTTTGATGAAACATTTCACTTAGAACAATCCGTTCAAATTTCATCAGATCAATTATCACAAGTCGCACTCAAAGGTTACTTCAACACGGGCAATTAACGCAATACAATGAATGTCCTAATTGGATGCATAATTATTACACAACAACACTTCCATTTTCAAAAGACACACACCTACTGACTTACATAACCGATTAAAGCTATAAAAAAAACACTATAACTACATACGCATATGTATACTATTAAATATAATAATAAATTACCGACATAAACGATACAGAGACATCAGAAACAAATTTACAAATGTAAATATTAAGCGCACATGTATAATATTACGACTGTATAAAAGCAGTAAAACGACTTTTCCATTTGCATTCAATTATTTCTTTCCATTTTTTTCGTACGATTCGGTTCAATTTTATTAATGTCCGAAAATTTGAGCGGACGTTCGGGAAAATTGCCGTGGAAATTTTTCGGCCGCTTTTCCCAAACGACACATTCCATCATCGCGTGTCAACTTTTCCGGAGAGTATTTCCCGCACGTACATATTTACAATACATGTATGTATTGTGAATAGGGGCAATAAAGTTGATATGACATCATAATTCATTTTTACATTCGTCCCATACATACATAAATGATCGAGAACGCGTCTGGTTCGGAAATCGCACAAAGAAAGCCTATTTGAGTATTCGTTGTGTTGTTAAGAAAAGCTCCCTAACAAGGGAAAGCTTTTACAAGTCGACGACACGAGAAATCATTGTTGAATTATACTCACATAGCGTGTCTTTCGAGTTTTCCCGACTAAAAGACACGTGTTGTGTAGCTATGTATGCATACAGATAGCTGATGGCATTTAGATATATGTATTTATATTATATTAAAAAAGGAATTGGACAAGTTTTTGAACTATACGCGTAGGTTGTCGTTTGGCGATATAAAAATATTTCAGATTTAGACAGAATATGTGTGTGAGTGTATTTTTTTGATGTATTCATGTTTCCATTTTGCAACGCAACCTTGTTTACCCACATGCAGTTTTGAAATTACACGTGGGCTGATGGAAACATATAGAGGCGTGCATTTGACTTAAAGTAGACACACTTAATGAAAAAATGTGTTCTTTATATGTAAATTATTCTGAATAATGTAATTTTTTTTTTTTGGAAAAAATTTATCACAGAAAATTGTCACGAATGGAATTTTTATTAAATATTGATAAAATACTCGTGGAAAACTCATGCATAAATGTAGATAGTTTTCGAGCAAAACCTGCTAGAATATTCTAATAGCTTTTGATAAGAAAACTTCGTACCATAATATTAGTAAAAAATTGGAATTTTTTATACTCACAAACGTATTACATATACGACATGATTACATTAGAATTTACTACATAGCTGTGGAAATATATATTTTTACCTAAATGGCAACAACCACATTTTTAATTCATTGGAAAAACGCATACTTCTGCTTACAGCGGTATCTAATTTTCATAAGATTATGAGAGATTTTTAAAGGTAATATGAAACCACATATTTCATACACCTGCTTTTTTGCCTATTATAACCTGTTATTCTTTCACGCCTGAACCCTAATTAAATTTTATAATATACTAGTGTTTTTACCCGGCTTCGCTCGGTATTTGTAATATTAACCGCTTAAACATGGCCAATCTAATAGTAAACATTTATTTGAATATTTTTATTTTATTTAAATTTATTTGAATATTCATTTGTTCGATGACGTCACGGATTTATGAACCAAATATACTTACATACAAAGTCTCTTTCAAAATTATATATTAAGATTATGTTATGGTTACTAATTATATATAATTTTATTAAATTGAACGTCACGGAATATACGACCCAAACAAACAAACATACATACAAGTCTCTTGAAATTATATATTAGTTTTATTTTATTTTTTTATTAAACTCAACGTCACGGATTCTACCACCCAAACCTATCATACATAGTTTTTTTTATTTTATTTTACAAAATCAATTAATCAAGCTCACTCGTCTAACAGATTGCTCCAAAGCGACGAGTGTGCTAAAAAGATTAAGAAGTACAAAAGGAAAAAATACAAGTTAAATAAAGAAATTATATATACAAATATACATATATGCATACAAAGTCTCTTTCGAAATTATATATCAGATAAAGCTTATGATGTACAATCAGTGTATAAGTACAAATCGAACTGTCGAAACAGTAAATTTCTAGATCTATTTAATGAATAAATTTTAATTTAATAAAAAATAAGATACCATAAACTAATGGATATATGTTTATTAAAATAAAATAGAAAGAAAATCTACATACCTACATATATTTACATAAAATACAGTTTCTTTAAACTAAATATGAGAATTATATGATCGAAAATACATATGTAACCTGTCATAAGATCAGTTTTATTGAAATTATAAATTACTGTATATATGTATAGATATAAGACTGAAGAGAAACACAAATCGTTTAAATTTTGAAACAAACCCAAAACGTTTACAAACAAATTCGATAAAACGTATCACATGCATTTCGTCACTTCACAAACAAAAGGATCCAAAAATTCAATTCAATTTATTTTCAAAAGCACATCTTCAAATAAGCCGTACAAATATGTATGTACTAGGTTCACCACAAGTCAACCCCGAAAAAAGGAGGGAAAATTCACCCGTACACAAAAACAGATAGGGGGTCGGTTCACTCACCTTTTGACAGTAAACGACGGAGGAAAATCACCCCAGTTTCGCACCCCCGGAAATTCGCGTCCCTCCCACAACGACCACCTCACATAGCATCAACATCACGAAGAGATTCGCATGTTCAAAATGAAAACAAAAACAAAAAAAAACACCAGATATCTTACTGCATTTGATCGCGAGCGAAGGTTTCCGGTCAAACGTCAACCGATGGCAAACTGGTCGAACTATTTCGTCGGGGGGGAATCGAACGGTGATTCGTTAGGGGGGGATCTCGGCGCGAACATCCGCTGCGGAAATTCGAAAATCGTTTGGGAAAATCGGTCGGAAAATCGGGAAAAGCGCGCGCGAAAGCTCCGCGGAAAACGATTGGCTGCGAGCGGGCCGAGAACGCTTATGGCCTGCCACGCAAAGCGACCGCCTTTCGGTTGCCGGCCAGCTGTCGTCAAACTGTGGGACGCAGTGCTCCCCTTTTGCTCACTATACATGCATGCATATGTGTGCGTGTATTCGGGGATGAACTGTCCAACGATACGTGCAGGTTTCGCGTGCCTTGTGGTTCGCGAACCGAAGTCAATTCAGAAATGGAAGGCAAAAAAAACGTTAAACGGGTTACTACATAAATGTTCAGTGCTAAATTACAGGTTGGCAGACGGTGATTATTGTGATTTAGTGGTGGTTTCGAGAGCGTCGCTCTAATTTAACGATCGATTTTAGCAATTATGGTAATTGAGGCTTCGCAAATGTTGATGCGTAAAAAAAATTATGCCAAATTTTAAAATACATAAGTGATAATCACTGTTTAATATTAATTTTTTTTTCTTGCAAATAATTTCATTAAAAAAATTGTGCCTGACGAAAACATTGACATACCGTAGAAATATATTTTAATTCATTGATAAAATATTTTTATTAACACCAGATTTCATCTGGTTGTGAATGATTGTGACTGATTATATTATACTATTTCAACGCTACTATCGGAAATCTACTAATAATCTACTAATCTACTAATCATGAAGATTAATAAATAAAAATTTGTCCATCACACAACAATCTTATTTTTCCCGAATCTTAATTTTTAAACTTAAATTACATATGCATTGTTATGAATCCCGAGCCATTAAAGCGCGTCATGATCTCATTTTAAATAAATACATGAATCGTTCATGGGGAATATAAAATCATAAAAGCGATAAGATAATTTAGTCGCTATAAGATAAACACTAACATAATCAGATTCAGTATATAAACCGTGCCCGAGGTACAAGAATCAGTCAGAACATCAGACTTCGACAGTATAGTCTTAACATCCGATTCATCGATTCAACCATAATGAGCATAAGTTCTTAACAATCGGTGCAGTGAATTATAAACAATTATACGCGTCTCTTAAGTTCATCGTTCCAATATTTAAGTGTTCTTCAAATAAATTAGTGAAAACATGTATAAATATAAATTAAATAAAGAAATATTGATTGGGATGTTCATTGAATCAACCTAATCAAATATTTTTAGAAACACAAATAACCTCTGGAACGTGACAGTATATATATATATATATATATATATATATATATATATATATATATATATATATATATATATATGTATGTTAATAATACATAATGTATTTACTATTTTTTCAAATTAGAATAGTGCCATTACAGTTTGCCCTAAATCAATACTCATGGCTAAGCTTGTACAAACGCATGTACGAAAAATATAGGGTAGGTAGCCAATTTGTGTGGAACCGCTTCAACAATAAAATAAAATAAATTGATAACCCCTATCAGGATTCACAAATATCCAAATCTGAACACCGCAAAAATAATTCAAATCATACATACATATGTACAATGCATGATTCTTTTCAATCGAGGTCTAACCATGGCTTGAACCATTCACTAACTACTGGATTATAGTGAATTATACTAACTCTAAGCATACTATTTTTCATGTTGTACTTAAATTGTTATTATGGCCTAATTTCAAAATTTATAAGATAACGATAAAGTGAGTATTCAAATGACAGCCGCCATAAGCCGAACAGCAAACATGACAGGAAGCGTCTGACATGTGACACTAACAAACGATTTACGATATATAATGGTAGATCTTCTTAGCACACGTTACACTTAATAGTAATTTAAATATAAATGGCTGTGGCTATTTACAGGTACTATATCTGTGAATTATTGGCTATTTGCAGGTACAATATCTGCGACAGGCGCAAAGCCTTCTGCGCATGCGCGTGAACTTTCTTACATTTAATGTATGTATGCTAGACTTGTTTAATCAATCGTTCATTATACATGAGGCAAATAAATTTCGCACGTTTTTATAATAGATTTATATCATTTAGCTAGTTCGCGGCTTGTACTTGTATGTAGGTATTATACGTTGTATATGATAATAATTTTCTAACAATTAATAATATTAACTAATTTGGATTATATCTTTTACTCTACGTGACTTTACGAGTTCGAACTAAATTTTAAGGGTTTAAAACAAAATTTTAACAGTAAACACGCTGACAGTGACAGTTCACGCGCATGCGCAGAAGGCTTTGCGCCTGTCACAGATATAGTACCTGCAAATAGCCAATATTTCGCAGATATAGTACCTGCAAATAGCCAATAATTTGCCGATATAGTACCTGCAAATAGCCACAACCAATATAAATATGTATATATATTCAATTTCCAAAAAAAAAGTGCCAACACTTGTTGCTTCCACTTGAAACCATATCAAATCATCTACGTTGCATTAAATTGGGAAGCGTCGAATACAGAACATTCAAATACGGGTGTGTGTGTATACAATCAAGGGCTCAATAAAAAACCTATTGTCGATTGTCTCGCATTAATGACAATGCACTTTGTAGCGTAAAAATGTTCGACAACGTAAAAAAATATACACACGTTTGTATCACATGTACATATGTATGTGTGTGTGTGTCACAAAAACAGAAAGCATTCAGACGAATATCTAGTTTTTACCATAGAAAACGTGTACAATAATTTCAAACCGGATCGTTCGTTGGCAGCGTGTGCAACTTGCAATCGGCATCAACATTCACTAGTGACTGAGGAGAAGAAGACGAAGATGAAGCAGCGTGACCCAATAGTGAATAAAACTTGAAAAATACAAATAGGGAGTGAAACGTATTCGCTGCAACCGCATAAAATGCATATTGCGTGAATAGAAAACGAAATGAAATCATGTTGAAGGTCGACGTCATTTTTTAACACATGCATTCAACTCAAATTGCCATGATTAGATCATGTCTTACACATGTATGAATATTACTAAATAAAAGTACCACCAATGCCCTATTACGTTTCGTAAAAAAAAGCGCCGCAGAAAAAATTTTCAACGACATCAATTGCTACAGAAGATAGGATGCTCGCGCATTCATCGATTAAATCACACTGTTTTGAAAAATAAAAAACTATTATTTTTACATAAGTGTTGTGCCCGATGAAATATCATCGCATAGGTTATGCCATATTAAGTTATTAAATAAATAAAAAATAAAAGAAATGTGTCGGTTCTGTGTTCGATCCGCATCGCGGTCGTATTTTTTTCAAATACCTTTAAAATATAATTAACTAGTTGTTTTACCCGGCTTCGCTCAGTATCTGTAATATAAACAGCGTAAACATGGCGAATCTAATAGTTAATATTCATTTGTTTTTTATTAAATTTAAAAAAAATCGACTCGTCTTATAGAAATTTTGACTTGTTAACGACATTACATATTACTAAAAAATAATGTTTTTTTTACTATACACAAATAACCATTTTTTTCATACTATAAAATTAAATATAAATACTAAATCTAATTTATAATTTTGTTAACAAGTCAAAATTTCTATGACGAGTCGATTTTTTTTAAATTTAATTAAAAACAAATTAATATTATCTATGTAATATAGCGATAGATCCGATGAAAATTCAATCGGGTGTTCTATAATTAAAAACCACCTTCCTCCCTACATATAAATAATATAAATCACCAATAGAAAAACTAATTAATTAAATACATTTTCAATAGATGGTGCTAAATGCTCTGAGACTATTGCCCTAGAGGAAACATTGGTAGCAAACAGTATATAAAGAAGTTTTTTCTTAATCTGTTACTAAATTCGTAAGTTTTGTTGGCAGTGTTTTAGCTGTGACGTATATATGTCGAATAGAAACGACTATTATAATACGGCGAGTGTTATCGCACACAGACACACATAATAGCGCTATCATTTATATTCGATATATGAATTTTACTTTCTGTCATCCAATTTGGCAGCAAATCTGATATTTGAAGTTGTTGTAACAAAATAATTTTGAAATTCGAACGATTCGAGACTATTTCGATGACTTTTGGGTTGATTTGAAATCGTACGAGAATACTTGGCCACGAGTACCAGACATATAACACAATATGCATATGAGCGTGTCAGAGTTCGTCGTACCATTTGGACTCGAGCCAAAATACGTATTTATATGAGGTTGTACGAGAGCAAAGTCTTCTATATTGAATTCCTAATCGTTTTTGTTTGTAAGCGGGTAATTATATATGCGATAGATATAAAAGGTTTGCGATCCAAGCGCGCCGATGCACGTGCTCGTTTATTTTCGACAATCTCCGGTAATGTTCGCCAATCTGACTCGCCTCGCAATAAACAACGAGGGGTCGGTCCGTTGGGGATGTTTTGGAATCCGGAATTTGGAATTCGGAACTATGTAAGTAAAATAAAACATACTTGAAGGAATGTTCAATGAAAACAAAAGGAGAATCTAAACGCGTTGATTTATTTTTTTTTAAGTTTGAGGTATTGTACGAAAGTGAGAGTCAACCGAACTAATTTAGACTAATTGCTCTCTGTCGTAAAGCAAGTCGTACATAAATCTCCATTCATTTTTCTGGCTAATGAGCGACTTTTTGTTATTGCAAAAAACAAAACGAAACTCGAACTAACTGCCTTAACACTGTCGTTATCTATTATATTTTAAGATTTGGATGAAATTTTTCTAACTTTGAAAGTTTTGACAGTTAGCGTTTGCCTAACAATGCAAATGACGTCCATGTCTACATATAACAACACAAGAAAAAATTATAAATACACACAAAATCAAAAGAGAATCGCAATACTATTTACATGGTTGCTATCATGTTTATTCATTCAGATTCAATAGCTGAAACACTTCAGATTCAATAGCTGCCAATGGACGACGCGATAAAGAGACAGTTCATATCCAATACAAAGTCAACTCTTATGCCGCAGTCACACAGAGAAGCACGCAGCATGTATTTTTTTAGATAGTTTTGCACCTGTAAAACAATGCTAGCATGCATATTGTTATGGCACACAGGCTTAATTCCTTGTTTTGGTTTGACAGTGATCAATAACGATGATTCCCATATTTGAAAAAATATAGGAAAAAAATAAGATCGTACAAATTAACTATTACCTGAAGAAACGTCCCTCCCAGCTGGAAACCACGAACACGCCCATGCCCTACGATTCAGTACGTTTGCGCTTTTACACTTTTAGGGCGAAAACACACAGACAGGCACGCGGCACGTGTTTTTTTTTTTAGATACATACCAATTATTGTCTAAAATACGACATCTAATAATTATGGTTCGGTGATTAGAATAATCACAAAGAGATCTCACACACGTCACTAAAATCTCGACAATGGAACAACTAACACCCGAAAATTCCATCCATGCGAACTATCATACTAACGAGAACTCGAGTGCCAGATATTCCGTATTCGCGATTGTCATGTGCGCGCTCGCAGTGTGCGAAATAATCCGTTTATCAATACATTCCATACAAATTTGTATCACTCATAAACTCATTATCAAAATGATACCAATTCGCGAAATGCAAATTCAAATAACTCAATCTGTCATCCTGGCTTGTAATATCATTCTACCGGAAATTGGAAAAGGGAATCGAGCGCCCCTCTAATTAAAAGCATAACGTCAACGAAAAACTCATTAATTTCGTTATACACCAACCCAACCTTCAAACCGTCATCGTGTGAAATTCAACTCCTACGCAACTGCATCGCTAATTTTGAATTGACTTTTGGCGCACGCCACGTGCATTTTGGCGCACTACACTCTCATTTGCAGCATAATAGGGGGTGTGTAGTTAGGGCATTTATCCCCATGAAGGGGGGGGATATGGAGTGTATTTATGTGTGCGTTCGTGTAGGTTGGTGGCAGTGGGTCGATGGGGCGGCAGACCGCACGCCGCCAAACCACCTGTAACCTTTGTTGACGTATCGAACCGGTGAAGAAAGAGAGCGCATGCGCCTACACACCCTCCCCTCTCCCTCTCCACCCACACACCCCCTCCCTCTTCCGCCGTTCGTTCACGGGGCACGCAAAATGGTGCAGACACGCGCCCCCCATTTCCCTACGCGATTTTGCAGCGCGATGCATTATTCAATCCACGTAAACACGTACCTAGTATGTACCACCGATCCGCAAAATAAAAACAAAAGAAAGCGAATATATGTACGACATTTGCTCTACTTAGATCATTTTTTTTAAATACACACCGAATGGACGCGTCGCCATTTTAAATAATAAAAATAGCACTGTTTAAAAATCTGCAATAAACCAAAACAATCATAGCACCACTATTTACATGAAACATCACATAACTAGTGGTGCTACCCGGCTTGGCTCGGCTCCACTTTTGACGATCTCTTCCGTTTTAGAACGGATATAATAAACGTAACTTGAAACGGAAATGCAGACTAGTAATGAGAATACCGTCGAACCATGAAAAGACCTTCATTTGTTTTTTTTATTAAATGTATTTGAATCTAAAAAAACAATATTATTTAACGACCGACCAATCACAAATGTCTTTGACCAATCCAGCCAATCTTTGACGACAGACAATCAGAAACGAATTACAGACGCCGTTTTGGTTTTATATATATATTTAAGATTATTGAGATTATTTGAATTGAGAAGATTATTGGATTGTCATCATTTCAACATTAAAACCACAATTGAAACGATCACCCGGAGGTTGAGGGTGTATTTAATTGCAAAATAATACTATCAATTTGTAGTGAACACAAGCAACGTCGGCGACACAAAGCTTTTCGGTAATTTCGCATGTTTTCGATTTTTAACTTTCAAATCCGAGTGTCGTTTTCTTAAGTTCAATGATTATGCCTCAAATGGCGATCGCTCCCACAAAAATTGCCCAAACGGAACACCTGTCACACGAAAGTTGCTCTCACCGAAAATCACTCACCCGAGAAAATGGTCAAACAAGAAAGTTGCTCACATTTTTTACAATATTTTTAATAGTTTCACTAGTGGAATCGTGGATCTAAATTTGTGAGCTAATTTTGAATCACTTCCAGACTTGACCAAAGTGGTCAACGGATTATTTCGCACAATGCGATTGCGCACACGCTATCGTTGCCACGAAAATCACGAATCAAAATCACAGTTCTCGTTATTATGATAGTTCGCGTGTTTAAGTATCGACAGATAGAATTTTCGGGTGCTAGATGTTCCGTGATCGAGATTTTAGTGACATGTGCGAGATTGCTTTCTGCGGAATACTCACCCCGAACCGACCAACATACGGGGGGGTTAGCTGTCAGATCGACGTGATGAAACATCACACACAACTTCACATGTTACATACTTGGATGATTCAGATATTGTATCCTCAAATATTAAGTAGAGCACTCTTATCTTCAGATTTATCTGCCTTTTAAAACGTGGAAAAATGATGAGCTTGGCATGCGGAAAAGCGTTGTTTTGAGCAATTTCAACGAAAACACGGTTACCACACAAAAATGTTTATATAGTTATTATTATATATTATAATAGATGAAAACTGTTGATACAAACTTTGATCGAAAAAAATGTAAACAGCAAACGCGATAGATAAGATCAGCCTGTTCTTGAAAACGGTTTACAGAATCCATTCCACATAAATACGTGGCACCAACAAACATTTCGAATTTCAAACCGAACACACAAAAACCGATATGTGTTTTACAAAAAAAAAAAAAAAAAAGCCGAAAGTGTGCAAGCAATTCCGGCAGGAAGCTTGATTAAACGAACAAAAAAAGTACATTTCGTGGATTGAATTGCGTGACCAATTAGTTTTATGACCTCACGCGAATTTCACACTCCTCACTACGCTGCGGAAAATTCAAAAAGGGCAGTTCAAATTTTAAACTCCACACAGCACAAGGGTCACCGCTTCAACAAAGGAAAATGTTCAAAGGGGTGTTGGGGGGCGGGGGTTAAGTGGATATATAACACGAAAGAAAGAAAGCAAATGAGCTCTCGACGACCCACCCCTATCCCAAGACTCGCGCTCTCCCATCGGATTTTAATTGATACGCCAATTAAAAACTACAAAAGGGGTTGGCCGAGTGCAAATCTACAGTGCTGCATTACTATTGCGCCTACAAGAAATTCGAATATTGGAATATGTACTGTCGTTGCGAGGATTTCGAGTGGAACGGAAGTGGAAGCTGACGCCGTCGCGTCCCTTTGTATCGGTCACCCTTCGGTTTTATCAAAAATGCAGCAAATCTCCCCCCAACCAAGTTGCATCGTCCCTTATAATATCTCCGCATCAGACTCTCCTGCACACACCCTCTCCTACTTCCATATCTCACCCTCCCCCTCCCCCCCCCCGTTTCCTTTGTTTGTAAGCACGTCTGGATCCAGACAAAGAGTCGTGAGCCAGCGGCCGATGTGCACTCACTTTTGTTCACCGTTTTGTGTGTATTATACATTGTTGCATACGCATTTGAGAGATTGCAATAGATTATTAAAAAGGTAAGCTGCGTCTACGAGAAGAAAGGTCCGCAACGAAAGCGAGACGAAATCTGCAAGCTGTGCAATTTACAAAAGAACAACTTTCAAATTGAAGTTCTTCGATAGTTTTCGTTGAACTTGTCGCCGAATTACTATCTGATTTTCAAACGGATGAATCGATTAGCTAACATACATAAATTCGTTGGAGGGATGGTGGTCTCATGTTGAGAACTTAAGGCGAAAACACACTGAAGTGAACGGCACGGCACGTCTTCGTGACTTCCAGCCAAGGAGGGGCGTTCCCAGTTCATTGCTAATTCATATGACTTTATTATATTACCTTTAATCAGCAGCGTGGGTTAGTTGTTAGCATATTATGCTTTTGAGCAGAGTGGTCACGGATCGATTCGCACTGGTAGCTGTTGGCCAGACCTTGGTCTGTGACTCTAGGTCGATCGTTTCCTTTCAGAGTTTGCCAATTTTTCTGATTTTCATTGAAACGGTTCATGTAATTTGGCTTCTCCTTTCCAATCTCTCTTGCAAATCTCAAGTTATTCATCTTCTTGAGGTTTGCCAATTTCTATAATAAAATGCTGCAAAAATTTCTCCAAAGATGTCACAGCGATCGATAGCGGTGAATCCAATATTGGTAGAAATGTAGGAGAAACTTGTCAAAATAAAAGAACCCTACGAATTTTTCCCCACGGGATGCCAAGAACGTGCCCGTGCCGTTCGATTCAGTGTTTTTTCGCCTTAAGAAGGTCTTTAGTGACAAAATAAAATATGGAAAGTAAAAAAAATCATAAGCCTACTAATTCTGACTTTTTTTATGAAATACTTGTTTTTTTTTTTAAACTAATTGGCCATAGTTCTGCAAAATCGAACTATCTCTATATAAATAATAAATATTTTTGGACAATGCTATTAACAAGTTTCACATATATGAATATACTTATACATATATAGAAAAAATATACTGTCAAACATTAATTATGTGGATTGGTTCCTTTAAGCCAAACTACGACTGAATAGTTTCAACATACATACATACATATGTAGAAGTCAGACAATTCTTCACCCCTAAAATCCCCAAAATTTTAAGTACGACTTCACCGTACTTTTATACTGCCCAAAGTGTTGCCCTCATTCCCATTTCGACACCCCTCGGCATCGTAAAGAAATGCGCACAACAATCCCCCCGTTTTTACAAACAAGGGTTATTTTCAGAGAAAACGGCACAACAGATGAATTTTTAACTTACGTTTACAAAAAAAATACACCAAGCAAATTTAACAGTCCGTTGAAAATTTCACAAACAAAAATCAGAATTAAATCTCATTCACATCCAAGTATGATATTATTGTAAAAGAGGAGGATTAAGAAAATATTATACGTATTTAAACAATTTAAAACACATTTCAGATATAAAGTATGTACATACATAAGTACATATTTATCATTTTCAAGTGGTGCAAAGGGGATCGAAAAGCTTTTAACCCACACGAGAGTGATCCAAACTCTTCAAATACTTTTATGACTTTTCGTTTATCTGCGCTGTTAAATCAAACCCTAAACCCCAACACTATTCATATGCAAATATGTAGGACTAATAACTCTCTTAAGGGAACGGGAATTTTAAACAGATAAGCTTAGCTTTCTAATAGTTCAGATGATAACTTTTGGAGAGGATAGAAATAAATTAAACGATCAAATTTTTAAGAAAACAAACAAACCAATCACTATATAATTCCATCAGGATTTGATCATTGTACCTTTTGGATTCAATGATTTCATTTCAGCATATACATACTAGTGGTTAGCATATAATGCTATCAAACAAAGTGGTCACGGGTTCAATTACATTGGTTGCTGCTATACAGAACATGAAATCAAACCAGACCTTGGATATATTACTCCAAGTCGATCGTTTCCTATCAGAATTTTTCAATTTATCTGATTTTCATCGAAAGGGTTCCTACAAATTAGCATCCCATCCTATCTCTCCCGAAAAATTTGAGTTATTCAGCATCTCGATTCGAATAAATGCTACAAATTTTTCCATATGTGAATCTGTACATGTTCACTGCTTACAATGCTTCTGTACAATGTTTGACCATGGACGTCGTGTTTAATGTAAAATATATAATAATTATGTATTTATAATTGATATTTCATGTTCTATATAGTACACTCGTCGCATTGGAGCGATCTATAAGGGCGAAATCACACAGGGAAGGACGGCACGTCGTGTACTTGGCTCCCCGCTGCGGGGGTTCTCCTACATTTCTTCAAATATGGGATACACCGTTATCAAGCAAGGATAAAATGTTACCGAAAACACTCCAGGGGATGATTTTGGGACGGTGTGTGCTGGGCGTGCCACGAATATATCAAGACATGTCACATTTTTTTCGCATGTTTAAAAGTATCTAAAAAAAACATGTGTCACGTTTTTTCCTGTGTGATTTCGCCCTAAGACAAGTGTGCATGATTGATTGGATAAAATAAAAATTTAAATGAATGTATTAGCTTTCAAACAACTGTAGTATATCTCTTTTGATTTTGCTTTTTGTTTCATATATTTATTTTTTGTTTTTTTTCCCCCTCTCTTGTGGCGCATTAGGTTCTTCCTGTAATGCCACAATGGTCCAAAACTTTTAAATAAATAAATGTATAAATGTATCCCTAGTGGCTTACAATATACTGTATTACACTTTACTGTACATATTATACATATTTGTTTTTATTTTAAACTAGGCAAGTCAATATCAAACTGTCATAAAAGAAACACTACGGATTAAATTACAACATAAAACGGAAACAAAACCAAATTCTTTCCAGATTACGGAACAGATTGACTAAACATTTAATAATAAAAAAAAAATAGTAGCCATTCCATTCCAAGAAACGAACAGATGTGTACAAAAGGAACTAACGAATTCGTATTTCTACTGTCGTACTTACGAACGCGTTGAATAATGCGCTCGTTTTTACATGACAATCGCAAAGAATTTCAAATTTCAACTTCAGACATTTGAAACCATGTACATACGTACGTAAAAAAATCGATCGAATTTAAATCGCATGTGTACTTACGAATTCATCTTGCCGTGTTTTGTTTTTATTACGGGACCCAAAACGCCACACTCCAGCAGATGGCCCCTCGGTTTATTCGGTATCCACGGCAACGGCACCGCTGTCGCTTCTTCGGAGAAGACACTAGACGGGATTTGGAATGAGTCCACGAGTGGAATGAATGTGTAGAGTGTCGTATCGAATGTCAGGTCACGATTTGTGGTCTTGGTCTTGGTTGTACACCACCGCAAAGTTGACTAGAGTGAATGAGACTGACGCGAGGCAGCTGCACAACCACTCGCTTTGAACACAAACCACTGGACTGCACGAGTCTACACTGTTGGGTACGTTCATATCCAGCTACGTATGGGAAAAAAAACGTAAATTATACGCCTAGGCATTAGTGCGAAGGCTCTCAAACTGTTTAAATTGATGTGTTGATGGATTAGTGTCGTTTTTTTTTTTACTTGACTTGTTGGTTTTGTTATGCTATGATTTGTTTTGGGGTGGAACCAGTGTCACCCCAATTTTGGAACAACGGGTTTCCAAATTTTTTTCAATTTACATTTATTTATTTTAATATACAAGTATACCACAGTGTCTTTACAGGTCACCCCAATATGACACTGTGGCTAGACAATACATAAAAGATCAAATACATAAGAAAAAATAAAACAACAATAATAGAAAAACAAATAAAATAAAACATTTAAAAAATTGTACATAAAAATGAAAAATTGAAAAATTGAGAATTAAAAAATTGAAAAATTAAAATTAAAAAAAAAAATTACAAATTACAAATTGAAAATAATAAACAAAAAAAAAACACATAAATATATAAATAGTTTAAATTGAATTAAAAGTAAAAAACAGTAAAAATATGGATAGATTATCCGGTGAAATATTGAAAATATCAATGTGATTGCTGACCAAATTCAAGCAGCGTAAGACTCGAGCGATTGGTGAAAAAGCAAGAACATTAGTTCTTGCTTTAATTGTTTGGAACAATGGACGCAATCGATAATCAATGAGGCGAGATGGAACCCAAAATTTCATTTCTTCCAATATAGTTGGGTTGTAAATATCACCTCTTAATAATTTGAAGAAATGACACACAAGAAGCATATCTCTCCGATGAGATAGGGAACTATAGCCAACAGAACCTTGTACAAAAGCACTAGGAAACAGTTGAGGGTAGTATCCAAACTCCCTCATATATAGATAGCGGAGGAACTTCCTTTGAACTCTTTCAATTTTTAGAGAGTGAGTTAATTCACTGAGACTCCATATAATGGCATCAGATTCCAAAATACTTCGGACCAATGCGTTATAAAGAAGACGCAAAACTCTTAAATTATTGAAATTGTGAGCATTGCGTAAAACGAAACCCAGCATCTTTGAAGCTTTATTGCACATATTGGAAATATGGATACCAAACTTCCATCTGCTCTCAAACGTAACGCCAAGGTCTTTTTTGGATAATGTTCTACACAGTGGAGTTCCACCAAGATTATACTGATATAAGGTGGGGTTAGAAGACCGAGAAAACGACATAATATTGCATTTACTAACGCCAAGAGGTAAATGATTATTAGTCGCCCAGCACCATAAAGAGTTCAAATTAAACACTATCAATTTTCATGAATAATTTGAGGTCATCAGCATATAGTAAAAAAATTGAATCTGAAAGTACCGAGCCAATATCATTCACATAGATTAGAAATAGTAAAGGTCCCAGATTAGAGCCTTGGGGCACGCCAGAAGATGTGAGGTATACTTCAGAGAAATGGCCATCAAAACAAACAAACTGACGACGATTACTTAAATAAGAAGTAAAAATATGTATATTTCAAAAAAAGTTTTTTCTCTTTACATATTGATATTTTAATTATTGTATCATTTATATGATATTTTAAATTATTGGATCTTTTTTCAAATTACACTGAGCAACAAAAAATCACGTTTTTGAGTTATCAGATCGGAGACTAACCAATCTTTACTAAGTTTGACCCACTGAATTCGAATATGATAATGATTTTTGTTGTTTGGGTCTCCTTTACTTTATATGATATAATCAACGCATAATTTATCATAGTATTACAGTATTACTACATTGCTTATAAAATAAAATACTCAAAAATAATGTCATGGAATAAGATCAAATCAAAAAATATGTTTATGATGAATGTAATAAACTTTTTAATCAATCGCATTCTATTAAAATATTATATAAATAACACAACAACAAAAAAAATACCAGAGCGGATACTAACCAATCTTTACTAAGTTTGACCCACTGAATTCGAATATGATAATGATTTTTGTTGTTTGGGTTTCCTTTACGAGATATGAGTGCTTAAAAAAATGCGCAATTTTTACAGTTTTTTGGCTTTTGCAGTATTTAATTCAAAATCTAGTATTTATGTGCTCAAAGTGAGTATTAGAATCAATAGTCAGATGTTTTTTACATTGATTGTTATTTTTTATTGTTTTAAAATACTTATAATTAATTGTTTAGCGAATTTTAAAAGTCAAAAATATATATATTTTTACGGATTTTTTTTCTATGCTATTTTGCATTTTTTAGTCAGTTTTTTATTTCACCACGTTCATAAGGATTGGTTTTCTATCTCAATATTTTTTTTTATCTAAACGTACTAACTCGAGCGGTTGATTAAAATGTTTACTACATTCATCATAAACATATTTTTTGATTTTATCTTATTCCATGTCATTATTTTTGAGTATTTTATTTTATAAGCAATGTAGTAATACTGTAATACTATGATAAATTATGCGTAGATTATATTATATAATCAACGTATAATTTATCATAGTATTACAGTATTACTACATTGCTTATAAAATAAAATACTCACAAATAATGTCATGGAATAAGGTACACATATAATTTATATGTGTACCTTTTTCTACGTACCTTTTGAGAAACGCTGCATCATGCACTCAAATCATCAAGCTCTGTAGGCAAAGGGACTTGAGGGATGTATGTAGATGTTCATTCGTCGTGGGTTTAAAATATAAGGGCACAAGCAATTAAAATACTATTTCTGAATGTTTAGGGATAATAATAATTTTTGTAAATTAGTTTTCATTCGATTTATTCCATTGTTTCAATAATCCGTTTCTATGGAAGTTTAAAATTATAAATAATAAAAATTTATTTGAAAAATTACTGCTTTATTTATACACAGGAATTAGAAAAATGACATACATTGAGCTATGCTAGTATTTATAAGTTTCTCCACACATATATTTTCTATTTCACTTTTAAAATGATACACAATTGAACATACATATTTGTACTTCCCCATAGGGGTTCAATTCAAAATTATTCATATTGTGATGCTATCAAATTAGAACCCAAGTGAGAACTTACTATGCATGTACATATTTAGTAGTAGTATACATAGTAGTGCTTAGTAGTAATTTAGTGAATCTTTTCCCAATTTTTTCGGTGTATTTCGTCGTCGAGTATATATTATATATGACACAGTGAAAATATATTTTCAGTGACGTTTCAGTGAAATCATAACCAGTTACATTTTCAAGGTTGGTTTTATTCATTTAAGATTATTCATTAATTGTTTAGAACATCTCTTTATGACATGTATGTATTTAACAACAAAACTGTATTGAAAAACTGAAATAATTTCGTTGTAAAATATAATAAATATTGAATGTAACCAACCTATCTGTGTTTGGGGAATATAAGAAGTGTCTAAAACAAAATTCAATAATTACGCACACATCTAATTATGCCAGCAGCATAGCTCGGACGTTAAGCTTCTGCTTACCGTCAAGAAGGTGCCGGGTTCAATCCCTGAATGAAAATGAATTTTTCAGAGTATGCTGTTGGTCAGACCTGGATTTGTGACTCCAGGTTGATCGTTTCCTATCAGAGTTTGCCAATTTTCTCTGATTTCATTGTTGAAACGGTTCCCGGAAAAAAAATTGGCTAAAAATCCTTCCTACCTACTATGTCACCACTATTTGAAATTTGATTGATGTACAATAAAAATTTATGTACAATTCATAGATGTCTCGTTAATTTGCGAGTTTTTTCAGTGTCTCGCAATTCAACGACTTATAATAAAAATGCTGCATTTGTATTTGTAATTGGCCAGGAAGGCGCATTGGGATTTACCTGTAAGGCCTTCCTGGTATATATGTAAAAAAATAAAAAAATAAAAAAAAATATGCATGCTACTGTGGGGAGCCGGGAGACTAACACATTTTGGATTTTCAGTAAGGCAAAAGTTCTACTTCAGCTGTAAGATTTTTTTTAATTACTTAATATCACTATAAAGAATTTGGTGATCGGAAAAATGCACTCGAGATAGTTGCACTCTCGAGACATCCAAACTGTCAAAGATACTCAAGGAGAACAAACGCAATAGAATTCCTCAAAAAAGCGTCAAGGGTTATTTGTATGTTATCCGAGGGTGCTTAGCTTTTTTTGTGGAATTCTATTGCGTAAATTCTTATTGAGTGCCTTTGAAAATTAGGACTTCTCGAAACTGCGCCACTATTCAGTGCAATTTAGTGCATTTTTCCGGGAACCAAAGAATTTGTACACAGGAATTAACAAACATTAGATTATGAGAGAATTTTTAAGTTTCATCCTGCGTCTATTTTCTATTTCACTAATAAAAGGATACAGAATTGAACTTACATATATATTTACAATTACTCATATCTATATGAGATGAATTTAAAATTATGTATATACACATATTCTGTGTCACAATCTGTCCTCGTCAAACTGCTGGTTAGGTTTGGGGGTTTTGTGACTCCAAATTGATCGTTTCTCTATCAGAGTTTGCCAATTTTATCTAATCATTGTTGAAATGGTTCCTGAAAATTGGTATTAGATCATTTCCTGTTGTCACAAAATCTGTGTGTATAATTTTTAAAAATTATGCACAGTAATCTGAAATCTATAGATATCTCTATAGACATCTCTATAATTTCGTGTTTATTATATGTATAAAAATTGTAATAATAATTGTACACAAAAATCTAAAAATAATCCATAGATGTCTCTATGATTATTATTTCTGTACTGATTAATTGCTATATGCTATGTATTCTGATTGTATATGTATTATTGTATTTCTGACCGTTATCGTACAATCGTCGCATTGGAGCGATCTGTAATGACGAGTGTATATTGATTGTAACAATAAAATAAAATATGAGATGTTATCATATTTCGTTATAGAGGGGCTCAATTTAAAACTATTTATGTTGTAGTGTTATCAAATTGTCACTTGGTGAGAACTTAAGTATTTGGTAGTAGTATAGTAATTTATTTCAAAGTTTAGTTTTAAAATAACATGTTCCATATATTGAACTGACAGTACATATTTTTGAAGAAAGAAATCACTCACTCTTATCTTCGAAAGATTCTAATATTGTACGTAGCATAGACGTTTTTTCTTCTAACATACTATTACATGATTTTAACTCTTCATCCTTTTCCGTCAGCGAATTTTGAACATTTTCCGTGATGCCATTTGGAACTGGAGTTGTCATCGAAATTGTCCTTGGAGTTGACCTTGGATGTGTATTGATATATATACTGGAAGGAGTCGAACTATATTCCGGCAACTGACTATTTAAAATCTTATGACTATTTTCTGGTCTCATTCTGCGTTTGCTTTGTTTATTATTATTAGATATACTTAGCGGTATCAATTTTGACCTCAAATTATCAAATTTTTTAACGGCAACATCTAATTCTCTCTTGAGTCTCTGATTCTCGATCTCCACCCCTGGTAAATTTTTTCCACCTTCAGATCTTCTCAAATTACCAGCTGTCGAATTTCTCACTTGTTCGAAAAAATCGATTAGTTTCATTTCGTTCTCTCTGATGATTGTCACCAACGATCTCGTTTGCTCATCGGTTGAGAATTTGCCCAATTTTCCAGCGTAGTCTTTCGACACAGTGTCACAAGGATCACTTTTGTGCTCCTTGAACGAAACTATCTTAGCCCCTTCACCATTCACAACGGAAAAAATGAGGTCATTCGAATCGAGGGGAATAGTTGCTGTCGTGATGATTGCAGGAACTTCAACTTTATCAGCAAAAACACTGCTGTTGACGATCCTTAATTTGTTGATGTCCACTACGTATAAACTGCCCTTTTGCACTCGACCATCGGAATTCCTGATAGTTTTAACTATGTATAGTTTTTCAGTCTTTCTATTCAAAGATACCTCGTCATAACCGTCGCTACCATCCGTCGTAATATAAAAGACTTGTGGTAATTCATCTGGTATGTGCACATTCATGTATGCTTTTCCTTTGGCACTTCCATACGTGGTACTTTTATGTTGAATGGCTTCTGGTGGAAATCGCACATTGTCATATGGTTCGTGTGTCGAATTTGCGTTAATTTTGTAAACCTTGTCATCTTCTTTAACCAAAAGATTTCCATCAATGTATGCCATCTTCGTCGGCTTTATTGATAATGTATGTACAATGTTGCACGCAAAATAATTGTCTTCAATAGGGAAACGATTTTTTTTACATGAGTGCCGTTCATTGTCAAAGCAGTTTTTGTGTGCTTCAACCATAAATGTTCGAGAAAATAAACAGTTCATCAGGAATAGCAATAGTGGAATATTAAAAAAAAGTTGAGGCTTCTGCATTTCTTGAGTTAATTATGTATATCTGCAATCAATAAAATAAAGCAAATAAGTATATTTTCAGTACATATGTAAGTAATTATACTACATACATATTGTAAATAGGTTTTTATTATATAATTTAATACTATGATTACTAACCAAATTCAATTGAATCATAAAATAGAAAATGATCAGTAGATCAGTAGCTATTAAAATAGATATAAGATGTATTGTGAACATAATTTCGTAATAATAAAAAGCATTTAAAAATCAAATACTACATACATACATTTATTATCAAGGATGATTACATTTGACACATGTACGACATGCATACAATATAATGTAATCAAAATTAGATCATTATTTCCAGGGCTTTTTTCCCTAAGAACGCGGTGGAACGGCGTTCCGGCACCATTTTTCACAGTATTTTTAATGTTTCCAAAGCAATTAGACGAAACAATATTCGTGCGTACTTATTTTCGCAAGAATATTGTTTATATAATCACAATTTATATAATTCTTCAAAATAATAAAATATGGTGTCATGAAGAGAATAAAATATGGATGGATTCGAAAGTGCAAGAACAAGACGTGCGTTCCGGCACCTTCTTTATTCAAAAGAAGCCCTGATTATTTCTATCTATGTACATAAATAAATTGTATCTACATAGATAAAAATAAATACTACAACTATTTCTATTATTATGCTCTTGGAATTGATTATATTTTATAAGCGCACAATATGGATTTAATTATTACATAAACTATTCATTTCTGATTACATTAAAACTACATATTTATTTTTGGTTTTTATCAAAAATCCATATATCATTATTTTCTTCAAATTCTCGTACTTTCTAAACATACACACACACATACAAATATATGTAAATATAAATCATAAAAAACTATATATACATATATAGATAACCTCACATTATCGGCATGATTGCATATTATTATTGTACAATATAAATACATAAACATACGTATATAAGTATGTACATATGTTTATTATATGCCAAATAAAGGCATTTTACAATGTGTCAAATTTTTCAAGTTTTATATGTAAGGAATAATAATATAATAATAATACATATTTTAGGGAATGGAACGAATGAGACGACTGCCTTGTTAATGCACGTGTGTTTATTATGACGGCCAAAGACGAAGTGATAGTAATGACTGAACGCGGTCGAGTTGTCTCCATTCGCAGGAAAGTGACCGAACTCGACCATGTCATATAGCGAGCCGCCACAACAATGTATATAAAGACGGACGTGATGTGTTTGGGTATGTGTGTTTGTGCCAGACCGTCAACACACAGCCAATCAGAGTCAAGTGGTCGAGGAGACGTGGGGAAGCGTGGTAGTGGGGTAGTGGGGGGGGGGGTGGAGCGTCATGTGACGTTAGCCCAAGCGCCGACAGGCATGTGCGACGTCAGGCCGAGCGACGGGTAACACACACACACACACATTCATTCATCATTTCGAACGGGTGAACGGCGCATTAATACGCGTGCGCGCCTATAAATTACCTTACACTATATTTATATATTATATATAACTTTATTTTCATTCATGTATCAATTCCTTTCCGAAGTCACCCGTTGAAATCAACGAGCACAACACTAGTACATTATAATCGTTAAGTTAATTGGTCACTTAGATTTTAAGGTTAAAAATTAGAACCCTGACTATAACTGAATACCTTTTATCTATGCTTTTAATTCTGCCCATATTCACAATTAACTGATAGAACAATAGGTATATTAATTTCAAATCAATTGGCGTTTATTCGTCATTTTAATCCAATAAAATGGCTTTATATTTTATAAATAACGTTTGAAAATTATTTACAATATGTACATAATTATTTGTTTTTATTTTAAAAGTGTAAATTGTACAATATGCATTCACAACAACAAAAAATACATAAATTTACTCTCACCTATATGTATATAATATGTTAGCATATAGCCTCCGTGCTATGCTGTAATCGACTAACAATTTTGCACTTTGCTATCTCTTTTATTCAACGAAGGTCAAGTTGACAGATAACCTTTTATTTTATTATTTCTATTTTGACTGCAAAATCTCCCATTGATTAGCATCAATATTCTTTATAATCTATATACATATATTTCATTTTATATATATTTGAAATCATATATAATCAATTTATTTCATAAAAATGATTTTTGAAATAAATACATAATATCATCGCATGGCCATTAATAGAGTTGTTTGGGTTACGCGATTCGAATGTTCAAACATGAGCTGTCGCCAATCTTTCAAAGCGCACGCGAATGTCACACTTATTACAGAAGAGGCAAGTGTCATTATGCCTTGCTTATGTGGCTCAACACAATCTACCCCATCCCCCAAGTGCAAGTTTAAACTTGCAAAGTTTTAGTGCTTTCTTGAGAGTCGTTTGGAATTTTTATTTGCTCTTCACTTGGGTATGTAAATAATATTAATTATTTATTTTATACAATTTTAAAAGTTCATTTTGTATGTTATATTAATTGAATTGTATAATAATAGAAATGTTTTGGTTTTAGAAATTAATACATTATCAAGTGTATGAAATAATTTCATAGAATTCAACTATGACCGAAGGAAAGTTCACACACATTTTGAACATGAACAATCTTCAAAATCAAGATCTATTTAAAAATATTGCAACATTCTGTTTCACAGATCATTACTGCAATAAGTTATACTATCGTACCATATCTAACGACAAATCAAACGTATTATGCAGGAAAAGCTCAACTTCCTTTGATATGATAAAGGTTTTACTCGGAACAGCAAGCTCATACGAAATTGACTATTTAACACTTGCCGATATCATTCGACCACACGCTTGGAAGATACTCACAAAAATCAAGCTAAATTTTTTAAAGCACTCTAAAGATGATTTCAAGAAATTCTTCCTGAATGTAAAACCTTCAAATTGCTCGTATGCTGAATTGAGCAAAGTAATAGATTGCGTTATCCGTATACTTGAATCCATAGTTCCCAGTGAAGTTTATGGATGTAGAAAAAATCAAAAAGTATTTTATAATACTGTGAGATTTATCTTAAATGGAATGTCCGGACAACACATTACCGTTGAGCAAATTTTGAATAAATGGAACATTGATACTGTCTTATGGTTGAATTCAGTACCGAACTTGAGTATCGGTTATAAAATATTAATATTGTTGAAATTTGTAGTGTTTTTAATTAGGAATATTGTTTGTTCCGTCATTGCTGTTACTTTTTATGTTACGACTTCACAATTATCCCACGAAACTAGAAAATTGTACTACTATTACAGATCAGATTGGCAAAAGCTGAGTGATACTTTTCTATTGCAGCTCTCCGCCAGAGGTGATCTTGTAAAGTCTGATATTTTCAGCATTGGCAGTCGATCGAAGAGAAGAATACCTCTGTCGGAGAGAACTAAAATAAAATCCACCATGAAATCATTGCCCGTAATGCGTCTAATGTTGAAATCCAATTCGACTGTGAGGGTTATAATCCGGTACAAAAAGAAGACCCAATTGGAGAAAAGCAATGAAAAAATTCGCCGATACCTGTTTCAAACCATCAATCCAAGAAATCCATTGAATATGATTGATAAATATACATCCTTTTTTACCAAATGGGCGATGTTGGGTAAGCCGAAGTTGTATTTTGTAAAAGCTGATATTTTAGACGCCTTCGGCTCGGTCGATATCGACGTACTGCAAACTATCCTTTCAAAGCTTCATACAAACTTTCAAAGCATCGAAAAGAATCCCACAAGGAAGAAAACGATCGCTAAAGAATACCAACGACTATTAGACGAGCTGAACCGACCTGTGTTAGTTAGACGAGGGTCATGCGTGTACGAGTGGAAACGAGGCCTCGTACAAGGCATGAAGTATTCACCGATACTATGCGAGATATTCTACAAAGAAATGGACCAGCGACACTTATCAAAATTCTTCTCCGAGTCTGACGATGAAATAAAATTACTCGTACGGCTGGTAGATGATTATCTCTTTGTAACGGACAGCGTCGATAAAGCCCGTGACTTCATAAAACATATGTCCGAAAGGGTCAAAATCAATCCGAGTAAGACCAAAATAAACTTTGAACATGACTTGGGAGTATGCGTCGACCGGATAACATTTTTCGGATACGTAATCAATACGTGCAATTTAGAAGTGTCGAGAGACGAAACCGTTTATAGCGGCCAGTTGAAGTATAGGATTGCGTTCAATCAAGCTATCTCGCAACCGTTGTCGTTTCTAGAGAAACGTATAACTCAAACCACAGTTCCGTTGTCGCCGTTGCTTCTAAGTCTTCGAATCAATTCCATTGAGAATGTTTTGAAGAATGTTTTCATATCCTTGTGCATATCGGCGAATAAATTCTGCACGATTATACCGATGATCTGCTGCGACAATGACAACTTGGATGCGGAGACTTTGTTTAAGGTATATAAAAGAAAGGTGGCCGTGCGGATGTGCGATTTCATCGTGAAAATCGTCATTGAGAGTGTTCCGCACGGTGAATTTCCATATTGCATCAATCATTTCAGATATGTCGCTTATAAGGCTTTGAGTTTGTTCGCTTCCAAGTCAAATGTTTGCATGAAGTTGATGCCTTTTGTTAGGTCGGCTCTTAAGAAGTGTAATTGTATGGAAGGGACGTGGAAGCCTCATTACGGAAGCGTCGACAGGCATGGTGTTCCAAATCGTATGGCTGTTAGAGAAATTTGTCGTAAATACGATATAAAAAAAAATGTTTTGCTACATACTAGTACTCCCGATGAGTTTGAGCCGTATATAAGATGATTTAATAACTTTTGAATAATTTTATGAATTTTTTGTTCAATATATGTGTATAGGAAAATCATGAAATATAATAATAAGGTTGTGGATGTCAATTATTAAAATTTATGAAATGTGTGTAAAAAAAAGTTTTTTAAAAACAAACTTCTTTTTACAAACCTCCTTTACGTTTTTTAGTTTTGTATATAATATTAAGATATATAAATTATTATTTTGAATAAAAATACCAATAATTTTATTTTACTACCGCCATCTATGTATAAAACTTAAGACTACATAGAGGTCACCCAGATTAAAAATTTCCAAACTTCAAACGCGTCTTAAACAATATTTCATCTCTATCGTAATGGCGGAAGATCCATTTACTTATATTGATAACCAAAATGAGCAATATGGCAAAGTATGAAAACGATCGGATAAGAGGCAAATCTTTTCCTGAATTGTAATCGTAAGTGAAACGTTAAGGAGGTTTGTAAAAAAGAAACGCTTCGGTTGTTGGCCGTTGTAGCTATTTACCATTTGAATTTTATATGTAAAACTAATACTGTATATATAATGAATCTTTGATAATATTTCTTAAAATATTTATATAAAAGAATAAAAATTTTTATTATTTTAATTTTATTCTTATTTAAGAATCATCATTCACAGCCATTCGCCATCCACTACTGGATGAAGACCTCTCCAACATGGTTCCATTCGTCTCTGTTTTGAGCAACTTCCACCCATCTCATTCCATACATTTTTCTGATTTCATTCTCCTATCTCCCTTAGGTTCGGTGATTACTAGTCAAATGTGAACCGGTCACTGGTCACACAGGATTTCGAGTTTGTAAAGGTGTGTTTAGACTGTCTAATATATCTTGCAACAATATAAAATAAACAAAAGAAGTCTATTAATGAATGTATGTATTTTTCAAAAACTAGTTCCATCTTCATTGTTCTTAAAATGTAATGCTCACAATCTAAATGCCAAGCCACAATCTAAAATACTCAGCAGCTAGAGATTTCTATCGGGAAATTCTGCTATGGTTATAAATTCAGAAATTCCGGTGTAAACCAGTCTTTATAAACATTGACACGGATTACTCGACCCATGTTCAACGCATTTTTTTTCAATGCTACCTGGAAAGGCTAGCGGGTAGTAATCTTGTTTACTTTGTACATGCTCAAAATACAACGCCTATCGGCGTTTTTCAGGCCCATAGACTTGTTGGAAAAACGCCGATCGGCGTTGGTCAGCATTCAAAGGATTAATCAGAACACATTAGTAACTTTTCAAAATAATAATCCATTTTTTTGGCAGTAAAGCAGGTTTTAGCTTAAATACACTTCATTTCCAAAATCACTCATTGAAATTTCAACGGGCAAAATATTACAAAATAAAAGCTAACTAATAGTAGAAAGAGAGTTAATCAAATTTTGAAAAATTACCATTTTTACATACCTCCTTTACGTTTCACTTACGATTACAATTCAGGAAAAAGTTTACCTCTTATCCGATCGTTTTCATACTTTGCCATATTGCTAATTTTGGTCATCAATATAAGTAAATGGAGCTTCCGCCATTACAATAGAGATAAAATATCGTATAAGAAGCATTTCAGGTCCGAAGATTTTTAATCTCGGTGACAGTTGGTAGTCATTAATTTTATACATAGATGGCGATAGTAAAAAAAAAATATTGGTATTTTTATTCACAATAATAATTTTTTATTACATTCAGACAATTCAATTGCGTAGGATTATAACTAAGGATGTGAGTTTTTTTTTATATATTGGTAATAATAAAAGACAATGATAGTGAATAATTTTTAATACATGATAAAATCTTGAAGCATTTTTGAAATTATTCAGAATTTTCTCGTACATAAATATTGTAATTTGCAGATTGAAAAAATGAAACTTGCAATTTCTTTTTAACAAGTCATTATTTTATTTATATGTTTATATGATTTTATGTATAGGTTTATATGAAAAAAAATAATACGATAACATATGAATTTAATGATCCTACAATATTTTAAACTGTACGATCACTTAAAGCTTACGATTGCAGAAAACAAAACAAAAAAAATTCATATATATATATATATATATATATATATATATATATATATATATATATATATATATATATTGTATTACATATTTCGAATTGTTTTTATTCATTTTATAATAGCTATATATATATTATCCTTAACATTCAGAGGGAAAAAAATCTAACCACCGTCGATCGCATCGATTGGTAAAATTATCACGACCACTAATGTTTTATTTTTTATTTTATTTTTACAATAAACTGCATAAATAATTTTCTTACAATAACCGATAATAAATATAAAAAACAACAACACATTTTATTTTGCTGTAGAATGCGAACAAATTTAACAATTCAATAATAAGCTGAGAGCGATTAATAATACTATACATTCACAGGATTTGATTTATGCTACATAATATAAAATCTACAACAAAACTTAATTCAATTTTAGCACTTTTACAACGTAATTTATTTACAAAAAAAAAAACAAAATAAAATATACATACATATACATATATATACGTAGAAGAAAATTTGTAAAAGGACAACACAATTTGTACATTTATTCAAATTGCTTTTGAGTTAACCATTTTTTTAGTATATAATATAATTATTTACATATATTATATATTTATTATTAAATTGTGTACGCGCGTCACACCGACAATCATAAGCGAAATACGAATGGAACATCCAATAGAATAATAGTCTTATTATACATTATTATGCTTAGTTATACATTTAATAGTAACTATCGGTTTGTCTTTTATTTATATGTATAAAATTGAACACTGACAGAGATTCGTCTGCAGACATGTCTTAGCGAGGAACAACTTGTCTGCCAATACATAGATACAGCTTCTATTCACAACACAATGAAATCAATCGGGTGATCCTATTTACTATCAATAACAATAACAAATGATTGAACAGATCGAACAATACAAATACCTCGGGGCAATGATCAATACGGACGTCAGTTCCGAAATGGTGATAAGAAGAAGGATCGAAATAGCAAGAAATGCCTTCGGCAGCATGAAAAATGTTTTGTGTTGTCGAAGGTTGTCTATGAAATTGCGCTTAAGAGTCCTGCACTCCTATGTTTGGTCGGTGTTGCTGTACAGATGCGAAACGTGGACGCTGTTAGTGGCATCCATGAACAGGATAGAGTCCTTTGAAATGTGGTGTTATCGGAGGATGCTAAAGATCTCGTGGAAGGAGCATGTACATAGGAAACGAAACAGTCCTTCAGATTCTTCATAAAAAGAGAGAGCTTCTTGACACGGTGAAGCGGCCCCAAATATCGCCTTCTACAAACAATCATAGAAGGGAAAATAGAAGGCAAACGGTGGCTCGGGAGAAAGAAGCTCTCTTGGCTCCGGAACTGATCAGGTCATGGATGGGACTCGGTCTCGAAAAGTTATTTCGGCTTGCCCATGATAGGGAAGAATTCGCACGGGCTATAAACGATGTATGCCCATGGTAGTCGCCTATGTCTGAATATGGATTCGGCATTAGAAGAAGAAGATCCTATTTGTAATGGTCGCTGTCTTTCAAGGACTCAAAACATTATTAAATCATGGACCAGACATAATAAGCATAATATTTTTCTAACCACTTAACGCATTTGTATCTATAGAAACCGATTCGATTGTCTTATTATATGTGTTTAGTGCCAACCCTCGACACTACCTCTTGAATGGTTTTGGTGCAAACGATCGACAAGAGCCAGACAGAATGAACCACAGAATAACTGGATGGCTGCTTTAAACGCAATTCTCGACTTCACGAATGATAAATTGCACATCAGATGACGAGTAACCTTTGGATGTGCACAGATGCAATTATTAAAATTGAGTTGGATCTTTCTGGCGAGTTTAATAAGGCAAAATTCGGAACTAAAGTATCAGAAGCACAGAACGTATACAGGGTAGGTATGACGGGACTTCGGGTAGATTACGCTTAGTGTAAGTGCGAGCAGTGTGCACGCATAAGGTACATGTACAGTTAATCTGTGGTTCAGTCTGTCTGGCGCTTGTCGATCGTTTGCACCGCATCGCTCTTGAATATATCACAAACTAACGGAAAATATTGACTTTTTTCAATTTCATTAGTATCACAGGATATTTGTAGATGTCACTGTGAAGAAAACGAAATTAATTTCGAGTCATAGCCTTGAATAGGAAGGAGCGCGCACCGGTGCGCTTACGGCGATGAAGTGGTTAAAAATGACCTTACGATGTAAATATGCAATTGTCCACTGACAAATCTCTCTAGTGTGTATCCTAACATATTGTTATATAATATATAACTAGTAAATATACATACATATATAATTTATCATTACCGATAGTAACCATAAAAATAAAATGGAAAATTAGCTTCATTTAAAATGGAATTAATAAACACGCTCACAACATTCACAATTAACGTTATTTACACGAATCTTTGGTAAATTTCAAATTGCAAAAACGATTTTAAGATAATTATGCATATTAATTATTATTAATAAAAATTAGAATGATTATTATTTTGATTCAATTCAATAGTAAATTTAAAAATATGTAAATCGTGAGTTATTATTGGTTTATTTCTTTATTATTATTTTTTTCATGCGTTTCAATAGAAAAGTATTAAAATTGTAAGAATAAAATATTCAATCTTCTACTCTAACTATTATATGGCACAATGAAAAAATATTTCTTTTTTATTATTCAATATATAAAAATCATATCAAAATCTTCTATTTTATTTTTTTCACTCTTCTACAACTCAACGTTTTGCGGATAAAATTGATCCCGAAACTTAAAATTTATAAAAAGTATAAAATATCTTCCCAAAGTTTATACAGTTTAATAAAATATATACGTATGTATCTTGTGAACTTTTTTCTTTCAACAATTCTTGGTATAAATACTTATAAATTAGTACATATCTTCCTAAATGTACTACGATTACACAAATACACCTGTTTGGCAAAATGAGAAGATTTTTTTGTTGTTTTAATTACAGTATGAATACAGTTGGTATCAATATATATGTATATTATATATATATATATATATATATATATATATATATATATATATATATATATATATATATATATATATATTCATAAAAAGATGTCTATCAATATTAATATTATATACAATTTTAATAAAACATGGTGTTCAGTCTATCAAATACGTTCGAAATTGTATATCACAAAATATAAAATAGTCAGCTGTTCACACATATTACATATATACAAAATTTAGCAAGAATATTGTATACAGATTGAAAAAAACAGTATAAATATAACAAAAAAAGCTCATAAGTGAGAACTCATAGTGATTACAATAAACACCGATGGTACCTTGAATTGATATCAAATCTATCTAATACGTACAGTCTTAATGTAGAAAGTGTTATTTATTATTTTTATATATTCCGGGGCGGAGTCGTTGAAAAATATCCAATGTAATAAACAAAAATTAGTGATATGTTCAGATACTGTTTGAGAATTGAGAAAAAAAAAACACGAATCATTTTCAAGGCTTATTTGATATCACATTTCTCTATATAATTAAACATTTATTTGTACCGTTATTCAATGGAGTAGTTCATTATCAATTATATTATTATTTTATTACATACATACGTACATATGTATAGACGATTACAATGACAGTCAAAATAGCTTAATATTATTTGTACAATATGTGCAGAAAATGGGAAGACTAAGCGTTATACCAATTTTATACACGAAATTGAATATTGAAAAAAAAAAGTGTGTGTGTGTGTGTGTGTATGTACATTTACATTGCATCACGGATGAAACATTTTTGTTGTAATTAAACATTCTATTATTTATATGTAGAAAAATAATGTATATCTAAGACTGAATGTATGTACCTGTTTTCTTAAAACACAGTTTGAGAAGTTTTAATTTTAATTAATTACAAAAACTATGCATTACTTAGTCTTTTCGCTTATTTATTTTTATTTTTTTGGTAAAGCTAAATAGGATTAATAAAATCATACATAGAAAAATATGGCACTAACTATGAAAAGGGAACTATTGAGACACCTACTTTCTAACTATCATAATCATTTTATCTTTAGGGAGGTACTTCAATGGGCGATTATTTTTTTTTTTTTGATGAGAAATCGAAATCATTTATAAACAAAGCAAAAAAGGGATAATCATGCTAAAAAAACCTACCAAATATTGCAATAGAAAAGTTTTCATAGGGTTTCGTACACATTACAACAATACGACGTGTGAAATTTAAATAAATACATACATATGTATATCAAATACGTATGTACATTAATAATATTTTCAACGAGAGTATAACTTAATGTTGGCATTTATAATATTATAATAATAGAACATTTAATATTAATAATAATAATTCATATAAATAAATAAAAAAATATACGAATAACACTCTTCCATATGCAGAGTGATTAAATACTCGTATATTCTGTACACAAATACAATATTCGGTGAAATTATCCATACAATGTGTGGTCTGAAAGTATACAACCACAAATAAGACATTTTTAATTATATTGTAATATTAAAAAATTATTTTATGCACGTACGAGGCCATCCTTATTTTCATTATAATTGGCATTCACATCCAATGAGGATTGAACGATATGCTTTTGACTATTTAAGATTTGATCTCTAATCATTTCAGTCTATCTAATGCTCTATCGGCTCAACTATCACAATCGAATTGAGCTGAAACCTTCAAAAGTTTTACTATTTATTCATTTAACTTTATTTATACCATTTAACACTTACCGCACTGTGATGGATATCGAGTGACCAGGACTTATATTTTATTTAATTTCTACTAATCTACTGAATGCAGGGACTACATATTTTATGTATACCTAATAAAAACCTCTACGATCGAATTATGTCATTACGAAATGAAAACATTGATCAATATCAACAGAAATAATTATTTCTTACAGCGGTGAAAGAGAGAGAGGGCATTCAGTATGCTGCGCTCAACAGTCAATGAGTGAATGATATCCGCCATGGAATGACGATTATCCGCCATGGAATGATATGGAATGACGACTCTATTTCAGCCGATTTTCCATTCATTGCCTGCACTTATTTTACATTATTCGACGTTTAATACACGATAAAACGATTTTTATAGCTAATTACAATAATGAATCATGCAGAATTTGCATTATTTTAGCTTAAAATACACATTAATAACTGGACGCAGTGGCTAGCGGATTTTTTCAGCACAGTAAGGCAAGTGTTAATGAAGTATCTTTCAGTGATTTTCCAGTAGCTATTCGGCAAGAATAATGAAAACTGTAAATAGACAATGAATTGATTTTGTACGAATTGAACAGCCAGATAAAATCATCGAACTCAGATCCAACTTGTGATGGGATTTAGATCTTAGATCTATGATCTAAGAATCCGCATCGAGATGGCTAGAACAGCGTTTACAAACAAGCATCTCAATCTTCGAACGCGTTTGAGATTCGCGAAGATCTACGTCTGGACAGTGTTGCTACATGGATGTGAAACGTGGACTCTGAAGACCAGGATGATCAGCCGCATCGAAGCTTTTGAGATGTGGATATGCTGTATGGCGTATGCTGAAGATCCCCTGGACCACAAAAGTGGACATCAAATGAAGCTGTCCTCTGCATGGTAGGGAGAGGCAGGGAACTTGTTGGAAGAAGTTGTCTTGGCTTCGAAACATGCGCATGCGGACCGATATGAGCGCCGAAGAGCTGTTCCGAGCCGCTGAAGACCGATGCGGATATCTGCAAATAATCGACGAGGTGGTCGCCACCGTCCGGATGCGAATAGGACATTAAGAAGTAGAAGAAGTGATGGGAATTCGGGCAGTGAGCTCATCCTCTTGTTATTTAGAAGAATCCTTGAAATATTTCTTAAAATCGCAAACAACTCTTTATTGCTGGTTATTTATTCACCTTTGAATATAAAGTGTGACAAGAAAACTTGTAAATTCTAGTTGGCAATCACTAGTCTAGAGTCCCATTTGGGTGGAGAATAGTAGTTTAAACTTTAATAACAGCCACTAAAGTCAACAGCTATATGAATATTCAACTAAATAATTGACGAAATCGAATTGAGTGTACTGACTTCTGTTGGTTTAAGCACTAAAAGAACATTCAATTAAAGCCAACTGGAAACAACTATTGAGTATTGAGTACAACCATTATATCAACTTCATATTTATGTAGCACTTCTTGAAACTTCAGAGCAACTTTTCCATTTAAAAATAAGGACGGCCTCGTCTCGGCAATCGTACAAAATAATAATTTCAATAAAACAACGAGCGTACAACTTAACAACATCGAATTGCTCTCGAAAGCAAATAGGCTTCTCATTTACCCGCATATCATTACAATATACATAATCGCTCAATACCTCCGTTTTGATTGCTACATGTACGTCGGTTTCATTTTATACGCTCTCTTCCAAATTTCGCACAGGCACACCGTGGAGTGGAACCTGTAGAAGATGGCCAGCGGCATTGACACGTGTGTGATTATAGTCCAAGCCCACAGGCCGTAGAAGTGCAACTGGATCGGATGAGACTCTGCCCTGCTCTTCTCCAAAGTGTTGATAGCCCACATGGCAAGATTGGTAACCAGCAGAAAGGTGACAATCTCCCTCCCGGGCTTCCTTCTGATCTGATCTGGAGTCGAAACAGACCGTTTGCTAGCGTCCAAGATGAACATAGTCTGGCATGTAGTTTGGATCAGCGACGACAGCGCCGTTATCAACACTAGAATGGTGTTCTTTTCTATGGTGAAATGGCCCCCTATTATGGTGAAGGTGCTGTAGATGAACATGCCGGTTTGAGCGCCGATCAAGAGGATGTTGTCCAATTCCAGGTTTCTGTTGCCGTCGTATCTCAGATGCCGCACCTGGACCATTCCGATGAGCGTGGCCAGCGTCGTCATGGCGTACAGCGTCAACTCACAAATATTAACTTCTATCACAGCTAAATTCACAAACTCCTGTCTCGATATCAGAACGAAAAACAATATGAGGGATATGATCGTCAATACTAGTATGAGTATGCCAACGAATAGACCCTTGTGCGCTCGGGCACAGTCCACCGAATACAAGTGGGGCGATCGCTTGTAGTCGTGGCCATCCAGCTTCAGCTTGCTCAGCGCGGCGGCCATGTTCTTCTTCGGGAATTTGGATATGTTCTTCCACATGACGTAGAGGATAGCGGCGCAGATCAGTGAGTATTCTATTGTGCACGGGAAAAGGAACGGCGATGCGTCTTGGACGAGCGTGCCCATTATGTTCGTTCTCCGGCACTCGAAGATGTGATGAGGACCTTTGAGACCTCGGGCGACTCTCAGATGAGCAGCCGCCGGATGATCTGACGGTACCGGAGTCGCCAATATGCTGAATGTGTTCTTCAGTGCTGGAAATATTCAACGGAAAAATAAATATCACATTTTAAAATCCACATAAATATGTAACTCAACAAGTGCTGTAAAGTACTTATATAATTTCATGTTTGTCATAAGATGTTGGCTTAAGTGGAATTACTTTACATAACCGCCGCTACGAAAATCGCTCACGCGGGTTTCCTGCCACAGGAAAATTGCCGTACAGAAAACTGCCCAAATATTGCTCAACAAATGCTTTTTTATACGAGATTTAGGCAGTTTTCTGTACGGAAATTTTCATGTGCGATGAATTTTCGTGCGACAGCAGATCCACGCGAGCGATTTTCGTAGCGGCGGTTATCCTGGTAGCGATTCACATTTCGGATCTAATCACCAAACCATTTTTTTAGTGGTTATAGCAGTTAGGAAGCTTTTTAGAAGCTTATATCATCTTCTGATTTTATTTCATTATATATAATACATACATATGTATGTACATATATCATATGTGCCAAGACAGGCATTACCCCCAAGGCGACACATATTTTTAGATTATTTTTGTACATACATATATAAGTACTAACAATTTTTCAAACATAACAGTACATAGAATACAATAGACATCTATGGACGACCAAAATTTTGATATACAGAAAATTTGTGAGAAATACATCTCGCAGGTACAGGTCTGTTACTGAGAGTTGGCGCGACCAAATGCGCTTGTGTTGTGTCGGTGAATACGTGTATAGCATACTGTCACACTGTATTCAATAATAAAAAAGACGCTCTGTCCCTTTCACGTGCTTCTGTGTGAGTATGAGAACGCGCCAACTCTCAGTAACAGACCTGTAGTATATACAAGATTCAATAAATTCAAGATGCTAATAACTCGAATTTGTGAAAAGCTGAGTGGTAATATACCAATTTATTAGACCCATCACAACGATTAAGCTTGAAAAATCGGAAAATTCTAACAGGAGACGGTCGATCTGTGTTTTAATAAATGCAAGATCTCGCCAGCAGCATATTTGGCCGGTACTTGAACCCACAACCTCTCTACTGATATACATACAATAGCTATACCAGTGCAATACGCTGTGGCTAAAATTTATATTAAATTTAGAAAGTTTAGTGCTTTGCAACAATGGTAAGGCTAAACATCCCAATAAAATTAGTCATATTAACATTATTTGTAACTAGCGAACATACTTGGCGTCGCCTGAGCATATAATAACATGATGTTAATGCCAATAATAGTGGCTATCATATGATAATGTTCTTGCATATATGTACATATGTAGGTTTAAAACCTTCTCGGGAGCATTACTAACATGTACGTATACATATAATATCACATTGGCTATTTTGGCTATCTTGGAATATGCTGTATATATTTTCTGGTTGTTAAGGCCAAACAATAATCAACTACATAGTCCATTGTAATAATTCTATTAATTAAGTATGAATTATTGTAATAAGTCTATTAAAATAATTCATACTTGTTTTGCGTATGTGTTTAATAATTGTATGTATTTACCAATTCTGTGCGATATTCCTAAAGTATTATTCTCCGGATTGTAAAACGTGAGGATTTCATGTTTAGTTTCTTGTATCAATACATTTAACCACACGGATAGATTAGTGCCGACCATGTGCATGAGTCCGAAGCGGGCTACCACTTTATGTTTGTACACTTTCATTTGCTGTAAAGTGAAATTGAATACGAATAAAAAGTTGTTCAAATAATGTCAAACGTATTTATGAATTCTGTGCAAAAATACCGTGATATTTACCTCATTGTTGAGGAAGATGAAGTACATTTGGATGAAGATGAATGCCATACGTGTAGCCGGAGTGAGCGCCAACAGAACGTTGTGACAATTGGTATCAGGTTCCAATTCAAAATATTGACCGAACTCCAATCCTGAATATATCATCGAACCAATGCCGAATGCTGAAAACAAAACAATAATAATTAAGACATAATTTTGGTAAGCATACAGACTCTATATTATAGAGAGAAGGAACATATATTAAATATCCGTATAAATTTCATGATTCTCTTCTTCAGAGAGAATTATTTATATCTGATCTGGGAATAGTCTTCGAAAATAGTTGGAGTTTCAACATCCACATTGAGAATAGCTGTGATAGGGCAAAAAAAATCCTTGGATTCGTAATCCGTAATTCGTCCGAACTAGGGCTCACTGCCATTCGTCTCTTATATTGTACATTAGTTCGCAGTGTGCTAGAGTTTGGTTCCATTATATGGTCTCCCTATCAACTTCGTTACTCTCTAATGTTGGAACGAGTCCAAAGGAAATTCCTTAGATTTTTATATCTGAAGACATTTGGATTTTATCCATATCTGTTCCCTAGTGCCTTTGTCTTGGGATCTTTGGGTTTCAACTCCCTGGCAAAGAGAAGAGATTTATTTCTTGGGAAACATTTCGTAAAATTACTTAGAGGAGAGATTCACAATCCCACTATCCTGGAGAAACTAAAATTCTGGGCCCCGGAAAATCATAGAGTTTTAAGAAAACATGATATATTTTTGCCAATTAGGGCTAAATCAAACGTGCTCATGAACTCCCCCCTCTCGAGAGCTGTTCGACTCCTTAACTTACTGGCACATTACTTGGACCTCTTCGATGCCAGTTATGTTGAGTTGGTGGAACACATACTAAATAGCACGATATAAATTTTTCAATCTTATTTCTTTGTTTTTATTTTGTGTACATATTTCTTACTTGATTTTTATTATTTTTTTATGTTTTTTTTATTTATGATTTTTATTATTTTTTTATGATGTTTTTTTTTATAATTTTTATGATTTTTATTATTTGTATTATAATCACATTGAAGCTTTGGGGCAACCTGTCAAGTCTCTGTGGTATTGATTTTTTTTACAATAAAATAAAATAAAATATACTATATTCCTGTATAAAAAGCATTTGATGAGATTTTTGGACAATTGAATTATTTTATTTTAATATATACATATGTATATACCATGAAAGCCTAACAGGTAAACTCCAATGCGCCTTCCTGGCTAATTAAAAACAATGTAGCATTTTTATTACACAAGTCGCTGAATTACAAGACACTGAAAACTCTGAATTACGAGACACTGCAGAAATACACTCTTCAATTGAGATCACCCCAGGGTTTGAACTCTAGGACCTCTCGGTGGTTAGCATTAATACAACCACCGATCTATACTGCTGGCTATACATGTCTAATAGTGTTTTGCTAATTGAAATTTTGACCGGTGGTTTTGGGAAGGAATCGATATCAGAATTAAGATAAAGAATCGAAACTGATATAATAACTCTTAATAATTCTAAAATTTGTTTTTTTTTTTAATTTCCATTCTTGTCGATGCACTTACCACATTACATAATTACATACTTACATATATCCTAAAGCCAGTCTGGACATATGGTATCCAACTATGGGCAACGAGTAGTAACTCTAACGTGGAAATCTTACAACGATTCCAAAATAAAGCCCTTAGAATAATAACAAATGCCCCATGGTTTGCGAGAAACACTGAAATTCATCAACATGTATCTATACCAACAATTAAAACGGAAATAGAAAGTTATACAAAAAACTACAAGCGTAGACTCGAAACCCACTCAAACGAGCTGGCAAAAGCTCTTATAAAGTCTAGTGCAAAAGACACTAGACTAAAGCGCCGCAGAGTGCTCGAGTAATGGATAAAAAGTTGGCAATCAATGAATTGCCAAATCTTCTGATAAATTAAATTGTTATAAAATCTGCTTATGACCGACGGCTCGATTGCAAATAACTTAAAAAAAAAAAAAAAACATACTTACATACTTACATACTCACATACATCCCTGCCATTTTTATATCTAATCTAATCTAATATATAATTTCGAAAGAGAGTTTGTATGTAAGTATGTAGTATTTATATATGTACATATGTATGTAAATATATTTGGTTGGGAACTTCGTAAACAAAACCAAGTTTCCATGACAATTTAATTTGGTTGAATATTATATTTTTTTCGATTCAAATAAATTTAATAAAAAAACAAATGAATATTTGCTATTAGATTCGCCATGTTTAAGCTGTTTATATTACAAATACTGAGCGAAGCCGGATAAAACAACTAGTAAATATATTATTTTGAAAGAGACTTTGTGTGTAAGTTTTAGCTCGTAGAATTCGTGACGTTATCGAAAAAATTTGATTTTCTAAGACGACGATATCGATTTCGATTCTAATTTTGATTTCAATTTCAGTTCCAATGTTCTATTCCGATTCCTATTTTAGTTCCGAATCAGGATTCCCTTTTCAGTTCCGGATCCCAATTCCTGTTTCAATTCCGCATCCGGATTCCTGTTTCAGTTCCAGATTCAAATAAATTTAATAAAACAACAAATGTTTACTATTAGATTAGCCAAGTTGAAGTGGTTTATATTACAAATACCGAGCGAAACCGGGTAAAACCACTAGTATATTATAATGCAACATTCCAAGTCAAGCTTCACTTCTAAATAATCAATATAACACTTTTGAAAAGGAGCAAAAACAAAAAGAAGCATTCTAAACCCGAGTAGATACAATTCAAGACCTATACAGAAAAGCAAACAGTAAAAGTTGTATCTTAAACAAAGACAAATGCCCACGATAAATTATCACATCACGCTCCTACTTTTGGGGTATTGCACTGTTTATTTTTATTTCGTAGTACGAGTATTTATTATCGTCTGGGGGAAACCTGGTACTTGCATAGCCACACTCGCCCGAACCGTAATATTAATTAGAGCTTCAACAAACCGAAATATAATAAAACAGTTTGGAGCATTACCCACACAAGTGGTCCAAAAGATCAACCCCTCCCCCCCCCCCCCCCACACCCCACCACCCAGTTTTCCCTTAAGTGAATCGCACATCGGTATCGGGGAAAAATGAGACCAAAACGGAATCCGGAGTAAAAAGGTTGAATGCCCCCCAGTTAAATAATTGGACTCGTTTGGGGATGCAGCATAGTAGAACTAATGAACGGACAAAATCCGCCATTACTGCCAGTCCTTGCCTTAATGACGGTCGTGCACAAAATCGGAATCGGACGAGAAACGACAGTTAAAGCCTTCTAGGGATCGTGCACGTGTGTAAGACCAGGACTAAACCAGGATGTAAGCCCACGGGTATCCTCAGGAGACTCGTTTCAACGCCGAAGTGATATATTATAAGGTGTAATTCGTTTCGTACATTAAAATTTATTTTTCAATGTCTGTTCGTTTATATGTACTAAATTGCTTCACTAGCATTGAACAGACAAGATAGTTTATTGTAAGATTTCTTTCATATGTTGAGACGATTCCGTACAAAATCGGTTTCACAAAATATAAAAATCTTTTCTGCCGTTTCTAATCCTCTTGGGCACTATTGGTTATGCCACGTTTCCAAATACATACATATATTGTAGGTATATAATAGTCGAATTTCCCAGCGTTGCTCGGGTGCATGTGAGTTGGAAAATGTAACTTTTTCTGAACCATTCCTAAAACGGTCTAAATTACACTACTATGGAGACATGGTGATCGGATAAATGCACTCAAGAGAGCCGCACTCTCGATACATCCAAACTTTCAAAGATACTCAAGAAGAACTAGCACAATAGAATTCCACAAAAAAGCGTCAAGGGGTATTTGTATATTATCCCAGGGTGCAAACCCCCTTTTTTTAATTCTATTGCGTAAGTTCTTCTTGAGCGCCTTTGAAAATTAGGATTTCTCAAAACTGCGCCACTATTCAGTGCAATTTAGTGCATTCTTCCGGGAACCAAGAGACATTATAAATAGAGGTAGGCGTTGGCTGGGTGCTTTTCAAATAGACCATTAGTGTTCAAAGCGAGAGAGCAAAAAAGTATGGTTTATCTAAGAAATTGACAATAGTTTTTAGACAATAGACAACCATTTTTTGTTTGAAAAGCATCTTCCGAACGCCGATCTTTGATTATGACAAATTCCAAATTGATAACTAGAGATAGGACCGGAAGCGTGCTTTTTCCAGGAAATAGGACATTTTGGGTCTATTTTCCAGGAAACAGGGCACAGTACAAAGCTAAAGAGCATAAAAAAGGTTCATCATAAAAATGAACAATGCACGGCGAACAATTAACAAAGAACGGCGCAAAGTTGGTCCGCTCTTTATTGATAACTGTAGATTTGCATAGCGAATGAAATAAACAAATATAATTTTATCTCAAAAGAGTATGGAACGCTGTATGCTCGGCATAACGAGGAGAGAGAGGAAACGGAATAAGCGGGTGAGAAGTATGACAAGGGTAGTGGATATAGTGAAGCGATTGAAATTTCAATGAAGAATGGACGAAAGGTGGACAAAAGAAGTGCAGAAATGGTACCCTATAGAATGTAAAGCGGCAGGGAATATAGGTGGATGAAATAGATTTTCTTTCTCAAGAAGACAGTCATCTCAAAATACATACCTTACTATTGTGAGAAGTAAGACAAGGGTAGTGGATATAGTGAAGAGATTGAAATTGCAATGGGTGGGTCACGTGGTTGTTAGAAGAATAGACGAATGGTGGACAAAATAAGTTCTATAATGATACCTGAGAGAATGTAAAAGGAAGACCGAAAGGAAGATGGATAGACGAAGTTAGGAAAATGTATGGGGTGAGATGGAGTTGACCAAAAGAGACAAATGGAAGCGTGTTGGAGAGGCTTTCATCCAGCAGTGGATGGCGAATGGCTGTAGACGATGATGATATATTTAACTAGCATATATGAATTTATCATAATAAGTATTCATTAATACTTGCTTTGCTGTGCTAAAACAATCCGCTAGTCCCTATGTTAGACACCAAGAGATGGATGAGAGTTGACCAAAAGAGACAAATGGAAGGGTGTTGGAAAGGCCTTCATTCAGCATTGGATGGTGAATGACTCAAAATGATAATGATGATGGTACATATATTATATATATATATATATATACATACATATGTAGTAACACGTGCACCACTTTGATGTGCAGCATTTCGGCCAATAGCGCGCCCATACCATACGATTCAGTGTGTTTGCGCCTTTAGAGTTAGTTTTGCTATTATTATATAAAATTTATTTAAATGATAAGTCAATTTTTATGTTATATTTTAAATATTTAATATAATAGATAATAAACAGGAATTGTCGTAATCATTTGAATGTAAGAAAATGAGCTCTACCTTAGTCGTGAAAATGGTTGTTAATTTCATTCGACGGTATTCATACCTCAATTTCATAAAATATGTCACAGTAAATGGATTCTCGTCGATTTACTATGCAAAATAAAGTAAAAATTAAAAGGGGGTAAAGTTTCCGTGTTTCCGTCTCGTTGCTTCCAAGGAAGGAATCGCTGATGAATTCCGAGCAAGTTTTTCTTCCGAAGTAAAATTTTTAGGCGAGGAAACTTCAGCGAGCATAGAAGCGGAAAATTCACAGAAGCGAAGTGATAAATTGAAATCTATACGAAGCGTAATCTTCAAAAGATACGGAAAAAGACCTTCAACCCGGATAAAGAAGAAACGTGCGCGAAAAAAGGCCACAACAGACAACCTCAAATATGTAATATGATCTTAATGTAAGCATTCACATACAGATTTTTCTGCGCACAAATTGTATATCAAAGCGGATTATCAAAGACCAACTTATCTGTCCTGGTTAAAATGTATGCTCATCAGTATAAGCAATATTTAATTCAATACACTATTAAACAATGAGTCTGTTTTATACATATATAGCTATAACAGGGCTCGAAATGGAAATTTTCACGAATGGAAGCGCTACCTGTATATGATTATTGATGATCGACTTTTAGCTCAATCTCGAAAATTTATTTAAATTGTGTATGTTCTGTTCTAACTTTCAATATTTAATTTTAATTTTAATTTTGATATTTGAATTTAATTTTAATATAATAATATTAGTTTTAATTTTGATATTTAATTTAATTTTTATTTCGATATTTTGTACGCTACTGTCCCAACTAAGTTTGTCTTCGTTGGCTTAATTTGTACGCACCATAAAATATTGCTTTTGTTTACCAGGAACATATGCATCTGCCGAAGGACTTTTTTCTTCGATGAACAATATGTGGTCCAGTGATAAAATTCTCGATCCCGTTCCCATTTGTCGGAAAAACGCAGGCAGACACATTTAAAATTATTGCGTTGCAATGACACCGTTTTTTCCGTTTCCGTTCCCGTTTTTTTACAGTAATCTTCCCGGACATGCATTTAACACATCCTGAAAGTTCCATCGTAATCAGTTCAGTGGCCTATTCGAGACACACACACGCACACAGACATTCATTTATATATATATATATATATATACGAGTATATATAGATATTGAATTAAAAGTTAAGATAAGTCGTAACATAGTAGAGATATTGGAAAATTTTTCTGGGATGACAATTATGATTCTAGTATCGAGCCGAAAAAACAAGTATAGAAACGGAAAGTTCATTTAACGAGAATTGATGTTTCGCAGGGGACCCCAAAATTTTATAGTTAAATGCAATCTTACTTATAATTTAAATATCATTGTACATACACAAGGCTTAAATATCATTGTATCTGTGTAGGAGTGACTTCAAATTTTCGACTCATATTTATGATATGTCCTGTAGGGCTACCAAAATGCTTGGATTTGTTTTGCGCAATACTCACTACTTCCAAGATCCAAGTATAATGGTGTTAATATTGTTCGCTTGTCCGGAGCATATTCGAGTTTGGGTCTGTAATTTGGAGTCCCACTGAAATTAAATTATCTCTCTCTTGATAGAAAGAGTTCAAACAAATTTCTTAGATGCCTTTATATGAAGAAATATAAATAAATATTTCCCACTGCCTTTTTACAAGGTATGCTAGGCTTTGACTCACTATCTTCGAGAAGAATTATTGCCATTTCTGAATATTTCTTTGGAGTATTAAAGGGAAGAATCGACAACACTTCGATTTTATTGGAATTTAAATTTTCGGCGCCTGAATGCGGTAGAGCTTTGCGTCATCATTTACTTTTCCAACCTATTCCTGCGAAAACGTCTGCTTTATATGTACTCCTCTCTTGTAAAGGCTATCCGGTTCCTTAATGTGATTGATGAGCATTTTGACACGTTCAATTGTCATGTTGATGATCTGGTTAGTTTCTTGAGATTCAACACGAGACTATTTGACTGAGATGGATGATTGGAATTTTTATTGTTTTTATTTTGTTTTTTTCTTTATTTTGCTTTGTTAAACTGGTGTGACGGTTTGGGGCAACCTGTCAGGTCACACTGGTCATTTTATTGTTATTATTATTATAAATAATAAATTAAATAAATATACATCAGACAAACATTGATTTATATACATATATACATATACATAGATTAAATAAATGCAATAATGAAAGTATTTAGAAAAAAAAATCCAACATATTCCTATAAGAGACCTTCCTTGATGAATCTCCCCGTCAGTATCCACCTTTAATACTACAATGAAAAGATACAATATAAAAAAGAAAGCACTTACCCACAGCACCCATTCTTAGATAAAAGCTTCCGTAGTGGTACTGCTTACGTCCCACGACATAAGCGAATCCTAAGGACATCCTCTTTCCTCCAGTTTGATAGTGGGAATCGGTGGCCGTGGACATTTCAGTGTCGGTCTGTTTTCGAGATGTTTCAGACTCGTCTCCAGAGTCCGACGTCGAAGATCGGGGCGGAGTTGGTATGGAGCGACTTTCTGAAATCAATTTGCGGCGTCACTCGTTGATTTATATTGTCAGAAAAATAATAAAAATGATTTATGACGAAGGGGTGTTTCGGTGGCTCGGATGTCGATAGATTCGAGTGGGTCTCTCGTTATGTGAAAGATCTTAATCCGTCTTCGAGCTGAGTAGACATTAGGAATGGGGAGAGTTTGCGAACGAGGGTGTGGGGAAAAGTTTTCCCCACTTACAATAGTTGGTCTAGTCTAACGTTGTAATTTTTTTTTATTTTTCAAAACGAAAAAAATAACTAGAAGGAAATCGGCAACAGCTGCTGATAATATTATACAAACGGAACAGATCGAAGTTTTGCTCAAAGTTAAGTTGAAATTAATTCAGGACTTTTTTCCTTCGCAAGTTTGGAATTAAAAGGACGAAAATTCAGTTAGAGCGTACCTAAGTACAAGTAAGTAGATAAGCGACGACAAAGTTAACGTTTTGGAGTAAATTCTGTTTGTTTTCGATAATGAGATTTACTTATAAATATTCGAATTTAACAACTATACAAAATCGAATGGAAGTGGATATTATAATTGGAATATTTTTATTTTATTTATTGAAAAATCAACAGACAACAGGATGTAGATATGTATAAAAAACAAATAGTAAATATATAATATATGTAACATCCGAGTCCAATAACAGATTTTTACAAAGATTATAAAAAAAAAATGAAAATATACTCGTACATATGAACCATAACATTTGACAGTGGCAGAAATCCAATTTTCAGTTCCAAAAACACTATTTCTTTTTGACTTAATTCACAAATTGTCATCACTACTTTTAATTCGATTTGTACAGAATCTCGGAAAGGCAGAATAAATTTATTACAGGCCACCAGTATTTTTAAATATTGTTAAACACAAATTATTATATTTAATGTTTTGCGAGATATTTCTCTAAATGAAGAGAAATGGATTGGAAATTAATTACGCATTGTCCTTTTTAGTCACATTTTAGTTTTTATTCTTTTCTTTTTCATTTGTTTGTCTATATGTACTAAATATATTATGTAAAAATATATAATTGGGCTCAGATGTTATTTTGTTATATTTATTATTTATTTTTATAAATTTTTACATCTGAGGCCTGTTTTCAATAAATAAATTAAATAAATAAATAAAAGTGGACTTATGAAACTTAACTGCTTATATGTACATACATACATATGTTGCATCCCCTACCTTAAATTTTCTAAAAATAAATAAAATATTTAGTTCATGAAAAATGAAATCCTATTACCTCTCGAGATAGAACCTACGCTTAAATTGAAAAAAAAATCAGAAGGAAATTCAATTTTTATAAACGTGGTGGTATATAAAACTAGCCAAACAAACTCATAATAGCACGGAAAAAAATGTATAACCAACGGCGTGGACTAATGGTTAGCATATTATGCTTTCGAGCAGAGTGGTCACGGGATCGAGTCCCACTAGAGTCCCGCTGCTGGCCAGACCGCGGTTTATCACTTTAGGTCGATCGTTTCTTATCAGAGTTGGCCAATTTTTCTGATTTTCATTGTAACAGTTCCAGTAAAAGTGGCATCTCCTTTCCTATCTCTCTGGCTAATCTCAAGTTATTCAGCGTATTTAGGTTCGCCAATTTGATTATGCCTGCCTTTTAAATATTCCACTCATCGCCTTTTAAAAATATCAAAATTCATTTTACAGCCAGTGGTGCGCTTCGCTTCGCACGGAGTGTAGATTTATTTATTTAAGATTAAGTTTAGACTATTGTGGCATTACAGGAGTCCCTAATGCGTCACATTGGTCGAAAAAATACAGAGAGATGAAAAAAATATAAATATATACATACACTGACAAAATACATTTATACATAATCATAAAAAAAACATTAGCATTATAATTAAAGCAGATCTAGTAAAAATATCAAATAATAAAATACAAAGTAAGGAATTTCTTGCACCTATGTATATCCAGCACCAATATATATGTAAGTAATAATATATAAAAGGTTTTCACACATATGTGCACTTAGAGAAATCGAATTACATCTCAGTTATATTATCTAGATATTACATACATATACGTGTGTAATATTTCCATCTATAGGATCGATAATCACTTCAGGGGGAAATTTCCGCGCTATAAGGAAATGCAGTCGCCGGAGAGCCGTCTCCTCCTGGCTTTTCCGATAATAAACATAATTTACCATCTCATATCCGGCAGGAATCCTCGTCAGGTCCCAGGAATCCCGACGATAAAAGAGCCAGAGGTGGAAATTGAAAACAAACTCGGTTATTGGCACTTCGAATAACAAACGACGTGGGATTCGCGAGACCGAAATTACGTTCAATTCACAATTAGATTTATAACGGGACGTCGTCGTCCCACGGGAGCCAATTGCGAACTCTGGAAACTGTCAAAGGTCCTTAAAACGTAAATTCCTCTCAAGAGCAAATTTCTAAATTTCGTTTAATCGAAAAAAGTATTTGCATATTTAAAAATATGATAATGAATCCGGGCGTTCATTAAGGGAAAGTTCACAAACGAGTCCAAACAATTTGCGATCGGCTATTATATATTTCAAATACTTGTGGAACATCACACCATTTTGTTAATTTTTATTTTATCTATGTACGTAGTAACAATAGATGAAGTTTTGCGATCATGCGAAAATTCGAACTCGAGATTTTGACTGATTCGAACTTAGAAACCATTACTGATCACGTTTTCATGATCTAGAAAAAATGTGTGTGTCTGTGTATTTTGGGGATTTTTTGAACACCGTTTGTCCTATCAAACTGAAACTTAGTATCAATTACTGAAATTCTTATGGACACGACGTGAATTTTTTTCAAATTTTTAAGTTGACCGGAATTGGTACCTCCCCGTATAGGTGTCCTCATTTTTTTAAGTTTTTGAATTCATTTTATGTACATTTTTTATGTAAATGCTACAAATTTGTTCATAAATGTCTCACAAACTCGAAACGGTTCCTCGTGAAATTGACAAAAACTATGCCACCACTATTTGAATATGATTTAAAAAATTGATAGAATATGTCGAATCTATTTGACTACTAGTAGCATGATGTAGTACATTCGAGCACTCGATAAAAAGTGAACCACAGTAAAAAGTGATATACATATATGTATATTGAGCTCATATTTTTGAACTCTTATAGGTTATAAGTATTATATCATACCATTGATATCATATCAACCGGCATTTTTAAACTCATTAAAAAAACTTGAATGCTTAGAGTAAGTGGTTCATAATTTGAAATGTTACTAAAATAAGATGCTTCATCAGAGGAATTCTTTCATAACCTCTACCGAATTTCGGAAAACTTGCGAAATAGTGTTGTTGTTTTTTTTTTATTAAAAAGATGATATGATTCCATAGTAATGAGTATACGATAAAAAAATAAACCTCTTATATAATTTTTATATAAAATTATTATTTTGAATAAAAACAATAATTTTATTTTACTACCGCCATCTATGTTTAAAACTAATAAACAAACGATGGATAAACGTCAACGACTATCTCGCCGGGCAGATATCAAACGCGTCTTACACGATATTTTTGCACCATCGTAATGGAGGAGGATCCATTTACTTATATTGATGACCAAAATGAGAAAAATGGAAATATGAAGTATGAAAACGATCGGATAAGAGGCAAACTTTTTCTTGAATTGTTATCGTAAGTGAAACGTAAAGGAGGTATGTAAAAAGTGAACCAACGAACTGTTAGTTGACGGAGTACATTCTAGTAATTGTTAATTTCCATTCCTCGTCCAGAAGAAAATAGCAAGATACAGAAGAAATACCACTCTCCACAAAATTCAATTAAACAGAAGCCTGAAAAATTTACGATGCGATTAAGCATCTCCTCTTGAGACGGAGTACATATGCAACTTTAAGAAGAGGTAAGACAATATGGGAAAATTAAATTTCCCGCCAAGTTTTCCCGTAGAATGAGCGGCTACATCTGCAGTTTACTTCGTCTCGTCAGATCCGAATATGCAATTACGCCAACGGCCAAGTAGACAAAGGCGAATTTGCATCTCGTTCGAGAGCCAGTCTCGTCTAACCATTTTGATTTATGTACGACGGAGTGGTTTCGCTGAAATTAATGGCAGCATTGCCGTACAATACTTTCGGCCGAAGGGCGGTCATCCATTCGGGGGTTGGAAAGGGCTCAAGTGCCGCCACTAGAAGAGCACTCCAGAATAAATTACGCCGTTGTTTATTTATGGCACTCGGGTGCTCATTCGGCACCCTGGGAATAAGGGAAGCTGCTATTAATTGCGTCCCGATTCTAATCGGATTTTTGCCCGTTGTTTCACTCGGGTCGGAAGGGCCCCGGTCAATCATACGGGACGGGGACCGCGAACAACCACCCCTTCCACTCCAGATGATTTTGTTTGCCGTGCTAATATTGGAGGATGAACGAGCGAGGTGCAATTTTCAGCTTGGAGGAATTTGATTGAATTGAACGAATTCGAATCAAGAAATTTTGGAAAAGGTACCTCAAAGCCTACCTTAGAAAAATGTCGTATTTGTACGGCTTTTGCTTGATTACCTGGAAACTAACAAGTGGAAGTTTTGGTCGTCCGTTATTCGTGTTAAAATTTACAATATTCAAGCAGAAGCGACGCTAAGCAGAAGCTTAACGACCGAGCTATGCTGCTGGCTAAACATATGTATAACATCACCATTCGATGGATCAATCTATGAATATAATCAATATCAATCTATCATCATAAGTTTAATAAGTTATAAGCACCTAAAATAACACCGAGAGATGAAAATTATATGAAACACAGACAATGAGATGTCAAATGGAGCCACCTCCCCCTTAACGAATCATCAAACAATCACTTACTTGCTTTATTGGCAGCTGACAGGGCTTTCGAACGATCCCTCAATAGTGCAGCATACATGTATAGAAGGAACACCATGCTGCCGATGTACAGGTACAAGTAGAAGCCCTAAAAGAACACACGAAACGATACACATATAATACACATAGGTACATGTGCTTAAGTAGCAGGGTGTATTATTGAGCAGACGATACGAACCTCGTAGAAGGAAGGCGGTATGTATGTGGATATGACTTCAGCCATTGGAAAGGCGATTCCCATAACGACGAGCAGCTTCCCATAGAGAGCCGAGAGAGTGTCTGCGAGGGCGTCTCCCCTGCAAAATGCGACAAAATCAATTATCTTTCGTTGCAGCGCAAAGACGCTGTGCTGAAAGTTTCAGTTTTCCGGTTGATTCCTTCATAATAGTACTATATATCTCGATGTAGCTTTTAAATAGCAATGGAATATTGAAATAATTTCCTTCTAAGATTTTTTTCATAAACATACTTATCAATGACAGTGCTATGTACCTCGCTTATCCCAGTGTTGTGTACCTGGCTTATCAATGTAGTTGACTAACCAATAGGGATAAGACACACCATTGATTTGTGGTAAACCTAATTAAATAAGTAGCACCACTGATTTGCGGCACACCTAATTTAATATGTAACACCATTGATTTATAGCACACCTTAAGCACTGACTAACCGAAATTGTACGACACGTGTCTTCAACACTTCATTGGTTTAAAGAAGAGTATATAAACTCATTACTGTTGGAATTTAAGTTAGTCATCACTATCGACTCCGAGAGTGACAGTCATCACTAGACTGCGGATAGAGACTGCTTTTTCCAGGAATCGGGGCGGTTTGGCTCTATTTACAAAGCTAGAGTACAAAAAAAAGGTTGGGCGAACCTTTTACAACAATTGAACAATAGCATTTACAACAATTAAACAATAAACGGCGCGCTGTAGATCCGCCCACTAGTAATCACCATCGAGACTCCGAGAGTGGTAGTTATCACTATCGAGACTCCGAGAGTGGCAGTCAACACATCAGCAGCAGAACAAAGTTAAATAGTGAAGCAAAGTTAAATTTTTTTTTATTTTTTTTTTATTTTACATATATACCAGGAAGGCCTTACAGGTAAATCCCAATGCGCCTTCCTGGCCAATTACAAATTATTTACAATTATTATAAGTCGTTGAATTGCGAGACACTGAAAAAACTCGCAAATTAACGAGACATCTATGAATTGTACATAAATTTTTATTGTACATCAATCAAATTTTTCAAATAGTGGTGACATAGTAGGTAGGAAGGATTTTTAGCAATTTTTTTTTCCGGGAACCGTTTCAACAATGAAATCAGAGAAAATTGGCAAACTCTGATAGGAAACGATCAACCTGGAGTCACAAATCCAGGTCTGACCAACAGCATACTCTGAAAAATTCATTTTCATTCAGGGATAGAACCCGGCACCTTCTTGACGGTAAGCAGAAGCTTAACGTCCGAGCTATGCTGCTGGCTGAAAAATTGAAAAATTGAAACGGTTCTAAGTATCTCATTTAAATTTTCCATAATTCAATCCTACCAATAAGATAAATGTAATGTTTTAATAATAATAAAGAAATCTTGGTTAGTTAACCAAGTAGTTTTTAAAAAAGAAAAATTATTTAATCTTTCATTGGAATATGACAATACATATAATAGTGCCATGACTAGACTTAGATATTGACTTGTGCTTTTTTAATAAAAATAGACCACTCCATTAATCTACCAAGCAAGAGAGCAAAAAAGCATGGTTGTTAACAGTCGACCATTTTTTGCGAAAAGCATCGCCCCAAGGCCAAATTTTGGCCACCACAAGTCACTGTAAAGGCGCAGACACGCTGAATCCTAAGGCACTGTATTCCTTAATATACTGTTGTAAATGGGTGTCTCTTCATGTAATTACAAATGACCGTCAAATGCAAAAACAAGACGTATAAGAGTGTAATTCAGACTGGCCAGATTTTCAAAAGAGAGGGGATGCCGGTGTTATTGTAAACGTCAAAACGATTAGATTTGATAAAATAAAAAACTCCAACAATAGGCGGTCGATCTGGATTTGATATTTATCCAGATCTTGAGAATCGAACAACGAGATTTGTATCCATAAGCTCTCTTCTGGAAATCTCCCTAGCTCATTTAAGAATTGCAAGTCATAGTATTATAGGTATATATGTATGTATGTATGTAGGTACATATAGAATTACGAAAGTTTTTATGCAAATTTTTAAATATGCCAAATAGCTTTTTTAAGAAAATCGTAATAGCCAACCCGTGTAATTAAGAGATTGCGTAAATGGTTAAGAATTTTTGTATTAATTTAAGCAGTGGCGTAAAGAGAAAAAGGGCCTTAATTAGAAAATTTAAATTGCGGTCAAAATACTGTAAGAATAACATTCCGGAAATTTTAATTAAATCTTATATCAACTAACAAATGGTTGAAAGTAAGAAAAAAAAGCAAAAAATAAATTTTGCAAAAAAAATTGTATTGATTTTTGACCTTTAGCTCCAACCCTTTCCTATAACTTAATTGGCTGAATGAAAGACTATACCAAATTTCTCAAATTTAAATTGATTCCGGGCTGCAAACCCTCCCAAAAACCGATTTAAATCTTAACATGTACATATGTATGTATGCAGTAGAATACATAAGAATGAACGGATTTCTCTCCAGATTGTTATACAAATATACCAACAAAAAAATACATAATCTCGGCCATTAATTCAAACATTGTTTTTTCAAACAGCCCCCGATTTAACAAGATTCCGGACACCCCATCGACTTCAGAATCATTAATCAAAAAACATACGTACTTACATATGTATACGCAACACGCCTAACAGCTGTCATATTGCATTAAATTTATATAATATTTCTCAAAGTGCACTCCAGCAATTTTAACCCGAGCTCTCGGCGTTAATTACATTCCAAGCCAGACTCCAGGCTCCAGAAAGTCTCTAATGCATTTTTAATGCCTCGCCAATGAAGCAATTCATCATCAGAACACTTTCGACACCCTAGATGTGTCGCACCGACAAAAATGATCAACGTTCCTCCAAGATCATAACCCATTCACAGATAGCAAAAGTGATAACCCCGCAATTTGAGCTATTAATACAGCAAAGTTCCTGTTTTAATATTACAGCGATACTATCTTATGTGTGTGTGTGTGTGTGTGTTTGTGTGTGTATGATAACTCTCAACGAACATTAAATTGACAAAAAGCCTGAACTTTGTATACTTCACATTTGACTCACGTCACATTTGACATAGAGACATTTGAATTCATCAAGTGAGACTTGTAAGGCTAACGTCGATTCTTCACAAAGTCTTCTTTTTTTCAATATTAACCCAACGCCGAATGGCGTTTTCCAATGTATTTTGAGTATGTAAAAAATAAGCAAGAATACTACCCGCTAAGCCTTTCCAGGTAGCATTGAACGTGGGTCGTGTAATCCGTGTCAATGTTTATAAAGACTGGTTGACATCGGAATTTCTGAGTTTATAACCGTAGTAGAATTTCCCGATGGAAATCCCTAACTGCCGAGTATTTTAGATTGTGGCTTGGCATTTAGATTGTGAGCATTACATTTTAACAACAATGAAGACGTAACTAGTTTTGGAAAAACAAATTCATTAATAGACTTTTATTTATTTTATATTGTTGCAAGATATACATATTAGAGAATCTAAACACACCTTTACAAAATTTAAAATCCTCGGCTATAGTTATCTAGGGTATGTTTGTATTAGCTACAAATTTTATACCTGCTTTCTGTTGGATTTCTACATAATTCTAGTTTGAAATGTAGGCGAAATTTTCAGCGTTTCAAAAGAAAAGACGTCAGCACTCTAAGGGTTAATCAAAACGATAAACGTAATGATCATTTGTTTAGCGAGCTTTTTTTTCATATTAAATAATTAAATATATAGTAATCAAAAAAAAGGAAAAATAGAAAACACATCGAACGAATCGAACACACAAGTTTATTTACACGATTTTGCAATTCAACTCATTTAATGGAGATTTTTGTTTTCGAAGGAAGTTTCACTTCGATTAGAGTACTGTGGTCGATGACACTGTTCGAAAAATGACGACTTTTTTTGGTTCAGAGACAAGATATGACTTTTCTTATAGATATATGCCCAGTGAACACGAATCTGGTAATAATAATAAATGTTGATTTTCTCGAGATTCGGAGATACATGTGATTTTTAAATCGCGCGATTTTTCTATAACTTGGTGTTGTTCGGTCGATTTCTCAAAATATGTCAATTTCCTGTTCAAAATGAATATTGGAATCTATAGTCGGGTATTTTATCTTCCATTTGTAGTACTTTTCAGCTTTCAAATCTCTAGTAGTGTCCAGTACAAATCAAAAGTCAAAAGTACGTATTTTCACTTGGGATTTTTTCCCACTGTTGATACTATTTTATATGGAGTTTTTTTTTTACTTTATTTATATTTATATTGAGAATTAAATAAAATTGCACTTAGAAAAATCATATTTCGATTATTCTTGTGGATTAATAACAAAAATTCTATTGATAGCTGGCTTACCTCGATAAAATAGACGAACCATTTTTCGTGTCGAACAGTGTAATTATATTCAATTCTTAGTGGTCGATTATTATATTCAATGACTGACTTATTGTCAACTTTAAATCATTACCATGAACCACTGTGTTAGTGAAGCTATCGCCATCATGCTCCAAGTACACGATAAGCTACTTTCTGCATCTGGGCGTACAAAATTCAATTACGAGTAGTACAGGTGAAGCCGACCCACTGTATTACACTTATCTGCATAAAATGTAAATTTTTGCCATAAACTGGCTCAAATTCATAAGCCTCTTTAAAATCCGTCAGCAAACTCGTATCCACAGATGTGTAAAGACGTGGCAGGATTAACCTTTCCACCGAACGGGTTTGTATACACCGGCGGTGATAGTAATGGGTTTTCTTTCATCCCCCTCACGGTATAATGCGGTGGAAAAGCGTTCGGTGAAATCGGCGTTTTTCACGGCTTGCGAGCGATATTAATCTCAGCTTCCGACCGGAAAACGGGAAAACCTCGAGAGGTGTAGGTCGGCGTACCTCCCGATGCCGGAAAAATATGTTGAAAACCCGAATCGCATAGCATCCGTCAGAGTTTGAAAGGCGCGGAAAAGAAAATCCTGGAAAACTTTTGACGGGCGTCGAAGGATCGATGCGTCAAAGGATGAAAAATCAAATGAAAAACTTTCGCGAAAAAATACACGGCCAAAATTGAGGTGTAGTAATAAATCGACGACAAAGTAACCATTTCTCTTTGACGCCAGTCTTAAGTGAAACCCCATAAATCGACGGATATAGATATGAAGTTTTGCAAAAAAGATCCAACCCTTGGGATTAATATTTTTATACAATAAAAAATAAATAGTGAAAAAAAATCTTTTTCTTTTTTTACTAAATGAAGATAAATATTCTTGCTAGTGAAAAAGCTTTGATTTAATAAACGTTTATTACATTTTTGTGATCGTAATAGATGAAATGTATTTAAATCATCATGATTTATTCAAAAATATGTACCGAAAATTTGACGGAGATTCGTTTATCATCAACAGCATTTTTATCTCAATTAAAATAATTTACCGCTTGAATTAGTGCGTTCAGATAAAAATAATAATATACATATATACCCATATATTGAGATAGAGAACCAATATTTATAAACGTGATGCAATAAAAAACAGGCCAAAAAAACAAATATTGCACAGAAAAAATATTTATTTAAAATTCGTTTGAAAGCAATAAAATAGAAAAAAAAACATGAGTAATGATTTTAATACTCATTTTCAGCACAGTTATACTAGATTTTAAGTTAAAGACCGCAAAAACAAAAAAAAAACCTGTCAAAATTGCTTATTTTTCAAACACATACATATGTCATTAGCGAACAAACGAAAATCATTAACATATTCAAAATCAATAAGTCAAACATAGGAAAGATTGATAATTTATTTATTTATACATGTTACACCCATTTATATATTTTTTTTTATTTTACACGACATCTACATAGTATTTTAAGTAATATTCAATGCGAATTACAAACATCGATTTAACTATCATAGTGACATTAATGGACATATTTTCAGCATTTTATATGTATAAAGCAACTAATTCGAGATGCTATAAACTTGAATTTTGCGAGAAACAGGACAGGGTTGCCAATTTGCTGGACCTGTTTCAATAAAATCAGATAAATTGACAATCTCTGATAGGAAACAATCGACCTAGGAGTCACACATCCAGCAGCACAAAGCCAGGGATTGAACGCGTGACCACACAATTGAAAGCATTACACGCTAGCCACCGATCTATGCTGCTGGTAAGCCCCAATATAATATATTTACATACTTTATCTATGTACGTAGTAACAATAGATGAAGTTTTGTGCTCATGCGAAAATTCGAACTCGAGATTTTGACTGATTCTAACTCAGATAGATCACTGATCACGTTTTTATGATCTAGGAAAAATGTGTGTGTGTCTGTGAATTTTTGGGATTTTTTGAACACCGTTAGTACTATCGAACTGAAACTTAGTATCGGTTACTGAAATTCTTACCGATACGACGTAAATTTTCAAATTGACCGGAAATGGTACCTTCCTTTATTGTTGTCCTCTTTTTTTTAGTTTTTGAATTAAATTATCTCTCAAACCACTTACGGAATCGGATTATAATTTTTTTACATGTAATGGAAATTATAAATTTTATAACTAAATATTTTTTGAATATTTTTACCTGAACCGGAAGTAATACTTTTACTTCAGTTACTTTATCTATGTACGTAGTTTTTTTTTGTTTCCCAGTGTATGTATACATACATAACCAGCAGCGTGGTCTAGTGGTGAATGTTGAATTATTTCGTACTTGATGTTACGAGTTCGATTCCCGCTAAGTCTCGCTGTTGGCCAGACCTTGGTTTGTCGAGTTCGATTATTTCTTATCAGAATTTGACAATTTTTTTGATTTTCATTGAAACGATTCCTGTAAAATTGGCGTTTCCTTCCCAATTTTTTGTTACGAACCTTTAGTTACTGTTATATCTTAGGTTTCGCCATATTGCTCACCATAGATGTCTCTGTGGTTGTTTATCGAATATAAAATTCGTATTGTTACATGAAAGTTATTCATCGTCATTTATCGTATTAATACGATGTTTGAAATATCTGACCATAGATGTCAGGTATTGTTTAGATTTACATGTATCTATGTAATAATTATGTGGACCAGGAAGGCGCATTTGGGGTTTACCTGTTAAGCCTTCCTGGTATATTTGTATATATGTTTGTAAAAATATGTATGTATGTAAAAAATATGTATATTGAGTACATTGATAAAGGTTATTTTTTAATGTAAGTTTTTCCAGTGACTTGCAAAACACTGTTTTTATAGTATTATTCAAAGAATACAATAATTTATAAAATAAAGTACATATATAAAATAGAGTGAAAGTGGGGTTAAGCGTTCCGGTAATTTTATTACGGTGCGGGCGTATGAAAATTTACACGCGAGCCGTTAATAATGCACGCCCGGAAAAATCGATGGTGTTGACCTGAAAAGCGGACATTTGAACCCGGATGGTGTGACCATTATCTCCCATGAAATCTACACGTCGTCGGTAATAGTGAAAAATGAGTGGACCACTCTCAATACCGACCAACGTTTGCTGAAAATTCGCATTCACGCAAAACGAACGTTGAAAAATGATGAACGCAAAAAAAGTCGACGCAAAAATCTAAGGAAATTTCCCATTAAAGGATTGAAGATAAATGAACGGGACGCTTTCAATGAAAGCTGTTTTTTTAGTCATCAACCCGCATGCGGCTCTTTGAATATTCCGATTTTATCGAATGAAATTTCAATATGTAATTGCTTGAAAAATTATACATATGTACATGTAGGCTGAAATTACATGTCATTAAGGCATATGTTTACGAGATTAAAATTTTAGATATTAAGTCAAATTAATGCTTTTCGTATAAAGTCGGTTCAAAACACACATTTTTTTTATTGATATACTCAATGTATTATACCTATATATATATACATATGCACACCGGGTCTTTTTTTGTGCGGTTTATAATTAATGCAAATTTAAAAAAAAAAAGATAATTTCGGACATTACCATAACAGTGCACCGTTGTTTTAGTTGTTTAAATACGTTACGTGCGAAATCTGGCTTTTGCTGCGTTTTTAGCAAGGCGACATTGTCACGCAAAGGTGGAAGGTAAGCCCAACCGGCCTTGTTTGGTGCAAACTCGGTTTAGTAAATATTTTTAGTAAAAAATTCGTATTGTTACATAAAATGTTATTGATCGTATTGTAGACGATGTTTGTAATGTCTGATCATTGATGTCAGGTATTGTTTCGATGTATGTATGTAATAATTATGTATTTAATATATAATTATATAATTTCTTGAGTCTTAATCTGTTTAGCACACTCGCCGCTTTGGAGCAATCTGTTAGGCAAGTGTGCATGATTAATTGAATTAAAAAATATATATATATATATTTATATGAATCAACGAATCTTTAATAAAATGTCACATTTGACATCAAAATAGCTTATTTTAGTCTGTTAATATTTCATAAAATTAACATATTTTTGTGGGAGATTCTGTATTTAGAATAAAAATATATTCTCAAGAAAGTTTCCAATAACATTTTTATTTCAAAATAATAACTGTGGCATGAAAATCACAATTTTCTGAAAAACCGCTTTCGCCATACAAATGGCCATTGTGAGCGTGGCGCACTTTGTATAGGAGTTTCGGGTAAAGCGACGACTTTCAACTCTCATTAATCAGTCAAAACTTAAATATGAATAAACTCAAATAAAAAAAAACCAGACAATACTGCAATAAGAGTCTATTGGACGTTTATTTATTTTACAAATAGTGAAAATATCGAAACGATATATATATATATATATATATATATATATATATATATATATATATATATATATACGCATATATATAAAAATATATAAACGCATATATGAAATAAAAACCCCTTTTTCGAAATTTTGTCGACATAAATCGATTGGCACAGAATGAGACTCATTGTGTGGTTTAAAAACACTGTTTACTCGACGGAGCGCCCCAACGGTGTAAATCGTTTGATGCGTTACATGTAATCAGCAGATAAGTGGAGTAGCGCTAACCATGAAATGAAATCCTATTACCTCTCGAGATAGAACCTACGCTTAAATTGAAAAAAAATCAGAAGGAAATTCAATTTTTATAAAAGTGGTGGTATATAAAACTAGCCAAACAAACTCATAATAGCACGGAAAAAAATGTATAACCAACGGCGTGGACTAATGGTTAGCGTATTATGTTTCGAGCAGAGGGGTCACGGGTACGAGTCCCACTAGAGTCTCGCTGCTGGCCAGACCTTGGTTTGTGACTCCAGGTCGATAGTTTCCTATCAGAGTTTGCCAATTTCTATAATAAAATGCTGCAAAAATGTATCCATGTCACTGTGGATTATGTTTGTATGAATTCGCATTGTATAAAAATGCCTGTATTAATTGCATTATTGCATTTTTTCTGTACACTTCACGCTTTGGAGCGATCTGTAAAGGCGAGTATAAGGTACATATATGTTTGATTGAAATAAAATAAATAAAAACATGTACAGGATGACAACTCCATTCTTCAACTATAAGAATTGTAAATAGGCTTTTGAGCTATTTTTCCTATTATGCTGTACATTAACATTAGAATAATATAATACTATGATTACTAACAAAATTAAATTAAAATTGTAAAATAGAAAATGATCAGTAGATCAGTAGCTATTTAAATAACATAATTAACATAATTTAGTAATAATAAAAAGCATTTAAAAATCAAATTCTTCAACCCAAGCATGCCAACCTAATAATTCATATTTACATGCATACATAATGACTCAAAAAAATACTCACATTTCACAAAGAGGCATTCATTTAATAAATAAAGTTGCTGATTACTAGACTGAAGTATCTTTAAGTGCTTTTAATAAAATTTGAAACACGTCTGAAAATAATTTAGACTCAACGGCAACATTGAAAAACACTTGGCTCTTACTTTTAATTAAAAATTAATTACGAGAAAAACGGAAAGACGAACGAGCAAAAAAAAACAATTTGTTTCAGGAGTAATTTGAGGTGAGCGTTCAAAAGGAACGAGACGAGAATGCCAGAGACACTTCGACTAATAATAATGGAAAAACGTGGAAACGCCATTTATTTTCCCCCGAAAAATAAACGCGAACGCTTTTTCGGACACGGCGAGCGACACATTTCCCACGGGACGATCGAAGGGACATATAGCGGCAGGGGGATGAGGCGGAAGGGCTTAGTCTGGACCTTAATCTCGAGAATTCATTGATCACTCTTCGGGGGCGTATTGTTCAGTGTGAAAACTTGAACGGAAGCCAATTATCGCTCAAAGGATAAATCTGTTTAACTTGGGCGCTTTCCCTCCGAACTCAATTTCGATTAATCGCATTATTAGACGAGTTTGCGTTTCGCACACACTCTCTATCTCGCGAAACCGTCACGATTCCCATTTATTCATTTTCGCCCGAATTTATTCATGGAATCGGTTAATCAGCGGAACCGTCGACGTGTGAGCCTCTTTCGGTTGCGGGTATCTTCATGAATATTGAGAGAAATGTTATGGACCGCTCGTTAAATGGATTGGGATCGTGTACACATATGTATGTACATACGTAAATAGACTCTGAAAAAATGTGAAACTAAATTTAAGCCCATTTCCCAAAATTCCACTAACCAAGAGTTTTGATGAATACGTTTGTATGGACAAGGCGCTGGGGTCCAACCCTTTTAAATTCTTTTGTATACCACCTCTGAAATATCAAAACATGTTTCACCGTGTGGTTTTTTCTTCTAATATTATTAGTTCCAACATTTGATAGCTTTTTCTGTTTTCATTAACTTATTATACACACTATTACTTCAGAGTATTTTCGGTTCATCAAAAAGCATTTTCAACCGATTATCCCATTTGAATCAAAATCAGAAGAAAAATCAGTCTCAACACTCCTTTCTATCTACATAAATTGGCTTTGATAGAAAATGATTGATCTGGAGTCGTATGCATACATACATACATATAAGGTCTGGTCAGCAACACCGGGGAAAGGGAATTAACCCATGACCCCTCATTTGAAAGCATTACACGCTAACCGCAGAGCTATGTTGCTGGCTATATCTTATAATTAGTCCGATATATATATATATATATATATATATATATATATATATATATATATATATATATATATATATATATATATATATATATATATATATATATATATATATATATATATATATATATATATATTCAATACCGTCTCTATCGAGTATTCGTATCAATGCTCTCTGACGTTTGAATTTGTAAGATTCCCTTGGGCTGGTGTGCCAGAGGTCCCTAAACTGATCGAGTGCGATTTAACGGCTCACAATAGGCACAAAGGGCGACAACAATACATGCAGGAAGAGAGAGGGAGGTAGAAATAAAAGCGGCTGCAGATCTGTGAAAGCTCACTCAACCGGAGGACATAAATCATTCATAAGAATGAGAGTATCTAGAGACCGCTTTTATTTTTCGCGGAATTTTCGCCCGCAAGCTGGCGGCACGGAAAGCTCGCTTTTCCGCGCGAAGAAAAGCCACCGTGTAAATCAGTTGTTTGTTGGTTTTTGTTGGTTTTTTGCTTTTCCGAGCTTTCTCTTTTGGTCTATGCGACTTCCGGACGTTGGCTTTTCATCGTTTAAACTGCAGTTTAGCTTCCGAATATATGAATATGATATCGGGATCTTTTGTACATTTGCGCTTTTGTTCCTATCGATGATACCTTACCTATTCCATTTATATTTAGATATCTCAATTCTGATCCTCGCTTTTTCAGCGTATCATATACATATATTGTATAGGTACAATATTTTTCTTTAGTTCAATAAATAAACAAGGCTATTGGAGACAAGATATTTTTTTGTATGTTAAAAAATATTATTAAGTATTAATTTTAATCTTTTTATATATATTTTTTTCGTTTCAGCAACTCTGGATACGAAAGAAATTCGTAGTACGCTGAGTCAGATGCGTTGAGTTGTGCCATTTCAGCAATATCCAGACTCAAGGAAATGGAAAAAAGGAAGATTGACAGGCGAAGACAGCAAGAGTGGGAGCGAATTAAATGGATTTGAGCAAAATGGAAAAGAAGAAGAGATAATTAAGCACCAGAATTCAAGCACCAAATCAATATCAATAATTCAGAGGAAGATTTTCCAATGTTTGATACAAATAAATAATATAGTTGCAACATTTTTAAATTAAAAAAGCGTATGTATATTGTAGGAATAAGAGTGATTTTTCATCTATTAATGTTTATTTTTATTTGTAATTTTAATATAATCAATATTTGAAGTTGATATTTATATTTTTCGAAAATGTATTCACTTGTATTATGATATTCAAGACCAGCAGCGTGGACTAGTGGTTAGCATATTATGATTTCGAGTCTATTTTTATAATAAAATACTGCAAAAACTTCTACATAGATATCTCTGTGGATGATGTTTGTATGAATTCGCATTTGTATAAATCCTCGTATTGATCGTATTGTATAAAAGCTTGTTATGATACTTTGCAATGTTCGACCATACATAGATGTTGTACATAAATGTAAAAATATACAAAAGTATTTATATACATAATTCAGTGTATTTCTTGATCTGTATTAGTACACTCGTCGCTTTGGAGCGATCTGTTAAGACGATTGTATATGTTTGCTTGAATAAATAAAATATAAAATATTCACCGAATGACTTATAACCGATTGAATATATAATATATGTAATTATCAATCAATCATCCTCTTTATCCATAAAATATTACATAAACGATCTGCAAGACGAGAATATATTTCCCTTAAAATAGTGACTCAAAAAACTACAGTATATAAAATACGTATGCAGACAGTTAGGTAAATCTTCTTATATATAAAACCGAAACGGCGTCTGTAATTCGTTTTTGATTGGCTGTCGTCAAACTCGATTCTGATTGGCTGTCGTCAAACTCGTTTCTGATTGGCTGTCGTGAAACTCTTTTTCTTATTGGCTGGATTTGTCGAAGACGTTTGTGATAAGTCTTTCGTTAAAAATTATAATTTTTTTTTCGATTCAAATAAATTTAATAAAAAAACAAATGTACATTCAATCTCCATTTACCGAGCGAAGCCGGGTAGCACCACTAGCCTAAGATCAAACTCTACAAACGAAACTTTTTCAATATGAAAGATACCCTCTACAAGTTTTTAAAGTACACACCACATCGTACCGATTCGATTGAAAGCATTTTGGCACACACACAACCCAACAGTTTTGGAACTCGCAGGCAAATTTATACGATTGGCACTCTAATAGATTTCAAGATATGTGTGTACACTCGCTGGAAAAGTCGTAAGTTACACATCGATGTGCACGCTAGTGTTATTTGTGTACATTTGGGAGAAAGTGAACAAGCGAATGAAATAAGGTCCCTTCTGCTGGTATTGGCAGGTAATCAATAAGACTCTGGCTGAATTGCAACACGACACGGAAACGGGAAATAAACGAAAACAATTCCGACTAATATACATTCACAAATATGTAATCAACCATGTACGTATATATATACATATGTATGTATATACGTTCGGGATTATTAATTATAAGACTGCGAGCTTTGGGGAAAATTCGAGAAACTGTAATCCCCGAGTGAAATATTTGGCTTCAAATTGGTGGCGAAAAGAGAAATGGGAAATATCACGTTACGCTCGGCAAGCTCCGGAAAAGAATTGAATAAATTATGGACGGTGGTTGAATTTTATTTTTCTTTAAAATTAAACGTGAAGAGTGAAAGGTTGCAGATGTTACAATTAGCATTGTTAATTTTCTGGTTCTCCGGTGACCCAGATATTTTATTTATAAATTTAGCAGAACATTTTAAAATTGCAAACATTTTTATAATCGATTAGGTAAATTATGAATTTTAATTTCGTTAACTTATTATGTGTATGTAAATTAGATACTACATAATTTTTTATGGCCGATTGACGATACATATGTACATTTTGTTAGTTAGCCTTTTTTATAAAAAAAAACTTCTTTACAGATAATATAATTTATTGATTTGATGATCTTATATGAGGATTAGAACAATAATTTATAACCCTGACACTGCACGAACCTTAAATAAGATGAAGGCTCTCTCTTTATCACACTCACTTCCTAAGAAGGAGAAAGAATATCTCCTTTCTCCTTATTGGACATTACCTAATAAACCTTACTTGCTAGATATTGCTTAAGAAAGTTTTATTTATGTAATGTGCAAGTATAGAATACAATAAATTATATTTTTACAAGATTTTTATTTAGTCTACAGGGAGTGAAGATAATTTTATCAAAATCAGGCCAATTTTCAAAATAATCAATTGCTAATTTAACTCATTATGGACCGCCAGAATTTACCAAAAACTTTCTATGAGAGTTTGCGTATTAGTCCGGTTTTATATTTATTTATTTGTACAGGTAAAAACGCATTTAAGTAAATCATATAATATAAAACATATAATATAAATCTTATAATATAAAAATTAACAATACAAAACAAGAAAAACAATAATATGCGGTTTTATCAACATGGAACATAGAACATATGAATGAAGGAAAAAAAAGATAGTAAAATCATAATATAATATGTTGAATGGATCTTATAAACCGACCAAAAGTGATACTAAATATTTTGTAAATTAAACGAACCTTCTAATTCTTTCCATCAATTAAATTGAAAATTGGAATACAGATTCTTTATAGTCGTCTTGAATCATATTAATTAATAGGTCAGCATTTTTCAAACTATGGTGATTACTGTATTCAAATTTATATATGTATATTTTCACGTAATAAAGAATATCTATCTTATAGATCAATTTGAGAAATATGTATTCTACGCGAGAAACAACAAGTCAATTTCAATATTTGAGGATCTAAAATATTTTCTGAATAATATTATTTTGGAATATCATCGATCAATTCCTCGGAAAATAATCTTTAAAAAAAATTGCTTTAAACCATAGAAATATTTATCGATATTTTAAATACAGATATGCTGGTATGATATCTATGAATGGAATCTTTTAAATAAGACTTTTTTTGTATGAAGTTTGGAGGGTTTAATAAAAACACAAGCTTGACAAACTTTGAATTAAATTTTATTCAAACCACAGCGTACGTGTTAACGGCCTATAGTGAGTTAATATTAGATGTATTATATGTATGATAAATGCATTCATTTCTTGAATAGAAAACCGTCAATAATATTTGGAGAAACTTCATCATTACACATTTTCACAATATTTCCCACTTAAAAAGAAAATATGTGCACAGTATATACAATACAGAATACAATATGATTCTTACGGAACACGAATGAAAGTAAATAAATAGAATTTGAGACGTGTGAACGTGTCATAGTGGCAAATTTGTATCTATATCCGATACCGGAGAGGCGGAAAAAGCCTCACCATTAAAAGAGCTTACTACTCGCGAGAGAAAATCGTCGGGAAAAATCGTTCGGGATATAGCCCCCGTGTTTTTCTTATATATTTTTCATTCTGCTCGTGGGGGAAGTCACTATATTCAACCACCTCGGCTGCTAGGGGAGATGTATCTATGATTTACCAGAGGTTAGATTTATCACGAAAATGTTGCACCCCGCCATCCCCTGGATGGGTCACTGTGGACCCATTTAGCCCCACTTCCGTCTGCTAACCATTACCAGGAACACTTTCTTCCGGACCAGATAAGATGTAAGGTCGATTTGCCTTGAAATATTGCCACGCCACGTACGTGCATAAATATATTACATACATATGTCCAATAATGATAGATTCAAATTTTCAATCATTATTATCGTGGACCTATTACGGTGATATTACGTACAGATTCTAGTTTATTTTTAATTTATTTATTTATACAGGTAAAAACTTATTTAAGCAAATTAACAATAAAAAGAAAAATAAAATCGGAAAAGATAGTAAAAATTAAGGAAACACAATATTCTGAATGGATCCAATAAACCAACCAAAAGTAACATTAAATATGTCAATGTCCGTCTGATCAGTTAAATGGTTAATAATGGCAGACGATATTTTTGCACCATCGTAATGGCGGAGGATCCATTTACGTATATTGATGACCAAAATGAGCAATATGGCAAAGTATGAAAACGATCGGATAAGAGATAAAAAGTCCTCTGAATTGTAATCGTAAGTGAAACGTAAAGGAGGTTTGTAATAAAAAGACTTATAATAAAAAGAACAAGGATCATGTGTCGTAATAATAAAATACAACACTGATTAAGCCCGTCATTCCCAAAATAAATTTGCCAAGATATAGCCAAGGGTATTATCTATACATTTTGTAATAAAGAAACCGACAGAATTTTGTCTAATTAATTAGGGTTTGGTGCATCCGCTCTAAAATCGCCAGATTAACAGAACGGCAGCTTTAAACGTAATTCTCGTTTTCTCGAATGATAGATTGCACATCAGATGACGAGTAACCTTTTGATGTGCAAAGATATAATTATTAAAATTGAGTTGGATCTTTCTGGCGAGTTTAATAAGGCAAGATTCGGAACTTATCGAATCTTGCCTTATTAAATTCGCCTGAAAGATCCAACTGAATTTTAATAATTGCATCTGTGCACATCGAAAGGTTACCCGTCATCTGATGTGCAATCTATCATTCGAGAAGACGAGAATTACATTTAAAGCAGCCGTCCGTTAATCTGTCGTTCAATTTGGTTACCTGACAACTCGTTCACAGATTTTCCGTAAACCGATGATGCGCTCCAGGCATTACGTATACGGCCATCTCTTTCTCACCCCGTCTGTTCACCATGATCTCGTTTACTCTGCCATTACGTATGCAGCCATCTCTTTCACAGACCGTCTGTTATCGGTGAAAAAATGGTCTGTGAAAGAGATGGCTGCATACGTAATGGCAGAGTAAACGAGATCATGGTGAACAGACGGGGTGAGAAAGAGATGGCCGTATACGTAATGCCTGGAGCGCATCATCGGTTTACGGAAAATCTGTGAACGAGTTGTCATGTCACCGTTCAATTTGTCTGGCGATTTTAGAGCGGATGCACCGCATCCAATTAATTAATATACAATTTTTTTTTAGGTGAACAAATTATGCAGTTAAACTCCAAAATGGACCTGACAAAAGAATTGTAGAGGCAAATCATAGAATTGGAATTAGACAACAGACAAGATTGTCCGATTACAAATGCTAATGATTGGTTAGACTTATTGACAAAATTTAAAATATGGTTTTTAAATGTCAAATTAGTTAATTAATAGCATTTATTTAATAATACTTTTTTGTCTAATTACCCTAATTTAGTAAAAATGCGCACACAAACATTGTTGAAACGTTTTACATCAAAATTGCCTCAGAAAAGACTAATCTTGTTCAGGATCGAATTGTAGATAAGAGATAGAGTATACTCACGCGCCGATGGCGTTTATGTGCTGTGCTTGAGGGGCGCGTGATGGGCGACGTAAGGGCGGGGGCGGCAAAATGTGTACTCCATGGTAAAGGGCGGGCGGCAAAGACATCATGGGTGGTGTGGGCAACCTGAAAAAAATACAAATAAATATGTCAATCAATAATAATATTAGCAAAACAAGGTAACTCCAAAACACATTCATAGTACACACTGACTGTAAATACAAAATTTTGAGTTCTTGAAACATGTCTGATTAGTACACATACAACCTACTGTGTACTAGTCGTACTGTCGCTGTAAGTCTACAACAAAATCAAAAAACAAATCACAAACACAAAAACAACAGCGTATATTTTTATGCGTTTAATTTTTCTTAATTCTTCGCTTGGATCAAATCCACTGTTTATCGCTCATGCAGAATTGATTGATACGACATTTATGTAGTTCAGATATGTGCATCTAGGCGTATGTCGTTTAAGCTGCTAAAAAAGCATAATATGTACTTCCAAACTGTCTTAAGAAAAATATCTCCATCCAATGTGTTTTTCCAGTGATGACGTATGGATATGAAACTTGGACATTGAACGCTAAAATGTTACACAAATTTCAATGCACTCAAATAAATGTGATACGTTGTACGCTGGGCATAATGAAGAAAGATGGGAAACGGAATATACAGATGAAAAGTATGATAAGGGTAGTTGATAAAGTTGAGATAATGAAGCTAGAAGAATGGACGAAAGTTGAACAAAAGAAAAAAAAAAAAAATAGGTAAAAGGTTTGAACACAAAATCATAGAATGATCAGAAAAATGTTAAAATAATAGAAACGTCTTTACGAATAAATATGTACATTGTATCAATATTACGCGGTATCAACTACGCTAAAACGCACAGAATATAATCAGGGTCATCACATATTCACTACAGAAATTAAAGTTTTATTTTGATATAGATTTATTTACAATTTTAGTATATGGTGGTATTGGGAGTTAGTGGCCAATCCGTTTCTTTTCTCAGTTGGCGGATTATTTTTATCCACTTTTTTAAATTGGTCTGTCCCTGGGAACTCTTAAATTAACGTGTAATGTATAGTTTCAACAAAAATATTTATAATATAAAATGAACGATGTTTATTATAATTAAACTTAAATAATTGTGCATTAATATAATTGAGTATTCGGCGCCACCAAGAGAAATGTTTTTACATTTATTTAAAAATATTTTTTACATTTCTCTGGTGCCACCCCTGAAATGTTATGTAGAATGCGGGCGATCGCCATGACACTTTTAAAAACTGTCAAACTACGATGTTAATTGTATAATATGTCACTTAAATGATCAATTTACTTATAAAAATGTATCCCATGTTGTTTATTGTGTGTTTTTGAATGCATTGTGCAACTTTCAACGATGCACTAGCCCATTGCTCTTTCCCGTAGAAGTTTTTATCGGATATACATACGTCGAGCACCAAGTATCAAATACGACTGATGCTAAAATTATTTAGGAATGTCTGTGGACAATCGTCACTTGACAACAATATAACGCCTAAAGCCACTTCTATTATTATAACATTTCTCTGTGTATGATGATCAAAGCGCCTTAATATATCAAAGAGTATTATTAATATATCAACAATTCTATTAATAAATATTTCACAATTTGTAATCTATATAATCCGACGCCAACAATCGTCACGTGTAAAAACGCCCTTAGGAAACAGTTAATTTCGTACCAAAAACGATTTTATAATTTTATTAGAAAATCCCCAAGCAGTTGCATACAAAGAAATGCGACGCATTAAAAGAGATGTTTCAACTTTTCCACTGCATCAAAAAAAAAAAATGCAAATTTAAAACCTGTGATTAATGGACACGCAGTTAAAACACCCCTCGTTTAATTCCAAAGCCATTTATTACCGGAAAAAAATTAATCCCTCATTTTACTGAGATTACACTGCTTGTAAGGACTATGTACTCTCGTTCCCATAATAATATAGAGATAAACGAGTACGCAGATACTTACGCCGAATTTCGTCTCATTCTTCTATTATATGTAGATACGTATATAAAAAGTGATGTCGCATTTTTTTATATAACACCTAGTAGATAGAATCAGAAGGAAAGAAAACACCGGCTATGATAAAAGACCGGGACAGGAGTGGTTTAATGTCACTTGTATTATGTTCACGTACGAAAGCGGATCTTTCGCCAGTTGGAAATGACAAGTTATGAGAATTTTTCCGCTGGTTTTCCGACGCTTTTTCCGGAAATTAGAAATTTCTAGCACGAAATGAAAATCTTCTTTGACTAGACATACTCGCCTTTATATGAACGACAAATCCATTTTCCGTTTCAAAATCAAATGTATACACACACACACACAAGTAGACAAATTCAATTTTTGCCTTTGCGGAAATGTTCCCCATACCCACCCATTTTTGCCTATTTTATATACATAAATACATGCATATGTTCGAGTATATGTATGTACATACGTGGTTGTCACGTTTCGGTGTAAATAAACAAGGATTTGTATTATCGCCGAATAACTCTCCGTATAATGGCTGAATGGCCGTCGAAGATAAAAAGGGGTGGGAGGGGGGGAGGGGGCAGTGGAGATGGGTCCAACAGATTTATGGGTCTGGGTCAAAGGTGTCCCATAGATTCCGAGTACGACCCAACGAACTTTGTATGTCGAACGAATCATAATAAAAAACATACATAACCAAATCGAATAAGAACTCGCACTGTATTTACTACATATTGTAACGTAAGAATTCTAGACCAATGTAAAGTGGAGAATTTTTCGTTTGTGGAGAATTCCGAGTTTGTAGGGAATTCCTAGTTTGTGAGAACTAATTTATGGGGAATTCGGGGCTTGTTCGGACTACTGCATGTCCAAACACTCGGCTACCTGCCTTTAAAAGAAGAAACATACGGAGGACCGGATAGTCTAGAGTGAGCAGTATGTGGTTCAGTATGGACCTTCTGAATCGTTGAATAAATGCAGTGAAGCGACTTTGGCCTTTCATTTGGAATCTGAATCTACAAACTCGGAACCAAACTTGGAATCTAGCCTACGCTACAATAATAAGCATGTTTCCTTTACATCAAATGCTTCCAATCGGTCGATTGCAAAGCAATATTTGGTCAATCTTAATTTTTATTTTTATTTTTTATTTCAATTAATCATGCACACTCGCCTAACAGATTGCTCCAAAGCGGCGAGTGTGCTAAACAGATTAAGACTGGAGAAATTATATATTACATATATTAAATACGTAATTATTACATACATACACATGTAAATCGAAACAATACCTCACATCTATGGTCAGACATTACAAATATCGTAAACAATACGATCAATAAAATTCTTCATGAAACAATACGAATTTTTATTACATTCAATAATCATCCACAGAGACATCTATGGAGCGCAATCTGGCGAAACCTAGGATAAAACAATAGCTTAAGGTTTGCAATATAAAATTGGGTAGGAAAAGCCAATTTTACAGGAACCAGTTCAATGAAAATCAGAAAAATTGGCAAATTCTGATGAGAAACGATCGACCTCGACAAACCAAGGTCTGGCCAACGACATTCTAATGGGAATCGAACCCGTGACACCTTGCACGAAGGAATACAACACTCACTACTAGACCACACTGCTGGTTACAATTACAATATTGTGATTTTTTTTAAATAATAATGATTTCCAAATTTTAAAAAAATATATAAAAATGCGACCTATATGTACATATGTATGTATGTATATCTTGAAAACAAAGAATGACTTATAAAAATAGCATTTCTAAATGACTTAATTTGGTTTAATAAGGGAAATCAAAAATCATCAACGATATGATATCATGAGTCAATTCGTTTGAAATGTTTTGAATTATCACCATGGATATCAAAAAATAATTCAAAACTAAAATTAAATTTTTTTATATTCGAAAGATGAGTCAAGAAATGAGGAAATTATCAACAACAAAAAAATGCTGCAAAAATAGCTATTCAACGTTATTGTGCCTTTTAAAATGAATACCGTTAGCTTTTAAGAACTTTAAAAAAAGCAACAAAATTTATTATAAGATTGTTATTGTAAGTCGATCGCCATTAAAATCTTGCTGCACATTCTCAATCCATCAATGCATTCCTGGAAACATTGTCCATTGACAGATTTATCGACAGACAAGTCAGCCGACAAATATCTATCTACGAAATATGTCGTAGGGAGAGATGCTACGACCGACCCTACATAAGACAAATCGAAAAACAAAAAAATTCAATACAATTATGTACACAATACTAACTATTATGAACTATAAAAATCTTCAACAAAAGCCATATGAAATTTTCGCGACACTTTCAAAGAAACAGACCAGAAACAGCTTGCTGCTTTACATATGTAGTGTGCGCTAACAGACCGAAACGACGAAAAAACGAATACAATTAAAGCACAGATAACACTTAAAACGAAACACTCTGGAGCAGCGGGACCCACCCTTTCGAAGTCAGGGGAGAGTTCGCTCGGGTAAATTGTCCCCCGACTAAGGAGCGTGACTGGCATAACGTTCCGGGAGAGACGACAGGCAAATGGCCGTCGCTAAGACTCTACAAGTTCCCCGGGGACGGTTCGAGTCGATGCTAGAATATTAGCAGTTTACCTGGACTGTGCTAAATGTCCACTAACGAGCGTGCATAGTGCCAGCAGCAGCCCCAGGAAGAAAAGGGAGTTTCCCGTGGGGTTGGCCGCGTTTAATAGGTCACTGCGTATATTCAATGAGTTCAAGGGACACACGTGCTGAATCTACTACACACTACATACATACATACCTACTGTTGCTCGAACGTACTACGTATTCCACTTTTCGTGAATATGGGAATAAAATGCACGATATATGTATTATATGTACTATATTTACGCGGATGTTTTGGGTCGCGCCCATAACCGTGGTATTACATTAGGGTAAGTTGAAACTCTCAATTCCTGGAAATGTATATGTGCAACGTTTTAAATGGTATATTGGAATTATTATATACTAGTGGTTTTACCCGGCTTCAATCAGTGTTTGTAATATAAACCGCTTAAACAAAATAGTAAACATTAATTTGTTTGTTATTAACCCTTTGAGTGCTGGTGTCTTTTCTGTTGAAAGCCCGCTACGCTGAAAATTTCGCCCACATTTCCAACTAGAATTATTTTGAAATCCAATAGAAAGCAGGTATAAAATTGGAGCTAATCCAAACAAACGCTAGATAACTACCGCTGAGGATTTCGAGTTTTGTAAAGGTGTGTTTAGACTCTCTAATATATCTTGCAACAATAGAAAATAAACAAAAGAAGTCTATTAATGAATCTATTTTTCCAAAACTAGTTCCATCTTCTTCATTGGTGTTAAAATGTAATACCCATAATCTAAATGTCAAGCCACAATCTAAAATACTCGGCAGTTAGGAATTTCCATCGGGAAATTCTTCTATGGTTATAAACTCATAAATTCCGGTGTCAATCAGTCTTTATAAACATTGAAACGGATTATACGACCCTTGTTCAATGCATTTTTTTCAATGCTACCAGGAAAGGCTTAGCTGGTAGTATTCTTATCTATTTTATACATAAAACGACGCCTATTGGCGTCTTTCAGGCTCATGGACTTGTTGCAAAAACAACAATCGGCGTTGGTTAGCATTCAAAGGAGTACATTTATTTGAAAAAAAATATATATATATATATATTCAACGATATCAATATCGTCGGCATAGAAACTTTGATTCTTTGATGACGTCACGGATTCTACGACCCGAAACAAACAAAGTCTCTTTCGAAATCATATACATATTAGATGTCAAGTCATAATATGGCTTAAGTCGATAAAAAAGTGTTAGTATTGAATATTGAGTGGCTAGGTCAAAGCTGAAGTAAAAATTTTGGTCGATGTCAAAAGAATACAATTTTGATTGTTTTAATTTTGTATATTCAAAGCCGAGCGTGGCACACCACTTTTTAATAATTCTTTCAGAATTCAGAATTCTTAATATTTTAATGCTTCAATCAAACAAAACAAATGCTTCAACCAACAATCAAAATTTCAAGGCATATTGCAATTACATATGTATATGAACACCGTGCACGTCCTCGTGACTTGCAGCTGGGAAGGGCGTCCCCGTTTTTGATCACTGTCAAACTTATGTCAATACACGGAAATATATCACTGAAAACACTCCAGGAGGTGATTTACGACTGGCATAGATCAGGCGTGCTCACGTTTTTATTACATGTGAAAAACAAGTTCCGTGTGTCTGCGCTCTAATAGTTTGAAATTCCCAAAATCAAATTCTCAGAAATAAGGATTATCAAATTCAAATTCTCGGGATTCTCAAATCTAAATTCCCAGAATTAAGGATTCTCCTATCCAAATTATCAGAATTAAGGATTTTCACAAGTCGAGCGATTTGCCATAAAACTCTCGAAGGGTCTCTTACTCTCTAGCTACGAAAAATATCGTAATACGAGACCCTATGAGGGACTTGTTATTCACGACTTCAATACAGTAGATGAATTAGATTTTTTCTATGGAAGACTGTACATTTTCGTCTTTTGAGTACAGATGCAATTATTGCAACTCCTAAGTTATGAATATGCGGAACACTTTAAAAAGTTACTCAAAAATTCAGATATGGAATATTTTAAAAGGTAGGAGCTTTCGAATAAAAGGTAGCTTTTTAAGTATGTAAGTATGGGTATTATTGAGTAAACCGTATCCTATATGCATCAAAGTGCAAAGATAAAAGCATTTTTATGTTCAATTTTTAAATTCGGTGCATACATATATGTATATTATTTTAGATAGTATGCATGCATACATATGTACATACTGTACTGCGAAATTGAAAGGCAACGAAGATGGAGGACTTCTGCTTCGGCAATTTGACATGAATATATTACGGAGCGAATGCAATTTCCATCCCCTTGCATCCAAGGCTCAGTAATGGGATCGATTTAGAATTTATTGATCTCCATTTTTTATTTTTATTTTTCTACACAACAACAAGATCCGCTTTTTATTGCTACGCACTACATGTAATAAATCATAGAAGATACACTTCCGCTTCCGATTCACTCGCATATACGCATTACATAGAGTACCCAACATTATCTTGTAACCATGAGATGAAAATGAAAACCTTATGTAATTTGATCACACATATAGAAAATTTTAGACTTGATATCCGAACTTATTTTATTTTATTTTTATTTATTTATATATATTTTAGCTATCAAGCTAATTTAAAAATACATCTTAATTATTATACTTAACTCTAAAATTTATAATTAACTTATATGTACTGTCCCTCACAGAGGTGTCTCTTTGCACCTCGCAGGAATGCATCCATGTTTTTAGCAGACCTGACGCACTCAGGGAGGGCATTATACATGAGCACACCCCTGTGAAAAACACCCCCAGCCGTCTTATTCTTTCTTACTCTACTTACAACTAGTTTGTCCTTATTTCTAGTATAAAAACTATGTTTATCTCTATTCCTTATTATATAATCATCAAAATACTTAGGTAATAACTTATGATCTAACTTATAAACAAAAGACAATGTACTAATATTTGGACTAATTCTAATACTCATCCATCCTAATTCATCTAACATACTTCCAATACTCTTAAATCTACTCACATTCAAAATAGCTCTCATAGCTTTATTCTGTATTTTTTGCATTTTTTCTAAATCTTGGCCACTAAACAAATTAAGCACAGTGGCACAATAAACCACATGTGGCAAGACAATTGAATTAAACACTAAAATTTTACTTTTTTTACTTAAAATATTTCTTAATCTACATAATACACCAACTTTTCTAGCCATTTTTTTTATTATATAGTCAGCGTGCATTTTAAAATTTAGTCCTGAATCTATGTATACACCTAAGTATTTTATATTTTCAACTTTTTCAATTAACTTATCATCAATTCTAATTTCATTCAATATATTTTTATTTTTACCATTCAACCACATCATTTTTGTTTTATTCACATTCAACTTTAATTTATTTTCACACAACCAGTCATTCACATAATTTAATTCTATATTTAAAATCTCAGACATTACATCAACATTCTTTCCAATTATATATATCAATGTATCATCTGCAAACAAATGTATTTTACACATCTTAATTACCTTAACAATATCGTTTATATATAATATAAATAATAAGGGTCCCAATTTGGACCCTTGCGGCACTCCATGAGGTGTTACAAATTCAGAGGATAACACCTTATCAATTTTTACTCTTTGCCTTCTATTATTTAAGTATGATTGAAGCCACTTTAATACTATACCATTTATTCCTAACTTATATAATTTTTGTAATAAAATATTCCTATCTACTGTCTCGAACGCTCGCTTAAAATCTAGAAAAACTGCTCCAACAACCATGCTAGATTCATCCATCGTCTCCATCCAATCAGAAACCACCAACTGGATAGCGGTTTCTGTTGAATGTTTCACTCTAAATCCAGACTGTTCCACAACCAAACAATCATTTATACTAATGAACTCTTTCAATTGAATCATAACGATTTCCTCCAGCATCTTCTCAACAATTGGTAACATATTGATGGGCCTCATTTCACTGGCTTTATGTGTGCCAGTAACCTTTGGTACCGGTACAATAGTAGACACCTTCCATGCATCCGGGACGGATCCCACTTCTAACGATTCATTTATTAATTTCAGTAACTGAGGTCCAACCATGTCCCAAGTGTTGATTAAAATATCTAGAGTCAATCCATCCATACTAGAAACTGATTTCATGCCCTTCAATACACCATTTAATCCCCCCATTTCCACTAATTTAAACCTTTCAAACTTATTTAAACCCAAATTAATATCATCATTCACACTATTATGCCTTATTTGTATTGAATTAACTATATCATTCACACTATTGATGTAAAACTCATTCAATCTTTCAACCATATCCTCTTTATCATTATATACTACTCCCTCGACTTCTAATTCATTCAAAGAAACATTTTTTCCCCCGGAAATCAAAGTTTTAATTATTCGCCACATTTTTGTGGGATCTTTTTTTGCACCATCAATATTTCTTTCATGCCAATCCCTCTTCGCATTACGTAAAACATTCACACATTTATTCCTCTTTCTTTTATACTCTAACCAAGCCTTTTCTAATTGGATTCCATCCATAGCCTTAATAATTTTATATCTTTTATAACTAACATTCTTATCAACTAAGCTTTCCTTTACTTCCTTGGTAAACCAAGGTTTCAGCTTATGCTTATGCATGATTCTTGTGGTTTTTACGCATTTACTTTTAGAATATGTTATATTACGATACATTATCTCCCACATTTCATTCACACTATCACCATCCTTTCCCCATACACACTCCTTTAACAATTCATTCATCAATTGATAATCAATGTTTTCTCTTTCAGTCACCTGCATATTTTTAAGTCCTCCGTTACTAAACCGCTGTCCCAAAAACATGTTGACAATAGAATGGTCTCCTATTTTCGGTACATCTTTCACCTCACACCGCAGATCCATTATATTTGTTATAACCAAATCAATGAGAGAGCTTGATAAATTATTCACTCTCGTTGCTTCCGTCACTTTTTGTTTAAAACCCAATTCATTTACCCAATTTCTCAACTTTTTTACATAAAATTCTTCTGTCTGTAACCAATTAAAATTCCAGTCCCCAAACATAATTATATTTTTACTCACATCTATACTTCTTTCACTCAATTCTTCTAAAAATTTAAGAAATCTTCCACTTCTACCATTCGGAGAGCGGTAAATTACTAGCAAAAACACAGTAACTCCATTCACAAGCAGATCCACACCAATTGTCCAAAACTCACCATCAACCTTATTAACTATTACATTACCGTAACTTAAATCATCCCTTAAATACAATAGTACCCCACCCGTATGTCTAGAATTAGAGTCACATCTCAAAACACAATATCCATCTATATTCAGCTCAAAATCTTCAAAATCACTAGTTACATGCGTTTCACTTAAACCTATAAATAATGGTTTTTGACTTACAGTTAAACTCCAAACCTCATCCTTGTGAGCAAAAAAACTTTGTACATTTATACCGATACCTTTTGGTGGTTGCTATATATTATTATACTTAATTCTATTTCTCATTAATTCTATATTTCTTTTATATACACTGCACTTAGTGTCCAACGGTCCGTGATTTGTGTTCAAATTTAATTTTAATTTATTATTACTTTTAAAGCAATTATTACATTTTATTATTTTATTGTTACATCCCTCGCTTTTGTGCCCTTCTTCTCCACATTTCGCACATGTCACCTTGTTTCTACAATCCACCGCTTTGTGATTAAATCCGTAACAATTTAGACATCTTAGAATATTAATTTCTTCAAAAACCCTACATCTATCCCAATTTATATTTACTTTTCCATCTTCAATAAATCTTTTAAATGTATTGCAATCTACTTCCACTATCGCATTATATTTATTATTTTTTCTACTTTTCCATATTTTTAACACCTTCAGTTCACCATCATTTATAACTTCTTGATTTTGATTCATCAAACACTCAGCCAACTGTTCACTTGTAAGTTCCTCCGACATATCTACAATTTTAATTTTGGGATTTTTTAATTCCCCTCTTTTAACATTATAATTCTCCCCTAATTTATTTTCTACTTCTTTTATTAATTTAATACTATCCTGTGCACTGTTACACGTTACAGCAATGCCCCCTTTACCGATTTTTTTAACCCCTTGTATTCCTATTTTTAGTTCCTTTGGTTTTATTAAATTTTTGCACTCATTTTTTGTTTTGTCCGTATCTTGAATTTTTTTCGGAACAATTATTGTTACGTCATTATTATTTTTTTTAAGTGCATTTGCATAACTTAAATTGTTATCATTTTTATTTACACTTTTTAAAATGTTTAATTCACTGTTAGTTTTTAGTATATTTATGTCTTTTTGTATATTGTTTTTCAAATTTTTAAATTCACTTCTTAATTCACATATTACATCCAAAAATTGTTCCTTATCATTATTTTCATTTTCACAAATATATTCAACTAATTTTTTTACTGATGTAATTAAAAATGACTTATTGTCGTTTGATATACTGTTAGTTTTTGTGGTCAAAATGTCCATAATTTTTTTTTCAATTGTTATTACTTCACTTATGCGTTCTGATGCCATTATTATACACTTAGAACGTACACATAATTATATATTACAAATTTATTTTTAATTTTTTAATTGTTACAATTTCGTTGCCCAAATCGCCACACACGTAATCAACGTCTGTACACGATCACGACAAGAACCCACTTATAATGAACACAATTCTTAATCCAAAATACAAAATTGCTCGTCATAGTTTTTGTTTATTTATTTATACTTGAAAAAGACAGCATAGCCGATAGACCCAAATTATATCCCCCCATCATGCCATTTTTCGGGCTGCCTCTGACCAATATTTACACTATTAGCACTTGCCTTACTGTACTGAAAAAATGCAAAATCTGCGAGTTTAATTATTGTAATCAGCTATAAAATAAGCTATAAAAGAGCAGAAGCAGAGCCGTCATTCCAAGGCGAATATCATTCTCACACTGACCGTTGAGCGCGGCGCGTACTGAATCCCCCCTCTCTTTGAATCTGTGAGGCACGTGTATAAAGGGCTTCGCGCAAAAATAATTATTTCTGTTGATATTGATGAATGTTTTTATTTCGTAATTACATAATTCGAATCATAGAGGCTTTGACGAGGAATACGTAAAATATAAAGATAATACATTCAGTATATTTGGAGAAATACAATAAAATATAAGTCCTGGTCACTCGCTATCCATCACAGTGCAGCAAGTGTTAAACTTGTACATATATAAATTTTGAAATAATATTAGAATAGTGGCGACATAGTGGGTAGGATGGTTTTTGCCAATTTGATGAGGAACCGTTTCAACAATGAAATATGGAGTCACAAATATCCAAGTCTGACCAGCATCACTACAGGTAACACTCGGAATAAATTCTATTCGATCGAGGTCAACCCACGGGATCGAACCCAGCAACCTCTCGATGGTTAGCAATAACGCAACCATCGAGCAATGCTGTTGACTAATGTCGAAGCGTAAGAGTGAAAACACACTGAATAGTATGGAACGTCACGTCCTTGGTTCCACTCTGTGACAGTAAGTATTCTCCAAACCGTTTTCGGGTGAAGTTCCACGTGCAGAGTGTACATATATGTTTCTCCTACACTTCTTCAAACATGGGAATAAACCGTTATCGATCACTTTAAAGCAAGGGTGAATACAATTATAAAATATCACCGAAAACACTCCAGGGGGTGATTTTTGGGACTGAGTACCATGTATATGGGCTAGGGGTGCTGGGTTTTTTTCACAACACGTACCACGTATCACTTAGTTTGTTTTCGCCCTAAGGAACTATTATTTCTAGCACGATGAATAATAATATGCAAAATAAATGCGAAAACACACAGCGATGAACGTGGCACACGGTTTTTTTCGATAGTTTTAAACATACGGAAAAAATGTGGAATGCCTTGCAAATATTCGTGGAACGCCCAGAAAACAACGTCCCAAAATTACCCCCCTGGAGTGTTTTCGGTAAAATTGTATCCTTGTATTTATCCCATATTGGAAGAAATGTAGGAGACCCCACCGCAGCGGGGAACCAAGCACACGACGTGCCGTTTTGTCCTGTGTGATTTCGCCCTGAGTCGATTCTGTTATATTTATTCTTATTATATGCATAGTGAGAGCTCTTTTAAGCCTTGCAAATACATTTAAACTTTATACACCTTCAGAAGATTTATAATCCTCTTTGAAGCAGATAAACAAGGTCGCTCGATCTACTTCAAAACAAATTGCCCAATAAAATCCGATTATTCTCCGAAAGGGTCAAAATAATGGAATTAACGTCAGACCATTGAATAGATCCGATATGACGAGCTGAATATAATGGGGAAGATGAATATCGGCCGTTATCCAAAGTTCATTGTGTTTAGAGGAATTCTTGCCGGAATTATATCTTTCGGCCCGCATTGTTACAACTTTATCCAGTTTGATGGAACTCCCAACTTTTAAGCGATGGAGAGGGAGAGGGGGGGTGGGGAGGGGCGTGAGGGTTATCGCAGTCCGACATTGTTTGGTTAATTATCAACAATGAAGAGAGTTTTCCCGGGGATTTTCGCGTTGCAGAATTTATAACGAGACCTGCCACACACCCCTGCGAAATTGTTTGGATAGCACTACACACTACACTAGTGCAGATCTCCATTTAATAATACCACACGCGTAAGCCACCGGGGAAACTATGGCCTTGCGAGCCGGATCTGTGCGGTTCCGAGATCCGAAACAAAATGGTGATGTGAAATATAATAACACGAAACTATTTAAAATAACTCAATTTAAAGCATACATATTTTCGCCCACCAAAATCACACACACACACACACAATCCAGGACAGCGCAATCCTACATAAACAGGCGCAATGACCTGTGATTTTACAATTTCAGAGCAATACAAATATAGTCCCTTTACATGTTGGGTTTTTAATAATAATAATAATAATAACTTTCTTATTCTATTATTTTTTGATCTAGAGATGTTTTATTTAACATGGAAATGGGACGAATGCAGTTTCTGCAAGGTTGTATCGGTCGAAAAAAAAATATAAAAAAACCTAGAAGACAGTTTCAATTCGTCAATGGAAAACCACCTTTCCATACTCTAAGAACGTAATTTTATAAAGTCACTATGCAAATTGTTAAGTATTATTTTATTTAATGGCATTGAACATATGTAATTCATTAAATTTTGATCAGAAAATAGAAATAAGTGTGTTACTATTTTTTATATTTGAGATTTTTTGCCAGGAATGGGTGTCGAGACATTACCATGACCTGGGTATAGTCTCGATTTAAACCAAATTACAATCTTACGGATGGGCTTAAAATATAGAATAAGTATAAGCAATATATTGTATTATCTTAATTAGCAATAGAAAAAGTGATAATAATACGAAGATGTTTCTATCGCAATTATGAAAACTTGAATAAATTTCATAACTAGCCGAATAAAACCAGTAATAAATTCAAAAGACGCTGCGACAAGAAAAAATCTCGAGTTCGAATTTTCGCATGATCACAAAACTTCATCGATTGTTACTACGTACATAGATAAATATATATATATATATATATATATATATATATATATATATATATATATATATATATATATATATATATATATATATATATATGTATATGTATGTATATATATATATATATATATATATATATATATATATATATATATATATATATATAGGATCCGGATGTGAAGGATTCCAAGTGAAACGCAGATTAAGTCAGAACTATGTATTTATTGTACATGCTTCGGGCTTGCTCTCCAACAAGTGACCATAACAACACGCATCCGGTCTTTCCCATGCATACCACACACACATTATCCCTAGCAGTTTGGCAAACCATACATACGGCTCGGCTCGTTTAAAAATCATTCCTACATTTATATATGTATATGTATGTATATATATATATATTTTTTTATTATTATTTCATAGAACATGAACACTTGCCTTTACAAATCGCTCCAAAGCGACAAATGCACTTCAGCAGATACAATACGATCAATATACATAAGCATTTTATACAATGCGAATTCATACAAATACGCTCAGTGACATCTATGAAGAAATTTTTGCATCGTTTTATAATCAGTTTGGCAAATCTCAAGACGCTGAATAAATTGAGATTATCAATAAAGATAGGAAGGGAAATGCCAATTTTTACAGGAACCGTACAGAAAAACAGAATTATTGACAAACTGTGATAAGAAAGACGATCCACCCGAAGTCACAACCCAAGTTCTGGCCAGCAGCAGGACTCTAGTGGGACTCGAACCCGTGGCCACCAGTCCACGCCGCTGGTTAATTAATTTCTTATTTATAAATTGTGAATGATGATTTGACTGTAATGAAATCAAAATTGTATTTTATGTAATATCACCGATATTTCATGCAAAATCACGTTTCCTCCAGTAATGAATGCGCTGTAACACTACGATCCAACAGTAGCAGAATGATTAATTCAGGATAAAACTTAATCACACCCAGAATTCGACAATACCAGACCACCATAACAACATCAATCACAGCCGAGAGTGAGATATGACGTATGTAAATTTTGCACCACCCCTCATTCGCACCCCCCCCCCCCCCCCCCACCGGTTTTCGAGACAAGCGACGCTTTCGATGGTTGATTAAACGCGCCCGTGCCCAGAGCGGATTCCCACCACTCCCGAAGGATCTTCTTCTCGGTAACAAATGGTGCATCTGTGCAAGACCGGATTTAATATGTATATACTATGTGCTGACATATCGATCCCGAAATGTTTTGTTCCGGACTTAAACGCCTGCACGCCCCGGTGCGTGTCTCACCGGTGTAATGTTCCACACGACTCCACATTGTGTGTGTACGCTTCTGAGCAAACATTTCGGTCTCAGCCTCTGTAATAATAACGCTTATTTTCGTTGGGTGGGAGATGAGGGTGGGTGGTGGTGGTGGTGGTGGTTAGGTACGACGAAATGGAACGCTTAATAAGGCGCAAGACGTCGTCAAAACAAACACGTATTATTAGGAGGAAAGAAAGTACATATGTGGTGGCTTGGACCTACTCTACATCTACTTATGGATTAGAAGAGCGCCACTTCCGGTGTATTGATTTTACAATATTAATGTTCACAAATATTACACATGATACACACACACGCACACAGTACGGAAGTTGGTAGGTAAAGGGCTGGGTAATGGAGGATAATCTTTAAGACGGTCATTTAATGATGGCACCCTGACAATACCGCGCCGACATAGCCGCGCAGGACAACAGTGAATTCCTATATATTATATTTTTTACCCAGTAAAAATTAAAACATACTCATAATAAATCCTTACGCTACCGTTTTCCTACCTACGCCCATACTGCTGTTCCCGATATTTTAAAAATCCTATCTTTTAAAAATCTTTCTGTCAGGCGACTACTCACTGATGCTACATTATTTTTTAAGCTCCTAAATGGTTTCCTCGATTGTTCCGATTTACTGAGTAAAGTTGGTTTCAGCATCCCAGTTAGGTATTCTAGACACGTTGCACTCTTTTCACTTAATCCTTTTAAAATGAATTCCCTAAAATATTCCTATATAGAGCGTGTTTATCGTATGCTTAACGGGGAGCGGAATGACGTTGATCTATTCGGTATTTCCTTACGTCAATTCAGGACTGCCATCAGGAGAGTCTTGATTGATTGATCCATTTATATTTATATTATCGGTCTCCGTGACGAGCCAGAATGTTAAATTACAGA